>NC_138903.1:89527528-90221374 GCF_965194825.1 Balaenoptera physalus
AGGCACGAAAATATGAATCTTGTTGTACATCTCCACCTGAGCTCTTGGGTGACCAGGTGTATAGTCAAATGAGCAGTATATTTTGAAAGGAATCTTTTGTTCTGAACAGTAGGTCTCAACAATGGGCTTAAAATATTCGGTAAATCATGCTGTAAACAGATGTGCTATCACCTAGGCTTTGTTGTTTCATTTATAGAGCATAGTCAGAGTCGATTTAACATAATTCTTAAGGGCCCTAGGATTTTCAGGATGGTAATGAGCATTGGCTTCAACCAAAAGTCACCAGCTGCATTAGTCCCTAACAAGAGAGTCAGCCTGTCCTTTGAAGTTTTGAAGCCAGGCATTGGCTTCTCCTCTCTAGCTATGAAAGTCCTAAATGGCATCTTCTTCCAGTAGAAGTCTGTTTAGTCTACATTTAAAATCTGTTGTTTATCATAGCTACCTTCATTAATGATCTTAGCTCGATCTTCTGGATAACTTGCTGCTTTGCCTTGCATTTTTAAATTATGGAGACAGCTTCTTTTCCTAAACCTCATGAACCAACCTCTGCCAGCTTCAAACTTTTATTCTGCAGTTTCCTCACCTCTCTCAGGTTCATAGAATTAAAGAGAGTTAGGGCCTTACTCTGGATTCGATTTTGGCTTAAGGGAATTTCGTGGCTGGTTTGATCTTCTGTCCAGATCACTATGGACACTATCACAACTTTCTCTATGTCAGCAATAAGTCTGTTTTGCCTTCACTGGAGTAGCATTTTTAATTTCCTTCAAGAACTTTTCCTTTGCATTCATAACTTGGTTAACTGTTCGGCACAAGAGGTCTAGGTTTTGGTCCCTCTTGGCTTTCAACATGCTTTCCTCATTAAGCTTAACCATTTCTAGCTTTTGATTTAAAGTGAGAGACATGCAACTCTTCCTTTCACTTGAACACTTATTGTAGGCTTATTAGGCTTAATTTAAATACTGTTGTGTCTCAGGTGATAGGGAGGCCTGAGGAGAGGGAGAGAAACTGGGGAACAGCTGGGCAATGGAACAATCGGAACACACACAACATTTATCAATTAAGTTTGCCATCTTATACGGGCATGGTTTATGGTGCCTGAAAACAATTACGACAGTAACATCAAAGATCACTGATCACAGATCACCATAATAAATAAAATAATAACAAAAAAGTTTGAAATATTGCGAGAATTACCAAAATGTGACACAGGGACACAAAGTAAGCAGATGCTGTTGGGAAAATGGTGGCAATAGACTTGCTCAATGCAGGGTTGCCACAAACCTTCAATTTGTAAAAAATGCAATTATCTGTGAAGCACAATAAAACAAAGTGCAATAAAACAAGGAAGGCCTGTATGTCATAAGCTGCTCTTCTCTTTCTTCTTTCAAGATTCTCTCTTTGTGATTTTTGACAGTTCAATTAGGTATGTCATGGTGTAGTTCTCTTTATATTTATCCTAGCTGTTGTTTTTTTGAGCTTCTTGAATTTGTATGTCCATTTCTCCTCAGACTGGGGAAGTTTTCGGCCATTAGCTCTTCAAATAGGCTCTCTGTCCCTTTTTCTTTTTCTTCTCTTTCTGTGACTCCCATAATGCATACGTTGTTCTACTTAAAGGTGTCTCTTAGACTCTGTTCACGTTCTTTTTTCTTCCCCCTCCTTTGCCTGGGTAATTTTAAAGTCCTTCTTTAATTTCACTGATTCTTCCTTCTGACTGGTCAAATCTACTGCTTAATATCTCTGGTGAAGTTTTCAGTTATTGTATTGTTTAGTTCCCCAATTTTATTTGTTGTTTCTTCATAATTTCTCTTTGTTGTTATTCTATTTACTTCATGCATTTTTTCCTGATTTTGTTTTAGCTATCTATCCATGCTCTCGTTTAATTTGTTGAGCATCCTTATGGCAGTTTTTTTAAATAAATTTATTTATTTATTTATTTTTGGCTGCATTGGGTCTTCGTTGCTGCACGCGGGCTTTCTCTAGTTGTGGCAAGTGGGGGCTACTCTTCGTTGTGGTGTGTGGGCTTCTCATTGCAGTGGCATCTCTTGTTGCAGAGCACAGGCTCTAGGCACGTGGGCTTCAGTAGTTGTAGCACGCGGGCTCAGTAGTTGTGGTTCGTGGGCTCTAGAACGCAGGCTCAGTAGTTGTGGTGCATGGGCTTAGTTGCTCTGTCGCATGTGGGATCTTCCTTGGTCAGAGCTCGAACCCATCTCCCCTGCATTGGTAGGTGGATTCTTTACAACTGTGCCACCAAGGAAGCCTGTTATGGCAGTTTTTAAAAAAAAAAAATATTTGTCTGGAAATTCATATATCTGTTTCTTTAGGGTTAGTTTCAGGATGTTTAATTTGTTCTTTTGATTGGACCATGTTTCCCTGTTTCTTTGTATACCTTGTTATGTCCCATTAGGACTTTGGTGTTTGAAAAATCAGCCACCTCTCCCAGTCTTTGTGATCTGGTTTTGTACATGGAAGACTTTCCTCAATCACCCAGGTAGAGATTCAGGAGACCTTCTAAAACTTTTTTGGGGATACATTTTCTCTGGGCTTGTGTGTGTAATCTCCTAATTGAAATTTGACGGGTTTTACCCACAAGCACCACCTGGTGTCAATATATGGTACTGCAGCCTCTTTGGTAGTATACTAAGCCACTGTGCTGGAGTGACATCTAGCGTCTGTTTGTGGTACTGCATGTTGATCTCTTGTTCTCAGAGTCTCCCAACCTGGTACCCTTTTCTTGTCAGAGCTTAGATTCAGTCAAGATAAAAACCAGTCTCTTGGTAGCCCCCTCAAAAGTCAGAACATTGGATATGTTCTACTCTTCTCTTTCTCTCCCCAGGGAGATGTAGGGAGTTGGGAGTTTTCTCCGAATAATGCCTACTGTGCTGGGAGGAGGGGCTCTAGTGAGTGTGCGCCATGAATTTCTCTACCAGTCCTTGATGCAGTTGGCTTCATGCTTGCCGAGCTGCAGGAAACTTCTAACTGATTTCTTCATTTCTTACAAAGGCAATTGGTCTGTGTATTGTTGTTAAGTTGGTGTTTCTGTGGAGGAAGCAGGTTCTGGGGCTTTCTATTCTGACATCTTGCTGATGACATTCCCCATGATTCTAGTCATTCTTTTTTAAATAGCTTTATTGGATTATAATTTACATACCATACAATTTACCCATATAAAGTGTACAACTCAATGGTTTTTAATATACTCATAGATATGTACAGTCACCATCACTATCAATTTTAGAACATTTCATCACCTCAAAAAGAAACCCGGTACAATTTAGCTAGTACTGCCCCCCCTTACTGCCATCTTTCCAATCCCTAAGTAAACACCAATCTACTTGGTCTTTACAGCTTTCCTTATTCTGGACATTTCATATGAATAGACTCATATAATATGTGGTTTTTTAAGACTTGCTTGTTTCACTTACCATAATGTTTTCAAGCTTCATCCATGTTGTATCAATACATCATAACTTTTTATGGCTGAATAATATTCCATTGTGTGGTTATACTACATACACAAAAAAATGAAATCTACATACAAATATTTCTCATTTAATTAAAGTATTCAACAAAATAACAAATTGAACCCAGGAATATATAAAAATAATTATATACCAGGAGCAGTTTCTTCCAACTACGCAAGGTTTATTCAGTATTTGAATATCAATGTAATCCATTATATTAACAGGCTAAAGAAAACAACTCACATATCAATTCATGCTGAAAAAGCACTTGAGAAAATTCAACACCCATATGCAAATTTCAATAAAGCCATTTTTTTAAAGTCTTAATAAACTAAGAATAGAAGGTGACTATTATTTTGTTAAGGATTTCCCCATCTATATTCATAAGGAATGCTTTTCTCTAGTTTTATGTTTTGTGTGTGATGTGCTTGGAAATGTTTGGCATCAAGTTAATACTGATACCATAAAATAAAGTTGGAACTGCTCCCTCCTATTTTTTGAAGAATTTATATAGAATTGATATTAATTCTTCTTTAAATGACTGGTAGGATTCACCAGTTAAGTGATGTGATCCTGGGCTTCTCATTATGGGGATAAATTTTATTGAGATATAATTCACATACCATAAAATCCAACCTTATAAAGCGTACAACTGTGAATTAGTATGTTTACAGAGTTGTGCAACCATCACCACAATTAATTTTAGAACATATTCATCTCCCTTAAAAGAAAGTCCATGCCAATTGGTATTCTCCTGCCTACCCCATCCCCTCATCCCTATGCAATCAATATTCTACTTTGTAGTTCTATGTTTTTGTCAATTATGGACATTTCATATAAATGGAATCATAAAATATTTGGTCCTTTGTGACTGGCTTCTTTCACATAGCATAATGTTGTTAAGGTTCATCCATGTTGTGTCATGTGCTGAGAAACTTCACTGCTTTTAACATTTGAATAATATTCCATTATATGGATATGTCACATTTTGTTTATATATTCATCAGTTGATGGACATTAGGTTGTTACCACTTTTGGGCTACTATCAGTAATGCTGCTACGAACATTCATGTACAAGTTTTTGTGAGAACACATGTTTTCAATTCTCTTGGGTATATACCTACAAGTGGAATTCCTCTATGTTAACTCTATGCTTAACCTTTTGAGGTTTTGTTTTATACAGAGGTTACACCATTTTCCATCCCTACCAGCAATGTATGAGGATTCTAATTTCTTCATATCCTCATCAACATTTCTGTCTTTTTCATTATAGCCATACTGATGTGTGTGAAGTGGAACCTCACTGTTGTTTTGATTTGTATTTCTCTAACGACTGAGGATGTTGAGCAATTTTCAAGTGCTTATTGGCCATTTATCTATCTTCTTTGGAGAAATGTCTACTCCAATCCGTTGTCCATTTTTAAATTGGCTCATATGTCTTTTTACTTTGAGTTGTAAGAACTCTTACACTCATGTAAGAGTTCGTATATTCTGGATACTAGACTCATCAAATACATGACACAAATATTTTCTCCCTTTTGTGAATTTATTTTTCACTTTATTGATAGTGTCATTTGAAGTAACTTTTTAAAATTTTGATGAAGTATACTTTATCTCTATTTCCTTTTGTTGCCTGTAAGTATCATATATTTTTTTAAATGGCCTAATCTGAGTACAGGAAGATGTACACCTATGCTTTCTTGTCATAATTTTATAGTTCTAGCTCTTACATATAGGTCTCTGATACACTTTGAGTTAATTTTTACATATGGTATGAGACAGGGGTCCAGTTGTTCCAGCAAGATTTGTTGACAAAACTGGTTTTTTCCATTGAATTGTCTTAGCACACTTATTGAAAGTCAAATGACCACAGGTGTACTGATTTATTTCTGTACTCTCAATTTTATTTCATTAATCTATATACCTATCTTCATGCCAGTATCACACTGCTCTTATTACTGTAGCTTTGTAGTAAGTCATGAAATAGGGAAATGTGAGTCCTTCAACTTTGTTGCTCTTTTTCCAAGATTCTTTTGGCTATTCTGGGTCCCTTGAATTTTCATATGAATTTTAAGTTTAGATTATTAATGTTGGAGAAAAAAAAGCAGCTGGAATTTGGATTGGGATTGAATTGAATTTGTAGATTATTCTGGAAAGTATTATCATTTTAACAATATTAAGCCCTCTAATCCATAAACATGGAATGTCTTTCCATTTATTTAATTTCATTCAAAGATATTTTGTAGGGCTTCCCTGGTGGCGCAGTGGTTGAGAATCTGCCTGCCAATGCAGGGGACACGGGTTCGAGCCCTGGTCTGGGAAGATCCCACATGCCGTGGAGCGACTAGGCCCGTGAGCCACAATTGCTGAGCCTGCGCGTCTGGAGCCTGTGCTCCCCAACAAGAGAGGCCGCGATAGTGAGAGGCCCGCGCACCGCGATGAAGAGTGGACCCCACTTGCCACAACTAGAGGAAGCCCTCGCACAGAAACGAAGACCCAACACAACCATAAATTAATTAATTAATTAAAAAAAAAAAAAGAATAAAGAGACTTTATAAAAAAAAAAAAAAAAGATATTTTGTAATTTTCAGTATACAAGACATGCATTTCTTTGGTTAAATTTATTAAGTATTTTATTCTTTTTGATGTTATTCTAAGTAAAGTTATTAACTTATTTTTGGATTGTTAATTGCTAGCGTATAAAATTTAACTGATTTTTTTACACTGATCATGTTTCCTGAAATGTTTCTGAATTCATTTATTAGTTCTAATTGTGTGTGAGGGTGTATATAAGAAATACAATATATATATATTTTTACTTCTTTCCATCCAATCTGGACATTTTTATTTCTGTTTGTTTGTTTCAGCTTTAATGAGGTATAATTCACAAGTAAAAATTATATATATTTAAGGCATACAATTTGATGTTTATATATATATACACACACACATTGTGAAATTATCACCACAATCAAGCTAATTAACATATCCATCATCTAATATAATTACTTTTTTATGTGTGTGGTGAGAACACCTCTTAGCAAATTTCAAGTTTACAATACAGTATTGCTAACTATAGTCTTCATGCTGTACATTAGTTCTCTAAGACTTATTTATCTTGCATAACTGAAACTTTGTACCCTTTTCCCAGCTCCCTATTTCCCCCTTACCCTAGCCCCTGGCAACCACCATACTATTCTCTGCTTCTATGACTTTGACTATTTTAGATTCCATATTGCATTAGACAGCGTTCTTCAGAGAAACAGGATCAATAACATGGATATAGACATAGATATAAATAAGAGGAGACTTATAGGAATTGGCCAACGTGATTAAGGAGGCCAAGAAATCCCAAGATCTGCCACTGCAAGCTGGAGAACCAGGAAAGGTCATGGTGTAATTCAGTCTGAGTCCAAAGGCCTGACATTTGGGGGACAGATGGTGTAAGTTCCAGTCTGAGTCTATAAAGGCCCAAGAACTAGGAATGCCTGTGTACAAGGGCAGGAGAAGATGGATGTCCAAGGTCAAGTAAAGAAAGTAAATTTGCCCTTCTCCTGCTTGGTTGTTCTATTCAGGCTTTCAATGGATTGGATGATGTCCACCCACATTAGTGAGGGTGATCCTCTTTACTGAATCTACCAATTCAAATGTTAATCTCTTCTGGGAACACCCTGTTAAAAAAGAAACAATAGGCCTCAAATGGAGTCACCTGTGCTAAGCCCCACATCAGCAAACCAAGACTTAATACCTAATCTAATTGCAATTTCAGCCTCTCCCAAGAATGTGACCTGTAACAAGTCAATCTGGAATTACCTGGTCAGCACCAGTGAGGTAATCCACTCGATAGACCATTTTTGTCCCCCATAGGAAGGTGATTTTGCCTGAGACAGTCCACTCTTGGCTAGAAACTTCCTTTTCCTGTCCCCTTCTGTCTATAAAAGCCTTCCATTTTGTGAAGCTCCTCAGAGCTCCTTTCTGTTTGCTAGATGAGATGCTGCTTGATTCATGAATCTTTGAAAAGGTACAATTAGATCTTCAGATTTACTCAGTTGAATTTTATTTTTTAACAACCCTCACAGACATACCCAGAAATAATGTTTTACCAGCTTTCTGGACAGCCCTTAGCCCAATCATGTTGACACATAAAATTAACTATCATAACTCCGCCCCTTGTCAGCTTGGTACCCATACATATCTCCTTAAACCATACTGGATCTCCAAATAAAGACAATAACAAGGTCATAGTTCCAACTGACATGATACAGCTATCCTACAAACAACTGAAAATGCACTAATCCCTTCCCCAGAAGAGGAGGAAGAGTACTTGAGTGATGCTTACTCTTCTCCTGATATCCTATAACTTAAATACTATGATGTAAAATTAGCAATACTCAATTACTGATGTAAAGTCAATACAGCTTATCTTATATGATAAGAGAATAATAAAGGAAATAAAACAAAAATATTTGCTTAGTTTATGTATATATACACACACAAACACATGTATAACAAAATGAGGAAATACTCATGACAATTATAGTCCTCATTTCTGTAACTGGTGGTGTGATTGTAGCTGGTATTTATAATTACCTTCTTCTACTACACATCCTGTATTCCCTTTGCCTTCAGCAAGCACCTCAGCTGGTCATTGTTCTTTAGCTGGCAGAGTAACCCTAACTTTCACTCCTGAAGGGTCTGGCCCATTAGTAGTCTTGCTTGGATTGGTCTGTTGTAGTTTTCCATTGACTTTGACCACAAGGCATGGTAATACTAAGAGATGCCCTAAGGCATCTCCTGTATTCCAGACACACTCTTCCTCACTTCCACCATGTAGTAGTAGTCCAATTTCTCCTTGATAGTCAGGATCAATCACCCCAGATAACACCATAACTCCTTTTTTTGCCTGTTGATTCAGAGGCATGAAGAGCCCAAAGTGGCAGGGTGGCAGTCTTAACTTCCAGTTCAATGGAATCATTGTTATGTCTCCTGATAGAAGCTTTCCTCCCTCTGACACTAAGAGACCTCTAAGCCAGCAGAAAATAAAGTCATGAAAACAGGAAGCTAGTGGGTCAACTATGGATAATAGTGACTGGTGCACTTTCATTTCCACCTGCTTGATTCCTGGTCCTGTAAATCCTGGCTACTTGAGAAACAGCACCATATAGTGGATACTAATTAAGTGCATATACAGCTTTCTGGAGAAACTTGCCCCAGCCCTGCAAGGTACTGCCACCTAGCTGGTGCTGTAACTAAATCTTCAAAAGGTCATACCACTGTTCTATTAAGCAAGCTGCTTTAGGATGGTGGGAGACATGGTAAGACCAGTGAATTCCATGAGCTTGGGTCCACCGTCACACTTCTTTTATTGTAAAGGGTTGTTCTTGATCAGAAGCAATGCTCTGTGAAATATCATGACGGGGGAATAAGACATTCTATTAAGTCCACAGATGGTAGTTTTGGAAAAAGCACTGCATGCAGGGAAGGCAAATCTATATCCAGAGTAAGTGTCTATTCCAATAAGGACAAACACTGCCTTCCATGATGGGAGCAGTCCAATGCAATCAACCTGCCACCAGCTAGCTAGTTGATCATGCTAGGGAATGGTGCCATATCAGGGGCTCAGTGTTGGTTTCCACTGCTGGCAGATTGGGCACTCAGCAGTGGCTGTAGCCAGGTCAGCCTTGGTGAATGGAAGTCCATGTTGCTGAGCCCAGGTATAACCACCATCCCTGCCACCATGGCCACTTTGTTCATGAACCCATTGCGCAATGACAGGGGTGGCTAGCAAAAGAGGCTGAATGGTACCGACAGAATGGGTCATCCTATCCACTTGATTATTAAAATCTTCCTCTTCTGAGGTCACCTTTTGGTGAGCATTCACATGGGACACAAATATTTTCACGTCTTTTTCGCATTAAGAGAAGTCTATCTACATACCTCTTCCCTAAATTTCTTTGTCACCAATTTTTAAGTCATGTTCCTTCCAAGTCCCAGACCATCCATCCAAACCGTTGGCCACAGCCCATGAATTGGTATATAATCACACATCTGGTCATTTTTCCTTCCAAGCAAAGTGAACAACCAGGTGCACTGCCTGAAGTTCTGCCCACCAAGAGGACTCCCCTTCACCACTGTCCTTCAGGGATGTCCCAGAGAGGCGCTGTAATGCTGCAGCTGTCCACTTCCAGATGGTGCCTGCATATCTTGTAAAACCATCTGTAAACCAGGCCCAAGTCTTTTCTTTCTCTGTCAACTGATTGTAGGAACTCCCAATGAGGCCACAAGTACAGGCTGGGAAAGAGAAGGCAGTGTAGCAGGAGTGGGGACCATAGGCATTTGGGCCACTTCTTCAGGTAATTTACCTGTGCCTTTAGGGCCTACCCAGGCCTGATCATATATATACTACTTCCATTTGATGATGGAGTGTTGCTGTGCATGCCCAACTTTATGGCTTGGTGGGTCAGATAACACCCAGTTCATGAGGGGCAGCTCAGGTTTGATGGTAACTTTGTTGCCCATGGTCAAGTGTTTAGTCTCCAAGGCCCAGCTGGAAGCCAAGAACTGATTCACAAAAGGAGAGTAGTTATCTACAGATGAGGGCAGGGCGTTGCTCCAAAATCCTAAGGGTCTATGCTGTAATTCATCCCACAGGGGCTTGCCAAAGGCTCCAAACACTAACTCGATCTGACACTGCCACTTCAAGCACCACTGGATCTGCTGGATCATGTAGCCCAAGTGGCATAACAGCTTGCACAGAAGCCCAAACCTGTTTCAGAGCCTTCTCTTGTTCTGGATCTCACTCAAAACTAACAACTTTTCAGGTCACTCAGTAAATGGGCTAGAATAACACACCCAAATGAAGAATAAGTTGCCACCAAATCCAAAGAGACCAGTTAAGCATTGTGCTTCTTTCTTGGTTGTAGGAGGGGTCAAATACAACAACCTATCCTTCACCTTAGAAGAGATGTCTCGATATGCCCCATACCACTGGATCCCTAGAAATTTCACTGAGGTAGAAGGTCTCTGAATTTTAGTTGGGTTTATTTCCCACCCTCTGACATGCAACTGTTTCACCAATAAGTCTAGATTAGTTGCTACTTCTCACTCACTAGGTCCAATCAGAATAATGTCATCAATGTAATGGATCATTGTGATACCTCGTGAAAGGGAAAGGCAATCAAGATTTCTGTGAACTAAATTAAGACACGGAACTGGAGAGTTGATATACTTCCGATGTAGGACAGTGAAGGAATATTGCTGGCCTTTCCAGATGAAAGCAAATTGCTTCTGGTGGGCCTTATGGACAGGTATGGAGAAAAAGATCATTTGCCAGATCAACAGCTGCATAGCAGGTACCAGATGATGTGTTAATTTGCTCAAGCAATGAAACCACATTTGGTACAGCACCTGCAATTGGAATTACTACCTGGTTAAGCTTGTGATAATCCACTGTCATTCTCCAAGATCCATCTGTCTTCTACATTGGTCAAATAGAGTTGAAGGGGGATGTGGTGGAAATCACCACCCCTGCATCTTCCAAGTCCTTGATGGTAGCACTAATCTCTGCAATCCCTCCAGGAATGTGGTATTATTTTTTATTATTACTTTTGTAGGTTGAGGAAATTATAATGGCTTCCATTTGGCCTTTCCCACCATAACAGCCCACACTCAACAGATCAGGGAAACAATGTGGGGATTCTTCCAGCTGCTATATGTATCTATTCCAATTATGCATTCTGGAATGAAGGAAATAACCACAGGATGGATTTGGGGAGCTACTACACTCACTGTGAGGTACACCTGAGCTAAAACTCCATTGATTACCTGACCTTAATAAGCCCCTACTCTGACTGGAGGGCCACAGTGGTGCTTCAGGTCTCCTAGAATCAGTGCTAGTTCAGATCCAGTGGCCAGTAGTCCCCGAAATGTCTGATTATTTCCTTTTTCTCAATGTACAGTTACTCTGGTAAAAGGCTGCAGGTCCCTTTGGGAGAAACATTAACAGTATAAATTTTCACTAGTGTACTGGGATCCTTCTTCAAGGGGACCCAACCCCCCCTTCATTCAAGGGGTTCTAAGTCTACAAACTGTCTTAAGTCTTGGAATTGATCAAGGGGCTGTGACTCTCTGTTTTTATGATTTGAGTTAGATTTTTGTTCACTTGATCTAGAACTTTTCTGCTTATACAGATCAAGTGAAAATCTAGTAGGCTTCCTATTTATTTCACTTTTTAGAACACCATAATTAACTAGCCAGCACCATAAGTCTGCATGAATCTGACTATTCTGACTGCTGCTTTGTCTCTGCTGTCCATTATGGTAACCACACCCACATTCCCTTTGGTGATTGAATGCTGCCACTTGGCCCCTGCCACGTCAGGATCAAATTACTCCTACTGCATTTAGGTTTTTCCATTGAGTGGCTGCAGTTCCCACGGTAACGTCTCACTTACAGAGATGAGCAATCATGGAGATCTTCAAGGATGCTAGGACTCCACTCACCAAATTATTTCTCAAAGTATTGGTGAAAGGTATGTCTTCTAGACCAGCGGTCCCCAACCTTTTTGGCACCAGGGACCGGTTTTGTGGAAGACAAGTTTTCCACGGATGGGGTTGGGGGGGGATGGTTCAGGCGGTAATGTGAGCGATGGAGAGCCGCAGATGAAGCTCTGCTTGCCCGCCTGCCGCTCACCTCCTGCTGTGTGGCCTGGTTCCTAATGGGCTGCGGACAGATACTGGTCCAAGGCCCGGGGGTTGGGGACCCCTGTTCTAGACACTCCCAGTGTGGATGAGTAGGTCTTAAATGACAAATCCACTCTAACATTCCAATCTTTCTAAATCTCTACATTAAACCAAAGGAGGTCAGGCATTTCCAATTCACATACTGTGGGAAATTTTTTGTCCACGTTTCAGTCAGATAACCAACCAAACAACTAGAGGCCTTTCTAACTTCCTCAGCTACATTAAATGCAGAATCTCTGCTTAGTGAGCTGTTAGAGGAGGTAATTGAGAGGATGTGAGCACTGGTTGACCCATGACCTGGCCCAGGAAATCAGAGGCTCCTTACCCCCCTCTGCTGACCTTGGGATGTGCGTTCTGTTCATGTGTTGTTGAGACTATCTGGACTGTGTATGTGACTGACCCCGATTAAGGCAGGTTGATGCGGAGAACTACTCATCTTGCGACCACCCAAGACAAGCCTCATATATAGGTTCCATTGTTTATTAAAACCACAATCTACCAATCTGGAGTGCTCTGCCTCTTTCTTTGGTCTCTCCTTGCCCTCTGTTAAATGGGGGCTAGTTTTGAATATCACCCAGGGAACTCCCAAGAATTGCAAACCAACAATTGGCAAGCCAGCCAGAGATGGAAGAAATGGGTCTTGGGAAAGAGGCATCCGTAGGGGAAATCCTGAGTTGGCCACTGACCTCTTTGTGGGCAGGGGTGGTGCATAGTTAGATGTCTGTGGACTGTTGCATGACTACAGGGATATCCCAAAAACGCTGGCTGGTTTAATGTGTTTGAGGAACCACACACAGTGCACTGCAGCAAAGAAGGGAAACAAATGGCTGCAACAGTGGGTTGGTCTCTACTGTTGGTACTTCATCTGGCCACTGATGCCCAACTAGAAGCTGAAGCTCAAGTTAGACAGCTGGAAGAAGAGCTGAGGGTAGAGAAGGATGTGTGATTGTTCACTGCTCTGCTAGCTTTGGGGCAGAGCAGGATAATAAGTTGAAGACAATAGCATGCCCATTTTGAAAAGCTAGGAGGGCACAAGCTGTTGCAGATTAAGGTCTGAGACAAAGCCTGAGACACTAAGACGTGGAATCCCTGGGAAAGTGAGGAGAACAAAGGGGAGAGTGTTGTGGTTATTGACAATGAGACAGACGTAGTGCCATACACCATCTGACCCCTAATACAAATGAAAAATTTAAATAGTAATTACCCAGATTTCTGATAATAGAGAAATATACCCCAAAACTCCTAAGAGAAAAACTTGCATTCTTTCTCTGCCCATTGAAGTTGTAAATCTTATAATGTCTTTGAAATGTAAATACCCCAGGAGCTAACTAAAACACTGCCCAGGATTGCTCGAGACTGGAGGGGGAAAAAGGCAGAAGAGGCTTTTTAAAACACATACTGCTATAGAAGCTCCCTTGCCCAAAATCAGTCCACAGCCTCTATATGATTATAGGTCAAGGGCAAATACAAATCTTAAAAGTCTTCTCCACAAATATTAGTAAAAAGCTTTATCCATTTGAGTGGCTAATCTTAACTTGTTCTGTCTGCGAGTCACATTTGGATTCAACTATTATTTATAAACTAGTGAGTTTTGTATTGCTGTACCTGATTCATGGCTAAAATTTTGAAATGAAAGCTATATGGTCTCTGTTTGTGTCTGTCTGTATGCTTTTGTATGTCTATTTTTACCTGTTATATATGATATATTTCTACATCCGAATGGTATTGTCAAAATTAATTTATAAAAGAGCTCTATTTAATTGGTAAAGGAAAAAAAGCTTTAATATCAATAGTGTACTTAGGTAAAACTACAATTAAATTTTCTTTCATCTTTGAGAAGAACAAAGTTTCCTTGAACTATTGGTTTGTTCTTGATAAGATTATGAAAAGTTTTTCTTTACCTTTTAAGTAATCTTCCTAGAAAACAAAGATTCTGTGTTTTATCAAAATAATTTTCTGTGCTTCATGTTGTCTTTATCAGTTCTTTCATTACTTAAGAAAACTGAGTCTTCTCTGTTAAAAGAGCTAAGATTTTTTATGACTATGTAACTTTCTGATTTTGCCTTCAAAGTCCTTAATTGCCACTTTGGCTAAATAGATAACTAAATATTATTTCACAGTGACCTATTATCCTATTTAAGCAAGTCTTTTAAAACCTTTTTTGATATTTTTGACAAGCTTCCCCAAAATCAAATTCTAAATGAAGTCTTTTTGACTTCAAACTAACTTTGGGATTTTCCAGAGGGTCCCTGGAACATCTGAAAGATTTGTCCTCTCTCCTGATAAAAGAGAGATATTAGGGACTTCCCTGGTGGCGCAGTGGTTAAGAATCTGCCCACCAATGCAGGGGACAAGGGTTCAATCCCTGGTCCAGGAAGATCCCACATGCTGCAGAGCAACGAAGCCCGTGCGCCACAACTACTGAGCCTGCACTCTAGAGCCCATGAGCCACAACTACTGAACCCACGTGCCGCAACTACTGAAGCCCACGTGCCTAGAGCCTGTGTTCTGCAACAAGAGAAGCCACCGCAATGAGAAGCCTGCGCACTGCAACAAAGAGCAGCCCCTGATCGCCGCAACTAGAGGAAGCCCGCGTGCAGCAACAAAGACCCAATGCAGCCAAAAATAGAGAGAGAGAGAGAGAGAGAGAGATTAAGCTAATTAGACTTATTTGATGTGTTAAATTTGATATGTTAAATTACTCTACTGACCACAGTAGAGACCAGCCCACTGCAGAAGCCATTTGTTTTCTTTGTTTGCCACAGTGCACTATGTGTAGTTTCCAAACAAGCGTGTCAAACCAGCCAGCATTTTCAGGAGGCCCCTGTACTCAAGCAGTGATCCACAAGCATCTAATATATGGACCACCCTTGGCCACACAGAAGTCGTGACCAACTCAAGATACCTCTTTTCCCTCACAGATGCCTCTTTACCAAGACCCATTTCTCAGGTCTCCTGGCCGGCTCAGCAACTGTTGGTTCAAAAACTGGCCCCCATACACAGAGGGCAAGGAGACACTGAAGAAAGAGATAGAGCACTCCAAATTGGTAGGTAGCAGTTCTAATAAGCAACAAAACTTATATACAAGGCTTGTCTTGGGCAGCTGCAAGATGAGTAAATCTCTGCACCAGTCCCCAGAATGTTAAAAGTTTATATAGAGGCATTAACTAGGTTCAGTCACATACACAGTCCAGATGGCCTCAACAACACATTGCTCTTTCAAGGCTGCATCCTTGAAAATGGCTCCTAGTGTTGGAACAGTGAATAGAATGTACATTCCAAGGACAGGGGAAGAGGTGAGTAGCCTCTGATTGCCCAGGTCCAGCTCATGGGTCAACCAGTGGTCACATCCTCTCAATGACCTCCATCAACAATAATTCTAGTTATTTTAAAAATGATGTTACAGAAATAACCAAATTCCCTTGTCAATTGCATTGCAATGAACTCTCATCAGATCTTTAACCATGGCCATTTTAAAGTCTTTTGTCATTTACAGACAGTTATTTTTTTACTCTGATGCTTTTGCAAAAGTATTCCTGCAAAAGTGCTTCATATTCAAGGAGATTCATGGAAAAGACTGACACATACAGGCTTCTGATAAAGAAGATTATACCACTGAACTGAATAAGAATTCACAGAACTCTAAGGAAAAAAAGGATGAATTTATAAAACTGCTAACCAAAGATCAAGATCAACAAGAATTAATTATATTGGACTAAATGAACTGATGAGGATGATTATAATTTTTACATGTTTTTGTTTGAAACATTGTTGGTTCTTTTATGCTTTGTTTTTCCGTATTTAAGATAATCTTTATCTCTTTCCTCAAGTTATTAGCAATTTGCTAACATATACCTTTGTAAACAAAGATGAAACGTTTATCTTTTTCTCCCTACCTGATCCCTCCAGGATTCAGAAACTCTTGGTGAGTAGTCTTATTTTATGGCAACATACTTATTTGCATAAGTTCAATAAGAATCTGTTTTCACTGAAACAGGACACAATTGGAAACTTGGTTATATTACCAAGGCTTTGATTGGAATGTCATATTTTAAAATGTGCATAGAATCAGATATGACCAGACAGCTCTAATGAACAGCATATTATGGTAAGAACTTCCCTTCCCATGAAGAGTTGGGTTGAGAATATGTTCTATCAGCTCACCTCTGTTATTGCTCAAACTCCTATTCTGACTAAGTTTCATGCCTGTATGCAGCAGAGGAGCACCCTGTCCATCAGCCCACTGTCTCTGGAAATGCAGGTGCTACTAGGCCTGTGGAACATGTAGATCCTTCAAATGCCTCTGCCCTTATTCCTATCGCGGCCCCTGGGTCCTGTAGAGAGGTAATAGAAGAAATTCCCACTAATGCCTGGTGTACAGATGGATCTAGTCAGGGCAACCCGCCCACATGCATTTCAGTGGCTATTCAACCCAAACTGACACCATCTGGATGGAAACAAGAATGAACCATAGCAGCCTATGTGCTGAACTCAACAATTTGGCTGGTGATCGCTCATGAGCCCTGGCTATTAGCCCTTTGTACTGACAGTTGGGCTGTTCCAAAGGGTTTAACCTTATGTCTTGGACAATGGGAAACCAAGGGATGAATAATCACAAATAAGCCCTCATGGAGTCAGGATATGTAGAAGGACATTTAAGTTCATCTGCAAGAGACTGAGGCAGTCCTCACTGTCCTCCACAGCAGACTGGGTGCATAGAAAGAGTGGCCACTGTAGCACTCAGGTGTGATGGTGTATTACCAAGGATGCCAGATTGCCCTTGGAATACAGTGACTTGGCTAATGCAGCAACAACATGTCCTGTTTGTTCTAAACAACAGCCAAGGCAACTGCCAAAGGAGTCTGGGGCCATCCACAAGAGTTCCCAATTGGTGAGGCACTGGCACATTGATTATATTAGCCTCCTCTATCTCACTGAAGGTGCTAAATACACTTTGGTTTGTGTGGACACTGTATCTGGCCTAACCCAAGCTTTCCATTGTTGCCATGCAAACTAGGCTGCCACCATTAGGAGACTAGAGAAGCTGAGTACCATGTACAGACACCTTCATAGAATAGACAGTAACTGGGGGTTCACATTTCAAATGTCATGGTATGCAAGACTGGCAAAAGTACATGACATTCAGTGGAGGTTCCATCTTCCCTACAGCCCACAAGCAGCAGTGTTGGTAGAAAGGAAAAATGGAATATTGAACAGCAGATTAAATTACTAACAGGTAAAATGACCTTGGCTGAATGGACTAAAGTATGGGCCCAGGCTTTATTACATTTGACAGATCAAACAGTAGGACCTGTTTCCCCATATGCCAGACTGGTTGATACACCCAACACCGTGAAGGTATAAAAAGGTATGGAAGTCATAGAAGACAACTATTGCTTCGACTCTCATCATGGATCAACATGCTATGCTGCTGAGAACACCAAGCCCCATCACGCCTAGGGAAAGTGTTATCTACTGAAATTTGCAATGTTGCAAATCCCAATCATCCCACCAGGATGGGTGAGTTACTTTGCACCTCTGGATGAAGGAGAACTACTCAATCTCCACTGGGATCCCACCGTCCTACTGCAAGTCAGACCTACTGAAGCACAACATACCTGGAATGGAACACGCACCACTGAAAGAGGGGAGAAGGTGGAAGTCCTGGTCAGCATATCCCACCCCCCGTCTATCTCCTCATGCCTGACAGTGCTGCCTCCCCTGGCAACGTGTATGGTATGCACAACCAGGTCAGATCCCTAAAGCTGCAGTCATGTTAACATCTACATATCAGACAACAAGTGTTATTCTTATATGAGAAGACCTCCCCATACAAGTTCCTGCTAAATATCTGTCTTTCCAACCTTAGACTTCTGCTGTCCCTGTCCTGTGGTGTCCAGTCACTGGATGGGCACAGTTTCCACTGCCAGGGTCATTTGGCCATTGTCTTTATTCCTAACATTAGCCTAGAGGACATTATAGCACACATAGAATCCCTTACTAGATTCACCAAACAAGACTTAAATGATAGCCAGCAAAGCCTTTCTTTACTGAACACTGACAAGTATCTAATGAGAAAAACCATCCTCTAAAATAGGATGGCCTTGGACAGTTATTACTGACTCACAAGGAGGCACCTATGCCATTACCCAAACAGAATGTTGTATGTTCATACCTGATGAGTCTACTAATGTATCTTTATTAAATCACATGAGGACACAAGTGAATGCCCTGAGTGATGCAATCTCACTAGGGGACTTAGTAAATCAATGTTTTGGATCATGGGGTTCTTGGTGGGAAAAAAATTGTTACTTATATTGAGAATCATTATCTTTATCTGTGTTTTCTCTTGCATGTGCTTATACTGTTGCTGAGGCGTCTACCTCCAATGTAGCCAGAGAGCTACCAATCGAGCCACGTCCATGGTATTAAAACTCTTTGCTGATTACTTAGAGACACTGCAGAAGAGGGGGATGTATAAGATTGTAAGAGCTGGTCACCAGGGATGGAGTATTAGAAGAGGTTATTGAGAGGACTTGACCTCCAGTTGACCTGCAAGCTGGACCTGGGCAATCGATGGCTGCTTACCTGTTCCCCTGTCCTTGGAATGTACATTCTGCCCACCATTCCCACACTATGAGCTGTTTCAAGGATGCAGCCTTGAGAGAGTAACGTATTGTTGAGACAATCTGGACTGTGCACATGACTAAACTTTTAAGATGCTGGCTGGTGGGTGCAGAGATCCGCTTGTCTTGTGACTACCCAAGATAAACCTCATATGTAAGTTCCCTTGCTTATTAAAACTGCCACCTACCAATCTGGAGTGGTCTCTTTCTTGGGTCTCTCCTTGTACTCCAAGTATGGGGGCCAGTTTCAAATTTCACCCAGGGACTCCCAAGGTTGCAAACTAACATGAGCCCATATCAGTAAATTCGGCCTGATCCAGCTTAATGTTCCTTCCACCATTACCCTACATTCTTAGTATACATTCGTACAATTTCCCTAGATTTCTGCTTATATAAATTAGAAAACTCAATTAGTTCATTTGGAGTGTAGTGCACTCCCTCATGGATCACACTTTGTACCTCATCTTTAGAGGCCTGCTGGGACCTGAGTATAGTTATAGGTCTAGAAGCAGAGAAGGGTGATGGGAGTGGATCCTGAGGGGTCTCACCATGATCTTGTATGGCAACTGCCTAAAGGGAGGCAATTACCATTTCCTCAAGCAATGCCATGTTAATCCCCATAGACAGGTGGAGAGGACCATATCACTGTGGGAGGGGAAACTGGGAGTGGAGATGCTGCTGCCGGTAGGGGTAAGGAGGCTACTTTTTCTATAGTTGGGGAAGATACTTTTCCTGGGGCTGAGGATATCAACTCAGCTGGGGGTAAGGAGGTCGATTCCACTGAAGATGGGGAGGCCGCTTCCACTGGGGGTGGGGAGACCTCTTCCACTGGCAAAGAAGATTTATCAGTATTTAGGGGCTCAATGTCTCCAGCTTCATCAGCATCTTCCCACACATTTCCATCCCAATTTGCAGGATCCCATTATTTCCTAATCAATGCCTTCACTTTAACAGTAGACACTCTGCAAGGCTGAGTTAAATTTGTGTTGTAACTCAGCCAATTACAAGGTGAAGTGCTGTGTTCGATTTTCAGCAATTTTAGCTCTGTTTCTACAGGCGATAAGACTCTTCTTCAAGGCACATAGAGAAGCTCTTAGGTCATTTACATGACACTCGAGCTAGGTATTCAAATCCCTGAGCTTATCCTTTTCTTACACCACTTTGTCCAGCAACATTAGAAGCAACCAACCACATCATTTAATTAATTAATCTTCAAAAAACGTTGAAAAGTATCATTCACTGAGTCACTTAGCCTCTTGCTTCTTATAAGTGGTTGATTAGGAGTATATATTTTGTGTATCTCTATAAACAGTTCCCATCATGGACTATTAATGTTCTCTTTACTACTGGAAATAGAGTCATCAGTGTCTTTAAATCTGATCACATTAGAAAGCCAATTCCAGAAACAACAGAACCAAATTATTTAGGTCTATTACCTATTTTGAGTTAATTTTTATGAAGGGTGTAAGTTCTGTGTCTACATTCATTATTTTGATAATTCTCTTTAGTGGTATGTGTTCCTTTCTTTTTAGCTTTTGTGTATCTATTGTAGGTTTTTAATTTGTGGTTACCATGGGCTTCACATATATTGAATACTACTACATATACTTCTTTTAAACTGGTTGTCATTTAAGTTCAAACACATTCTAAAACATCTACATTTTTTACTCCCCTCCCCCACATTTTGTTTTTGATGTCATATTTTACATCTTCATGCTTATCCCTTTACTGTTTATTGTAGTTATAGTTGCTTTTACAACTTTTTGTCTTTTTTTTTTTTAAATCTTTATTGAATTTGTTACAGTATTGCTTCTGTTTTTTTTATGTTTTGGTTTTTTTGGCTGCGTGGCATGTGGGATCTTAGCTCCCCAACCAGGGATCAAACCCACACCCCCTGTATTGGAAGGCGAAGTCTTAACCACTGGACCGCCAGGGAAGTCCCAACTTTTTGTCTTTTAATCTACATGCTGGCTTCTTTAAATGATCCTCAATTTTTACTGTATATTTGCTTTTCCTACTGGGATTTTCCTTTTCCTATAGATTCTTCTTTTCCATTTAGAGAAGACCCTTCAACATTTCTTTTAGGGTATGTTTAGTATTGCTGAATTCTTTTAGCTTTCGCTTGTTTGAGAAGTTCTCCTTCTATTCTAAACAATGAACTTGCTGAGTAGAGTATCCTAGGTTGCAGGTTTTTTCCCTCAGCACTTTGAATATATCGTGCCACTTCCTTCTGGCCTGCAAAGTTTCTGCAGAGATATTAACTGATAGCTTTATGGGGATTCCCTTGTATATGACTCTTTTTCTCTTGCTGCCTTTAAAATTCTCTTTTGCCATTTTAATTGTGGTATGTCTTGGTGTGGGATCTGTTTGGGTTCATCTTGTTTGGGACCCACTGTGCTTGCTATACCTCAATATCTATTTCTGTCTTCAGGTTTGGGAAGTTTTTAGTGATAATTTCCTCAAATACATTTTCGATCCCCTTCTTCCTCTCTCTTCTTCTGGGACCCCAATAATGTGTTGGTATGCTTAATGTTATCTCAAAAGATCTCTTAAACTGTTCCCATTTTTTTAACTTGTTTTTCTGTTTGACGTTCTGGTTGGATGATTTCCATTATTCTAACTTCCAGATCACTTATGTGCCCTTCTGCTTCATTTAGTCTGCTATTCATTCCTTCTAGGGTGTTTTTTGTTATTGAATTCCTCATTTCTGATTGGGTCTTTTTTATATATTCTAGTTCCTTGTTAAAATTCTGTGTTCATCTTTCTCCTAATTCAATTAACATTCTTACTACAATTGCTATAAATTCTTTATCTGGTAAATTGTTTTTCATTATTTGCCTTTTCAGGGTTTTCTCTTGCTTTTTCAGTTGAAACCAGTTCCTCTGCCTTTTCCTTTTGCTTAACTTTCTCTGCCTCTATGAGTTTAGGTGAAACAGTTACCTATTGTGGTCTTAAAGGGGTGTCCTTATGTGGGAGCATCCTTATGCAGGCTACGTGTGCCCAATGCCTTTGGTAGGAGAGCTGGATTTGACGTGGATGCAAGTCACGTCTTCCCTCAGGGCGTGCTGGCAGCTATCACCTTGGTAGGAGGTGGGGCTGGAGATGGAGGTGCTAGTGCTGGAGCCAGGTGTGAGGTAGGGTTTCCCCTCTGCTCAGTGGCCATCACTGCCCTATCAGGGACAGGGTCTGCTCCCAAGTTGATAGAGCAGAAGTCCTGAGGGTCAGGCCCAAGCTGGCTCTGTTCCTTTAAGTGTGTGCTGTCCCCTCTCCCAGCATTGGGACCCTTAACCCAGAGGAGGAGGAGTGCTGAAGCAAGGGGGGCCCACTAGTGCTTTCAGCTCACGTCAGCCACAAACAATGGTCCAAGCTGTCTCTGATGCACTACCTGTGCAGGTAGCCATTGTTTCCCTCACTCTGCTCACATGGAGTATTGGGTCCAAGTCCCCTTTGTCCCTCACAGCCAATCACTCCCCCTAGCCTTTGCCACCCCTGCCCTATTGTGGAGCCACACCACAGGGCAGGGGGTTCCATTTGGACTCTCAGCATGTATCTGGGGGTGAGCTGTGGTGGACTGGCCACTGTCAGAGTTCTGGGCTGCTTCTGATGTGCTGCTTGAGTAAGCGCCAACAATGGCCACTGCCATCCCACCCAAACGTTGCCCTGGGACTGAGTCACTTCTGCATCCTTCTGAGCTTTCTCCCAGACCATGGCAGTCCTAAATCCAGTCCCGTGCCGCAATGTGGAGTAAGGGCGGGCTGAAGCATTCACATGGCTCAGGCTGGGGCACTTGCTGAGGCAGTCGCAGGAAACTGGCAGCCACTTGAGGAGTCCTTACTCTGGCCTCTCCGCCCTGCCTCAGGGGCAAGCCAGCACATATGCATGCCTCAGGAGTGGAGTCCAGGCTTCCCTAGCCCTCCTGTTAGTTCCAATGGTCCCAGTCAGTCAAGGGTGCTCATCTCCCCTGCGTAGGACCCCAGGACTGGGGCATCCAATCTGTGACTTGACCCACTCACTTCCCAGGGTGAATCTCCACCCATGGAGTCTCCCTTTTCCTCTGAGTCCCCTGCCAGGGACACTGGTCCTGACCTGATCACTTCTCTTCCCTTCCTACCTGATTATGTGTGAATCTTTCTTACAGCCCTGGTTGTACATGAGTCTTTCTGGCAGCTTCTAGTTTTCAGTGAGAATTGTTCCACATATAAATGTATTTTTGATGTGTTTGTGTGGGGAGGCGAGCTCCATGTTCTCCTGCTCCGCCATCTTGATCAATCCCTCAATGTATTTTTTTAAAAATTTTATTTATTTATTTTTGGCTGTGTTGGGTCTTTGTTGCTGCGCACAGGCTTTCTTTAGTTGTGGCGAGCGGGGGCTACTCTTCCTTGTGGTGCGTGGGCTTCACATTGCAGTGGCTTCTCTTGTTGTGGAGCACGGGCTCTAGGCACGCCGGCTTCAGTAGCCGTGGCTCACGGGCCCAGTTGCTCCGCAGCATGTGGGATCTTCCCAGACCAGGGCTCGAACCTGAGTCCCCTTTGTTGACAGGCGGACTCCCAACCACTGTGCCACCAGGGAAGCCCTCTCAATGTGGTTTTGATTTGCATTTCTTTAGGGACTGTTTATATTGACCATCTTTCCATATCCTTATTTGTCATTTGCAAATCTCCTTTGGCGAATATTCAATCTTTACCCATTTTCAAATGGACTGTCTTTTAATTATTGAGTTGCAAGAATTTTTATATTTTTGATATAAATCCCTCATCAGATATATGATTTAAATATATTTTCTCCTATTTTGTGGGTTGCCTTTTCACCTTATTCATAGTGTCCTTTGAATCCCAAAAGTTTTTAATTTTGAGAAGTCCAATTTATGTATTCTATTCTTTTGTCATTTATGCTTTTGGTGTCATGTGTAGGAAACCATTGCCTAATCCAGTCATGAAGACTTCTTTATACTTTTCATCCCTTATATTAAGGTCTATGATCCATTCTGAGTTAACATTTGTGCATTATCTGATGTAAGGATCCCAATTCATTCTTTTGCATGTGGATATACAGTAACTCCAGCACCATTAGTTGGAAAGACTGTTCCTTCCCCACTGAATTGTCTTGGCACTATTGATGAATTTCAATAGATCATAAATGTTAGGGGTTATTTTTCTGGACTCTCATTGAATTCCATTGATGTCTATGTCTATCCTTATATAAATACTGCAGTACCACACTATCTTGATTACCGTAGCTTTACAGTAAATTTTGAAATTGGAAAGTGTGAATTCTCCAACTTTGTTCTTTTTCAATATTGTTGGTCATTCTGGGTTCTTTGTATTTCCATATGAATCTTAACATCTGCTTTCCAGTTTATGCCATAAAACAGATGGGATTTTTATAGGAATTCCATTGAATCTATAGATGAATTTGGGGAGCATAGCCATCTTAAAAATCTTAAATATTCCAATCTATGTACATGGGATGTCATTCATTGATGTAGATATTACCTAACTTCTTTCAAGTATGTCTTATACTTTTTAATAGACTTTATTTTTCAAAGCAGTTTTAGGTTCAAGTAAAATTGAGTAGAAGATACGGAGACTTCCTATATACCCCTTGCCCCCGCACATGAATAGCCTTCCCAAATAAAAACATCCTCCATGAGAGTGGTACATTTGTTACAACTGATGAACCTACATGGACAAATTATTATCACCCAGAGTCCATAGTTTACATTAGAGTTCAATTTTGATGTACATTCCATGGGTTTAGACAAATGTATAATGTCATGTATCTACCATTATGGAATCATACAGAGTTGTTTCAATGCACTAAAAATCCTCTGTACTCTGCCCATTCACCCCTCTTCCTCCCTAATCCCTGACAACTGATCTTTTTACTGTTTTCATAGCTTTGCCTTTTCCAGAATGTCACAAAGTTGGAATCATATAGTATGTAACCTTTTCAGATGGACTTCATTCACATAGTAACACACATTTAAGTTTCCTCCATGACTTTTCATGGCTTGATAGCTCTTTTTTTTTTTTTTTAGCACTTTTTAGGAATATTTAGTGATATTCCATTGTCTGGATGTACCACATTTTATTTATCCATTCTCCTACAGAAGGACATCTTTGTTGTTTCCAAGTTTGGGCAATTAAGAATAAACCTGGGGGCTTCCCTGGTGGCGCAGTGGTTGAGAGTCTGCCTGCCAATGCAGGGGACATGGGTTCGAGCCCTGGTCTGGGAAGATCCCACATGCCACGGAGCAACTAGGCCCGTGAGCCACAATTACTGAGCCTGCGCGTCTGGAGCCTGTGCTCCGCAACAAGAGAGGCCGCGATAGTGAAAGGCCCGCGCACCACGATGAAGAGTAGCCCCCACGTGCCGCAACTAGAGAAAGCCCTCGCACAGAAACGAAGACCCAACACAGCCAAAAATAAATAAATAAACAAATAAAATTAAAAAAAAAAAAAGAATAAACCTGATATACAGCCAAGACATGGAAGCGACCTAAATGTCCATCAACAGATGAATGGATAAAGAAGATATGGTGTGTGTGTATGTATGTATGTATGTATGTATATATATACACACACACACACACACACACACACACACACACACACGATAGTATATTACTCAGCCATAAAAGAGAATAAAATAATGCCATTTGCAGCAACATGGATGGACCTAGAGATTAACATATTAGGTGAAGTCAGACAGAGAAAGGCAAATATCATATGATACCACTTATATGTGGAATCTTAAAAAAAATTATACAAATGAACTTATTTACAAATCAGAAATAGACTTGAGGACATAGAAACAAACTTATGGTTACCAAGGGGGAAAGGAGGGGGGAGGGACAAATTAGGAGTTTGAGATTAACAGATTAACACTACCATATATAAAATAGATAAACAACAAGGACCTACTGTATGGCACAGGGAACTAAAATCAGTATCTTTTAATAACCTATAATGGAAAGGAAACTGAAAAGAATACATATGTATGTGTATATATATATACGAATCACTTTGCTGTACACCTAATACTACCTTGTAAATCAACTACCCTTCAATAAAAAGTTGTTTGTTTTGAAAAAAAAAAGAATAAAGCTGATATAAACACCCAAGTGCAAGTTTTTGTGTGGACATAAGCTTTCACCTCCTTTAGATAAATACCAAGGAGCATGATTGCTGGATCATATAGTAAGAGTATGTTTACTTTTGTAAGAAACTGACAAATTGTCTTCTAAAGTGGCTGTACCACTTTGCATTCCCACCAGCAATGAATGAGAGTTTTTGTTCCTCCACATCCTTGCTAGCATTTGGTGTTGTCAGTGTCCTGGATTTTGGTCATTCTAATAGGTGTATAGTGGTATCTCATTTTTGTTTCAGTTTTCATTTCCCTTATGATGTATGATGTGGAATACTTTTTCATATGCTTAATTTCTACCTATATATCTTCTTTGGTAGGGGTCTGCTAAGGCCTCTTGGCCATGTTTTAATTGTGTTATTTTCTTATTGTTGAGTTTTAAGAGTTCTCTGCATATTTTGATAACAGTCCCTTTATTAGGTATGTCTTCTACAAATATTATCTCCCAGGAAGTGGTTTGTCTTTTCATTTTCTTGAAAGCCTTTTGTAGAGCAGAACATTTTAAGTTTAATTAAGTTCACTTTATCAATCCATTTTTTCATAGACTGTGCCTTTGGTGTTGCATCTAAAAAACCACTGCCAAACCCAAAGTCATCTAGATTTTCTCCGATGTTATATTCTCAAAGTTTTACACTTTTTTACATTTAGGTCTCTAATCTATTTTGAGTTGTTTTTGTGAAGGGTATAAAGTCTGCATCTAGATTTTTTTTTTCGCATATGGATGCTCAGTGATTTCAACACCATTTGTTGAAAAAACTATTTTTGGTCCATTGTGCTGTCTTTGCTCTTTTGTTAAACTGCATGGTACTGGCATAAAAATAGACACATAGACCAATGGAACAGAATAGAGAGCTCATAATTAAACCCTTGCATATACAGTCAACTAATATTTGATAAAGAAGCCAGAAACATCCAGTAGGGAAAGGATAGTCCCTTCAACAAATGCTGTCAGGAAAACTGGATAACCACATGCAGAAAAATGAAATTGGACCCCTATCTTACGCCACTTACAAAAATTAACTTGAAATGGATCAAAGACTTAAACATAAGACCTAAAACCATAAGCGTCCTAGAAGAAAACACAGGGAAGAAGCTCCCTGACATTGGTCTTGGCAATGCTTTTTTTGATGTGGCACCAAAAGCACAAGCAACAAAAGTGAAAATCAACAAGTGGGACTACATTAAACTAAAAAGCTTTGCACAGCAAAAGAAACTATCAACAAAATGAAAAGGCAACTTACAAAATGGGAAAAAATATTTGCAAACCATGTATCAGATAAGGGAGTAATATCAAAAATATATAAAGAACTTATACAATACATACAACTCAATGATTTAAAAAATCCATAAATGGGCATAAGAACTAAATAGACATTTTTTCAAAAAAGAAACCCAAATGGCCAACAGGCACATGAAAAGGTGCTCAACATCACTAAGCATCAGAGAAAAGTAAATCAAAGCTACAATGAGATATCACCTCACACCTGTAAGACTAGAAGTCATCAAGAAGACAAGAGATAACAAGTGTTGGCAAGGATGTGGAGAAAAGGGAACCCTTGTGCAATGCTGGTGGGATTTGTAAGCTGGTTCAGCCACTATGGAGAAAAGTATGGAGATTCCTCAGAAAATTAAAAATAGAACTAACATATTATCCAGCAATTCCACTTCTCAGTATACACCCAAAGGAATGAAAGCAGGTTAACAAGAGATATATGAACTCCTATGTTTACTGCATCATTATTCACAATAGCCAAGATATGGAAACAAACTGACTGTCCATTAATGGATGAAAGGATAAAGAAGATGTGATATATATAGATGCAATGGAATACTACTCAGCCATGAAAAAAGGATATTCTGCTCTTTGCAACAACATGGATGGACCTTAAGGACATCATGCTAAGTGAGATAAGTCAAACAGAGAAAGATAAATAATCTGTGATATCTCTTATATGTGGAATCTAAAAAACCCAAACTCATAGTAGCAGAAAATAAAATGGTCTTTACCAGGCGCTGGGGGGTGGGAGAATGGGAGAGATGTCATTTAAGAGTAAATACTTTCAAATAGATAAATAATTCTTAGAGACCTATACACAGTACAGTGATTATAGACAACAAAACTGTATTAAACATTAAATTTGCTAAGGAACTAATCTTAATTGTTCCCAATATTAGAAGAAATGATAACTATGTGATGCAATAGAGGTGTTAATGGTACAACGGCAATCATACTGCAAAATAAATGTATCAAATCAATATAATGTACACCTTAAACTTACACAGTGTTATATGTCAAATACAACTCAATAAAAAAAATTAAAAATAGAAAGTCATCAAACCACAAAAGAAGAGATAAAGAGAGGAAGAAAGGAATAAATGAACTACAAATAGCCAGAAACCAATTAACAATGTGATAAGACCATACATATCAATAATTACTCTAAATGTAAACTAAACTCTCCAATCAGAAGACCAAGAGTGGCTGCACAAATTAAAAAAACAAACAAACCAAGACCCAACTATATAATGCCTGCAAGAGACTGACTTCAACTTTAAGGACATATATCGATTAAAGAGAAGGCCTGGAATAAGATATTCCATTCAAATGGAAATCAAAAGCAAGCAAGGATAGCTATACAGTAGTCCCCCTTTACCCATGGAGGATATGTTCCAAGATCCCCAGTGGATGTCTGAAACTGCACAGTATAGAAGCATATATATATATACTATGTTTTTTCCTATGTATACATACCTATGATAAAACTTAATTCATAAATTAGACATAAGACATTAACAACAATAACTCATAATAAAATAGAACAATTCTAACAATATACTGTAATAAAAATTATATGAATGTGCTTTCTCTCTCTCTCTCTCAAAATATCTTATTGTACTGTACTCACCCTTCTTCTTGTGATGATGTGAGGTAATATAATACCTACATGATGAGATGAAGAGAGGTCTGTGGTTGTGTGTCAGGAGCAGACTATGTCAGTGATTGGGGATTCCAGGTGGAACAGAGTGGAATGGTGTGAGATTTCATCATTCAATTTAAAATTTATGAAATAAAAAGGATCATAAGAGACAACTATGAACAACTATGCCAATAAATTGGACAACCCAGAAGAAATGGATAAATTCCTAGATACAACCTATGACAACTGAATCATGAAGAAACAGAAAATCTGAATAGACTGATTACAAGGTAAGGAGATTAAATCAGTATTCAAAAACCTTCCAACAAAAGTCCAGGACCAGATGGCTTCACTGGTGAATGGTACCAAACATTTAAAGTAAAATTAACACCAATCCTTCCAAACTCTTCCAAAGAAAAACAGAAAAGAAGGAAACACTTTCAAACTCATTTTACGAGGCCAGTATTATCCTCATAACAAAACCTGGCAAGGACACCACAAAAAGAAAATGACAGGCCAATATCCGTGACGAACACAGATGCAAAAATCCTCAACAAAATATTAGCAAGATGAAATCAACCCTATAAAAGAATCACAGACCATGATTAAGTGGAATTTATTCCAGGGAAACAAGGATGGTTCAACATCTGCAAATTAATCAATGTGATATATACCACATTAACAAAATGAAGGGTAAAAATCATATGAACATCTCAATAGATGCAGCGAAAGCACATAACAAAATTCAACATCCATTTATGATTTTTAAAAATCTCAACAAAGTGTACATAGAGGGAACATACCTTAACATAATAGAGACCATATATGAAAAGCCCAAGCTAACACCACATTCAGTGGAGAAAAACTGAAACCTTCCTCTAAGATTAGGAACAAGACAAGGATACCCACTCTCATCACTTTTATTCAACATAGTATTGGAAGTCCTAGCCACAGCAATTAGGCAAGAAAAAGAAATAAAAGGCATTCCAATCAGAAATGAAATAGTAAAACTGTTGCTATTTGCAGATGACATATTATATATGGAAAACCCTAAAGACTCCATCAATAAATTCTTAGAACTAATGAACAAATTCAGTAAAGTTGCAGGATACAAAATCAGAAAATGTTGCATTTCTATACATTAATAATGAACTATCATAAAGAGAAAATAAGAAAACAATCCCTTTTACAACTGCATCAAAAAAAATTCTTAAGAATAAATTTAACCAAGGAGGTGAAAGACCTGTACACTGAAAATTAGAAGACATTTATGAAAGAAGAATAAATGGAAAGACATTCCATGTTCATGGACTAGAAGAATTAATGTTGTTAAAACGTCCAAACCACCCAAAGCAATCTACAGATTCAGTGCAATCCCTATCAAAATTCCAATGGCACTTTCCAAAGAAATACAACAAATAATCTTAAAATTTCTTTGGAACCACAAAATACCCCAAGTAGTCAAAGCAATCTTGAGAAAGAAGAATAAAGCTGGAGGCATCACACTTACTGATTTCAAACTATATTACAAGGTCATAGTAATCAAAATAGTATGGTATTGGCATAAAAACAGACACATAGATCAATGGAACACAGTAGAGAGCCCAAAAACAAATCCATGCATATACGGTCAATTTATGACAAAGGAGCTAAGATACACAATTGGGAAAGGGCAGTCTCTTCAATAAATGGTACTGGGAAAACTGCACAGTCACATGCAAAAGAATGAAACTTGACAACTACCTTACACCATACACAAGAATTAACTCAAAATGACTTAAAAACGTGAATGTAAACCTGAAATCATTAAAAAGAACTCCTAGAAGAAAACATAGGCAGTAATCTCCTTGATATTGATATTGGTAAGAATTTTTTGGATTTGACACCAAAAGCAAAAGCAACAAAAGCAAAAATAACAAGTGGGACTACATCAAACCAAAAAGCTTCTGCACAGTAAAGGAAACCATCACCAAAATGAAAAGGCAACCTACCAAATGGGAGAAAATATTTATAAATCATATATCTGATAAGGGGCTAATATCCAAAATGTATAAAGATCTCATACAACTCAACAGCCAAAAAAATACAGTTGAAAGATGGGCAGAGTATTGAAGTCCTAGCCACAACAATCAGATGAAAAAAAGGAATCCAAATTGGAAAAGAAGTAAAACTGTCACTGTTCGCAGATGACACGATCTATATAGAAAAAAATCCTAAAGACACCACCAAAAAACTACTAGAGCTCATCAATGAGTTCAGTAAAGGTGCAGGATACAAAATTAACATACAGAAATCTGTTGCATTTCTGTACACTAACAATGAAGGATCAAAAAGAGAAATTAAGGAAACAATCCCATTTACTATCACATCAAAAAGAATAAAATACCTAGGAATAAACCTACCTAAGGAGGTAAAAGACCTGTACCCAGAAAACTGTAAGACACTGATAAAAGAAATTGAAGACAACACAAACAGATGGAAAGCTACACTGTGTTCACAGATTTGAAGAATCAGTATTGTTAAAATGACCATACTACCCAAGGCAATCTACAGATTCAATGCAATCCCTATCAAAATGCCAATGGTATTTTTCACAGAACTAGAACAAATAATTCTAAAATGTGTATGGATATGCAAAAGACCTCGCATAGCCAAAACAATCTTGAGAAACAAAAACAGAGCTGGAGGTACCATGCTCTCTGGCTTCAGACTATAGTACAAAGATAAAGTAATCAAAACAGCATGGTACTGTCACAAAAACAGACATATAGATCAATGGAACAGGAGAGAAAGCCCAGAAATAAACCCACACACCTATGGTCAATTAATCTACAACAAAGGAGTCAAGAATATACAATGGAGAAAAGACAGTCTCTTCAATAAGTAGTGTTGGGAAAACTGGACAGCTACATGTAAAAGAAGGAAATTAGAATATTTTCTTACACCATATAAAAAATAAACTCAAAATAGATTAAAGACCTAAATGTAAGACCAGAAACCATAAAACTCCTAAAAGAAAACATAGGCAGAACACTGTGACATAAACTGCAGCAATATTTTTTTGGATCTATCTCTTAAGGTAAAGGAAACAAAAGCAAAAATAAACACTTGGGACCTAATTAAACTTAAAAGCTTTTGCACAGCAAAGGAAACCATCAGCAAAACAAAAAGACAACCTACTGAATTAGACAAAATATTTGCAAATGATATGACCGATAAGGGATTAATATCCAAAATGTATGAACAGCTCATACAACTCAACATCAAAAAAACAAACAACTCAATTAAAAAGTGGGCAGAACACCTGAATAGACATTTTTCCAAAGAAGACATATAGATGGCCAACAGGCACATGTAAAGATGCTCAACATTGTTAATCATCAGAGAAAGGCAAATCAAAACCATTAGCTATCACCTCATGCCTGTCAGATGGCTATCATAACAAAAAAAAAACCACAAATAAGAAATGTTGGAGAAGATGTGGAGAAAAGGGAACCCTTTTGGTATACTGTTGGTGAGAATGTATACTGATGCAGCCACTGTGGAAAACAGTAGGGAGGTTCCTCAAAAAACTAAAAATAGAACTACCATATGATCCAGCAATTCCACTCCTGGGCATATATCCAACAAAAACAAAAACATTAATTCGAAGAGATACATGCACCCCAATATTCATAGCAGCATTATTTACAATAGCCAAGATGTGAAAGCAACCTAAATGTCTTTCAACAGACGAATGGAAAATGAAGATGTGGTATATATATACAATGGAATACTACTTGGCTATAAAAAAGAATGAAATTTTGCCAATTACAACAAAATGGATGGACTTGGAATACATTATTCTAAGTGAAATAAATCAGACAAAGACAAATACTGTATAATATCATTTATATGTGGAATCTAAAACATAAAACAAACTAGTGAATATAACAAAAAAAAGGAGCAGACTCACAGATATAGAGAACAAACTAGTGGTTACCAGTGGGGAGAGGGAAGTGGGAAGGGGAAATATAGGGGTAGGGGATTAAAAGTTACAAACTACTATGTATAAAATAAATACGCTACAACGATATATTGCACAGCACAGGGAATATAGTCAATATTTTATAATAACTATAAATGAAGTATAACCTTTAAAAGTTGCGAATCACTATGTTGTACACCTGAAACTTATATATATTGTAAATCAACAATACCTTAATGAAAAATCATGTTAAAAGAGCCAATGCTTTTGTAACTGAGCTCTAATTATTAAAGAATGAATGATTAAAATAAAAACAATAAGAGAACAAGTACCTCGATTAAAATATGGGCCTTACACCTTAACAGACACCTCACTGAAGAAGATATACAGATGGCAAATAAGCATATGAAAAGAAGCTCCACGCCATATGTCATCAGGGAATTGCAAATTAAATAACAAGGAGATATCACTATACACCTATTAAAATGCCCTAAATCCAGAACACTGACAACACTAAATAGTGGCAAAGATGTTGAAGAGCAGAACTCTCATTCATTGCTAGTACAAATATAAACTCGTACAGCCACTTTGAAAGACAGCTTGGTGGTTTCTTACAAAACTAAACATATTCTTCCAATACAATCCAGCAATCACATTCCTTGGTATTTACCTACAGGAAGTGAAAACTTATGTCCACATGAAAATGTGCACACAAGTATGTATAGTAGCTTTATTCACAATTGCCAAAACTTTTGAAAGCAAACAAGATGTCCTTCAGTAGGTAAATGGCTAAATAAACTGTGGTATATCTAGACAATGGAATATTACTCAGTGCTAAAAAGAAATGAGCTATCAAGCCATGAAAAGACATAGAAGAACCTTAAATGCTTATTACTCAAAGAACACAAACTGAAAAGGCTACATACTGTATCATTCCAACTATATAACATTCTGGAAAAGGCAAAACTGTAGAAACAGTAAAAAGGATCAGTGGTATCCAGGGGTTGTGGGGCGAGTGGTGGTACTGAGTACACAGGATTTTTTAAGGCAGTGGAATATTCTGTATGATACTACAATGACTGACATAAGTCATTATACATTTGCCCAAACCCACAGAATGTACAGCATCAAGAGTGAACACTAAGATAAACTATGAACTTTGGGTAATTACGATGTGTTGATACAGATTCATCAGTTGTAATAAAAGTACCACTCTGGTGGGGTATGTTGAAAATGGGGGAGGCTATGTATGTATAGAGGCAGGAGGTACATGGGAAATCTCTGTACCTTTCTCTTGAATTTTCTATGAACCTACAAACTGCTCCACACACACAAAAAAATTAAGCCTTAAAAAAAAAACCACAGGGCTTCCCTGGTGGCGCAGTGGTTAAGAATCTGCCTGCCGATGCAGGGGACACGGGTTCGAGCCCTGGTCTGGGAAAATTCCCACATGCCGCAGAGCAACTGGGCCCGTGAGCCACAACTACTGAGCCTGCGCGTCTGGAGCCTGTGCTCCGCAACAAGAGAGGCTGCAACAGTGAGAGGCCTGCGCACCGCGATGAAGAGTGGTCCCCGCTCACTGCAACTGGAGAAAGCCCTCGTACAGAAACGAAGACCCAACACAGCCAAAAATAAAATAAATTAATTAATTTAAAAAAAAACCACCACAGAATGGAAGGAAATATTTGCAAATCAGGCATCTAATAAGGTTCTAACATCTTGAATATATAAAGAGCTCTTACAATTCAACAACATATTGACAGCCCAATTAAAAAGTGGACAAAAGACTTGAATAGACATTTTCCAAACAAGTTATACAAATGGCCAGCAAGCAAATGAAAAAATGTTCAACATCATTATTAGAGAAATGCAAAACAAAACCACAAGGAGATACCACTTCACACCCACTAGGCTGGTCATAAGCAAAAAAACAAAGTAACAAGTGTTGATAAGGATGTGGAGGGGGACTTCCTTGGTGGCGCAGTGGTTAAGAATCCGCCTGCCAGTGCAGGGGACACAGGTTCAAGCCCTGGTCCGGGAAGATCCCACATGCCGCGGAGCAACTAAGCCCGTGCATCACAACTGCTGAGCCTGCACTCTAGAGCCCGCGGGATGCAACTACTAAAGCCCACGCACCTAGAACCCATGCTCTGCAACAAGAGAAGCCGCCGCAATGAGAAGCCCACGCACTGCAACGAAGAGTAGCCCCCGTTCGCCACAACTAGAGAAAGCCCGCGCGCAGCAACGAAGACCCAATGCAGCCAAAAATAAATAAATAATTTTTAAAAAACAAAACAAAATAAAACAAAACAAACAAAAAAAAGGATGTGGAGGAAATGGAAACTTTGTACATTGCTTGTGGGACTATAAAATGGTACAGCCACCCTGGAAAGCTTGGCACTTTCTCAAAAAGTTAAACACAGAATTACCATATGACCTAGCAATTCCACTCCTAGGTACATATGCCCCAAAAGAACTGAAAACAGGTGTTCTAAATTTATCTGAAATGACTGATATTTGCATACCTCTGTGATTATACTAAATACCACTGAATTGTTCACTTTAAATGTGTGAATTGTATGTTATATGAATAATGTCTCAATATAGCTGTTATGTGCGTGCATGCACGTGCACACACACACGCTCTCTCACATACATATGGAATGAAGTACTAATATGTGCTACTACATGAATGAACCTTAAAACATTATGCTAAGTAAAAGGAGCCAGTCACAAAGGACCACATATTATATGATTCTATTTATATGAAATATCCAGAATAGGCAAACAGAGACAAAATATACATTAGTGGTTGCCCAGGGCTTGAGGGAATAGGGAATTGGGGTGCTTATAGCTAAAGGTTATAGGGTTTCTTTTGAGGTGACAAAAATATTCTAAAATTGACTGTGGTGATGGTTCTAGAACTCTGTGAGTATACTAAAAACCACTGAATTGTATACTTTAAGTGTGAATTATAGTTCAATAAAGCTGTTTTTTCTTTAAAAAAAATTAAAACATATCACTAGGAGACAAGGGGATTACAACTTGAGTTGAACTAATAAATTAAGGGAATCAACTATGGAAGCTTACTCACAGATGGAACCCTTGTGCCCCTGGATTCACCTCCTCTAGTCAATTAGAGGACAGGGGTGGCGGTTCATATCCAGAACTCTGTGATCCACATGGGCACCACAGGATTTTACTAGCTGAATATGCAAGATCTGTGTCTTCCATGGTTTACTGTGCTCTTGTTGGTAGAGAACGGCAACGTGAGTTTCTACAGGTTGAGCCCACCTTTGCCACTGTGGTTCGGTGACTACCACCAGCATTTCCCTCACAGACACCCTAGTAGCTTTATATTTCCGCTTGTCATTGATAATTTGCTCAGGATACTAACAGTGCTGCTTCTCTTCTATGTCCCTGCTTCCAGGAAGCTAGATTCTTCTTCAGGAAAGGTTCCACATTTCAGTGGACATGCAAAATGCCTCCAGTGTCCTGGTGTAACATTTGGCAGGCAATGAACCAGCCTTCTTCAGAGCTAAGGACCAGCCCAAGAACTACCCTGTCAGCAATGTGCAACAGTTTCAGCTACAAGAGGTGTAAAGAAAATGAAATGAGGAACAACAGCAGTACTTTCAAGTAGGACATAGCCATAGCACAGCAAGAGGGAAAATGACTATGAAGATTTTCCGAATTCTCTTTTCCACTTGTGTATTTTGAAAAGATGAAAAACAAAGAAACAAATGCTTCTCCACTTTATTTTGTAGGAAATAAGGAAGACTCATTTTTCATGAGTTTTCACTCCAACTTAACATTTCTCCCATCATTTTCCTCTCCAATTTCTTTTAGAGCAGGCAATCCACATCTTTAAACAGCATTAAAAATCTAAAGTCCCATAGTTTTATTTCAACCATTTTATTATCTTTCTGTACTAGTTCCAGACCTTGGCTGCTTACCCATCTCCTCCTTTACCCAATTACATGCAACTAACTATCTACATGTATCACTCAAATTCTATAAGTGAAATCATTCAGTATAAGAACAGTACTTTGTATAGTGAGATGATGAAGGTAAACAACACAGTTGGTCTTACTTTGGATATTTTCTGAAAGTCACTGCCTGGTAGTATATGTGGAAAGTCACTCAAAAGATATATTTCCCCTGTACTTACCTTCCCGTTATCCTCAAAGTATATTTGGCACCGATCTGCTACTCCATTTATCTCTAGATATTTTTCTCAGAGCAGGTAGAGCATGAGGATTCCAATCACAGGCATGGATGAAGGCAGTATCAGCATAAACTAGGAATGGTAATGTAAAATAGTCAATCCCTACAGGAAGATTAGACACTGGTTGAGACTATGGGTCCCAAGTGGCCAACCATAAATATAGGTTCCAAGCTCTAAGACTCAGAAATAGCAATCTCCTTAAAGGAACACCCAGCTGTGGACTGAGTTGGGAGTTAATTTCCTATAATCACAGCCAAGGGACTTAAGAAGGCAGAGACACTGACTACCTCAGATGTAAGAAGTCCCCTTATTCAAATTTGTCGATGACTATACTCTAGACCTATCTTTATCTTCCTCCTCATTATCAATAAGCAGATACTTAGTACTATATTGACTGGGGTACTTACATACCTGTTCTTTAGGGATAAGACAACATTAATACAAATATTTAGAAGATACATAGAAACACAACCAAACATTGAGTACTCTGAGTATTTATACCATACACTTACCAAAGGCCAGTGCATTCTAGGTAATAACTGAACAGTAGTGTTCAAAAGACAGTAGATAGGGAGGTATTAGCACTCTTTACATTACTCTGGGCAGAGTTTAAAAGGTTATGTGAATGACAGTCTAGTGAAGGAAATGATGAGAAAACGTGTCAGGCATGGGAGTCATGGGAGAAGGTTCACGGTTATAAAAAATGTGGCAATCTAATAGGGGGTGCTGACATTCAGGAGGAGGACTTTAGACTTCATCCACGGTGAAACAGGAAGAGCCTTTAGGAGGAGAATTGCATGATCAAAAGGAAGACAATTTCTTCTTACATTTTAAAGAGCTTACCTGACAAGGGGACATTAAATTTGCCGGGAAGGTAATAAAGAATTTTTATTCTATTAACAAAAACAGATTTGGAGTTCACTGCACTTTAATAGGAATATACCATATTTGAACAACACAATTTTCTCATGGCCTTGAAGAACAACACTGATTCAAGAGTTTCAAGAGTAGACTGGACCTGAATAGGGGTCTGGGGAATAGGCTACTACTTCAAGCCCATGGTCCCTAGAATCATCACCTGCATAGAGACCCCCCCACACCAGTGCTTCTCCAGTACAGGGCAATGACATCACTCACAGCTTCTCGGTGATATCTCAAATGAGAAGATGCACTGGGTCCCACCAAAATCATTCCTAGGGAAAGAAATATAACAAGAAGGAAGTTGAATAACAAAGGCATCAAATTTAAAAAGTGAGAGTTCACAGTTGTTCGTGACATTACAGTATCTAGTTCAGACAAGAACTGAAACTAAGAATAATAGCTAAGATGTGAATGCTTACCATGTGCAAGGCACTGTGCAAAAGCTTGTGTTCTAAATCACTTAATCATCAGGACTTCCCTGGCGGTCCAGTGGTTAAGATTCTGTGCTTCCACTGCAGGGGGCGCAGGTTCGATCCCTGGTCGGGGAACTAAAATCCCACATGCTGCAGAGTGTGGTAAGTACATAAATACATAAATAAATAAATCACTTCATCATCATCCCAACAACCTCATGAGGTTATTATATCCACATTACAGTGAGGAAACTGAGGTTCACAGACACACAGCTAGAAAGTGACAGAGCTGGCATCTGAACCCAAGGTATCTCTTAGTTTGTGCTCTTAAATTGCCTCCAAATGGATAGTAAACTATCATTCAAGAGAATTGGATTATGACCCTTCCAGATTTCCCTTTTTCTTTTGCTCCTGTTAACCACCTCCTACACACACATACCCCTCCAAATGGGTTTCCACTGGTTCTATTACAGTCATCTAGATCTTTCATATTCTGGAAGACATTCTGATTTACTAAAAGGAACCAGGTCTCCTTGGAGAAATGGCTGGTTCTCCCATGGCTGTGGCAGGGAATATATAAAATGAGCAACCTGTAGTGCCAGAAAGTAAGGAAGTGCTCAAAGAACAAAACAATGGGGACGTGCCAAAGGGATATAGGGTCCAACGTGAAAGAGTTTCTAATGAACAAAGCTGGAACAATTTGAGAAACAAAATAAATAATTCTTCCTTATAGAAGAATGCTAAGGGGCTTCCCTGGTGGTTCAGTGGTTGAGAATCTGCCTGCCAATGCAGGGGACACGGGTTCGAGCCCTGGTCTGGGAAGATCCCACATGCCGCGGAGCAACTAGGCCCGTGAGCCACAACTACTGAGCCTGCGCGTCTGGAGCCTGTGCTCTGCAACAAGAGAGGCCACGATAGTGAGAGGCCCGCGCACCGCGATGAAGAGTGGCCCCCACTTGCCGCAACTAGAGAAAGCCCTCGCACAGAAACAAAGACCCAACACAGCCAAAAATAAAAATAAATAAATAAATAATTTTTTAAAAAAAAGAAGAAGAATGCTAAATAATTTATGTAGATTCTCACCCTCCAGGAAGTGGAGCTTAATCTTCTCCAACCCTTCTTGAAAGTGGGCTGGACTTAGTGACTAACTTCCAAAGAACAGAGTAGAGAAAGTGGGGAAAATAACTTTATGGAGGAAAAAGCTGGCAAAGGCTGGTCAGCTCATCAAAGCCTTGTTATGACATGATGAGAATGGTATTTTACCTTTGTGGTCTTCCTCTCAAACACCCATAACCCCATTCTCATCATGAGGAAAAAAATTAGACAAATCCCAATTGAGGCACAGTCTACAAAATACCTGAATAGTACTCCTCAATACTGTCAAGGTCATCAAAACAAAGAAATTCTGAGAAACTGTCACAATCAACAGGAACCAAAGGAGACATGAGAACAATCTAACGTGGTGTCCTGGATTGGATCCTAGAACAGAAAAAGACATTAAGTAAAAACTAAGGAGATCTGAAAAAAGTATGGACTTTATTTCATCAGTATGGGTTCACTGATCGTAGCAAATGTACCATACTAATGTAACATGTTGATAAAAGGGGTAACTGTGTGCAGGGCAGGGAGTGGGTGGATATGGGAACTCTCTGTACTATTTTTGCAACTTTCTGGTAAATCTAAAACTATCCTAAAATACAAAGTTTATTTTTAAAAAAATCACAAAACCTGGAAAAAGAAATAGAATCAAAGCCCAGCTTTTGTCCTCATTAATTGTGAACTTTGTATAAGTCACTATCTAAACACTGGTATCTCTGTTTATAAAACAGATAGAATACTGTTTATTTCAGTGACATCTGCAAGTTGGTAAACTAGGAAACTCCAGGTTCCCCTTCTCCCCACCCACATTAACATTTTTAAAAAATCAACTAGAAATTAGCAAAAAATAACTTTACAGGAGATCTGGAAAACAGTCTATAGCAACCAAGCGAAACCTTAATCAAGAAAAAGCCACATAGGAAATGGAAGGAAATTCCATGGTATTTTTACTTACTTGTACCCCACCTCTCCTTACCCTGTAGTGCACGGAAGCACAGTCTGGGAGATGCAGTGGCCTGGCTGTCAATTCCCTCCCTCAAACTGGAAAGAGGAAGGCAGACCTTTTTTGCAATGTTCTAATCTGTCTAGGGGCTGCCTGAGGTACTGGTCTCTTAGAGTTCAGAAAGAGAAAAGTGGTATAGCTCGGATCTCAGGCTAGGAAAAGACAGGAAATGGTGGACACCGCTCAAGAAAGCTGCAGAGGGACTACAGTCTCGCAACATCTGGGGCAAGAGATTAGAGGTGGAAGAACACAACAGAACATCAATGGCCCTCAGAAGAAGCAATGGTGAGAGTCTTTTGGAAATTAAGACACTTAAAAACAGATGCGTATTTAAGGGAATTGAAAAAGCACACACAGTGGCCTAGGCGAGATGTACGCCTAGAAAAGGTCCAAGAAGACTTTAAGCCTTCACATGAGGCTGATTCCAAGGCCCAGAGCAAGCCTTGCTAATTAGTAAATGTCTTCCCCAGCACACAGCCTACCTGCAAGGCTGTTTTTTTCAAATACCCAATTTTCAATTTAAAAAATCACAAAGCATACAAAGAAATAGGAAAATATGCCACATTCAAAGGAAGAAAATAAAGTGGCAGAAACTGTCCCTGAAAAGGCACAGGCACCAGAAGTACCAAAGACTAAAACAATTATCTTAAATATGCTCAGAGAACTAAAGGAAAACACAAAGAACCAAAGGAATGAGAAAAGGAATATATTTTTTAAATGAGAATACCAACAAAGAAACAAAAATTATAAAAAGGAACAAAAAAGAAATTCTAGAGCTGAAAATATAGTAACTCAACTAAAATATTCACTAGAGGGGTTCAACAATAGACTGACAAGAAGAAACAATCAGTGAAGCTGAAGTTATCATTTGAAATTATCAAGTCTGAGGAGCAAAAAAGAATGAAGTGGACAGAGATTAAAAGACTAATGGGACATAATCAAGCAACATATGCATTATGAGAGTCCCAGAGGTTGAAAGAAAGAAAAGAAGAGCAGAGAGGTTATTTGAAGAAATAATGGCTGAAAACTTCTCAAATTTGAGGAAAAACATGGATTCACAAGTCCAAGAATCTCAATGAACTCTAAGTAAGATAAACTGAAAGAGGCCTACGCCAAGATACATTATAATCAAACTGTCAACAGCTATAGTGAGAATCTTGAAAGGAGCATGAAAAAGCTACTCTTACGTGCAAGGGATCTTCAATAAGATGATCAGCAAATTTCTCAGTGGAAACCTCAGAGACCAGAAGAAGTGAGATAATATATTTATAGGGCTGAAAGAATAAATGTCAACTGAGAATTCTGTTATCTGGCACAACTGTCCTTCAGAAATGAGGGAGAAATTAAGACACTCTCAGATAAATAATATTCAACATCGAAAAGGAAGTTTTAGCCATAGAAATTAGGCAAGAGAATTAAATAAAAGGCATCCAAATTGGAAAGGAAGAACTAAAATTACCTGTTTGCAGATGACACGATCTCATATGGAGAACAGCCTAAATGTTCCTCCCCCTGAAAAAACTCATTAGAACTAATAAATGAACTCAGCAAACTTGCAGAGTACAAAATAACAAAAGTAAACAAATGGGACCTAATTAAACTTAAAAGTTTTTGCACATAAATGAAACCATAAACAAAACAAAAAGAAAACCCTCAGAATGGGAGAAAATATTTGCAAACGAAGCAACCGACAAGGGATTAGTCTCCAAAATATACAAACAACTCATGAAGCTCAATATCAAAAAAAACAAACAATCCAATCAAAAAATGGGCAGAGGATCTAAACAGACATTTCCCCAAAGAAGACATACAGATGGTTAAAAAGCACATGAAAAGATGCTCAACATCACTAATTATTAGAGAAACGCAAATCAAAACTAAAATGAGGTATTACTTCACACCGGTCAGAATGGCCATCATCAAAAAACCTACAGGGCTTCCCTGGTGGCGCAGTGGTTCAGAGTCTGCCTGCCAATGCAGGGGACACGGGTTCGAGCCCTGGTCTGGGAAGATCCCACATGCCGCAGAGCAACTGGGCCCGGGAGCCACAACTACTGAGCCTGCGCGTCTGGAGCCTGTGCTCCGCAACGGGAGAGGCCGCGATAGTGAGAGGCCCCCGCTTGCCACAACTAGAGAAAGCCCTCGCACAGAAACGAAGACCCAACACAGCCATAAATAAATAAATAAATAAATAAATAAATTTTAAAAAAAAAAACCTACAAACAATGAATGCTGGAGAGGGTGTGGAGAAAAGGGAACCCTCCTACACTGTTGGTGGGAATGCAAACTGATACAGCCACTATGGAGAACAGTATGGAGGTTCCTTAAAAAACTAAAAGTAAAGCTACCATATGACCCAGCAATCCCACTCCTGGGCATATATCCAGAGAAAACCATAATTTGAAAAGTTACTTGTACCGCAATATTCATTGCAGCACTACTCACAATGGCCAGGACATGGAAGCAACCTAAATGTCCATCAAAAGAGGAATGGATAAAGAAGATATGGTATATATATACAGTGGAATATTACTCAGCCATAAAAAAGAACAATATAATGCCACTTGCAGCAACATGGATGGACCTAGAGATTCTCATACTGAGTGAAGTAACTCAGACAGAGAGAGACAAATATCATATGATATCGCTTATATGTGGAATCTAAAAAAAGGCTACACAATTATACTCCAATAAAAATGTTTAAAAAATTAATTAATTAAAATTAAAATTAAAAAAGCCTACAAATGAACTTATATACAAAACCAAAATAGAGTTACATATGTAGAAAATAAACTTATGGCTACTGGGGGTAAGGGGGGAGAAGAGATAAATTGGAAGATTGGGATTGACACATACACACTATATATATATAAAAGGTAACTAATGAGCATCTACCGTACAGCACAGGGATCTCTACTCAACACTCTGTAATGGCCTATATGGGAAAAGAATCTAAAAAAGCGTGGATATATGTATTTGTATAACAGATTCACTTTGCTGTACACCTGAAACTAACACAACATTGTAAATCAATTATACCCCAATAAAAATTAAAAACAAAAACAAACAAAAAAACCCCAAAATACTGGAATTCTAAATTTCATCAGAATTACTAAAACATATTTATATTTTCCCAAATATTAAAATCATATTGAAGGACCCACTTACAAATAATAACTCAGTTCATTTCTGAACTTAGGTAATGTTTCTGTAGTAATGTTTTTACACATTTTTAATTAAAAAATATATATATTTAAGGTATAAAAAAATAACATACAAAAGCCAGTTGCATTTCTATACACTAAGAATGAACAATCTGTATAGGAAATTAAGAAAACAATTCCATTTATAATAGCATCCAAAAGAGTAAGTAAAGAAACAAAACCAAAAATAAACAAGTGGACTACATCAAACCAAAAAGCTTCTGTACAGCAAAGGAAATCATCAACAAAATGAAAAGGTAACCTACTGCATGGGAGAAAACATTTGCAGATCATATATCTGATAAGGGGTTAATATACAAAATATATAAAGAACTCATAACAATCAAAAGGGAAAAAAGCAAACAATCCGACTAAAAATTGGGCAGAGGATCTGAACGGACTTTCTTCCAAAGAAGACATATACATGGTCAACATACATGAAAAGGTGCTCAACACAACTAGTCTTCTGGGAAATGCAAATCAAAAACCACAATGAGATATCACCTCACATCTGTCGGAATGGCTATTATCAAAAAGACAAGAGATAACAAGTGTTGGTGAGGGTGTGGAGAAAAGGGAACTGTTGTGCACTGTTGATGGAAATGTAAATTGGTACAGCCACTATGGAAAACAGTATGGAGTTTCCTCAAAAAATTAAAAATAGAACTACTACATGATCTAGCAATTCCACTTTTGGGTATTTATCTTAAGGAAACAAAAACACTAACTTTAAAAAATATATGCACCCCAATATTCATTGCAGCATTATTTACAATAGCCAAGATATGGAAGCAACCTAAGTGTCCATGGATGGATGAATGGATAAAGAAAATGTAGTATACATATACAAAGGAATATTATTCAGCCATAAAAAGAAGTAAATCTTGCCATTTGTGACAACACGGATGGACCTTGAAGGCACTACGCTAAGTGACGTAAGTCAGAGAAATACCATATGAGCTCTCTTACATGTGGAGTCCTAAAAAAAAAAAAAAAAAACCTCATAGTTAGAACAGACTGGTGGTTGCCAGAGGGTGAAGGTGGTCAAAAGATACAAACTTCCAGTTATAAAATAAATATGACCTGGGATGTAATGTAAAGCATGGTGAATATAGTTAGTAATACTGCATTGTGTACCTGAAAGTTGCTAAGAGAGTAGATATTAAAAGTTCTCATCACAAGACAAGAAAGTTGTAATTATGTGTGGTGATGACTGTTAACTAGACTTACTGTGGTGATCATTTTGCAATATATACAAATATTGAATCATTATGTTGCACACCTGAAAATAATATAATGTTACATGTCAACTATATATACATATATATACATCAAACAATAAAATACTCAGGATTAAACTTAACCAAGAAGGTGAAAGACTTTTATGCTGAAAATTACAAAAGGTTACTGAAAGAAATTAAGGAATATACAAATAAATAGAAAGACATTCATGTTCATGAGCTGGAAGATTCAATATTGTTATGATGTCAATACCACCAAAAGCAATCTACAAATTCAAAGCAATCCCTATTAAAATCCCAATGACATTTTGGAAGAAATTTTTTTAAAAATCTATCCTAGAATTCACATGGAATCCCAAGGGATTTTGAAGTTACAACAATCTTGAAAAAGAACAAAGTTGGAGGTCTCACACTTCCTGATTTAAAAACTTACTACAAATCTATTGTATGATAATCAAAACAGTGTGGCACTGGCATAAGACAGACATATAGATCAATGGAATAGAATAGGGAGTCCAGAAATAAATGCTCACATATATGGTCAATGGTCAAATGATTTTCAACAAGGGTGTCAAGACCATTCAATGGGGAAAGGGCAGTCTTTTGAACAAATGGCGCTGGGAATACTGGATATCCACATGCTAAAGGATGAAGTTGGACCTTTACCTTAAACCATATACAAAAATTAACTCAAACTGGACCAAAGATCTAAATGTAAGAGCTAAACCTATAAAACTCTCAGAAGAAAACATAGGAGAAAAGTTTCATGACACTGGTTTTGGCAAAGATTTCTTGGAAATGATACCAAATGCACAGGCAACAAATAAAAAAATAGATAAGATGAACTCCATCAAAATTTAAAACTTTTGTGTGGCCAAAGGACACTACCAACAGAGTAAAAAGACAACCCACAAAATGGGAAAAATATTTGGAAATCATGTATCTGATATGGGATTAGGATCCAGAAAAAAAAAAAAATATATATATATATATATATATATATATATTTTTTTTTTTTTTTGGCCACGCTGCATGCAGGATCTTCCCCAACCAGGGATCAAACCCGTGCCCCCTGCAGTGGAAGCACAGAGTCTTAACCACTGGACCGCCAGGGAAGTCCCCAGAATATATTTTTAAAAACTCCTACAACTCAACAGGAACAAAAAAACCAAACAACCAGATTAAAAAATGAGAAAAGGACTTAAATAGATATTTCTCCAAAGAAGATCTACAAATGGCCAATAAGCACATGAAAAGACATTCAACCTCATTAATCCTTAGGTGTTAGATAACAGAAAATATATATATTTGGTATGTCCCTGGTTCCTGGCACAGAGCTCCTAAAACCTTTTCCTAAGAGCACTAGGAGCACCTCTTGTTCTGATATTTGGTCTTGGACCCCATCCCTTACACAGGACTCCTAAAAGCCTCATAAATTCCTAAATGATAAGAGCACTAGCAGCACCTTTTGTTCTAATGAGGCAACTCTGGGTGAGCTCCTGGATGGGGGCTGGTCACCAGAATAACCAAGCCATGATCAGAAGCTTGGAATTTTTGGCTCTGCCCCCTCCCCCTCCTCCAGAGAGGGGAGAGAAGCTGGAAATGGAGTAATAATTGATCATGCCTATGTGATAAAGCCTTCATAAAAATCCCCAAAGTAGGGGGTTCAAAGAGCTTCCAGGTGGATGAACACATCCACATACCAGGAGAATGATGCACCCCCAACTCAGAGACAGAAGCTCCTGCACTTGGGACCCTTGAAGAACTCACCCTATATATCTCTTCAAATGGCTGTTCTACTGTATCCTTTGTCATATCCTTTAGTAAAGTGATAAAAGTAACTGTTCTCCCGAGTTCTATGAGCCACTCTAGCAAATTAACTGAACCCAAGGAGGGAGTCGTTGGAACCTCTGATTTATAGCCACTTGGTCAAAAACACAGGTGATAACCTGGGCTTGCGATTGGCATAAGTGGGGGTGGAAAGCAGTCTTGTGGGACTGAGCCCTTAACCTGTCAATTTGATGCTATCTCCAGGTAGATAGTGTCAGAATTGAGTTAAACTGTACGACACCCAGCTGGTGTCGCAGAGAATTGCTTGTTGTGGGGAAAATCCCCCACCACACATTTGGTGACCAGAAGTGTCAAAAGTAAAGTGTTCTATGTGAAAGTAAAGGAGACACACAGGAGAGGAGAACAGTAGGTTTTTCCAGTATAGTACAGAAATGCAAATCAAAATCACAATGTAATACCACTTCATACTTTTTAGGGTGGTTATTATCAAAAAAACAAAAAACAAACCAGAAAATAACAAATGTTGGTGAGGATGAAATGGGAACCCCTGTGCGTTCCTGGTGGGAATGTAAAATGGTGCAGCCACTGTGGAAAACAGTATGATGGTTTCTCAAAAAATTAAACATAGAATTACCACACCATCTAGCAATTCCACTTCTGAGTATATACCCAAAAGAATTAAAAGCAGGGACTCAAACAGATATTTGTACACCCATGTTCATAGCAGCATTATTCACAATAGTCAAAAGGTGGAAGCAACCCAAGTGTTCATCAACGCATGAATGGATAAACAAAATGTGGTATGTACACACAATGGAATATTATTCAGCCTTAAAAAGGAAGGAAATTCTGATACATGCTACAACATAAATGAACCTTGAAGACATTATGCTAAGTGAAATAAACAAATCACAAAAAGAAAAAGTGTTAACGATTCCACTTATATGAGGTATGTAGCATAGTCAAATTCATAGAGACAAAGTAGAATGGTGGTTGCCAGGGGCTGGGGGGGAGGAGAGAATGGGGAATTAGTGTTTGATGGGTATGGAGTTTCAGTTTTTGAAAATACGAAAGTTCTGGAGATGGATAGTGATGACAGTTGCACAATGTGAATATTCTTAATGCCACTGAACTATGCACTTAAAAATGGTTAAAACTGTAAATTTCGTTATGTATATTTTACCACAATAAAAAAGATAGCATACTAAAACCATCTCCCAGGTTTTGTGAGAATCAAGTGAGATCTATGTAAAAAAGCTTTGTAATCTATATGGCCCTTCACAAATATTAGCTCTTTTTAATCACCACCCTGTTTACCCCAGCCTGATGCCATTATCCACATGCTTAACCGAGCCATGCTCACCTAGCAGCATACTGTTGGGGTTTAAGTGCTATCCAGTGATATCCACCTTCATTTTGCTAGGCCCTGAATTCCACGTGCCAAGGCAATGGTCTCCCAGAGTTCTGGTTCTGAAATAGAACAAGCCCCCAAATAGACAAAAGTTTCAGACAAGCCTGGTGGTTCCTAGAGAAAAAATTCAAAAGACTTCCTCCTCTTACTCAGTTTTCCCCAATGCTTGGTTTGGAAACAGTCCTCATTCAGCAGCAAGAGGTCAGCATGCCACTGCCAAGAACAAAGGAAATCCTCCAATTCAACTGACCACCCAACTCCCTGGCCTGCTACCAAGCAACATATTTAATGAGGCAGCCTTTGAGCAGGTGAACAATCCTGAACCTCCTTTGAAGGAACAGGATTCTGGGAAAAGAATACAGGAAATATATTCACTGAGCATAAATTGAGAACAGAAGTAGTTACATAAGAAATAAAAAATGAAAATGCTAAAGCTGAAAGACCAGAACAACCAGCTTTGATGGGTTAGACAATTATCTGTAGAGTAGCCTCAAAGCTGAACCCTCAAACATTCTCAGAAAGTATAAATATTGGTGCAGAACCAGTGTGATAATGCAGTAGTGCAAAACCTAGGAATGATGTTTCTTTCTGGAAAGCTAGCCAATTGGTACCTATAGCCAGATACTGACCAGGATCTGTGTCAACATTCACGTGCTCTCTGAGGGCCCCAAGTTACCTTATGTCTTGCAGGCACCACTGAGGATTCCTCCTAACTTGGGTAATGCTACAGTTCTCTTTGGAATCTTTTTTGTGAAATGTTGTCTATCCATAGGTTTCTGCCTTTCAAAGGGAGATTTCATTCCATGACTGTCTGAGGAAATTTAAATGTGGACCAAACATAAGCAGCACTTACTCCAGCCTTGGAAGTATGACCTTTTATGGCCAGGAGAAATAACCCAAGTCTCTGTGCCCTCACAATCTTGAATGTCTTTGCTTGCTTCACTGGTACCTTAACCAATATTCTTAGTGCCATTAACAAAACTGGATAAGAATTCAGGACTTTACCACAAAACTTTCTGCCAATGCCCCACAAATCTTGCCTGTGGTTTCCCAAATTCTTTGATTCTCCACTACATACCCTTTCTCTTCTGCTCAAAGCCCCCAAATAACACTTAGTCCCATTTGTGTAGAAACGCATCTTTCCTAGTTTTTCCCCTACCTCTTCATACAGCACCTATTTCCTTGTGTTAACTGAGGTTCAGTCATAATACCTACAACAGCATCAGACAACACCTTCTGTCTTCATTTTGCTACAACCTGGAGGCAAAAGGAATGTGTCACTTTGGGAGCGTAGCAATTAAGGGGAAAGACCCTCATGGACAACAGCAATGAGACATGGGGTCACAGGCACATGGTCTATAACTGAAATACAAATATGAAAAACCAAAGCTTAGGAAATACCCCTTGTACACATGTCTTCTTTTATAACCAGTAGGGGTGGTTGATGAAGTGATAGAACCAACAGTCCATTCTCCACAAATGGCTGATGGCATAACAAGCCCTGGCTAAGCGCCTCAACCTATTCTTCGGTGGTTCATTATTATGAGACAGTGATCCACCATCACCAGGCCCTATGCTCTAAGTTCTTTTCCAAAAACGGTTTAAAAAAAAAAAAAGTTACGCCATTAAAAATTCTGAGTTATACTGGTAGGCAGTAGATACAGCACTTAAACATGCAGCCTCTGGAGCCAAAGCAACCCGAGTTAAAATCATGTCTTAGCTGCTTCCTGCGTACAACCGGTCAAAGATATTTTCTGTTCCGAAGTTTTCTGATACCCTGCCTGCCAACGTCCTCCGCCGCCCCGCCCCCTCACCACCACGAAACACTTGGAGCCCCGAGACTGCACGAGAGCAGGTAGGGGTCTCTTCTGCGTTTACCTCCCCATCTCCTCAGCCATGTAGGCGCCTTGACGTTGAGCGCCCCTCATTCTCTAGGTTGCCGCGACTGTCTTTCCTCATGTCGCCCCGAAGGTTCACAGCTTTTGCAAAAGAATAAAACGCACGCCGCTGGGGCGGGGCCAAGCGTTTCCCTCACGTAACAGGACGGAACTAAAATGAAAATGCCATGGTTGTTTATCATATGACTTCCCTGTTACCATGGTAAAGCCGCCGCCGCCTCATTATTGTGGTCGACAATTACTTGCGTTAGCCTAAGAAAAAAATGAGTAATAAGAAATTCTACATACTAAAAGCCTTCAAATCAGCCGAGCTCCAGCTCAGAACCAAGTTATTCTCAGGCGGGACCCCAGCGCGGGAGAAGCTGGGGGAGTAGCGCTCTCGTGGACGTAACGCGTGCTGGCTGCTGACGGGATAACGCCGGGGGAGGGACCCTGCGTCCCTCTGGCCCAGGAGTTTCCGGCTCACGCGCCGTACGGAAGCGTGTTCGGCGCTGGGCTCACGCGCCGTACGGAAGTGTGCTCTGGCGCACCGGAAGCCGCTGGGAGAGAGCGATGGCGGGTTTGACTGTGAGAGACCCTGCGGTGGATCGTTCTCTACGTTCGGTGTTCGGTGAGAGGAATTCGGTGGAGCCAAGCATCGGGGAGGGACAGAAAAAGACAGGGATCGGCGAGCAATGCCCCCCTGCACCTCACAAATCTCTGCGGGAGCTGGTAATGGGTCGGGCTTGCAGCTCGACCTGCCTATCCCGTGGGGTGGCCAGCCTGGTGGACTCGTGGGCAAAGTGATGCTCCCCTTCCCCCGAGGTTTCGCAGCCTTTTCACCATGTGGCTGAGGAAGTTAAACCAGCGTTCAGCTTATATGCGTTTCTCTTTTCATGAGCTTCAATTATTATCCAGAAGTGAGGGCTCATGGCAACTGTCCCGTACTACTTCTCACCCCCTGTCCCAAAATACAGGTTGTGTGCTGATGGTATAGATCCTTGTGTCCACTTCCCGCCCTCTCATAAGGACTTTCATCCTCTGCTTTTTACCCGTTACATTTTAGTTCGTCATTAGTGGTAGCGACTACCCGGCGTCTTAAGGTGGATTGTAAATAAATGAATGAATGAACGACTAAGACCTCATGGAAGAAATTTTAAAGAGGGTGGAGTCTATTCTGAGTAATCTTTTCAACCAAAATAAGTTGTTTATTTTAAAGTATGTGTGGTGATTTTAAAGCATCTTTTGGAAGGAACATGACAAAACAGTTCAGAATAATTTTTTTTTTACGGAAGTATAGTTGAGTTACAACAATTTTTAAACATCCTCCAGTACATTCATGGTCATTCTCCTTTGAGTGCGTGTGTATGTAGAAATACGGACATATGAGCCGGCTTTAAAAATTATAATATTGACATTTTTAGTAGTTATTGATAAGACTTAAACACCTTCAGGTAAATACTAATGCCTAAGTATTTATTTTCACCATAGTTAAGGAAAATCTAACACATGTCAGTTAAGTCTGAGAACTGATACTTAGGAGTGCCTACACCTTTTGTGTTTAATCTAAGTGGTTTATTTCTCTTGTAAATAAAGTCAGCAGACAGGATTGAAATCTTGTCTAAGGGAGTACCCTGGAACCAGGATTGGAGGAACGCTGTATTTGTAACAACTGTATTTGAACCAGTTGTTAAATTTGCAGTGATATATGTAGATACTTTCTCACTAAAGATCTAGGTTACAAACTCAGAATTTTGATATGTTATCTATTTTCTTCCTTAGTGGGGAACATTCCATATGAGGCTACTGAAGAGCAATTAAAGGACATCTTTTCTGAGGTTGGACCTGTTGTTAGTTTCAGGTGAGATCCCCTTTTACCACTTGGTGGAAGTTTCTTTAAAATCACCACAAATTTGGCCCTTAGTAATAATGGCAAGGCTTTTACTGGTGAGTTTTCACATGCATTCTTCTTGTTTGTAACAGCTTTATTGAGATGTAATTCACATACCATACAATTCACATTCATTTTTAATAAAAGATACATTTTTTTCACTTAAAAAGATGTGTAAAAAATATTTCAGTGAGACAGAGCGATAAGGTTATTTGTCTTATTTGTCATGATCAAATTAGAACATGGCAATGTTAGTGGGAACCCTGTGTGTATGTAACATTTGTGCCTGACACTTGGTTCTGCTCTCCAGGTTGGTATATGATAGGGAGACAGGAAAGCCAAAAGGTTATGGCTTCTGTGAATACCAAGACCAGGAGACAGCACTTAGTGCCATGCGAAACCTAAATGGGCGTGAATTCAGTGGGAGAGCACTTCGAGTGGACAATGCTGCCAGCGAAAAGAACAAAGAAGAGCTGAAGAGTGAGTATAAACCCAAGCTGCGTGCAACATGAGTTAGTAAAGATGTAACAATGAAGATTTTCCACTTAATGATATGTTTTAGCATCTGCTGAAATGGTTGTCAGCCACACAGCTTCTTTACCTGACCCACCTGAGGTGCCTGTATTAGGGAAGTGTGTATCTTTGAGAAATAAGGTAAAGTTGATTTAAGTCCTTCCATTGCCAAGGAGTTCATTTCCAGTTGAAGATGAGTTACAGGTTTACCACGCCATTAGTTATGTTAACTATGTCTGTCATTAGTGTTTGCCACTCCTGTAATTATGTTGCCAGATCTGTAACTGATGGGGATACTGAGGCATTCTCATGGCTTTTTTCATGAGGTAATAGATCCAGAAATTCCATTTTGAAATTAGAATTTTTTTCTATTTGAAACTTTTGCTTCTGAAATGACTTGTGAAAGGAAATGGATATCCCTAGTCCCTAATTTATGTTAACATTGTTCACCTATACAATCCTGGTCTCAGCTTTCCTTTGAGAGTAGAAAATATACTTTGTCACTTTCCTCCACAGAAATAAAAGACTTGCAAGTCACTTATTTCTTTTCTTTTTTTAAAATATTTATTTATTTATTTATTTTTAGTCGTGTTGGGTCTTCGTTGCTGTGCATGGGCTTTCTCCAGTTGCACTGAGCGGGGGCTACTCTTTGTTGCAGTGCACAGGCTTCTCATTGTGGTGGCTTCTCTTATTGTGGAGCACAGGCTCTAGGCACGTGGGCTTCAGTAGTTGTGGCACGTGGGCTCAGTAGTTGTGGCACACGGGCTTAGCTGCTCTGTGGCATGTGGGATCTTCCCAGACCAGGGATTGAACCCGTGTCTCCTGCATTGGCAGGCGGATTCTTAACCACTGCGCCACCAGGGAAGTCCTGAAGTCACTAATTTCTAAGCTCCAGAAAATTTAAAGTTATCTACAGGTCCTTACAGCAACCCTGGAAAGTAGATACTTGAAATGATTTAGCTCTTTAATTTGCCTCCTTAATGTTTTTGTACTTTCTTCCCAATCAGGCCTTGGCACTGGTGCCCCTGTCATTGAGTCACCTTATGGAGAGACCATCAGTCCTGAGGATGCCCCTGAGTCCATTAGCAAAGCAGTTGCCAGTCTTCCACCAGAGCAGATGTTTGAGCTGATGAAACAAATGAAGGTAAGAGTAGGCATTAGGTTATGGAAAATCATAGCATATCAACTCTTCAAGGAGTCATTGATGTTAATGGAAATTAACATTGAGTTAATGGAAATGATTTCCTGAGCTCAAATAGAAAGTGTGCCTGTTGACCAACATTTCTTGCACCTTCAGTATTACATATGTGCACAGTGTATTGTATATTTTGTACAAAGAGCTTTCCATTTTTTGTACACAAACACACCTACACAATCTGGCAGGGTTTTTGTGGCCCATAGATATCAAATGTAGATGTTAAAATGTGGCTTTTTTCCTAAATGGTGGTATTATGGTATTTGAAATGCCTCTTCCTTCTCTTGCCTGCCATGACCAAGATTTTGTGTGCTATGTAAAAACTGATAATAGCTTTAAAAATCTCTTGAATATTACATTTCTCAGATGGGAATAGCTCTAAATCACTGTCAGTTTCTAGGTAATAAGTTTTGAACCTGATGATGAATCTGTTTATCTTCACAGCTCTGTGTCCAGAATAGTCCTCAGGAAGCACGAAACATGTTGCTTCAGAACCCTCAACTGGCTTATGCTTTGCTACAAGCCCAGGTAGTGATGAGAATTGTGGATCCAGAAATTGCCTTGGTGAGTGCTTCTGGTTCTTTTATGGAAATGCTAGGGTAAACCTTGAGTGGGGTGGAAACAGACAGCTCATAGATTTGTCTTTTCACTTTTTAGAAAATTCTGCACCGCCAGACAAATATCCCAACACTGATTGCAGGCAACCCTCAGACAGTCCACAGCGCCGGACCTGGCTCAGGATCCAATGTGTCGATGAACCAGCAGAATCCTCAGGCCCCTCAGGCCCAGTCTTTGGTAGGACTTTATCCCTTAACATTTTTTAACTGCCTTGAAAATGTCATTTTCATTTTAGGAGGATATATTGGAAGAAGAATGGTGAGCAGCCAGAGATGATAATTTCAGTTTCCAGGCATAAAAGCAGTTAACAGGGTTGCAGAGTACATGACATCTGAATGAATACAGATTTAGTGCCAAGTTTGTAAAACAGAGATCCTTCCTTTATGCCCTTTTTTTATAAGCTGATTTTGTGTGTATGTGCATGTGTGGCACTGTGGTTGGCACTTTGTTATTCCATATACATTATCTCATTTAATACTTAGAGCAGTTGTATGAGGTCGGCACTCTTCACATCTCCATTCTTACTGATGAAGAAAGTAAAGCTTATTTTCCAAGTGTGACACAAAACCCTGAAGCCATGAAAAATTGGTATATTTGAAAACTGAAAAATTTCTGTACAGAGAAAAAGAAATAAACACCAAAGACAAATGACAAATTGGGAAAAAGTATTTGCCACACACGTGATGGACAGCAGGCTGATTACCTAAGGGCCGTTAGTCATATTCAAGAATGTTTATTGCCACATTTTAATAGTGAAAAATTGGAAACATCCTAAATGTACAGCAATGAAAGAATGGGGAAAATGTGGTATATTTATCCAATGAAATACTCTACAACAGTTAAATAAACTACATGTGTCACCATGAATGACTTTCAAAAATGTAGTTTCATATAGCAGTTAAGATGAACTAGGATACATGGTATCAACACAGGTAACTCAAAAACATAATGCCATACAGAAGTGAAAATAAGTGAATGTGGAAATATTTCCAAAATACAGGATGTATGTGTCTGTACATATCCCAAGAACATGTTGAGTGAGTTGCAAAGAATAAGTTTAGTATGTAATGGTTTACATAAAATTTCGAAACATCTATAAGAATTCTTAAGTGGTTGTCTAAGAAGGGGATACAGGATGCAATGGGGAAGACCATACAGGAGATTTCAATTATATATGTGATTTGTTTCCTAAGCTGTATGGTTATTTTATTCTCTATACAACTTAATATGTCTGAAATTTTTCATATTAAAAAACACCTCCTATAAATTAGTAAGAAAATTACCAATAACCCAGTAGAAAACTATGCAATGGACATGAACAGTTCATAAGAATGGAAATACAAATATATATTAAATGTATGAAAAGTATTCAACCTCAAAATAAGATAAATGTGAATGAGTACAATAAGCTATCATTTTTCACCTGTTAGATTGGCAGAGGTAAACAACTTGGATGGCTCATACAAAGTTATGGTGAGGGTCAGCAAACATCTTCTAAATGGCCAAATAGTAAATAATTTTTGGCTTTGCAGGTCGTGGAATTTGTCTTAACTACTCAGCTCTGCCATTGGAGTGTGAAATGAACCACAGACAGTACATAAACAAATGTGCATGATTGTGTTCCAGTGAAACTATTTATGAAACCAAGCAGTGAGCCAGATTTGGCCCATGGGTCATAGTTTACCATCCCCTGCTCTGATTCAATAAATACTTTTTCAGAAATAGAAAGGAAATAAATTAAGGTCCAGAGAGGTTAACTGCTCCAAAAATAACAATCTAAGTGGCAAATCCAGTATCTGAACCTGATTCTGTCTGACATCATAGCCTGTTTTCTCTTAACCACCTCACTATACAGTTTCCTCTTTTCTAGAGTTTTGTTTGTGTTCTCTGAGAATATATGTGATTTTTAAAACATTTATATATATCTTAGTTTTTATTTTTCTATTCCAAGGGACTGCTCAGTTCTTTTGGGAATGCACAAATGAAAACATAACATTCCCTTTTTCTCCAGGAGCTTTAATGTAGCATTAGAAAAATTTTACATCCCCCTCCCAACTAGAATTATTTCTGAGGACAGCGATGAGAAAAGATTGGTCAAAGAAAATTTTCCATCTTAAAAATGTAGACTACCAGCAGTTCTGGTTTTTTTTTTTTAAGTCCTCATTTCTTTCTTCTTGCATTCAAAGCATTTTTTAAAAAAACTTTTACTGCCAGGCCCTCGTCTCTAAGTCAACAAATAGGTGCTATATATGGCCTCACCACACAGATAAGACTTGTCAATCTCTGCTTTTATAATATGGTCTGTCGTAATCGTGTTCTATGTAACCAGGCTCATTGCATGTATTGCAGCTTCTGTTCAAAGTGTGTTATAAATCTAATGCTGCATGAGTCATGCTGTCAGAAAAGGGTATTTGGTAGAATATTTGGGGGTGTCAATTTGAAGAGTTCTTTAAGGTCATAGACTTTGTGTGTTGAGTCTTCACAGAGGCATATACATACTCTGGTTTTTCTCTTGGTCAGAGTGGAATGCATGTCAATGGCGCACCTCCTCTGATGCAAGCTTCTCTGCAGGCTGCAGTTGCAGCACCAGGGCAGATACCAGCCACTGTAACAGGACCTGGGCCTGGTTCCTTAGCTCCTGGAGGTACGTTTTCATTTAGAATTTTCACCGTTTTGGTATTTTGCTAGAGTTTTGTTATAGCAAATGGCATAGTGTAGCCAAATTATTATGTGGCAACGAGATCTTGATATTAAATTAATGTATAGCTCTGGCAGTATATATCCTAGGTGGAAGCAATAGTTGATTTCTCATATACACATCCTATATGTCTGATTATGAGAGCAGAGGAAAGAACAGTAAATTGGAAAAGTACAGTAAAATTCCAAGTTAACGAGGGGAAAAATAGAATGAATGGAAACTAGACCAAGCCAGCAAATACAGAGAAAAGGAAATGACATTGTGAAGTAAGTAATAATAAACATAGAGTTAAGGTAGAAGGAATAAAATCTCATATAGTCATTATTCTGCTAAATGTGAATGGACTGAATTCTCCCACTAAAAGCCAGACTGTCAGATTAGGTTAAAAAATACATGCGGGAAAAAAACCAGAAGCAAAATGCCTGGTCACATTTGTTATTATATGTAACAAACATAACATTGGATTTCATGAAATATAATTAGACCAAACAACAAAAGGAACAAAGAATTCTAAAAACTAATATGTTCACTAAAATTGTGTATATAGGAATTAATATTACGCTTGTAGCTTTTCGTCATTTAACAATCATAACTTAAAAAGTTATGGGTGAAATAAGTGATTCCTCATATAAAACACCAGTATGAACATATGATGTGTATCAGTATTTAAAGTTTTTTGTACAACAAACTCACTTCTTGTTAATTTATCTAATCTGGGTTAGATTGACTACAACACAACTAATGGGCAATAATTTGGCCTTAAATTGTTCTGGTTTATAGAGAAACCAGTCTAAAGAGCTAAATTGACAGGGAATGGGAGAAGGGATTTTCAAATAAATTTCAGCAAACTCACGATTTTCACTTATCCTATAGAGTTACCATTAAACTTAAATTATCTTTCATTGAAAGAAATAGATTCTGTGTTTTATACATTTTTTTGTGTTATAGGTACCTAGCTTACCTTAAAATATCAGAAGTTGTAATGTGGTCCTACTACACATGACAAGTGTGCAACCCATGACATATGCAGCTCATTACATGAGTTGAAAAACACCCAAACTGGTCTATACCCTGTTCAGTGAGACAAGTACACGTCATGCACTTGGATGTCACAGCAATGTCAAGTTGCTATAAAAGTGTCTACTCTCCATTTCTGTAGTTAACAGTCACGAACTGTTAACATACAGTGTGGATCATTGTCATCTGTAGACCACACTTTAACAAAAAAATCTGTAGACAAAAAATAAGTAAGGATGTTGAGAAATAAAATAATGGAATCAATAAGCTTGATTTAATATAGAGAGGGAGCCTTATATCTTCTGATTGGAGAATATACTCCCCCCCATTAAAAAATGACCTTGTACTTAGCCATAAAATGAAAACAAATTTTAAAATGTAGAGATTTTACAGGCTGCATTCTCTGATTATAAGCCAATAAAGTTAGAAATAAATAATTAAAAGGTGACTGGAAAAAACCTTTACTTGTAAAGTTAAGGAACATATTCTTGGTAATCCTTGAATTAAAGAGGAAATAAAAAATTTATAAATTATCTAAAAGACAACAAAAAGTAGTACACTTCATACAAAAAAGTGCAGGAAATAGTGAAAGAAGTACTTAAAAGAAAATGAATACCCTTAAGTGCCTTATTAAAGAATAAAGGAACTCTGCTAGTTCTAAAGTATTAGAAAAATAATTTTTTTAAAAAACCAAGGTACCAAGAAGAGGGAATTAATAAATACAAAAGTTGAAAGTAAGTGTAAAAGGAACTTAAATAATTGAATTTTCAAGTGATATTTTTTATGCGTTTGTAGCATTTATAGTTCTGAAGTTATCGAAACTTAAAACTTCACTACAATTTTTGAGATACCCTGTACAAAGCTCTTTGGCAGTTGATGAGAAGGGGGAACAAACTAGTAGAAAAGTAGGCAAAGGAAATGAGTAGGCACTTTATAGAAGAGCACATCATAGAAGAGCAAATCCAAATGGCAACAAAAACATTCATTTACATTCAGGGGATTTCAAATTAAATAATGAGATTTCACTTTACTTAAACCCATCATACGAGCAAAAGTTTCAGAGATGACACTTAATATTGGTGGGGAGAGTGGTAGTATACATTGCTGGTGGAAATGTGAAGTTTTTCAGCCTTTTAAGAAAGTAGTCTCACATTAAAAATTCATATACACTTTGACCCACCAATTCCACTTCTGGGAAGCTAGTCCATATAGATAAAAGTGCCATTATGTGATAGTGTAGTATGATAAATTACCTATGTTGCCTTCTGCCATTGCTTTCCTCAGATCCTAAATTTTTGTATTGTTTTGATGAGTGGTCTGAATAAATCATAGAATGTTATGGCTAGAAGAGAGCTTTGAAATCATTTAGACCTCAAATGTTAGTGTGTATTAGCATCACCTGAAGGGCTTATTAAAACACAGATTGCTGGTCTCCACACCCAGACTTTCCAATTCAGCAGGTCTGAGGTAGGGCCCTGAGCTTTGCAGTTCTGACAAGTCTGGTGATGCTGACGCTGCTGGTCTGCGGACCACATTCTGAGAAAACACTGTTTAGATAAACTCGTTCACTTTACAGATGCGGAAGCCTGAGGGTATGTTAATTTTATCAAATCAGTTGTTCAAAATGACAATTACTTAGTAGCATTGGTAGGGCTAGCAGAGACTCAGGTTCTTAATTCATGGCTCTTTGGTTCCTGGCATGTTAAGTGGGATAAGAGAATGTGACATGTATTGTACTTGGGTATTTTAGGTGAGTATTAATGAACTGCAAACAGTTCAGCTTGTCTTTTCTCCCCACTCGCAGCATATATTGTTCCTTTGAGGAAAACAGAATTATTGCTATGTGGGAAGGACCAGACAAGGACTTATGGTACATGTCTAGTCTTTGTATAGCAATCATACCCCTGCTGGTTAGAGTAGACCTGTCATTCTCAACACTATTAGACCCAGTGGCTCCTTTTTGTAACATATCTTGCAGTGACCCTTTACTATCCTGAAATGAAATGCACAGGTGACATAGCATACTTAACATGGCTTCCAAAAAAAATCAGTATAGTTACCCTAACTATAATATAAAGGAGAAGTAAAAGGAAATTAATTTATAGTAAAAGAATATTATAAATACACAAGTACTCAAGCACAACTACACTAGAAAACAATAAATAGCAGTCAGATGCTTGCACCAATACTATAAAACTAAAAGACAGACCCAGGTATGTTGTTTTGGCAATTCAGATACCACAAGGACTGTTGACATTGATGATGTGATTTTCTGAATGGTGAAAATGAAAACTCTTGGTAAAGTTCTTAACAAAACAAGATACAATACCCATAATTTACTCAGTAATTGCATTCTTGGAAAATTCAATGTGTGTGTGTGTGTGTAAAAACTGGGCAAAGAAGCGCTTTGTTTACAAATAAAACAGACAAGTTTTAAGTTCAGATGACTATAAAAAGGTTTCCATTTGTGTGAATGTTTAGCAAGACGTTTGAAAGTTTTGCAAGACAGGGTAATCCTTGATTTTGCGGAACTGTCTCATATGTTGCAGGACATCTAGTATCCCTGTTGGCTTCTCATAAAATGCCAGGCGTGCCCCCACAAATCTTTGTCAAAACTGCAACAGTATACCCACCCATTTACAAAGTACACTGGAAACATTAGTGCCTCCTGTGGGAGGAGGTACGTGGGTAAGTGCCGTTGTTCTATATTACAGAACTCCCTGCCAAGGTTTTGGTAACTAGTGAGATTGCGAATTCTTCTTTAACTCACTTTTCTGTCATCAAAGGCTAAAGTACAGTAACAAACTCCATCTTCTGTATAACTGCATTGTTTAGTGGTAGTTATGATCTTCCTTTATAGGTTTCTGCTTGTGGGGCAGAAAGAGGAAATTTGTTAACTCAGCCACTGTCCAGATTTTTTCCCCACTGTCCTAATTTCTGTTTTTCTTTCCTGCCCTTTATCTTCTAGGAGGAATGCAGGCCCAGGTTGGAATGCCAGGAAATGGACCAGTGTCCATGGAGCGGGGACAAGGTAAATAAATATTAATGTCCGATTAATGTGGACTAGACTTGGAAATGTTCTATATCTGCACTATCAGATATGGCAGCCACTAACCACATGTGGCTATTCAAATATTAAATTAATTAAATTGAATTAAATTGAAATTAGGTAAAATGTAATACTCAGTTCCTCATTCACAGTAGCCACATTCTGAGTGCTCAGTCGCCGCGTGTGGCTAGTGGATACCATACTGGATATTGCAGATATAGAACACTTCCATCATTGCAGAAAATTCTGTTGGGCAGCACTGTCTTGACTTCTAGTGATTCAGAGCCCAGCTCTACAAGAATTGATGATGAAGCAAATGGATCCTTTGTTTCTATTTAATTTATGTCACCTTTTCCTGATAGTTTAATGCCTCTACTTACATGTTCTCACTCCCTCTATGGAGATCTGAGTAAGGAATTTTAATTATGACCATGTAATATGTGACTGGGTATGTGGAAGACTAAATTTCAACCCCAGAGAAAACTGGGAGGGGGTCAAAGATCTATGAAGCCTGCTTGGTAAGTGTATGTTATACTGTGGCAGTAACACTGGATACCACAGTGGCAGCCGCTCCAAAATGTCCACGTTATTTCTCTATGTTACTGGAGTTTGAAGAAAAGAAAATGCAGTGATTCGGTTGAAACCAACATCAGGAAGAGAGAGAGTGAGAAAACAGAAGGAACTAACAGTAAAACTGAGTGCATCTTATAGGCCATGCACTTTAATTTTCATAAACAACCTTGTGAGTTAGGTGGCAGCACCTCAGTTTTCAGGTGAAGAGCTGGAAGCTCAGAGTTCTGAGTTACTTCCTCAAGGGGACATGGTAAGTAAATACTGGTATCTGAGTAACGTGGCCTGGGCTTGGTGCATTCGTCTTCTTTTCCAGCTAATAAGTGGCAGAGCTAAGATTCCAAAGTCTCTGACTCTGAAATCTGTCCTCTTTCTGTCAATCACACTGCTTCTGTTTCCTTCCAATGTCTTCTGTTCTTATTCAGTGTGTCCTTGTGATGAGAAAGAACTGCTTTGGACAAGTGTAGGGAAGCTTAAGTTACTTCTTATTAGCATATGGTCTATAAGTAAAACCCATTAAAAAAACTTTTTTAAATTTATTTATTTTGGCCACACCATGTGGCTTGCAGGATCTTAGTTCCCCAACCAGGGATTGAACCTGGGCCACGGCAATGAAAGTGCTGAGTCCTAACCACTGGACCGCCAGGGAATTCCCCAAAACCCATTTTTTTTAAGCAAAATACTAAGATATAGGCCTATGCACTATACTCCTAGTCTGTGGTTTGTATACTGATATTGGCTGCTTAAGTGACAGAGCTAATAATCTTGTCAGGCAATTGACAGTGGAACAAGCTCTTCATCCAGACATCTCATCTGAGCAGACCATGCTTTTATGCTGTTGTGCCCCACCCCCCTTGGCCGCTATCAGTAGATCGTGTATGTGCCCCAAAGTATTTTTGCAGTAGTGAGAAGGAATTAGAAGTTTCCGTCATACCTCTACCTCTCCCCCAGCCATCAATAAATCAAACTTTGTTTAATACATACTTCCAAAAGACATCTTCCTTCTTGATACAGTTATCTTCACCTTTCTGGTCAACAAAGGGAAATGACTTGAGTTTTGAAGGTATATCAAGGATGTCTTCATGAAGAGACAAAATGAGACTTTTCTTTTATACTTTTCCTTTAGTACCCAGCAGAGGAAGCAAGAATCTTTCATTTGTACCCAGTTTGTCATTCTTTTCCTGCAATCCATGCTTCTTTTACACATTTGTAATGTTGAAAAGAGACAATGAGATGTTTAAGAAGAGACTTTTTCTTGCCTTCCGCCACCTTTGTTTAGTGTTGGCGCCCTTGTCATCTTATTAGTCTTTATTTGCTGATGTCATGATGTTTGTTTATCAAAAACTTACAGTGGCAGAGTACTTCTTGAGGAGTAATATTCTCTTTCTTTGTCTAAAGTTCATTCACTGCATTTCCCCATTTGATAGCAGAAATTTTTGTGCTTTAAATTATGACAAAAATAATACTGTGCCACTTCTGTTAATGGGCTTTTCCAGAATAAATCTTGCCTTCCAGATTCAGTGCAATTTCTTTCATTTTTTGCTTATGAAAATATGTTTACCTTCTTTGCCTAACTGGAGTTTCAGAAGCATCCTTTTTATATTTTGTTTCTCTTTTTCATAGTATCATAAGATTTAAGGGGAATCCTAGTAGGAGAGGTGTAAATTGAAAGTGGCTGGTTATTCCTGCCCAGATAAAATCAGTGGCCCACACGTTTTACCTTAGGAAGCAATCTCATCAAAGCAGAACAGTTTCAGATCCCAAAGAAGCTCATATAGTTTAGGAAGATTTTGTAGCCCAGGGCAAGCTAATGAACTCTTGGCTCTTTAACTTATATGTGTAAATCTCCAGTGTCTGTGTGCCTCTGCATGTGTGCGCAAGCTATTTTAAGTGTCTGTTCTTTCTCCTTTTGAACTTACTGCTCACCTAGGAACCCTACAGCACTCGCCCGTGGGACCCACCGGGCCTGCATCAATTGAGCGAGTTCAAGGTACCCATTGTATCTGCGGGTTTCCTTTTGCTTGTGGTGTTCAGGGTGGGACGTTGAGAGGTCAAGGGCTGCTTGGCAGTCATCCTCACGTTCGGAACCCAGAAGGGTAGTGTTTTGGGTTTTTTGTTTTTTCATTTTTTCCTTTTGGGGCCACAAGCCTAAGATTGACCTCTTCACACAGGGCAGAGAACATGGATGATATGGGCATCTGTCTGAGGCTGTACTCCCTCCCTACTGGTGTCAGGAGGCTTGGATGGAATAGCAGTCTGTCAGGAGACAGCAGGTTCTTGCAGAGCCATGGCAGTGTTCACATATGCCAAGACCCTACCTCTCTTTTGTGACTCTGGTCCTTGAAGTAAGATTGATTATAAGCAAAGCCAGAAGCCTAAGTTTCTTCAGGTTGCAGTGCTAGGCCTTGGCAGGTTGCTCCCCAGTTTATTCTTTACATAATTCCATCCATACCTCTGACATGGAACAGATTCTGCCTACACCCTGCTTCTGTTCTTGAGCTGCAAGAGAAGTCTGTTGTGGTGAGGTTTCACCCACTCTAAGGGGTCTGAACTATGTTGTCAGTGGTATATAGAGTCATTTCTTCTTGCCTTACATGTCCTTCACAGCAGTACCTCCCCGTTTGTTTCCCTGTCAGTGCCGATGCAAGACCCCAGAGCAGCTATGCAGCGTGGGCCCTTGCCTGCCAACGTCCCAACTCCTCGAGGTCTGTTGGGAGACGCTCCAAATGACCCACGCGGAGGCACTTTACTTTCTGTAACTGGAGAGGTAGAGCCTAGGTAAGCACTGACACAGAAGGAAAAGACTGGAGGAATCAGAATTTCCCCTTGCTTTGAGAACCAAGTCTTTTCATACCAGTTGTGCCTGTTTGCTTACTTCAAAAGATAAATAAATATTCATGGCCACTGTCCAAGATGAAGCACTTCCTGGGCAGAACTATGTAGTTGAGTATGTCATTTTGAACTAACCATTGCTACTCCATCCTCAGAAATTGGAAATTCTAGCACACATGTCTAAACAGGAAAAACTTATATTGCTTATTGTTAGTAGTAATACTAGTAATAGCAATAATAATAATAATTGATATTAGTGGGGATTATGCCTCTCAATCTGCTCTGAGTACTTTACTGAGATCATCTCACTAAATCCACACAACAGTCCTGTGAGATTGATACTGATATCAGTCCCATGTTACAGATGAAGAAACTGAGACTTAGAGAAGTTAAGCAAATGTGCCCAAGATCACACAGCTAATAAATGATAGAGCCTAGATTTGAACCCATACAATAACCCATGTTCTTAAGCACCCTACTGCGTATTCGTTATATATAATGGATATCCATTCATTCCTCCTTAACTTGAGTGCCCTGACCAAATACGAAATTCTAGAATACATGGATTTACATCTCAATAGCTTTTCTTTGACCTGTTTTGTGTTATTCTCTTAGCATTTGTAGACTGATGTTTGCATCAGCTCTTTATCTAATTGTACTGATCTTCTGGTTGACACTTTTTTCTTATTGTTTTGTTCTGTTTTGAAATATAACATTTTTTTCTCCGTCTCTAGAGGTTACCTGGGACCACCTCATCAGGGTCCGCCCATGCACCATGTCCCTGGCCATGACAGCCGTGGCCCACCCCCACATGAGATGCGGGGAGGGCCATTAGCTGAGCCCAGACCTCTAATGGCAGAGCCAAGAGGACCCATGCTAGATCAGAGGGGTCCACCATTGGATGGCAGAGGTAAGGGGAAACCACGTCACAAGACTGACTGGTAGTTGTGGGCTCGTGATGAACATGCTGTCTTAGGCTCCAATCTGGGATACAGAATGCTTTATTTGATTGTTGGTTATTCTTGCAGTAAAGGTGGGTAGCTACCCAGTGGTTTTCTTGCAACTGTTTTTATAGGTGGAAGAGATCCCCGAGGCATAGATGCACGAGGGATGGAGGCAAGAGGATTAGATGCTAGAGGATTGGAAGCCCGTGCGATGGAGGCCCGTGCGATGGAGGCTCGTGCAATGGAGGCCCGTGCAATGGAGGCCCGTGCAATGGACGTCAGAGGGATGGAGGCCAGAAACATGGATACAAGGGGCCCAGTCCCAGGCCCTAGAGGCCCTATACCTAGTGGAATCCAGGGTCCCAGTCCAATTAACATGGGGACAGTTGGCCCCCAGGGATCCAGACAGGTATATGTAACACTCACTTCTCACTTCTATGTGAAATCTTGATCTATTCAGGAATTGATTATTGAGGCTGATTATTACTGCTTTCTGATTTGGGTTGTTTTCTCAGCTCTTTGGGGAAGATTAGAATCTCCCTTCCTTTAGTTTCTCTGTTCCTTAGGGTGGTGGTTTTCTGACTACCAGGATTATAGTCCGAAAGTGTAACCTTGTCCCACAATTTCAAATTCCATTCAGAGCAGAATCCCTGATTTTAGGGGATAGAGAGCACATCAGTAGAATCTAGGCATGGATAATTTGAAAAATCTCCCCCAAATGATTCAAATGTATAACTCTAAGAACCACTGCATTAGAGCATATGAAGAGCTATTAGTGGTCATTTAGCTGATCTTAGGTTTGCAGAAATCTATTTTAATTTACTTTCATCACATAGCCTAAAGTGAACAGTGGAGTTGAAAGGCAATTTACTAATGCTTGTCTTAAAAGCTGTGCAACTAAATTCTTATCTCTTCTTTCTCTTTATTTGGCTTTCTCCAGCTACGTGTAATGGTGGTCTATGATTGTCTATGTGTTCTCATCTCCATCCTTTTTACCCTCCAGTTGGTTGTGGGGAGGTAGTACATGTGTATCTTCCCTCTGAGTTTGGTTTGTTTTGTTTTGTTTTTCCGCTAACACCTTCGTTTCACTCTAACCCTTCCACCTTCATTTTTCCTCGATGTGACTTCCTCCTTCCTCTATGTACTTCTTTATCTCTTCTCTCTTCCATATGCTTCTGTGCCTTACTTCCCCTTGTGTGTGTGTGTGTGTGTATGCACAAGAGAGAGAACTGTATTGTCAGAGCTGGAATGGAACATGTCAGTCACCCAGTTCTCTCATTTTATAAGTTTGGAAACTGAGACCCAAGAATTCAGGTGACTTATCCAAATTCACACAACTAAAAAGTGGCAGAGCAAGGAATAGAACCCACTATTTTTTTCGCTATGCTACTCTGTCTTGTTATCTGCACGTTGTATATGTGTGTCTATCCCTCCTCTCTAATATGAAATATGAATATGTTGTTTTCTGGTATGTGTAGGAAAAAACTGTTTTCTATTGTTTTTCAAGTTTCACTTTAAAAAAAAATGTGTTTGTGGGCTTTGATTTTTATCATACCCTCTATGGTCAGTAGCCTCATAATAAAAATGGGTTTTATGCTTTCAGTCAGTCGTTCAACACATATTTATTGAGCACCTACTATGTACCAGACAGAGCTATAGATACTGGGGATATAGCAGTGTGAACAAAACGAAGTCCTGCCCCCATGGAGCTTATATTCTAGTGGGGAGATAAATAACAAATAACTACATGATGTCCTTATATAGTTCTGTCAATAATTCTTTGGAGAAAGATGTCGAAAATAATGGTTGGAAGACCATGTATCAATAATTTCTTGCTCCTTTATCTGCTAGTACTCGAACTCATTACTCTAATATTACGTTTATTATAGTTTTCATTAGTAGATTCTATAAAGCCAATTAGATCTGAGGTAGAGAAAATAATTTTATCTTCAAACTTTTTAAAAATTGTTTAATATGTTTACTTATAAATAAATATATAAAATACATTCACTCATGTACAAAAGATACACAGTAAGAACCTCACTTCCTCCTCATACCTGTCTCCCTTGTGACCCCCATCTCCTATAATCACTTTTATTATAATGTATCTTTCTAGCAAATAAGAATATATATTCTTATTTTTGCAAATATGAATATACGTGTATTCTTTTTCCTCCTTTCACTGTTCTTCACCTTGTTTTTTAACCTAACTATGTCCTTAACTCATAATTTTAAATCAAATTTTGAAATTAACTTCAGTCCACCTTGTTGGAAACTTGTTGGTAAAAGGCTTATTATTACTAGGGTGATTATATAACTTACTATCCAAACAGGGACACATTTGAGAGTGCTGTTAGTAATTACTGTGGGACAGAAGCTTAAACTGGGACTGTCTTAGCAAACCTGGATATGTGGTCAGCTGTATTATTACTTGAGAGCCTAGAACAGGCTCTTCTGGAAACTTTAAATGGCCATTATTAAATGGTTAGATCACATTACAGTACCTCAAATTAGTATTGACTGAAGCTTCAAAAAGGTTATTCTCATCCATTTTTCAGGTCTGTAACAGCTCATTAAGGTTCAGACTGGTCTCTGGATTCAGTATTGATAAAGAACAGAAAGTGATAATATTCTAGCAATCTGTACAAAGCTGTACTAATGCTTCATGTCTCTGGTGTCTTTGGGAAATTAGTTAATGCATCCAAATGAATGTTCCAGATAATAGAATTATTCAACCAAGTTTTTAAACTATTGTAATGAAAAATCATTTATAAAGTGTACTATACTTCCTTCTCTTCTTAAACAGGATACAAAAAATTATTTTGATCATTTTTGATTACTCAGGGTCATCATTAAATGTACCCATTATTGTATAGGCTATGATAGAAAGCATAGCATCTCCTGTTTTGGTTTCTGGTATCCTTCACTGTCAGTTTGTCACCTGGCTCTTCACATTGCTGTCATGATATCTGCTCCTAATGGTTTATCCACATTTCTTTCATGCTTTGCTGCTTCTCATCTGCTGGGGAAGCAGGTAACATGTTTGTTAACAATTTGTATTTAATAAGAGTACCACCTAAGCTCTGGGTGAATGCCTGAGTGTGAACATAAATCCAGCATAGGGACCTTTTAACAGTTATTCTAGGTGCTCTGAGGCCTTTTCCTTGGGTTCTGGTTGTCTTCCAAAACATTGAACCCGTCGAAGATCTTAAGTACCAGTAAGCATGATATAACTGCACTTTGTTAACTCAGGTCAGTCGTGTTTCTTGGTCTGTATGTAACAGAAAGCAACTGCTGCATATTCTCTGAGGAAAGTTATAAAAAGCAAATGTTAGGCTAATAGTAGTCCTTTCCCTGGAGGCCTTCCCATCTCCTCTCTGCCTCTGCCCTTATGATCATCTCTGCCTTACTTGTGGCATAGGGCCTGTGTCTGATTGAACTAGAGGTAGGCGGTATCCCTGTGAATGTAGCTTCCCCAGTGGACCAGCATACATTATTCTAGACTCTGTCAGGTTTCGTTTCTGTTTCCACTGTGTGCTAGTTTCTAGAATGCTCTCAGTTTCCGCTGTGCTTATGTGGCTGAATTTTGCTTGATTCGATGGTATCCACTTGTGCCGTGTGATACTTGTTGATGATGCTGGAGCTATTGTAAGAAATTTGTCAACTTGCTAGTTGATCTCTGGCTAAACCCTGCCTTCTGCTGATGCTAACAGTAGGAAATGATCTTCAGAGTCATTAATTTGCTTTTTTAACTCATATCCACAATCAGGTATTTTTTCATATTGCTGTTATTACTGGCTTCTGGTTACCTAAATGAGAAGTACCGAAAATCTCTCTTCATCTCTCTCTGTGCACATAGGTCCCAGTCATGCAGGGAGCGGGCATGCAAGGAGCGAGCATTCAGGGTGGAGGCCAGCCTGGTGGCTTTAGTCCTGGCCAGAACCAAGTCACTCCGCAGGACCATGAGAAGGTAAGTAATGCTGTCCAGCTGCCTCCATATGCACAAGTCTTTTGGAGTCCTCTTTTCACAGTCACCATGTGGAGGTCCTGGGTCTTCAGAGTCCCTTTGGAAATGATGTTTTTACTCTTAGAACTCTTTATGATCTTGTCACCTGAAAATCTGTGGGCTTGGTCCTAAAATTCTTAAATGGATGTATGTGAATGGCAGCTTATCTTACATTTCGAGTCATCTGCCAGTAGATTTTTTGTGTGCAGGCCTGATTGACCTGGAAATCCAAATCCCTTTCTTCCTCCCTTTTTTACCTTATCCCTAAAAACAATAGCAGATTCCCCATGAGCATATCTTTCTGTTTCTATATTTGACCATTGTAGGGAGCTCATATCTGATGGAAAAGCTAAAACTTGTGAAAAGGAGAAACTTTTTTTTTAAATTTATTTTATTTTTGGCTGCATTGGGACTTCGTTGCTGTGCGCGGACTTTCTCTAGTTGCGCGAGCGAGGGCTACTCTTCGTTGTGGTGCGCGGGCTTCTCATAGCGGTGGCTTCTCTTGTTGCAGAGCACGGGCTCTAGGCACGTGGGCTTCAGTAGTTGTGGCACGCAGGCTCAGTAGTTGTGGCTCGTGGGCTCTAGAGCACAGGCTCAGTAGTTGTGGAGTATGGGCTTAGTTGCTCCACGGCATGTGGGATCTTCCCGCTCCGGGGCTCGAACCCATGGCCCCTGCACTGGCAGGCGGATTCTTAACCACTGTGCCACCAGGGAAGTCCCAGGAGAAACTTTTAAAGCAGGATTAAAAACTGTAGACTTCCCAGGGCTCACAGGTGTCACCTTAGTCTGTAAGAATTTGGGGTTCATGAGGGTGTGTTTTGAGTCTTCTGATCTTAGGCATTGTACTTGTGTTTTTCATCGTGCCTTTTCTCACCAGCTGGTTTTGGTTTTTTCTTTGGTTTGGTTTGATTTTTTTTTTTTGGCCTGCTGTTTTTTGTGTGTGAACTATCCTTCCTCTATCCTTCCTTTTTGGACAGAAGCTGGTGGTGTTTTTTTAGCTGCCATCATTAAAACTCACTACCTTTTTTTCCTCTGCACAGGCTGCTTTGATCATGCAGGTTCTTCAACTAACTGCAGACCAGATCGCCATGCTGCCTCCTGAGCAGAGGCAGAGTATCCTGATCTTAAAGGAACAAATACAGAAATCTACTGGAGCGCCTTAAAAGGTGAGCAGACTTACCCTGCCTGAGTCAGACAAGCTCCTTGTGCATTTGGGATATATACTTTCAAGCTTAACCAACAGGACTCTCCAAGGCCTGCACTCCTCTTGGCTAGACCCTTCACCCTTCAGTAGCTCAGTCCCTATCATGACAGGGGAAGGCAATAGGCATTTGTTCAGTTATTGAATGGATTGTAATCTAATTTAACCTTTCTTTCCTAATGACAAAAGTGACGTATGATCAATTTAACCAAATTAATCAAATACAGAAATGTAGAAAGTTCAGGGTAAAAGCTCTGCCCTCTCAATCTCATTCCCTAGACATAACCCCTAAATATAGTTTGATCGTATATTCCTCCAGAATCAGTTGTTATTTTATTCCAAAATAAAATAACATAAATAAAATAAATAAAATATTTCCCCATCAAAATGAAGAAAATACAAACCATTTCAATAAAACGTATAAGCATTCAGTTTCCAGTATTTATTTTACATTGAATACTTTGAGGTTAAACTATTACAGCACATAATTTAAGGTAGTGAATGTCCACCATCGCCATCAGTCCCTGTACATTTTAGAGGTTGCTGTACACTGCTGCCCTTATTTTTCTTGCTCATCAGTCAGGTAAAAAGAAACATAGTCATGTGACCTAAATTGATTACATGTATTGGCGTTTCTTTTTAAAAAATTTTTCCCCAACATCTTGTATTTCATAAACAATTCTGCTTTCTAAGAACAGTTTAAAATGTACATTGTCCCAATATCAGTTGGAATATCACATTTTGAATTTCTGCTTTTTATTCCATCTTTATTATAATTCCCATCCATGTATTATCATATGATATGACAGTGAACTCATTTACACTAACTAGCAGTCTTTACTAAATATATTGTATTTTAATCCATATTTGTAATGTTGTTAAAACATCCAAACTGGAAATGTGCATTATATCTGTATCTAGACTTTAAATGACTGAACTTTAATGGGAAGCTGTTGTAGATGGATGGAGTAGACTTTCAGTATGACCAGCACTTTTAGTCCAGATACCCAAGGCATTCAATTTTCTTCAGTAAAAGTATAGACTATTATAGACCTATAAAAGTATAGACCTGTTATATTCAGAGGAATAGATATATAAAAAAAAACAACTATTCCTCTCTTTTACTTTTCCTAATGTATTTATGCCAGAGAAGGCATTCCCTACAATGTGAGGAAATTATGTTTTGGGATAGTAGAGGTAAAAATGTTTCTGAAAGTTCTTTCATTGTGTATTCTTGCTTATAAGATATCTCATTTTAAAGCCTTGCACATAAACCACAGGGCAAGGTTTTTTGTTTTATCTATTATTTTGAGATAATTAAAAATTCACAGGAAGTTGGGAAAGTACTACAAAGAACCTCGTGTACCCTTCCCCTAGCTTCCCGCAATGATAACATCTTGGGAAGCTGTTGTACACATACCTTTTTGGTTTATAGTGCAAAAGGAAGAAATTGACTTTGGTACCTTACCGTTAACTAGACTACAGACCTTATTCACCTTTTACCATTTTTACTAAACCTGCATTAATATGTGTGTGTGTGTGTATGTGTGTGTGTGTGTACACACACGTAGTTCTGTGCAGTTCTGTGTATGTAGTTCTATGCAGGGAAGGTTTTAATGTGTATTTGCTGGTATTTGTGCATACTGTAGCCGAGATGTTGGCTCTCCCTCCGTCCTATACCTTGCTCATTGTGATCCAGCTCTGCTGTCACTGACAGGCTTATGTACCATTACCATCAGGTCAGTGGTTCTCAACCAGAGGCAGTTTTGCCCCCTACACGACATTTGGAAATGTCTGGAGACATTTTTGGTTATCACAGCTTTAGGGGGTATGGTGTGCTACTGGCTTTCAGTGAGTGGAGACCTGAGATACTGCTAAACATCCTGTAATGCACAGGACATCCCCCAATAACAAAGAGTTCTCTGGCCCTAAATGTCAGTAGTGTTGAGGTTGAGAAACTCCGCTGTAAGGGATGATTACTTTGGGGAAGCAAGAGGCAGACACCTTAGGGATCTGTCCCTGGTGATTTGCTCATATGTGTAGCCTCCCTCCCCCACCTTTAAATTTTTTTTCCTGATGTTTGGGGAAGAGAACTTTGTCTCCACTTCTGATGGCTTTCTCCCAACTTTTCCTTACAGGTTTTCAAAACTACCTGGCGACAAATCTGGAAATTAATTCCATACCTTTGTTGAAATGTTGCAAAAAGATGGATACTTCATCCTAACCCTTGAATGACTCAAATTGGTGCCAGGTGGAGGACTCCCATCACCTTCTCTCAGAACAAAATCAGTTCATTCTGTTGTCTTAGTTTGTATGTTTTCTGTGACTTGAAATAAACTTTGAACACAATTTTAGTATACTGCAAATTGATATACATGACCTTTTTGCTTTTAAAAGGGTGAAACCTTACATGTGTTTTCTACCCTTACTGCAGTATTGTACTTTAATATTATGTTGCCATAGCTCTGTTTTTCCTTTTAAGTTAACCATTTATTCTTCTTGATGATATTTGAGAATTTCTCAGAAACAGTGTTTTCTGGAACTTAGTTTTTGCTTAGTTTGCTTCCAACAGGAATAATATTTGCCCTTTGAGAGCTTGCTAGAACTTCTGAGTCTACTGGGAGACAATAGCATGTGCTTAGAGCTGTAAAATGGTCAGAAGGCCAACAATGCAAAGAGCCTACCTAGGAGAGCAGTGTATTTAGTTTAGAAAAATCCAAATATCAGAATGTATTTTTTGGTCAGTACCAAGTCTATTCACATGCATAGTTCAGAGTTAAGACAAAGATGATGTATGATCACTGGTTTGAGTGTGTCAACAACACAAGAGACTGTTGACATTTTCTTGTCTGTTTTAAAACTCTTCAGTCTGGGTAGTCAACCTTAAAAGTTAAGAAAGCCACTAATTTTTCACATGTTCAAGGTGAAATAAACACTGAACAGAAATCAAACAAAATACATTTCATCCTGCCTTCTAAATAATTACTAACCTACAGCCCTACCCAGTAACCAAATTTATTCTAGGAAACTAAAACATAGAAACTCTAAAACTTTTACATTTTTCTCATTTATTTTAAGAGGACCAAATGTAGAGCATAAGCTGTCAGATTGCCCATTAGGCCTGCCCCTGCCTGCTTCCTTTCAAATAGGTGTGAACATAATCAGTGCCACTGGCTCTAACCTATTGCTCTTCCAGCCTAGTATTCTCTCTCTCATAGTGGCATTAAGGAGAAACATGATTTCTCTCCATCAGGCCAACCTCAAGAGGTTAAGAGGTGCCTTAATAATTAGTAAAGTTCCACTGGAACTACTCCTGAGCCTATTTATGTTCTCAGAGTCCTAGCCTCTGGGTTAGGATTATGGTCAAGTGAATTAAAAGCCTGCCATAGGCTTAGAGAATGTAATAGCATATTGCTTACCTGTGAAGCAAAAGAATGCAAAGATAATCAACTTTATGAGAGACATTAAAATTGAGGGATTTTCTACTCTGATATATAAACATTTACTGTAACAAAAATTTGCTGAATAAGATACTTGATATTACAACCTAGGAAGAAAAACTTGCTCAAAACAGCTGAGGAGCTTTCTGGGTATCTTGCTCATCCCCAGTTCAGGCTTAGATGTTGATTATGTGTAGGATTTATTATCATTACCTTTTCTGCCTACTTCCATGAATATTCTAGGCCTTGATATGTTGTTGATTTTAGCAGCAGTCATATCTTGAAGTGTCAATATATTTAGACATTAAGACTAAGAGTACAGCCTTTCTCCTTAGGAACTCATTATAAGTTTCAAGAACACTAAGATTCCAAATCAGACTCACTGAAGATCAAACTATAATTTGGTCAGCAGTTGTCTAGTAGGAACCGTATCATCAAGGTTCCATTGTGCATGTTCCTAAAGCCTTATTAAATTTAAATTAGCTGAAATCCGGGAAATTGGTAACAGCAGGGGTATCCCAATCTATTCCCATGGAAACATCCATTAGTATTTTTTCCTGATGTCCAGTTAATAAATGAAACACAATTAGCTACCATGAGTTCATGACCTACCTTTATTTTGTTCAAACTAGTGACTGAAAAAATTGGTTTTACTAATCTTTCAAGTCATGTAGGTTTCTGGATAATTAGAAACAGTCATTTATTCATTTTTGCTCACTTAATGGTAGAGAAATAGGTGCTATAATGTTGATTCAGTAAAAACATTCTTGTAAATCCAGTGATTTGAATTGTCTTTGGGCACAACAAAATGTGGATTATTTTTCCTCTTGTAAGGGCCCCGATCTTCTTTCCTTCTACTGTTTCACTGTGACTACTGACATCCCAGAGCCAGGTGGATGGAAGAAATAAAAAGCATTTCGATAGGAGAAAGAAAAGGCATTTTGCTGATGTCATTAGGTGAATGATTCCTTAATGAATAGGTACGTATGAGCCAAAAAATGTGTTGTCAAAATTTTAAATTATCTTTTTTGAAGACTAGACATTAATAAACCCCCTAGATAAAAATGGCAATAAAGAGTCCTTGTTGACTAAATAATCATTCTAAGATGGAGTTCAAGTTTTCACAATTATTTCCAACAGAACAATGCAAGCTAATGACAACATAACTGACTTTCAATTATAATACAATTTCAATTACGATTAGCATACTTTCAAGATTTTCTTTCCCAAATGGAGAGCCTAGGTAAAGTAACAAAAGATTTATTCATTAAGCAAAGAAGAAAATCCTTCATTTTTTGACAAGCAAAAATAAGTAAAGCATAAATTGCTGTTCACACTGGATAAGACCATGTTTAGCAGTAAGAATGTACATAGTGTTATATAGGGATTGGGTTCTTGGTAATTCTATGTTCGTTGTTTTACTATTTATGCTTATTATTATGTTTTGTCGTTAATTCTTTAATAAATTTTTATTTTAAAAAATCACCCTACTTAGAAATCTTCTTTGCGGGTGGGAGGGAGAGGAGAATGTGACCCAGAGTCCAGGAGACAGTAACACTTGGAATCAACAAAATCACCTGGGGTTAAATTGTGTAACTGTCAACCACGTCTCCTATCAAGCCTTGCTTCAATCATGGCATTCCAGAAGGATTTACAGTTGTTTTCCCAAGAAAGGATCCATGGGCTTTGCAGTTATTGTGACTTCTGAAGTTCTTAGGTCCATGAAGCTCAGTGATGACAGAAGTTGAGCCCAATCAAAAAAGAATACCAGGGAGTCAAGGCTTGAAAGAAACATGTTACTGTCCTTAAGTGGTTGCCCAAACCTGACCAGACCAAGTAAATTGTTGAAGATACAGAGGCTAAATGCAGACTACCATCCTTATTCTTATAATTCAGAAATTTTCATTGTTGAAGTAGAATTGAACCTTCCTAGCATCCAGGCTGGAGTACTGATGACAGCATTTGCGCAGGCTCTTTGCCAAAGTCTGAGGACCACATAGGAAGACTCCCACCGCCGACCTGCAAGAATAGAATGGTAGCCAGAGTTAGAATGCAGCAAAGGCTGCTGACAATGTTTGTGGGAATGGTTTCCGCCTCTGCTAGGCCTCTACTACTCCCAACAACCTTACATAAAAATTCAGTTATTGACTTTTTCATGTTCTTCATGTTCGTCTTCTCACCTTTTCCGCTTGCAAGCCCCAAATATGCTCCCAACCCTTAACCCTTTCAGCACTCAGCCTTGCCTATTCTATTGAGCACAGACACTCAGGAGATGGAGTGCAGTGCACTGATGAAGTACTAGACTCTGGAGCCAGGCTGTCTAGGTTCCAATCCCTGTTCTGACATTTGTCCCAGCTGTGTGACTTTAGGCAAGTTTCTTAACCTCTCTGTGTTTCAATATTCCCCCCTGTAAAATGGGATAAAAATAGTATCCACCTCACAGGGTTGTTTGAAGGTTTAAACAAAAATAATATATGTAAAGCAATTAGAAAAATGCCTGGCACATAGCAAGTGCATATGTTAGCTGCCATTAAATCCATCCAGTGTTTTCTCACACTGAAGAGGTGGTGGTTCTTATTGCCAAGGATAATCTTTCTAACTAGGCTCTGGGTCTCACCCTGTCCTTCCTTCCCTCATACCTTCCTCTCCCCTCTTTTTTACTTGAGACATAATTCACATGACTTAACAGTCACCCTTTTAGAGTGTGCAGGTAGTGCTTTTTAGTATAACCACAAAGTTGTGCAACCATCACCACGATCTAATCCAAGAACATTTCCATCTTCCCAAAATGAAAGCCCATACACATTAGCAGTCACTCCCCATTTCCTCCCAACTTCCCCCACTCCCTGCCCTAGACAATCAAGTATACTTTCTGTCTCTAGATTTGCCTATTCTGAACATTTCATATAAATGGAATCATACAATATGTGGCCTTTTGTGTCTGGTTTCTTGCACTTAGCATACTGTTTTCAAGGTTCCTCCATGTTGTAGCATGTAATATACTTCATTCCTTTTTACAGCTGAATAATATTCCTTTGTGTGAATATACCACGTTTTGTTTATCCATTCATCTGTTGATGGACACGGGTTGTTACCACTTTTTGGCTATTTTACATACATTCACATACAAGTTTTTGTGTGGACATATCATTTCTCTTGGGTATGTACTTAGGAGTGAAATTGCTGGGTCATGTGGTGACTCTATGTTTAACATTTTGAGGAAATGCCAGAGTTTTCCTAAAGTGCTGCACTGTTTCACATTCCCATAAGCAACGTGGGAGGAACTTGCCTACAATTTCCCCATTTCCTCACCAACTCTTGTTATTGCCCTTTTATTATGGCTATCCTAGCCCTCTCTCCCCTTTTGTATGTTTATCTTATTCCTATCTACTGGCTCCTGATCTGTCCATAAATATGCTTAGATCATCCTTAAACTAAAGAAGCATTTCCTGGACCCTGCCACTCCTCCAACCCTGCTGACAATGCTCCTCTAATATTTCCTCCCTTGGCTTCTGTGATACTGCTTCTACACATTCTCCTACTTCTTCCCTGGCTCATCTTTCTCCCTTCCCACATAATGTATGCATTCCTTAATACAACTTCAACTATGATCAACCCGACACAATAATTAACATAATCTCTTTTGTTTACATGCTGTTTTACAGTTTACAGAACATTTTTTATGTATTGTCTTGCTTATTATTCACGACAATCCTGCAAGTGAGTAGAGCAGGCGCTTACTAATATAAACCCCCATTTTACATATGAGGAATCTGAAGATCAGAGGGCTTTGTAGCTCAAGGTCCCAGAACTAGAAAGTGCCAGAACTAGCAGTAGGACCCAGGATCATCTGAATCCGAGTCACTAAGTGTTCTCTCCACTGCCTTCCTGAAGCCTTTCCTGATCACCCCATATGGGCATAGACTTTTCCTCCGTGTCCATGTACCTGCTTCATGGCGTGCATTATTCTGCTTGAGTTGATTATATGCATCTCTTGTTAAAATGTGTGCTCCTTGAAGGCAAGAACCATATCCTATTTTTCTTTCAACCTCCAAATCTTTTAGAATAGTGTGTGCTGTACCCTATAGAAGGTAACCAATAATGTTTGTGGAATTGATCTTCACCTGCCAACTTGTTCCAGGGATTTACCTAATACGATCAGCTTAATCTTCCCATTGGAATGGCTGATTTTATGGCTGATTTTCATGCTCTAGCATGTCTCAGAACCCCTCAGAAAACTGAGGTCAGGTCATCAGTTAACTAGTTAATACACTCCAAACCCTTGTTACTTTAAGTAGAGGTCATTAAGGCCCAAAACAATGCATTTTTAAAAATTTAATTGTAGTTGACTTTTACAATATTGTGTTAGTTTCAGGTGTACAGCTTCAGATTCTTTTCCATTATAGGTTATTACTTCCCTGTGGTATATGGTAAATCCTTGTTATCTGTTTTATATATAGTGGTGTGTATCTGTTAATTCAATACTCCCAATTTATCCCTCCCCCTCCCCTTTCCCCTTTGGTAACCATAAGTTTGTTTTCTATGTCTGTGACTCCGTTTCTGTTTTGTAAATAAGTTCATTTGTACCATTTTTTTAGATTCCACATATAAGTGATATTATATAATATTTGTCTTTGTCTGACTTACTTCACTTAGTACGATAATCTCTAGGTCCATCCATGTTGCTGCAAATGGCATTATCTGAGTAGTATTCCTTTTTTTTTTGAAAGAAATTTATTATTTTTTAATTATTTATTTTATTATTTATTTTTTGGCTGTGTCTGGTCTTGGTTGCGGCATGCGGGATCTTCGTTGCTGCTTGTGGGATCCTCCACTGCGGCGCATGGGGGCTCCTCATTGCGGTGCCCAGGCTTCTCTCTAGTTGTGGCCCGCGTGCTCAGTAGTTGCAGCACACGGGCTTAGTTGCCCCGTGGCATGTGGGATCCCAGTTCCCCAACCAGGGATTGAACCCGCGTCCCCTGCATTGGAAGGTGGATTCCTAACCACTGGACCACCAGGGAAGTCCCTGAGTACTTTTCCATTGTGTGTGTGTGTGTGTGTGTGTGTGTGTGTGTGTGTGTGTGTGTATCACATCCTCTTTATGTATTCATCTGTCAATGGACATTTAGGTTGCTTCCATGTAAATAATGCTGCTATGAACATTGGGGTGCATGTATCTTTTCACATTAGAGTTGTCTCTGGATATCTGCCCAGGAGTGGGATTGCTGGATCATATGGTAACTCTATTTTTAGTTTTTTAAAGAAACCTCCATACTGTTTTCCATAGTGGCTGCACCAATTTACATTCCCACCAACACTGTAGGAGGGTTCCCTTTTCTCCACACCCTCTCCAGCATGTACTACTTGTAGACTTTTTGATGATGGCCATTCTGACTGGTGTGAGGTGAAACTTCATTGTATTTTTGATATGCATTTCTCTAACAATTAGCGATGTTGAGCATCTTTTCATGTGCCTGGTGGCCATCTGTATGTCTTCTCTGGAGAAATGTCTGTTTAGGTCTTCTGCCCATTTTTTGATAGGGTTGTTTTGTTTTGTTTTTTTTTGATATTGAGTGGTATGAGCTGTCTGTATATTTTGAAAAGTAAGCCCTCATCAGCTGCATTGCTTGCAAATATTTTCTCCCAGTCTGTAGGTTGTCTTTTCATTTTGCTTATGGTTTCCTTTACTGTGCAAAAGCTTTTAAGTTTGATTAGGTCCCATTTGTTTATTTTTGCTTTTATTTCTTTTGCCTTGGGAGACTGATCTAAGAAAATATTACTACAGTTTATGTCTGAGAATGTTTTGCCTAGGTTCTCTTCTAGTTTTATGGTGTCATGTCTTATATTTAAGTCTTTAAGCCATTTTGAGTTTATTTTTGTGTATAGTGTGAGGGAGTGTTCTAACTTTATTGATTTACATGAGGCTGTCCAGCTTTCCCAACACCACTTGCTGAAAAGACTGTCTTATCTCCATTGTATATTCTTGCCTACTTTGTTGAAGATTAATTGGCTGTAAGTGTGTGGGTTTATTTCTGGGCTCTCTATTCTGTTCCATTGATCTATATATCTGCTTCTGTGCCAGTACCAAGCTGTTTTGATTACCGCAGCTTTGTAGTATTATCTAAAGTCTGGGAGGGTTATGCCTCCAGCTTTGTTCTTTTTCCTCAGAATTGCTTTGGCCCAAAACAGTGCATTTGAATTGTTCCCGTTCTCTATTTTGTTTGGTAATACAACCAGAACTGAGTCTCTTTGCCTCACTGTTTGAATGAATGTGGGGACAACAAATGTCTTCTCATCAATTACAAGATCAAGACCCTTATTTCGCTGAAACGCCACAGGAAATTTCCTCACTTTTAAGCAAGAATCTAAGATTGGTGCAAATAGTTTTGGCCCCAGAGATCTTTCCCAAGAGTGTTCAACATGCTGTAATACATTTCCTAAACCTAAATCTGCAAAATCAATCAGTGCTGCAAAATCAATTCTGTAACTAGAGGAGAATACACTTACTTGGGGTGGGCGGTAGCTATTGTAGAAAACTCATTGTCCCACATAGGTCTCCCAAAGGAGGTTTTCTGTTTCAGACCTGTAAGGATATCAGTGGCCTTGTCAAAGCTTAATGCCGCATGACCAGCCTGGAGTCAGAGAAATAGGAAGTTAGAAAAAGCAGGTCCTGATAGCTGCCTCTTCCTTCAGCCACTTTTAAACTTGGGTGTGAAGGTGAGAACAGGTAGGAAATCATAAGAAATGATTATTTCTAATCAGCATGCATTATGTTTCGTGTGACATTCATCTTGCATCTTGGGAATTAGTCTGTTGTTTGAACTCACAAAGTTGCAGTCCCATCCGGTGAGGAAGAGACGGTAGTTTAGGAAACCCACTTTGCCTAGTTCCTCCATCTCCTGTTCCAGGGAAACCAATAGGTCACTGAACCAAGCAAACGCACCTGTCTCCCTGTAGATCCAGTAGAAATAGATCTGGAATCAGCAAGAGAGAATATAGCCTTATTAAGTGCCCTTTACAATGTGCACTATGGTGACATGATTATGTACGTATACACTATATTTGTTGATCCAGTCTAAGAGTGACCTGAAAAAATCACCTCTACAGTACAACAGACCTCAGGTGGCATTAATGTCCAGAGTCCTAACAACTCCCCTTATGGAAAGAGAACTCCAACGTCAGCTTTAGTTCAAGGTGATTTTAAACTCCAGTTGAAAATGAAGACCCAGTTCTTATGGTAAGTCTGTAGAAGCGGATGCCTTGGCAGGGAGAAGTGATCACTCACTCTCATAACTACAGGGAGGGGTTACTCTCTTACCAGTTGTAAAGAGCTTAGCCCATGAAAGCAATGGACCTATCAGGCCCAGACCAGATGAAAAGTGGTGTTCGGGAGCATACCGTTTGTGTTTTGAGGTTGTGATCTGCATTCTGGAATTTGTACCAGATGGATTTCAAGATGGAAGCAAAGGGGGTGACCCCAATTCCTGCTCTGACCAACACAGCCACTTCATACTGGAAGACATCCTCACTGACAGTGCCAAAGGGACCATTCACCTTGATCCTGGGAGAAGGCAAAAAACAAAGGGCAAGTGAAGTCTCACCTCCACCCACAACCTCAAAAATCCTCCCAGAGGCAGAGCTGTTCCACAGCTGATTGCTACCTGTTTATTTTAATCATAGTCCATTGTACCAGACTTAAGTTTCAATGCGGAATTGCTTTCTCTTCTCTGCTTGTCTACATTCTGGTCTGGGTCTCTGCTGCTCTTAAGGACCTACCTGGGAACTGGTGAATTCTGTTGTTCAAAAGCCCTTATGAGATTTTCTGTCCAGTCCCCCACTGTTCAGATATGAATGGAAAAGAAGTCTTCCTCTGGAGCAGAGGTCAGGGTAAAGGGATGCCACTCCAGGTAAGAGATTGAGGGGCAATTAACAAAAATATACTGTCCCACTTCCATGCTGAAGCCATGCTTGTGCATCTGCAATTCCAAAACTTTGGATGGGTGCATGACTCATCCTATGAATAAAGCACAGAGGCCAAAGGAGGCAAATTCAAATGGCGACAGGGGCAGGCAGATAAAGTAAATAAGTAAAGCTGGAGAGCTGGTGATGGCCATAAATTGCGAACACAAGTCTTTTCTAAAGGGGGCAGCAGTTACCAAGTCCAGACAATGGTCGCACTACGGAGCCAAGACTCAGCATTATCAGGTTGCCTGATTCTTCAAGAGAAGCCAGAAATGCCACTTTTAAAAATTGAAGCATGGTTGGTTTACAATATTGTGTTAGTTTCAGGTGTACAGCATAGTGATTCAGTTATTATTTTCAGATTATATTCCATTATAGGTTATTGCAAGATATTGAATATAATTCCCTGTGCTGTAACTGGGTAGGCTGGAAAAGCAACAAGAAATGCCATTTTTTAAATGTGAAAGCCTCCATCCAGATTTCTAAATGTTAGCAACCAATTTGACTTTCTAAACAATCAGGGTGTGTGCCAAACAAAATATGTCTGTGGGCTAGATATGGCGCAGACTGCCTGTTTGCAGCTTCTGACATAGACCCATGCTGATGACTTCTGCCAAACCTCTCTTTCCAGCTCTGTCCAGCTCTGGAGGAACTCAAATATATTGCCCTCAAATTCTTTTTTATTCCCGTCAAGGTGACAACGTGGCAATTTATTTCTATAATCAGGAAGAACACAACTCTTAGCAGAGCAAGAAGAAAGTGCATATTCTTTACCTTGGTAATCACAACCTTCTGCTGGGAGCGATAAAATCGGAGAATCCTTTCAAAGATGTAAATAATGACTGGTGTAAGGATCCACTTCCAAGACTGCACACAGAGACAATAAAAAGTGAGGTTAGGGCTTCCCTGGTGGCGCAGTGGTTGAGAGTCTGCCTGCCAATGCAGGGGACACGGGTTCGAGCCCTGGTCTGGGAAGATCCCACATGCCGCGGAGCAACTGGGCCCGTGAGCCACAACTACTGAGCCTGCGCGTCTGGAGCCTGTGCTCCGCAATGGGAGAGGCCGCGATGGTGAGAGGCCCGCGCACCGCGATGAAGGGTGGCCCCCGCTCGCCGCAACTATAGAAAGCCCTCGCACAGAAACGAAGACCCAACACAGCCATAAATAAATAAATAAATAAAACCCAAAGTTAAAAAACAAAAACAAAAACAAACCCCCCAATTTTAAAAAAAAGTGAGGTTACACATTAATCTCTTCTCTAGGATTTGTTTGTGTAGCAGTTCATTCCTTCATTCAATAAATACTTACTGAGTTCTCTGATGTGTATCATTATTAAGCCGCTAATTTCACCAAAGCTTGAAGACGGAAATGGAAAGGAGTAATCCACAATGGTTTTGTTTGCTAATCTGTTACTCATAAAGCAGATCATTTCCTGAAATCTTACAGGTCTCACCAGGAAGCAAGAGAAAAGCACAGAAATAAAATACATGGTAATTATATATATTCTTAAATTATATTTAAAGTTTAATTTTAAGAATCTAAGACTATCTTCCAGGACAACTTGTCCAGTCTGAAAAACCACCAGAGAAGGTAGATGTGAAATAGCAGCAGATGATTAAAAACAAAACAAACAAAAAAGGGAAAGTGTGTGGCTGACACTATTGGTAACAGTAATATATAAAACTTGGTATTTATCCATCACCTCTTTTTTCAGGTGCTCAAAACATCTAACATAGTAAAACACTTTTTATCTTGTATACTTTTTTTTTTTTAAGCAGTCTCTCTATCCCTGAGATCTTCTCAAAGGCAGCAGTTTGCTTCTATATGCACAGGAGCTACTAAAAATGTATTTCCTAGCAGTGCTAAGTCATGTTCTTTTTTGCCCAACTGCTCAATCACAATACATTGGAACTGTGTGGAATGAGGTTTCTTATGCTGTTTCAGGCAAGATAGTTTCTTGGGTATCTCTGGGGAGGAAAGGGGCAGAGACGGGGCCAGTAAATCGGAGAGTGGGTATAATACAATTTGATGCTACTTCTTATTTGGAAAAAATCCCCAGCTGAATTCAGAAGACATGAAAGAAATATATTTAAGAAGTGGCTAGGACCTCCCTGGTGGTCCAGTGGTTTGGACTCTGTGCTTCCAGTGCAGGGGGCACGGGTTTGATCCCTGGTCGGGGAAGTTCTGCATGCTGTGGGCTGTGGCCAAAAATAAATTTTTTAAAAAAGTGGCTAATCACCAATGTGGGAAAAAAATGTTAGCTTTGAAAGTAATCAGAGAAAATGAATATTAAAACAAAGTAGCATTTTAGCGTCTCAAATTGGAAAGCAGTTTCAAACAATAATGCCCACCATTAAGTGGCATGCAGGGAAATAGACACATTCACATGTGCACCTGGGGGAAGTACAAATAAGTAGCATCTTCCCAGAGAGCAATTTGGCAAAACATCTCAACAGCCTTGAAAGCATTCAATGTAGGAGGAGAATGGAGCATGGATATGGACTGAAAACAAGTCTAATCAAAGTAGCATTAAAGGGCTTCCCTGGTGGCGCAGTGGTTGAGAATCTGCCTGCCAATGCAGGGGACACGGGTTTGAGCCCTGGTCTGGGAGGATCCCACATGCCGTGGAGCAACTAAGCCCGTGCGCCACAACTACTGAGCCTGTGCTCTAGAGCCCGCGACCCACAACTATTGACCCCGTGTGCCACAATTACTGAAGCCCACGTGCCTAGAGCCCGTGCTCTGCAGCAAGAGAAGCCACAGCAGTGAGAAGCCTGCGCACCACGACGAAAAGTAGCTGCTGCTCGCCGCCACTAGAGAAAGCCCGCGTACAGCAACAAAGACCCAACGCAGCCATAAAGAAATAAATAAATTTATTTTTTTAAAAATGTGGCATATCATACAGATTTTTTTTGGCTAATACCAAACTGTCTTTTCTTAATTTTTATTTATTTTTTGTATAGAGATATAACTGACATATATTAGTTTCATGTGCACAACATAATGATTCAATATTTGTATATATTGCAAAATGATCACCACAATAATTCCAGTTAACCTTTCTCACCATGCATGGTTACAAAAAAAATTTTTTTCTTGTGATGAGAAATTTTAAGATCTACTTTCTTGGCACCTTTCAAATATGCAGTAGAGTATTATTAATTATAGTCACCATGCTGTACATTAGATCCTCAGGACATTTTATAACTGGAAGTTTGTACCTTTTCACTACCTTCACCCATTTCACCTACACCCCAATCCCTGCTTCTGGTAACCACCAATCTGTTCTCTGTATCTATGAGCCTTTTTTTTTAGAGTCCATATATAAGTGAGATCATACAGTATTTGTCTTTTTCTGTCTGACTTATTTCACTTAGCATAATACCCTCAAGGTCATTAAAAATGATCATGTAGAAAAAAATGACAAAAATGGTATAACATATGGCATTTTTAAAACAAATTCTTCAGGGATTTCCCTGGTGGTCCAGTGGTTAGGACTCCACACTCCCAATGCAGGGGGCATGGATTCAATCCCTGGTCGGGATTGAAGATCCCTCATGCTGTGTGGTGCAGCAAAAAAAAAAAAAGTTTCAGTAGAATGCTTGACAATATAGGAAAGGATCCATGATACAGACTAAAGGAAAAAAGTTATTACTTCTAGGTGATAAAATTCTGTGAAATTTTAATTTTCTTCTAAATATTTTTCTGTGTTTTCCAAACTTTCTACAATAAGCATGTATTATTTTTATAATTTTTAAATGGGGAGAATGTGGAGAGAGTATTTTTGTGTGTGTTTATGGAAGAAACAAACCAATACATTCAAACAGATGGCAAAACCGGTATTCTCTCCCTTGTGGTATTACATGACTATTCAAAGCAACCCCTGAGTTCTAAGTATACCTCCAAATAGGCCAACTATACCTTTATCTCAGGTAATAGATGGGAAAGGGATAGAAGCTGATGTGCAAGGTAAGACAGGGGATTAATTGCCTTAGCTAGTAAGGGACTAGTCAAGCGTTATAGCTTCTTGTCTTTAAGGACCTCTTACTGGTCAAATAATATAAAAGGTGTCTGGTCATAGCCTACAAGTTCCACTGACTTTAGAAATGAAATGTGCTATTAACATATATCAGGTATGTCCTTTTAAAATTATTTTTATAATAGGTAATACACGTATATGTCACAAAATTTCAAAGTACAAAAGGGTATACAATAAAAAGTAAATCTCCCTTCCACTGCTCCCCTCAGCTCCCCAAGGCAGTCAATATTATTATTTTGTGAATCCTTTTGGAGAATATGCATTTAAATGATAATATTACATTAAGTACAAATGGTAGCAGAGCATACATACTGCCCTGACTTTTTTTCATTTAACATCTTAGAGACTGGTCCATATTCACATCTAGAAAGCTACCTTTTTATTTTCAATGGTTACAGAGTATGCCATTGTAGGAAAGTCCTGTAATTTAACTAGTCCCCTATTGATGGGCACTTATTTCCAATCTTTTGTTCTATCAAGCAATGCTTCAATGAATAACCTAATACATGTAATTTAACACATTTGCAAGCATATTTTAGATGCTCACCAGCAATGCTTGAGAGCATTACCAACACAGCACATGAGCAAACTCTTTGATCTTTGCTAATCTGTTAGGTTTATTACTGTGTTCACTCTGTTCATATCTTCTACATCTTTTTTTAAAATCAGGTTGTTAGACTTTTTCTTATTGACCTCTATATTTGTATATTAGGAAATTAATTCACGGTCTGTGAACTGTAAATACTTTTCCTACTCAGTAATTTGTTACCTGTCTTTATTTATGATGGATTTTTTTTTGCCATAAAAAAATATATATGTATGGATGGATGGAGAGAAAGAGGGAGAGAATAAATAAATTTGAATAAAAATATATATTTTCTTTCCTTTTCTGGCTTCGAGCTTTCTAAAAATATTATTTAGAGTATTTATACTAACACTCCAGTATTAGAAAAAGATTCACATGTGGTCTTAGGGTGCTTTTATGATTTCTTTCTTTTTTTTCAACATTTAAACCCTTGATCCATGCATCCTTGACCATATTTTACTGTAAAGTGTGGAATAAAGAGACAGCTTTTTTTCCTAGATGTCTATCCTATTATTGTAAAGAAAAGTATTGAATAATGTATCTTTTTTCCCAACTGATTTGCAATGTCAACTTTAGGGGATTTTCTTTCTTTCTTTCTTTCTTTTTTTAAAATTAATTAATTTTTGGCTGTGTTGGGTCTTCATTGCTGTGCGTGGGCTTTCTCTAGTTGCAGCAAGCAGGGGCTACTCTTAGTTGTGGTGCGCGGGCTTCCCATTGTGGTGGCTTCTCTTGTTGCAGAACACAGGCTCTAGGCACGTGGGCATCAGTAGTTGTGGCACGTGGGCTCAGTAGTTGTGGTGCATGGGCTTAGTTGCTCTGTGGCATGTGGGATCTTCCCGGACCAGGGCTTGAACTCGTGTCCCCTGCATTGGCAGGCGGATTCTTAACCACTGCACCACCAAGGAAGTCACAGGGGGTTTTCAAAAAACATTTTTCTCTTTCTACGTGAGGACAGAGCTATTGCTCTTAATTCTGCATATGATTTAAAGACTTTAATCATCCTCAGAGCACTTTAAGACACCACAAATCAACCTTTCCCTTCCATTTCTTCCTCAATCTAACATATTTTATGAACAAGCAAAGGTAAAGCGTAATATCCATGGCAATTACCTTGAGGCACACCTTAAGTTCCCTGGAATCCAGTTTATTGATCATCCATTATCTAACAATAATTTCCAGGCATGTTCTTACAATACCAAAGAAAGCCAACTTCAAGAATGGTTTAAAAAATAAATTGAGGGGGTTTCCCGTGTGGCCTCTGCCAATGACATATGGCAAAATAGGGCACTAAGCTCCCCGAGCCTCAGGTTCCCCATCCAGGAGTTGAGGAGAGGACCTTCCTTCAGAGGGTTCTTGTTGGTATTTTATAAAATCACAAGGCAGCGGGCTGTGGCCAAGATGGTGGAGTAGGAAAACCCTGAGCTTGCCTCCTCCCACATGCACACAAACATTACAAATATTTACAGAGCAACTATCTATGAGAATGACCTGAAGACCAGCAGAAAAGATTTTCCACAACTAAAAATATAAAGAAATAACCAAAACGAGATGGCTAGGAGGGGTGGAGTTGTGTTATAGTCAAGACCCATACCCCCAGGTGGGTGACCCACAAACGGGAGGATGATTACAATTGCAGAGGTTCTCCTCAAGGAGGGAGGGGTCTGAGGCCCACATTGGGCTCCCCAGACTGTGGTTTTGCACGAGCCCCTGAAATTTTGGCTTTGGAGGCCACTGGGGCTTACTTTTTGGGAGGCCCAGAGGGCTGTGAGAAATAGAGTCTCCACTCTTAAAGGGTGTATACAAAATCTCACATGCTCTAGGACCCAGGGCAGAAACAGCTGTTTGAAAGGAGCCTGGGTCAGACCACCTGCTGATCTTGGAGAGCCTCCTGGAGAGGCAGGAGGTCATTGGAGCCCAACCTCTGGGATATAGATACTGGTGGCAACCATTTGGGGGAGCTCGTTCTACCACTAGAACACTGGTGTTGGCAAGTGCCATTTTGGAGTCCTCCCTCTAGCCTATTAGTGCTGGGGGCTTACCCACCTACCAGTGGGCTGGCATTGGAGCGCCCCCAGCTGCAAAGAGAGTCACACTGGGACATGGTCCCACCCAACAGCAAGCTGGCACCAGCCCTAGGACCCCCAGACTATGAAGGCAGCCACACAGGGACCCAGCCACCCAGCAGGTTGGCAGCCACTACAAGAGGCAGGGCCTGGCAGCCAATGTGGCCAGAGGCCAGTCATGCTTACCAGTATGCCCACAGTAGTCAGCCTCATCACAACAGAAGAGCCCATGCAGCTCACATAGGTGGCACCCATACAGCATATAGCTCTAGTGATCAGAGGGGAGTGTGCTACTGGGCCCCATAGGATGTCTCCTACATAAGGCCACTTCTGCAAGATCGGGAAATGTAACTGACCTATCTAATACACAGAAATAAACAATTAGGCAAAATGGGGAGACAGAGGAATATCTTCCAGACAAATGAACAAGACAAAACCCCAGAAGAACTAGGCAAAGTGGAGATAAGTAATCTACCTGATAAAGAGTTCAAGGTAATGATCACAAAGATGCTCAACACACTCAGGAAAATAAAAAATGAACACTGAGAAGTTTTAACAAAGAGTTAGAAAATATAAAGTAGAACCAAATAGAGCTGAAATAAAATAACTGAAATAAAAAATACACCAGAAGGAATCAACAGTAGATTAGATGATACAGAGGAACAGATCAGCACACTGGAAGACAGAGTAATGGAAATCACTGAAGCTAAACAGAAAAAAGAATTTTAAAAAATGAGGAGAAAAAAATGATATAAGTCTATATTGACCTGAAAAGATGCTCAAGATATATGGTTTTCTTGAAAATCAGGAATCAAACAAGTACTACAGAATTGTTCCATTATTAAAAACAACAAAAAACTAGATACATATGTGTGAATATGTATGTATATTAAAAAGCCTATAAGAATAAAAAAATGAGGAGAGCTTAAGAGACTTCTGGGACCACATCAAGCATGCTAACATTTGCAATATAGGGGTCTCAGAGAAGTAGAGAGAGAGGAAGGGGCAGAGAACTTATCTGAAGAAATAATAGCTGAAAACTTCCCTAACCTGGGGAAGGAAGCAGACATCCAGGTCCAGGAGGCACAAAGAGTCCCAAACAAGATGAACTCAAAGACGTCCACACCAAGACACATTATAATTAACATGGCAAAATTAAAGATAAAGAGAGAATCTTAAAAGCAGCAAGAGAAAAGGAACTAGTTATGTACAAGGGAACTTCCATAAGACTAGCAGCTAACTTTTCAGCAAAAACTTTGCAGGCCAGAAGGAAGTGGCACTATATATTCAAAGTGATGAAAAGAAAAAACCTACAACTAAGAATACTCTACCTGACAAGGCTATCATTCAGATTTGAAGAAGAGATAAAAATTTACAGTCATGCAAAAGCTAAAAGAGCTTAGCACCAGTAAATATCAGAGTGGAAACAAATGAAATAGAGACTGAAGAAAAATCAATGAAACTGAGAGCTGGTTCTTTGAACAGATAAACAAAACTGATAAACCTTTAACCACACTCATCAAGAAAAAAAGAGTGGGCCTAAGTAAATGAAATCAGAAATGAAAGAAGAAAAGTTACAACTGACACCATAGAAATATAAAAGATCATAAGAGATTACTATAAAAAATTATTATATGCTAATAAAATGGACAATCTAGAAGAAATGGATAAATTCCTAGAAACATACAATCTCCCAGGACTGAATCAGGAAGAAATAGAAAATATGAACAGACTGATTACCAGTAATGAAATTGAATCAGTAGTAAAAAAAAAAAAACCTCCAAACAAACAAAAGTCTAGGACCAGATGGCTTCATAGCTGAATTCTACTAAACACCTGAAGAAGAGTTAGCACCTACCCTTCTCAAATTATGCCAAAAAATCACAGAAGAAGGAACAATTCTGAATGCATTCTGTGAGGCCAGCATCACCCTAATACCAAAACCAGGCACCACAAAAAAAGAAAGTTACAGGCCAATATCACTGATAAACATAGATGCAAAAATCTTCAACAAAATACTAGCAAACAGAATCCAACAACACATTAAAAGGATCATACACCATGGTCAAGTGGGACTCATCCCAGGGATGCAAGAATGGTTCAATATCCACAAATCAATGCGATACACCACATTAACAAATTGAAGAATAAAAATTATATGATTATCTCAATAGATGCAAAAAAGCTTTTGATAAAATTCAACATCCATTTATGATAAAAACTCTTAACAAAATGTGTATAGAGGGAACACGCCTCAACAAAACAAATGCCATATATGACAAATCTACAGCCAGCATCATACTCACTGGTGAAAGCCTTAAAGTATTTTCTCTAAGATCGGGAACAAGATGAGGATGCCCACTCTCGCCACTTTCATTCAACATAGTATTGGAATTGTTAGCCACAGCAGACAAGAGAAATAAATAAAAGGTATCCAAATTGGAAAGAAAGAAGTAAAGCTGTCACTGTTTGTAGATGACATAATAATATATATAGAAAACTCTAAAGACACCACCAAAAAACTATTAGAACTAACAAATTAATTGAGTAAAGTTTCAGGGTATGAAATTAATATACAGAAATCTGTTGTGTTTCCATACACTAAAAATGAACTATCAGAGACAGAAATGAAGAAACAATCCCATTTACAATGGCATCAAAAAGAATAAAACACCTAGGAATAAATCTAAACAAAGAGGTATAAAAAACCTATACTCAGAAAACTATAAGACATTGATGAAAGAAATTCAAGAGGACACGATACATGGGAAGATATACCATGCTCATGGATTGGAAGAATTATTATTGCTAAAAAGACCATACTACCCAAGGCAATCTACAGATTCAATGCAATCCCTACCAAAATACTAATGGCATTTTTTGCAGAACTAGAACAATAATTCTAAAATATGTATGGAAACACAAAAGACCCTGGATAACCAAAATGTCTTGAGAAAGAAGAACAAAGCTAGAGCTCCCAGGTTTCAAACTACACTATAAAGCTACAGTAATCAAAAAAGTATGATACTGGCATGAAAACAGACACATAGGTCAATGGAGCAGAATAGAGAGCCCAGAAATAAACCCACACTTAGATGGTCAATTAATCTATGACAGAGGAGGCCAGATCATACAATGGGGAAAAGATAGCCTCTCCGATAAATGGTGTTGGGAAAACCGGACAGCTACAGGGAAAAGAATCAAATTGGACTACTCTCTTACACTATAAATAAAAATAAACTCGAAATGAATTAAAGACTTCAATGTAAGACCTGAAACCGTAAAATTCCTAGAAGAAAACAGGCAGTATGTTCTTTGACATCAGTCTTAGCAATATTTTTTTGATACGTCTCCTCAGGCAAGGGAAACAAAAGCAAAAATAAACTAATAGGACTATATCAAATAAGAAGCTTTTGCACAGTGAAGGGAACTATCAACAAAACGAAAAGACAGCCTACTGAATGGGAGAAGATATTTGCAAATGATATATCCAATAAAGGGTTAATATCCAAAATATACAAAGAACTCATATAACTCAACATCAAACAAACAACCCGATTAAAAAATGGGCAGAGGACCTGAATAGACATTTTTCAAAAAAAGACATACAGATGGCCAACAGACACATGAAATGATGCACAATATCACTAAATCATCAGAGAAATGCAAATCAAAACCAAAATGAGATATCACCTTACAGTTTTCAAAATGGCTATTATAAAAAAGACAACAAATAAGTGTTGGTGAGAATGTGGAGAAAAGGGAATCCTTGTGCACTGTTGGAGGGAGTGTAAATTGGTGCAGCCATTATGTAAAACAGTATGGCAGTTCCTTGGTGAGAATGTGGAGAAAAGGGAATCCTTGTGCACTGTTGGAGGGAGTGTAAATTGGTGCAGCCATTATGTAAAACAGTATGGCAGTTCCTCAAAAAATTAAAAATAGAACTATCATAGGAGCTAGCAATTCCACTTCTGGGTACAGTTGACCCTTGAACAACGTGAGTTTGAACTGCACATGTTCATTTATATGCAGATTTTTTTCAATAAATACATACTATAGTACTACAAGGTCTGTGGTTCATTGAGTCTGCTGATGCCAAAACGTGGATAAAGGCCAGCTGTAAAGTTATACACAGACTTTTGTCTTTCCAGGATTGTCACTCCTAACCCCTGAGTTGTTCAAGGGTCAACTGTATTTTTCCAAAGTAAACAAAAACACTAATTTGAAAAGATATATGCATCCCTATGTCCATTGCATCATTATTTACAATAACCAAGATACGGAAGCAACCAAGTGTCCATTGATAGATGAATGGATAAAGAAAATGTGACATATATATATATATAATGGAATATTATATATATGTACATACATAATAGAATATTACTCAGCCATAAAATAGAATGAAATCTTGCCATTTGCAACAACATGGACAGATCCTGAGGGTATTATGCAAAGTGCAATAAGTCAGAGAAAGACAAATACCTTACGATTTCACTTACACGTGGAATCTAAAAAACAAAACAAATGAACAAACATAACAAAACAGAAAGAGACTCATAGATACAGAGAAGAGACTGGTGGTGCCAGAGGGGAGATGGAGGGGGGCAATGAGTGAAATAGGTAAGAGAGATTAAAAGGTACAAACTTTCAGTTATAAGTCAAAGGGATGTAATGTACAGCATGGGAAATATAGTCAGTAATATTTTAATAACTTTGTATGGTGACAGATGGTAACATATTATGGTGATCATTTTGTAATGTATAAAAATACCAAATCACTCTGTTGTACACTTGAAACTAATATAATATTGTAAGTCAATTATACTTCAATTTAAAAAAAGGAAAAAAAGTTGAACTCAGAAAGTATTAAGGAGCTGGAAGGTGGGGGAAATGGGGAGATGCTGGTCAAAGGGTACAAGCCTTCAGTCAGAAGATGAATAACGTATAGCATACGTCCTCCATAGGAGCCAGCACCAGGCTGAGCTAATAATGGTTATAATAAGAAGAGTAATAATAACAATAACAATAACAGGTCTTAACAGGAATCTACTATCCTTGTCCTGGTCTTACCTCAGCGGGGAGCCCTTCAAATTGGGGAGGCTTGCAGTGGGAGTCAGGATCGTTCCACTTCTCAAAAAACTCTGCACACTTGTGAGGATGATTCTCATCCATGTTCTTTTCTGTTTGATCCCGGACAAGTCCACTGAGACAGACAAAAAGACAATATGTGGCAAAGAATTACGCAAGGTCAGGAATTGGGGCATGAAAATGGGAGTTTGAGGACCTTACCCAAGGCCATGAATCCCTAAGCCAATGAAGTACATGATAAAAATATGGTGTGTATACCAGAAGACCTCAGAATAACTCCTCCGGATAAATTCCATAGCTAAAGTCACCATGAGAACCAGAGCTATTGTGATGATCACTCCAGTGACACCAGCAGTGTAGGTGAATGTCACATACTCCATTGTCTATGAAAGGAGAAATTTCAGGCTGACACAATTTCCACCAGGGACACCATGCCTTTCCTGCTCATGACTAGACTCCAGGTGCTTTGCCCTTGAGTCAACTCACCGTGTTTGAGGACTGGATGGGATTTAGCCAAGAATCTTTCTCCTGATGAGATAGGTTGGAGAGAATGGAAGCAAGGGATCCATCTGTGGCCTGTCGGCTTCTGCTATATCGTTCAAAGTTAAACAGGTGTGTGGTGATGTGAATAGCTAAATGAAAAGATGGAAAGGAATGTGAGAATTGTCTCAGAAACATCATGGCAGGCATGCCCCACTAGAAGAGGAGGATCCTATATACAGTGCCAAGCAGAATGGTGAGTACACAGAAGGTGCCCAATAATGATTACAGAGAGAATCAAGATCTTTTTTATACTCACTCTGTCCCCAAAGGAATAGAATGTAAATTCCATGAAAGCAGGTTTAGAATACTGCCTGGCAAATAGTGCCAGGTGTTCAATAAATATATTTTGAATGTTTATATGCATGGATGAATGAAACTAGATTCTGAATGTCCGGGAGCCTGCAGTTTCATCGTTTGCCCAGTTACCTGTGTGTAGGCAGATTATATATGCTACCAGCTTGTGGAAGGTGAGGTTGTGATCCAGTTGCTTTCCCAGGGTGCGCCTACAAAACGACAAATGTAAAATGATCAAGATGAGGTGTATCCAGGCAGCTTTATGAAATTTGCTAACCCATAACCAACATGTCTTACATAGAGTATGCCAATACACACCCACTCTTGCTCACCCCCTTGGTTACCAAAGGAGACCCCTGGCTTCCATTCCTAGGGGCTTGGTGTTGAGCTGTCCTACTGAGACGTCAAGAGTCTCTTGTCTTTAATGTGAAAGTTGACCTACAAGTGGCTGGGACTCAGTGAGCAGGTGCCTCTCAGGAAGGACAGCAAATTTCGACACACAGGAAGCAGGATCTTGCTGCATGCTGTTAAAATGCAAGTTGCGAGCAGAGGCTCGGGCCCAGGCCAGTGCCGACTAGAACAGAGGAGAGAAGAAACCATTAGCTGCTTCATCTCCTCATCTTGCACGTGAGCATGGGCCCAGTCCCCTTGCCTGAGACCTGGACAATCAGTCCAAAATCTCTGTTTACAAATGACAGAAAATTTGCTGAACTTAACATTGAATTGAGAAATCCTCATGACAGTGGTTTGGAAATGTTTGACTATATATTTATCAATATGAAAGAGAACAAGATTTAATGTTAACAAATCAATTCTATGAATGTAATACTTTACGAGGATTTTTGCTTAATACACTCAATTATGATTTTAGTTTGTCACTTGTAAAACAATCTTGAAGATCATATATATTTTATTTGCACTTTAAATAAAGCTTAGATATTTTGAGTTATAATTACAGACGGTAACTATTTTTCCTCTTTTCTATATTTTCTAATGTTGCAATTATAAGCATGTAATAATCATGTAATAAAAACAATAAAAAATTAACCATTTATATTTAAGATCTCTTTAATAATTGAATAAAACTGGCAAAATGAATGAACCCCTCAGAGCAAAAATTTTAAACTTAGGTAGAGATTTGAGAAGGGAGAACTTCTAAGAACAAAATTCCAAACTGATTTCCTTGGGTGGCCAGGCAGCATACATCAAGATCAATCTGATCCAACAGTAGAAGCTGCTAGAAAAGGAGACAAGGAATCAGTGCTTCAAAGAAGTATTGAGCCCAGGAATAGGCTTGATTAGGTATAGGCTAGACAGAATATGTTCAACTCTGTGGTAGCTAATTCTGACTTCTCTCCTCAGCTGTACAACTGGTCTCTGAGTCAGCTCCTTGGGATTGCAGACAATGGAGTGTGACAGTTTCACAGCAGCAGTGAAAGTGGTGGCAGCAGCCAGGCGATTTTTGTTCACTTCAGCTGACTGGTCAGCCTTACATGTGTGCCTGTCAATGACTTGCTAAAAGAATATGAGATAGAGTTAACAATTTCTCGGCCTTTTCTTTATCTTTTCGGCACAAAAACTATTTTTCCATACAACTTAAACCCGGGACAACGTGACATTGGTTTAATAAGCCAGGTCAAGATCTGCCTACCATCCATAATAGCTTACGATGTCAGGCAGTGCAATGAACATGAGCTACCCTACTGTTTTCCATTTCTGACTCTTCCACATGACCTGTGTTTTCTCCCTCTGCTGAGTCACACTCCAACTGTTTTTGGTAGAGACGCCCTGTTCTATTTCTGAGTAAATTTTCTCTGCTCATCTCAAAGATCCTGCATTTCCACATTGGTTCCCACTGCTTGCTTATTTGAGTCACAGAGGTTCCTTAAAGCTAAAATTGACAAGTGAATTGAAGAACATAGGACTACAATTTCACAGTTCCATATTCTGTGGAGGCTATCTGTATGGGATGAATTCTTTTTTTTTTAAAATTAATTAATTAATTAATTAATTAATTTTTGGCTGTGTTGGGTCTTCGTTTCTGTGCGAGGGCTTTCTCTAGTTGCAGCAAGCAGGGGCCACTCTTCATCGTGGTGCATGGGCCTCTCACTATCGCGGCCTCTCTTGTTGCGGAGCACAGGCTCCAGACACGAAGGCTCAGTAGTTGTGGCTCACAGGCCTAGTTGCTCCGCGGCATGTGGGATCTTCCCAGACCAGGGCTCGAACCCCTGTCCCCTGCATTGGCAGGCAGATTCTCAACCACTGCGCCACCAGGGAAGCCCTTTTTTTTATTTTTAACACATCTTTATTGGAGTATAATTGCTTTACAATATTGTGTCAGTTTCTGCTTTATAACAAAGTGAATCAGGTATACGTATACATATATCCCCATATCCCCTCCCTCTTGCATCTCCCTCCCACCCTCCCTATCCCACCCCTCTAGGTGGTCACAAAGCACCCAGTTGATCTCCCTGTGCTATGTGGCTGCTTCCCACTAGCTATCTATTTTACATTTGGTAGTGTATATATGTCCATGCCACTCTCTCACTTTGTCCCAGCTTACCCTTCCCCCTCCCCATGTCCTCAAGTCAATTCTCTACATCTGCGTCGTTATTCCTGTCCTGCCCCTAGGTTCTTCAGAACCCTTTTTTTTTTAGATTCCATATATATGTGTTAGCATAAGGTATTTGTTTTTCTCTTTCTGACTTACTTCACTCTGTATGACAGACTCTAGGTCCATCCACCTCACTACAAATAACTCAAATTCGTTTCTTCTTATGGCCGAGTACTATTCCATTGTATATATGTGCCACATCTTCTTTATCCATTCATCTGTCGATGGACACTTGGGTTGCTTACATGTCCTGGCTATTGTAAATAGAGCTGCAATGAACATTGTGGTACATGAGTCTTTTTGAATTATGGTTTTCTCAGGGTATATGCCCAGTAGTGGGATTGCTGGGTCGTATGGTAGTTCTATTTTTAGTTTTTAAGGAACCGCCATACACCAATGTGCCATACCCACCCCCACCCTTCCTCTTCTGTCCTTGATCTGCTCCTTCCCCAGCCTTCTCCATCCTGTTACTCTGACCTGACCCCACCTTTCTACAGGCTTTGAATTTGGCAACGCCACCCACTTCACAAAACCCCCCACCCCAAGTATCCCTCTTGTTTGATAGGTATTCTTCTGTGAGATCAGTCCACAGCGGTGGTTTTCAACTTGTTCGTTTATTTGTTTTCAACCAAACTCTTTCTTAAAATCATAAGCAGGAATCCATAAGACAGATAAAGGCTGCTTTGGTTGAAGTAGAGACACTGCCCAGTTAGCCTTCCCCTCACACCCTGTAGGGATACCTGAATTTCTGTGGAAACCAGTTTGAAAATTGCTCAATATTTCTTTACTGTGTATTTTCATTATTGGATCCGGGGAGTGTGCCCTGGATAGGGCTGTCAGATTTAATGAACAAAAATACAGATGCCCAGCTAAATTTGAACTTCAGATTTAAAAAAAATGAATAATTTTCTAATATGCCCCTGTCTCATGCAATATGTGGAATAACTTATACCCCCCAAAAAAATATTTGTTATTTTTCTGGAATTCAAATTTACCTGGGCATCCTGTATTTTTTTTCTGGCAACCCTAACTCTAGGCGAAATGAGTGCATTGGGTCTCAAAGAAGCCAGTGTCAGAGATAAGAAAAAACAGAGATTTCCCACATCACAACTGTGATACTCACCCCCAGGATTTGTCTTGTGTAGTAGTACTTGTTGCCTTCTCAAATGACAGGAAGGCATGCACAAACAGGAAAACATTCAGCCCCAACCAAGCAGCCTAGAGGAAGAAAAATTAAGCAAGGGATAAAGTGAAATTTGGGTACGGGAAAGAGTAGATAAGGGGTAGAAAATAGTGTTACCATTTGGCTATCTTGTGTTTATCTGTTTTCATTTTGGGGGCGGTGGGTGTGCCGCGCGGCATGTGGGATCTTAGTTCCCTGACCAGGGATAGAACCCATGTCCCCTGCAGTGGAAGTGCAGAGTCCTAACCACTGGACCGCCAGGGAATTCCCATATCTGTTTTCATTTTAAATGAGTCAACTTACTCTCAGAGTCAGTTAGGACTTCAAGACATGCATTAGATGCTAATGACCAGGGTCAGCAAATCAAGGCTCATAGACCAAATCTATCTTACCACCTGTTTTGTACAGCCTACAAGCTAAGAATGGTTTTTATATTTTGTTGTTTTCACATTTTTAAATGGTTGGAAAAAATCAAAAGAAGAATATATTTCATGACATGTGAAAATTATATGAAATTCAAATTTCAGTATCTATAAATACAGTGGTATTGGAACCTAGCCACACCTACTTATTTCTGTATTGTTTATAACTGCTTTTGTGATTCAATGGAAGTGTTGAGTAGTTGTGACAGAGAACATATGGACTGCAAAGCCTAAAATATGTACTACCTAGCCCTTTACAGAAAACATTTGCCAACTTATGGATTGGAGCGTTCAAACTATTGCACCTAAAAGATGGCAATACGTGAATAAATGGATTTCTAAAGAAATAGAAAATAAATTTAACATCTGTGACAATACCCATCTGAAGGGACTAAACCATTCCAGATGGGCCTGCCTCTTTAATACACTTTCCTGACATACACTTTCCTGTTTTTAGATTGTGATTCTTTTTTCAAACTAACTTATCATTGCTTTGGACTCATTTGAGCTCTTAAGACTTCTTTTGTCTGTCCCAAGATCTGTCTCTACATTGGCAAAGGGGGAAATTTGGAACCTACCGCCCATTGCCTTGGAGAACAACCAGGTGGGCTTTAGCCCAAGCTTGAAGGTGCTAGTCTGTAATTGATCAGGACTCTAGGGCACTGGGATGCCTCTGATATATATCCATGGCCCCAGGATGGTCCAGAACCATCTCAGCCCCACAGGTAGAGGGCCTTTAGCCTAGAACATGGCCCATTCAGATTCCCTAGGTCTGGACCACTCACACACCTCTGGCATCATAACATAGTGATTCGAAGTGTGATATTGGAGTCAAACTCCTTGGGCTCAAATTCTAGCTCCACCACTTTCTAGCTCTGTAACCTTAGATCTGTGATTTAACTTTTCTGGACCTCCATTTCTTCACCTATAAAATGAGGACAATAACTATATCTACCCCACAGCAATGCTGTGAGGCTTACATGAAATAATGTATGTGAAGTGATTAATACAATGCTTGGTGCATAGTAGAAGCTCAATAAATTCTGCCTGTGTCATCACCAGACTGGCTTTACCAATCAATTTCTTCCTGCATTCTTTGCCCACACACCCTTTCCAGAGTTGTGTGTCTTCCAGAGATCATTTGACCTTAATGGAAAAAGAGAGGTGAAAGCCACAGATACTTCAAGAGTTCAGAAGACAAAGGAGAGAAGCTTATTTAGAGGGAGCAGAAATATTTCAGAATCTGAGAGGGACACAGAGGCAAAGACCTCCGTGTCGGCCCATCATCAACTGTAGGTAAGATGAATGATGAAATACAGTGACATCTGAGAGTAAGGAATTCCATTCCCCACCTTGACTATAATTTCCTCCACTATGAATGGAAAAGAAAGAGTAGAAGACCTGGCAGGAAGAGTAAAAATATTTTGGGGGTAATTTATTTTTCATTAAAAAAAATAGTTCAAAGGAGTGTATGTCAGAGATAACAAGAAGTCTGAGCCTGCCAGTGGGATTGGTGCAAGGTGGGAAATCAAAGCTAGTTACATCATCATCACCACCAGGGGTGATGAACTCTCCAAGCAAAACCTAAGAGAGGAATAAAAAATGCAGAAGGGGGGCTTCCCTGGTGGCGCAGTGGTTGAGAATCTGCCTGCCAATGCAGGGGACACGGGTTCGAGCCCTGGCCTGGGAGGATCCCACATGCCGCGGAGCAACTGGGCCCGTGAGCCACAAGTAATGAGCACGCGCGTCTGGAGCCTGTGCTCCGCAACAAGAGAGGCTGCGATAGTGAGAGGCCCGCGCACCGCGGTGAAGAGTGGCCCCCGCTTGCCGCAACTATAGAAAGCCCTCGCACAGAAACGAAGACCCAACACAGCCATTAAATAAATAAATAAATAAATAAATAAATAAATAAATTAGTGCTTAGGAAATCTATTTTAAAAATGCAGAGGATTTTAGAGCTAGAAACACACTTATATCTAATGTAGGTTTCATTAATCCCCCCCCCACACACATACACACACAGGTGACCTGAAGGCTAGAGAGGATAAATAATTTGAACAAGGTCACTCAATTAATAGCAGAACTGAAACTAGAGTTCAGTTAGAGAGTGCATTAGAAGGGGATTGTGCATATGTGGTGTGGTAAAGGCATTCTGGCTTGAACCCTGGGGAGCTAGATTTGAGTGATGGCCCTGCAATCAATTCACTGTGTGACGTCTAGGTCTTATTTTCCCTTATAAAATCAAAGAGTTGGTTTGGTTTTGCACTACACAAAGCTGTAGCCACTAAGCACATGCGGCTACTAAGCACATGAAATATGCCTAGTTTTAATTGAGATGTGCTGTAAGTATAAAATACACATCAGATTTCAAAGACAGTAAAAATAAAAGAATATAAATTATCTCATTAATATTTTCATATTGATTACAGGTTGAAAGGATAACTTTTTGATATATTGGGTTAAACAAGATATATTACTGGACATTAATTTCACCTATTACCTTTTTCAATTGTCTAGGTATTAGACAATTTTAAAATTACATATGTGACGTTACATTATATTTCTAGTGGACAGCACTGGACCATAATCTCTAAGATCACTTCTATCTCAAATATTCAATTTTATTATTTCTTGATGTGAGCAATATAAGAATGGAGAGAAATGAATGCTCCATGGCACTAGTTAGAAGTGCAATGGAAGAGAAAAAGAGAACACAAAAAATGAAAACAGATTGAAATTCCAAATATTTGTGGTTTATATTTTTGTCTCTTTACCAATCAATTTCTGGAGTTGGACTTTTTTTCCTTTTCTAAAATGCTGAAATATATCATACACAGAAAAGTATATAAAACATATATATGTAATCCTAGAGTTGGACCTTTCAGCTGATAGGCCTTGATGAGCTCAATATTGGCATGGAATCTTTCCCTTTCAAGTAACTTCACAAATATTAACAAACACAACGTCTCCTTACTCTAAGAGTAATTATTAGAAAGTGAAACATCACTTACCAGAAACAAAACTGAGAACCAATGGTTAACCACCCAGTTTCCCATTGTCAAGTGGTGGTTTGGAGCCTCTGTAGGCAGCAGGGAAGATTCAGCAACTTGGATTCTGGAGAGATTCTTCAGGGTTGGCACCTCTGTCCAGCTCAGGGACTGTGAATCTTTATGATGTGAAAGATGCACACCTACCCACAAAGCTTTCAGGAATGAATAAATGCACTCTGCCTTCCTCCTCTGTTCAGAACTATGTTATCAGCTTTGGTAGACCAGCCCTACCTATAAGTACCACAGGTGTTTTCCCTGGTGAGGTTTTATCCCTTCAGGAAATGACAATCTTCTTGGGTGAGAATGTTCTCTCCCATCAACTTATCAACATGATTTAATGTGAGGCATTGTCTTCCTTGATAAGACATTCGCTAAGGTTTCTCATAAGGAAGATTTTAGGCTGAGGCTATAAACAGATGATCTCAGGAAAAGCAGGGCAGAACGCACGCAGGTTAAGGAAGCTGCTTTAAGGTGGGCTTTCAGAAGAGCTGCTGCAGCTGCCTGCTGCAATTTGGACCTCAGCCTGGCTAGCTCAGAAACTTTGTTTTCCAGTTCTCCTGGAAGATGATCTGGCTCTGGGGAGCGCTTGACTGGTTGGAAGGACAAGTGAAAAGAATGGCCACATAGAAAAAAAGAAAATTTAGCAGGTACGAATGAACACCTCGGTTCAAAAAAAACAGACGCAAAGTATTCCAAACGAGAGAGGTGATTGTCTTCTAGTATGATGGATTAGCTAGAGTTGTGTGTTCAGTTCTGGGCACTGATATTTTTCCTTTTCTAAAATGGTGAAATATACACAGAAGAATGTATAAAACATATATATGTAATTTTAAAAATAATTTTAAGGAATGAATATCTATGTACTCAGTACCCAGGTTTAAAAAATTGAATATTTACTTCCAGTATCTTAAAGTCCTCTGTGTGTCCCTCTGTGATCACGGTTTCCCTTCTTCCCCAGTCTCTCCCCCATCAGATGTAACTACTATCCTGAAATTTGGAGTAATCGTTGCCCTGTTTTTCTCTACAGTTTTACTAACTAAATGCATTCCTAAACAACATATTGTTTAGTTTTTCCTGTTTTTGAACCTCTAAATAAATGGAATCTAACTGTTTGTATGTATATATGCTCCTGTGATTTGCTTCTTTCAATCAACATTGTGTCTCTGAGATTCATACATGTTGGCACGTGTAGTTCCCACAGCTTGCGGGATCTCAGTTCCCAGAGCAGGGATTGAACCTGGGCCATGGCATTGAAAGCCTGGAATCCTAACCACTAGGCCACCAGGGAACTCCCAGTTGAGCATCTTTTAATTCAACTGTTGGCCATTTGAGTGAGTTTTCTTCTTTGAGAAGTGCCTAGTCTAGTTTCTGGCCTTCCTTCCTTCCTTTCTTTTTCCTTTCGTTCTGGTGTGATTTCCCAAGTCTTTATTGTGTGGTTACAGAGGCTGTGGAGATTGGTTTCAGGAGTTTTGACATGGTGGGAAAGACGTCGTATTCCCTGAGCTCTTCAATGTGTCTGTAGGTTTCACAGTGCTTGGCTCTGCATCCTTGTTTGGCCACCTTACACCAAAAGACTAAGTTTTAGAAGTCAAAAGTTCAACCTGGCTTCAGCCCCTCTTGGAAAGGTGATAGTATGAACTTGTTTCTTTCTTTTTTTCTTCTCTTTCTTTTTCTTGATGTTTCGTCTTTTGTCCTGTCTCATTATGGTTCCTTCTCTATATCTTTAATTGTAGAAGATCTTTTCTGCTAGTCTTTTGTTTTTCGAATCAATAGTTTCTCTGTAAATAATTGTAATTTTGGTGTGCCCATGGGAGGAGGCAACATATGTATATGTATAACTGATTCACTTTGTTATAAAGCAGAAACTAACCCACCGTTGTAAAGCAATTATACTCCAATAAAGACGTTAAAAAAAAATGAGCATGAGAATAGGCTGCCCTATAAAGTATTTTGTGCTGTGGGTTGAAAGCTTAAATACGTAGTTTTAGCTAACTAGTTTCAATTCTACCTAAATGAGGAAATTATAGAAAAATTATTGGGTGAAATATTGGTCAAATAGTATCAGGATCCTTTTACCTTCTGTAAGCACCAAATAATGTACTGTCATCAACAGGGAAACCTTCACTCAGATCTCTGTTGCTTGTCTTGCTATGGAATTGCAACTCTTTGTACATAAATATGAAATGGATGGTAATATGACAGATTCATGGTTCCACTTCTAAAATAAAAAAATGTTGCCTTTAATGAGACCAAAGCAGATGAGAGGTAGAGGAGAAAGTATAAGTAAGTCAGGCAGGCAGTCTCCTATGTTGTATAATTTTTTGAGAAATTCAAAATGACATTCCTCTTCCCCATCCCACTAAAAAATAGCCTTTTCATTAGCCTGTCATAGGGTAGGAAATTCTTACCATTGGAATTAAAAAGCTGTGCTCCCAGAGGCTATGATTAAATTCCATTGTTATCTTGTATTGATGGAGGGGTGGGGGGTGGGGGATGAGGCCTCTGATCTAAGGAGAGAGAGGGAAGTAACGAATCGAGCCACTATCACCTGTAACTCATATTTTCACAGAAGGCAGGATCCAGAGAGAAGGGGACCTATGACAGATTCCTGGGGCATCTGGCAATAAGGAGAAGTTAGAATGGGGGACTGCAGCAGAGGACTTTGGAAAACAGGGGTGCATTGGGTGTTTGGAGGTGGACTGAAGCCAAAGTGAATGCCTGAAGACCCCCTTGATCCACCTATAATGCCCTCTCCATACCTACTGAATCAGAATTTTCATTTTAACAAGATCACCAGGTGATTCATGTGCACATTAAATTTGAGAAGTGTTGCTCTTACAGAGTCTGCAACTCACAAGGGCTCAAACACAAGCAGGTTGGGAAAAAGATTAAATGGAAAAAAAGTTGGGAATTGATCTCACAAAATGGTTTAATTAGATTCCTTTATTTAACAAAGATTTGTCCTTTAAGAAATGGTTTAGAAACTAAACTTCCTTCCCCCCTTGCTTGAATCTTCCCCCATCGCAAACCACACACAATCCCCCTTTCTTTTATTACAGGAAAAGCCTCAGTTTAGGTGAAATAAACATCAAGATTCCGGGGTTGGAGCCCTTCTTTTGATTGTTAAGGAAATGAAAACAAACAATAATCAAAAAACCCCTAGAGACTTTGTTTAGCTACCACTTTATCTTAGCACCTGTCAGAGGTCATACAGCTGAGAGCTGGGAGGTAGGTGGCAGGTCAGATCTCAAAGTGGACTGCTCTTAAAAAAAAAAAAAGGAACAAAATATAGTCATTGCTCCAACTTAAGGCTCTTACATTTAGAAATCTCAATTGGAACTCAGCTTAGTTCCTTGGACATTTCTGAGCAAGCTGATTCAATGAAAAGGGATCCCCTATTTTTCCTAATAGGTAGTCTAGCTAGGCCCGTTATGTGTGCCTATTAGAAGGGAAAAAAACTAGCCAGGCTGGAGACAGAGCAGGTGGCAGACAATCTTTGAGGAAAGATTGAAAATGTGCCTCTGCCTTGGAACTGACCTCTCTTCACTCTGATTTTTTGCTACCCTCAGGTGGCTTCCTGGTAGTATAAAGAGAGGAAAAACAGGTAACTTTGGGGGAGACAAGGAATATTATTTTACTGTTTTATAATTGGATTATAAATTAGTTCATTTCCAAGGCAGAAAATGAATACCTTGAGGAGTTTGGGGTAAGTTCCATTTTCTCAGGGAAAACTTGATTCTACTGGGCTTTCCAGAGACTAAATCAGAGAATCAACAAAGTGAGCATTTGCTCATTCAATGTTCACTCAACAAACATTTATTAAATACCTACTCTCTAACAGGCACTGTGTTAGGAGCTGATGATACAGCAGTAAATAAGATATACAAGCTCCCTGTCCTTATGGAACGTATATTTTGGTGGGAGAGACAGATTAAAAACAAATAAAAAGAAATATACTTCAGGTAATGAGGAGTGCTATGAAGAAAATTGAAACAGGGAAGGGAATAGACAATGATGTGTGTGGTGGAGGGGCTATTTTAGATAGGATGATCAGGGAAGACTTCTTTGAGGAGTTGACATATGACACTTGTGTGCTGAGAAGGGAACAGTCATGCTTCTTTGGCGTTCTAGAGGGAGAACTAGTACATATAAAGGACCTGAGGTGGAAATGAGCTTGGTGTGCTAGAGGAACAGCAAGAAGGCCAGTGTTATGGGTTGAATTGTGTCTCCTCTAAAATTCATATGCAGGGGAATTCCCTGGCGGTCCAGTGGTTAGGACTCAGCGCTTTCACTGCCGAGGGCCCAGGTTCAATCCCTGGTCGGGGAACTAAGATCCCGCAAGCCCTGTGGCGTGGCCAAAAAAGAAAAATTTGTATGCAGAACTCCCAGTACCCTAGAAAGCAACCTTATTTGGATGTAATTCATTAAGATGAAGTCATACTGGAGTAGGGTGGGCTTTTAATATGACTAGTGTCATTATAAAGGGAGGAAATTTGAACACAGACATGCACACAGGGAGAACACCATGTGAAGATGAAAGCAGAGATCAGGGTGATAGTTCTATAAGCCAAGGAATACCCAAGATTGCCGGCAAACCATCAGAAGCTAGGGGACAGGCATGGAACAGATTCTTCTTCACAGCTCTGAGAAGGAAAAATCCCTGCCAACATCTTGAACTGGGACTTCTAGCCTCCAGAAGTGTGAGACAACAAACTTCTTTCTGTTGAAGCCACTCAGTGTGAGGTACTTTGTTATGGCAGCCCTAACAAATGAATACAGCCAGTGTTGCTGGAGGCAAGTGAGAGAATGGGGTAAGAAGTGAGTTCAGAGAGGTAGGTAAAAGTCAGATTATCTAGGGTCTTGCAGGCCTTTGCAAATGTGATGCAAATAGACCTAAACCCATTGTTTTTGGTAGACTTAGGGAGCCTCTAAAGATTAGAGGTAAATGAGGGCTATAGGTCGCCTCTCCCACAACCTCCTTACTAGGTAGAACATTACAGAGAAGGTAACTGTCAGACTAAATTCTATGACACATGCAGTTATTAGCAATCAGGGGTCAAAACAGTCACATAGCCTCTTCTTGTAAATTGGGTGAAGTATCAATACATACTCTCTGTCTGACCTTTAGGAACTCCAGCAAGTTGCTTGCATGAAAGATTTACCTGAAACAGATGGCCTAATAATATGGTAACGGGATCAACCTATCTTCTGGGTGGAGCAGGAAAATCTTCCATTAAGTGATATATATTAGTTATCTATTGCTGTGCTACAAATTACCCCCAAATTTAGTGCCTTAACAACAAACATTGATTATATCACATAGTTTCTGTGTGTCAGGAATCCAGGATCAGCTTTGTTGGCTGCTTCTGGCTGAGAGTCTCTCGTGAGGTTGCAGTCAAGATGTTGGCTAGGGCTGCAGTCATCTAAAGGCTTGAATGGGCCCGGGGATCTTCTTCCAAGGTGGTTCACTCATATGCCTAGCAAGTTAGAGTTAGTTGTTGGCAGATCTCAGTTCCTCAACACATGGCTCTCCATTTCTCATAACGTGCAAGCTCAGAGCAATGATCCAAGACAGAGCAAGACAGAAGCTGCAATGTCTTTTCTGACTCAGCCTTGGGAGTCACATTTGGTCATTTCCATAATAGTGTACTGGTTACATTACAGTGGTTACATTCTTCCCTATTCAGTGTGGGAAGGGAGTAACTACACAAGGAAAGAATCACTGGGGACCATCTGGCAGGCTGGCTATCATGTAGTGAGACAGAGGACCACACAGAGTCTGAGGCCTAGAATGCCACTCCAAAGAGTACTGAGCTGTTGGGTTTGCTTGCCAGATTTTTATATTCTGATCATGCAAGGATGGAAGCACCTGGACAATATTTCTAGCCACTTCACATATTTTGAAAGCAATCCATTTCACCAATGAAATATATTTCTTACATCTTTTATGCTGATAAGTGGAGTCTGTGGTGCAAGGTTTCCTAACCTTGGGTCCTGGGGATAGAATCCAGGGGGTTCTGGGACCTTGATGGGAAAAAATTGTGCCTTTATTTTTTTTTCTTGCTGAATGTAGTCAACAAACCACAGTCTTATTAGTAGTACCTGTGACTTTGTCACCAGCACATATCAAAGATATTTTCATATCACATTATAGCTATTGTCAATATCTTAAAAGATCATTAAGTTCATTACTATTTCAAAATTATGGTGATTATTAGATCTGCTGCTAGATCTTGGTATTTGCTGGGCTAATAAAGAAATATATATATTAATATGTCAAAATTGTATCTTTAATATTTTTTTCCTATTTCTTTTTTTATTATTATTAATTTTCATTGGAGTATGGTTGCTTTACAACGTTGTGTTAGCCTCCACTGCACAACAAAATGAATCAGCCATACTCGTACGGATCTCCCCTCCCTTTTGGACTGCCCTCCCATTTAGGTTACCATAGGGCAGGGCATTAGGTAGAGCTCCCTGTGCTATACAGTATGTTCCCATCAGCTGTCTATTTTATACATAGTATCAGTAATGTATATGTGTCAATCCCAGTCTCCCAATTCCTCCCACCCCCCTACCCTGTATCTTTAATATTTTGATAATTGCGTTTCAACACAATTGGTTTTAATTGTAATCTTATGTGTTTTATCTTGTTGTGCATTAAAAACATGACTCTGAATCGGGTTCAACAGTTGGCCAAAGGGGCCCATGGCACAAAGAAAGTTTAAGAACTCCTGCTTTAGCACAGGTTCAGATAGGAAAATGTGAACATGGTGTGGGGGGGAGGGGCATGTAACTATCTTTGGGGTAAGGACACCTGAGTAGGATCTTTCAAATGCTAACTAACCACTCCTGAGTCTATATTCCTGATTAGGATAATTCAAATGTTAACTAACCACCCCCAGAGTGTGGATTAAAACTAATTTACAGTGAGTTGAATAAATTGTTTATCAATATGAATAATCATTGCCTGTTCTTTCTCCACTTCAAAATATATACTAAACCCACCCCTTCTTCCTACCTCCACTGCCCCCACCCTAGACCAATGTTTCAAAAGATTATTTTTTAGACCAATACACCGTTTCATTAAATCATTGATTCTATGAATCCAAGATGTCCATAGGTTGTAAGACCCATCATTCTCTTACGCACCAAGAAAGAAAAATTGCTCTTAATTAAACTATGCTGTACCATTAATGGTAAAATTCATCCCAATTTCAGAGGTGATGAAAAGTGGGAAAAATATGCATCTTAGAATAAACAAGGTATATTACACAGCTGATACTGAAGTGTTTTGAAGTAAATTATAGGCAATATAAAACATTGCACACATACAATATAACATGGCGAGGAGTTTGGATTTTATTTTAAATGTGATAGAAAGCTATTTTGAGCAGGGAAGAGATGTGATCTGGTTTTCATTTTTTATACGTATACTCTGGTAGTTGTGCAAAGAACAGATCAGGGGAGAGGTGGATGTGACCAGAGAGGCTTGGTCTAGGGTTGGAGCAGTGGAGGTAGGAAGAAAGTGTGGATTTAGTAAATACTTTGAAGAGGAAGAAGACCAGTAATGTTCGTTCATATTGATAAACAATGTATACAACTCATTAAGCAAAAAGAAAACATTGCTACAAATCTAAATAATTCTTAACTCTTGTTTTGACATTCATTAAGTCAGTACTACTGAATCTCTTTGACTTTCAGAAGCTCTGCCAATCTTTCATTAGCTGCAGCTAAGTCCCACCTCCAGGTGCCAGTATTTCACTTCATTGTAAAGGAGAAAGCAGCACGAATGACTAGCACAAGGGTGGGAATGACTGACAACAGCCCCTTGTGTGAGCCTTCCCTAGGGACATTGATATTTTCATATGGGTGCTTTAAAATACAGAGTAAGTATGTGTATTAGTTTGTTCATGCTGCCTTAACAAAATAGCACAGAGCAGTTGGCTTAAACAACAGAAATTTATTTTATCACAGTCCTGGAGGCTGGAAGTCCAAGATCAAGGTCACCATCAGGTTGGTTTCTGGTGAGAGTTCTCTTCCTGGCTTGTAGATAACTATCTTCTCGCTGTGTCCTCACATGGCATTTCCTCTGTGTACATGGAGAGAGGGAAAGAGGGAGAGACGAAGAGAAAGAGAATGGGAGGGAGACAGGGAGACCGGGACACCAGCCTTATCAGATTAAGGCCCCTTCCTTATGACCTCAACCTTTATCACCTACTTATATGCCTTATCTCCAATACAGTTTCATTAGGGGTTAGGGTTTCAACATATGAATTTTGGGGACACACAATTTAGTCCATAAGATTACCATTCTTCAAAATATATTAGGGACATAATTTGAAGTACGGAAAAAAATTATGAAAAAAGATGTTCATTGCAGCATTATCTGTAGTGGTCAAGAAAAAGGAAATAATCTAAATGCTCAATAACAGAGAATAGTCAAATCAATTATAGCATATCTACACAGTGGAACACTACACAACTATTTAAAAGAATGTAACAGGAAAATGTGTATGATTTGAAGTTAATGGAGAGAAAAACCAAGATATTGGAATAATCACAACAATGTATAATTTGGCATGTAAAAGGCCTGAAAGGAAATATAGCAAAATATTAAATGTGGCAATTGATAAGTAATGAGTTTCTTTATGATTTTTTTTTGATTTTCTGAATTTTCTACATTTTTTTTTTGTTGTTGTTGCTGACTTGCATTCTTTCCCAGAAAACATCTTTGATTCATCATAAAACGTCCAAATCTTTCGGCAGATAAATTGCAAGTCTTTTTCTGCATATCAAATTTGATTCTCCAAGAAGATGTAATAACACTATTCTATTTTATAGGTAACGAAACTGGATTATTGTCACTCACTATCAAAACACACAGTCACAATTTCCAGGCACATATAGTGGTTGGTAGTCAGATAACCAAACTAACATGCCAAGCTAGATAACACTGTACTGTTTTTCAATCCCAGCTGGACAGTGTTCCACTTTCACAATTACCATGGTATGCACACAAAAGAAAAGCCTATCAGAAAAAACATCTTACAAATATTGTCATCTTCGGTTACTGACATTAACAGAAATACACAAAGACACAGACCTCCTCAAGTCTCAGTCCTACAGAGACCTTCTCACAGGTTTCCATGGTCACAATATCCATTCACGACCACTTATTGTTGCTTTCCAACAGTAGCATATAACCTCTGATACAAACTGCCTTACACCTAAGGAAACAAAGATTCACATTTGCAGAAACTATCCCATGAAAATAAACAAGTCTACACAGGGTTCCAGACACCGAATCGGACCCACAAACGCACCCAAAGCAAGACACATTCATCTTTTCAACTGCCAGACCCTGCTCCAGTCTCTCGTGCCCAGGTAAGCTCGTGACCCCGCTCAGGGTCATTCTCACGGACTTCACCCAGGATGCCCCCACTCACTGAGGCCTAAGTCCCTGGTCACGCGCCCCTCCCTCTCCCCCCCCCACGCCGGCTCTGGACTCCAGAATGCGTTCCTCAGCCTTCGCTGAGAACCTCTTAATTCGCCTACAGCCATGCTAAAGACTACTCTCTACATTTTTATAATGTGCATCATTGCTTTTATATTTTAATTTTTAAATTTTTTATCAAAGTTATGCATTATCATAGTTTACAGAGTTTAAAAGTTCTACAAGTTTTGTTATGAAAAACAGTGCCCTTTGCCCTTCCCCATAATTTACCTCTCCCCAGAGGCAAGAGTTTTCAACTCTTTTAACTGATTCTTTTGGTATTTACCTTGGTTCTCTAAATAACATTATTTTATTGCTACTTCTTGAATTTTAAGTTTTTGACATTGTCTATTGGCATTACCTACACTCACCCTGCCCTCCCAATTCACCCAAAGACCCTTTTTATCCCTACATTCTTCCAATATAGGCATATCATAATTTTGGTTAGACCACTATTCAATGTTTACAGTATGGTGACCAAGGAAACTTTATTCACAGCCATGAACTCACAAATACTTTTCCTTACTTGCACAACTTTTTGTGTTTCCTGGAGCTGATAATTATTTTGTTTTTTCTTTAAATAATTTTCTATGTACTTAGCAAGAATTCAACTTTAAACTCTTGATCAGTTACCTCCAGCTCCTCTCCATGTGTTTTGGTGTATCAGGTATCTTGAAGATATCTCTCCTGAAGTCTCCTGACCTGTATGAGCTAGTTGACCTCTATTCCTTCTTTGTGTGCAGCTGTCATCCTGGAACCTACCTTCACCCTCTTCTGGAGCTTCCCTTTTGCCTCTTTCTTATGCTGGATCATCTCCCCACAAACCCAAGTCCTTCTGCTTTCTTGGTTTAAAGAGGTTTCAAACAGGGAACTATACTGAATATCCTGTGATAAACCATAATGGAAAAGAATATAAAAAATGTATACATGTGTATAACTGAGTCACTTTACTGTACAGCAGAGATTGGCACAACATTGTAAATCAACTCTACTTCAATAAAAAAAATTTTTTAAAGAAAGAGGTTTAAAGAGATTTCTTTCTTGGTTTCAAGAGGTGTATGGGGGTAAATTTTTGAGACCTTGCTTATCTGAAATTGTATTTGTTCTATCCTCACACTTGATTGACAGCTTGGCTGGGCACAGAACTCTAGGTTAAAAATAATTATCCTTCAGAATTTTGAAGGCATTTTTGCCCATCTCCTAGTTTCCAATGTTGATATTGAAAAATCCAAAGCCATTGTGATTCCTGATCCATTATATGTGACCTGTTTTTATCTCTGGGAGCTTGTAAAGTCTTCTTTTTAACCCAATGTTGAGAAATTTTATGAAGCTGTGTTTTGGTGTGGGTCCATTTTCATCAGTCAAGGATATTTCAACCTGGAAACTCATGACCTTCAGTTTGGGGGAAATTTCTTGACTATATTAAACATTTTATTCCCTTCATTTTCTCTTCTCTCTAAATAGAATGCCTCCTCTTCCGATATTGGACCTGCTGGACAGGTCCTCTAATTTTCAAATATTCTTTCTCCTATTTCAATCTTTGTCTTTTTGCTCTCCTTTCTGGGAGATTCCTTCAACTTTATCTTCAACTTTCCTATTGAATTTTTTCCTATTGTCATATTTTTATTTCCAAAGAGCTCTTTGTTATTCTGATTTTTCCTTTTAAAAAGGTGCAACCCATTCTTTTTTTTTAATTTTATTATTTATTTATTTATTTATTTTTGGCTGTGTTGAGTCTTCGTTTCTGTGCGAGGGCTTTCTTTAGTTGTGGCGAGTGGGGGCCACTCTTCATCGCAGTGCGTGGGCCTCTCACTATCTCGGCCTCTCTTGTTGCGGAGCACAGGCTCCAGACGCACAGGCTCAGTAATTGTGGCTCACGGACCTAGTTGCTCCGTGGCATGTGGGATCCTCCCAGACCAGGGCTCGAACCTGTGTCCCCTGCATTGGCAGGCAGATTCTCAACCACTGCGCCACCAGGGAAGCCCAACCCATTCTTACTAATGGTTTCTCTTAACTCTAGGGATACTAACAATAGTTCTTTTTTTTTTTTTTAATCTTTTCTTCTCCCTATGTAGCAGACGCCTGGTGTACATTGCTTCACATTCTTTCAGCCCACAGTTTAGCCCAGCCATTGCTGTGGCAACCAGTCTTTTGCAGGAGTAATCTGACAGTGCCTCACTTTAGCTTAACCAAGAATTGCTTCACGCCCTAGAGCTCTTCTGACCTACAAAGTTATGCTTGGGGAAATCAGCTCTGCACTGCAGCCTACATAACCCAGAAGTGCACGGTAGTTGACATCCTTGACCAGTGAAGGATGGGAGCCAGTGGATTAATGCTCTCCCTTTTCATAACTCAAGAGGATAATTCTGAGATAGTTTCAACATAGCTCCTCAGAAGGTACTAGCAAGATAGAACCCCAGTTGCCAACAGCAGTGACTACTTGATAATGCATCCTTTCCTTCTTTCCCTTTTTTTACTATCCCAGGTGTCTCATTCTTGTTTCCTGGGATTACTTCCCAAAATAAATCACCTGCAGGCAAGCCTTTACCTCAAGCTCTGCTTTGGGGTAGAGGAAACAGACTGAAAAACTTTACATTATCCACTTTTGCTATGTTTACATGGGCTACTATCTTTCATATTAGAGACTTTGTTCAGATGTGTACTGACCTTTGGCCATCTGATTATAATTAACAATGGGAAGCTAAAAAGCGAATTGGAAGTTCAAAGCCTGCAGTTGGTGTTTGTCAATTGTGACACTCACTGTAGGATAATGTAGTTAGGCCATTTCATTGGGGAACATTTGGCATCAATATATTTAGGTCTTTATTCTTGGGCTCTTCTGATTCTCCAGAGAAGAGTCTTCCAGTCTCCTATCTGGAGGATACATAACTGGCCACCAGCTTTCTGGAAACTGAGTGGGGAAGAGGGCTAAAGTATCAGCGTTCAGTATGTAAATGTTCACTTAATCTCTCTGTTTCTGGTTGGATACCTTTGTCCTCAATTGTATCTAGTAACCCTCCTGTCCAGACATTCTCTGTTTTACATCTTCCAGAAAATAAATCTTCAATCCTTTGTCAGGAAAAAAGAAGGACAGTTGCTCTATGCATGGAATGAAGGAAGGATTCCGGGGATTTGCTTTCAACCAATCCCCCTGTTTTTAGCCCCATCTTCATTCCCACTTTTGAAGGTTCTGTCAATTCCTGATCCCTTTTGGGGGGCAGTGCAAATTGTTTTTTTTCTTGCTATTGTTATAAGGTTCAGCTTTGTCAGATCTGCTGAGTAAATTACCCACTTCACCATTGCTTTCCAGCTTTCAAAATACTATCTATGCTATCTTCTTTCCTATTCCCTTCAGTCTTGTGGGTTATGCCTTTTTAAAAAATCCCTTCATTGTCATTTTTTTACATATTAAACACACATATTCTGGATACTAATCCTTTTGTTATTATTTTGCAAGTCTTGGAGGTTTTCTTTCACTGTCATTTAAATGGGGCTTGGTGAAGGAGCAAAACCAAAATCACATGTTCAATCTGCCATATTTAAGTGGAACCATGTTTTGCTTTTATAATTTACAGTACATATTTTCACATACAAGTGAAAATTTCCGGAAGAGTAAAAGTCTAGTGGAAAACATCTTTTTGGCCCTGGAGTCTTCCCAGAACCCTTCGGATCACAACGTTTAGACTACCACTGAAACATCAAGTCAGCTCTGGGGAAAAGCTTTAATGAGCTGCAGTACCCAGCATGTACCATGGATAGAAATAACTGATAGGATACTGTGAAAATTTGCCATTATATCAGAAAGTGCTTTCGGTTCCTCTCTCAGCTTGCTAATTCAGGGTCCCTGCAGCAGCTGAATAGACGATGTTTGCATGACATGATTTCAGGAAAAGGTCTCACTCTCAAGTTTGTATCCTCCCTTCATTCTGCCATTGCCACCCTCCCTGGAGCCTGAACTCCTTTTAGCCAAAGACAGAGCCTTTCTTTTCACAGTCAGAGGACAAACTCTCCAGGAGAGGAATGTGATGACATATGGTCACAAGAGGCTATTGATAGGTGCAGAGACAACCAGGGCTCTGAGTATTTGAGGTCAGAGAGAGGGCACCTTGAAGAAGGGCTGGGAACACAAGAATAAGGGGAGGTCTAGAAAAGAAAACCTTGGAACATTGGTAATGAACATTTTCTACCTCACAATGTTGCCAAAGCTGATGGGGGGTGGAGACTCAGCCTGTTATAATTTAGAAAACACTTTCTTCACACTTCTGAAAAGTCAATATTTCAGTTCTTAAGCCTGCTGACCTGCCATAAGATGGCAAGAGCTCCAAGGAGACACTTGGAGAAGCAGTGAATGGAAGTGAAGACAAGTGCCTCAGATGAAAGAAATATCAGTAACAATAACAACAATGTGTTTGTCTTTTGGATGCCTCCAATGGGTTTATTTCAAAGTTGACAATAGTGAACAGAAAACAAGTACTTCAGGGAAGTATAAAGATGCACATCTAATGTCCCGTTCTGCCTTGTGCGTACTGGTCTATGCCCTTCAGTCACAGGGTCATAGGCAAGATCATATGATTGGTATAGACGGCGGACAATGAGGACTATTTGCAATCAGGCTGTCAGGGCTGTTTAACATGTTTCGGAACCTACTTCAGCCTCAGGCAGCTTGTGACCTGGCGCAAAACAAGCCAAGGCTTGCCACGTTACTTTGTTCCTCATTACTGTCAGGCAACCCATTTGTTTTTAGCACAGGGTATGTAATAGAGAAAATAATAGGATGCAAGCTCTCTTATGTATCTGTGGGATGAGTGGTGAGGAAGGTGAAGGCTCTCCTGTGCCATGAAGGCCAGAGTTACCAATTTGATCCACACTGGCCCTGTGGAGAGATATAAAGAGGCCTGAACTCTCACACATTGGTGATGGGAATGAAAAATGGTATAGCCCCTACGGAGAGGAATTTGTCTCAATCTAGTAAAATTAGACGTGCATACATAAAGCAATCTCACTTTCCAGAAACTATTCCAAAGGCATATTGGAAAAAAATTCAAAAATAGCATATGTCCAATGTATTCATTGTGACATTATTTGTAATATCAAAAGACTGAAAGAAACCCAGTACCTCCACGAAATGGAATAATATACAGTTACAAAAAGGGATGAAGATAATCTTCATGTATTGACATAGAATGATCTCCAGAACATACTAAGTGGTAAAAAGCAAGGTAGAGAATAGTTTCTATAGTATGTCATCTTTTATGTACAAAAAGGGTAGAAATACCTATACATATTTGCTTATATTTTTCAACAAGAAACATCAATAGTATAAACCAAACTGGGAGAAGGAGGGAAGAGTGCAGTGACAGGAATAGAAGCTCAACTTCTCTGAATGTACCTTGTTATCTAGTTTTGATGTTGGAAGCATAATTAAAAATAAAATCAAAAGGAAAATAAAAATCAATCCTTAAAAACTGAAAACAAACTGAAACAAATGAACCTCACTGTCTATCAAGTTGGTGGCATAATCACACAAAGAAGAGAATAACGTCAAGTGACTTTAAAAGACAGTATTTTGGCTGTACATCCCTAGCTATATATGGTCTAAGAACAAAATGAACCACAAAGATGGAAATTCTCCAGCTCCCACTGCAGGAGGCACGGGTTCGATCTCCGGTGGGGAGCTAAGATCCCACAAGCCACATGGTGTGGCAAAAAAAAAAAAAGAAAAAGATATCTTAAACTGCTTTCAGTAGTCTTATTGTTAATCATAATATTGGCATTGTTATTTTAAATTATTATTGGCTTATTTAGAATAAAGTAAATAAGTATGATGTTAATGTAGTTATAAACCAAGATTACCAGGGTAAGAGAAAAAAGATATAAGTACAAAATAAAGAAATTAGGTAAAACCCTGTACTATTAAATTTGAATTGGAAATATCATTACAAACTCATATTTTTTGTTTTTTTAAACATCTTTATTGGGGTATAATTGCTTTACAATGGTGTGTTAGTTTCTGCTGTATAACAAAGTGAATCAGCTATATATATACATATGTCCCCATATCTCCTCCCTCTTGCGTCTCCCTCCCACCCTCCTAATCCCACCCCTCTAGGTGGTCACAAAGCACCCAGCTGATCTCCCTGTGCTATGCGGCTGCTTCCCACTAGCTATTTTACATTTGGTAGTGTATATATGTCCATGCCACTCTCTCACTTCGTCCCAGCTTACCCTTCCCCCTCCCCATGTCCTCAAGTCCATTCTCTATGTCTGTGTCTTTATTCCTGTCCTGCCCGTAGGTTCTTCAAAACCATTTTTTTTTCAGATTCCATATATATGTGTTAGCATACGGTAGTTGTTTTTCTCTTTCTGACTTACTTCACTCTGTATGTTTTTCCTAGCTCTATCCAGTGAAAAGCCTAGAAGCAATGACAACTCAATAGCAACAAATATCCAGGTCTGAGTCAGTAAGTGTACAAGATGAGCCTGAGATATCTTGTAGCAAAAAACGAGGAAGCTATCAAAAATTACTGGGAGTCTGTCAAAAGGACAACAAGCCACTTTGAAGGGGATTCCACTGGCCAATGATGAGACAATTTGTGCATTAAAGGTAATGAATGGACATCTGGTTTTAGCTCAGGCATATTAAGAGCTTGGAAGTGGAATTGCCATCCTTACAAAATTTTTTTTTTAAAAAATGGAGGTCACTGAAAATGGTGGAGTAGGTAATTCCAGGGTTCTGTCCCTCCACAGAAGCAACTAATAAGCTATCAAACTTTCAGAATCAACTTTTTGGGATCTCTGGAATCTAGTAAAAAACTCATACCAACCAAGGGAAAGCTTAATGAAGAAGATGCTGCATTACAGTGAGAGGACTGTGGCATTTTAAATTGTGTGCTTGCCATCCCTCACTCCAGATTGGCAGCAGCTGTGAAGATAACAACCTATACTCCTGGTGCAGGTTGTTGTGCCAGAGGAAACAACGATACAGACCTTATCCTCAAAGAACTGTGAATGTGTATTTTGACCTGTCAAATCTGCTGCTTCCTTATTGTTTGTCTGGATGATCTATCCATTGTTGAGAGTGGAGTATTAAAGTCCCCAACTATCATTATATTACTTTTTATTTCTCCTTTTAGCTCTGTTAGTTTTTGCTTTATATATTTAGGTACTGTGATGTTGGGCATGTAAATATTTACAATTGTTATATCTTTTTGATGGACTGACCCAGAATATTATTCACTAGATAGATAGATAAAAAGAAATGAACTATCAAGCCATGGAAAAACACGTAGGAAAATTAAGAACATGTTACTAAGTGAAGGAATACAATTTGAAAAGGCTACATACTGTATGATTCCAACTATATGGCATTCTGAGGAAGGCAAAACTATGAAAACATTAAAAATATTAGTGGTTGCCAGGGGTTAAAGGGGAGAGAGGGATGAATAGGCAGAGCACAGAAGATTTTTTTTTAAATTTTATTTATTTATTTATTTATTTTTGGCTGTGTTGGGTCTTTCGTTTCTGTGCGAGGGCTTTCTCCAGTTGCGGCAAGTGGGGGCCACTCTTCATCACGGTGCGCGGGCCTCTCACTATCGCGGCCTCTCTTGTTGCGGAGCACGGGCTCCAGACGCGCAGGCTCAGTAATTGTGGCTCACGGGCCTAGTTGCTCCGCGGCATGTGGGATCTTCCCAGACCAGGGCTCGAGCCCGTGTCCCCTGCATTGGCAGGCAGATTCTCAACCACTGCGCCACCAGGGAAGCCCCAGAAGATTTTTAAGGCAGTAAAATTATTCTTTATGATACTACAATGGTGGACACATGTCATTATACATTTGTCAAAACCCACAGAAGGTTCAATACCAAGGGTGAACCCTAATGTAAACTGTGGACTTTGGGTGATAAAGATGTGTCAAGGTAGGTTCATAGATTGTAACAAATGTACCATTCTGGGGCAAGATATTGATAATGGTGCAAGATGTTGTACATGTGTTGGGACAGGGGTATATGGGAACTCTGTACCTTTCACTCAATTTTGCTGTGAACCTAAAGCTGCTCTAAAAATAAAGTTTAGCAGTCAAAGAAAAAATTCAACATTTTACCTATAGCAAAGGACATCTTAGGCAAAATTAAAAGGACAAATAAATGAAAGGGAAGAAACTGCCTATGTTCTTTTCTTTTTAGTTTTCGTGTATATATTGCAGGGGTTTTTTTTAACATCTTTATTGGAGTATAATTGCTTTACAATGGTGTGTTAGTTTCTGCTTTGTAACAAAGTGAATCAGTTATACATATACATATGTTCCCATATCTCTTCCCTCTTGCATCTCCCTCCCTCCCACCCTCCTTATCCCACCCCTCTAGGTGGTCACAAAGCACCGAGCTGATCTCCCTGTGCTATGCGGCTGCTTCCCACTAGCTATCTATTTTACGTTTGGTAGTGCATATATGTCCATGCCACTCTCTCACTTTGTCCCAGCTTACCCTTCCCCCTCCCTGTATCCTCAAGTCCATTCTCTAGTAGGTCTGTGTCTTTATTCCCGTCTTGCCACTAGGTTCTTCATGACCTTTTTTTTTTTTTCCCTTAGCAGTATGGAGGTTCCTTAAAAAACTAAAAATAGAACTACCATATTGCAGGTTTTTGATTTGTGGTTACCACAGGTTTCATATACGTTGACCTATATCTGCTTGTTTTAAACTGGTAGTCATTTAAGTTCAAACACATTCTAAAATATCTACATTTTTACTCCCATCCCACACATTCTGTGTTTTTTCATGTCATATTTTACATCTTCATGGTCATCTTTTAACTGTTTATTCTAGTTATAGTTGCTTTTACAATTTTTTTCTTTTAATCTTCATACTGGATTATTTAAGTGGTTGATCTTTAGTCTTTACTTTTATTTGTTTTTCCTAGTGGCATTTTCCCTTTCCTATAGATTTTTACTTCTTTTCCACTTAGAGAAGATCCTTCAACTTTTCTTTTAGAGTGGGTTTAGTATTGATGAACTATCTTTTAGTTTTTGCTGGTCTGAGAAGTCCTTTATCTCTCCTTCTATTCTAAAGGATAATCTTGCTGGGTAGAGTATCTTAGGTTGCAGGTTTTTCCCTTTCAGTGCTTTAAATATATCATGCCACTCCCTTTTGGCCTGCAAAGATTCTGTAGAGAAATCAGCTGATAGCCTTATCAGGGTTCCCTTGTACATGACTCTTTGTTTTTCTCTTGCTGCCTTTAGAATTCTCTCTTTAACTTTTGCCATTTTAATTATGATATGTGTTGTGTGGGTCTGTTTGGGTTCATCTTGCTTGGGACCATCTTGCTTCCTGTACCTCAATGTCTGTTTCCTTCTTCAGGTTTGGGAAGTTTCCAGCCATAATTTCGTCAAATAGATTTTCGATCACTTTCTCTCTCTCTTCTCCTTCTGGAACCCCTATAATGTGAATGTTGATATGCTTAATGTTATCCTAGAGATCTCTTAAATTGCTTTCATTTTTTAAATTTGTTTTTATTTTTGTTGTTTATAGCAAAACAAAAACAGACTCACAGATATAGAAAACAAACTAGTGGTTACCAGTGAGGAGGGGAAGAGGGGAGGGATACGTTAGGGGTATGGCATTAAGAGATACAAATTACTATATGTAAAATAGATAAGCAGCAATGCTATATTGTACAGCACAGGGAATTATAGCCATTATCCTGTAATAATTTTTAATGGAGTATAATCTGTAAAAATACTGAATCACTGAAATTAATGTAATATTGCAAATCAAATATACTTCAATAAAAAAGGAACTTGATATAAAACCAAAAAAAGAAACTTGCAATGATATGGCATTTAAAGAATTAGAAGATATAAAGATTTTTAAAATTTTCTAAAAGCATGCTAGTTGGAATGGAGGAAACAAAACTATGTAGAAAACCCCAAAGAATTTACAAAAAACTCCAGGGACTAATAAGTGACTTTAGTGAGATAGCAGGATATAAGGTCAATGTCCAAAAGTTCATTGCTGGAATTCTGTTTCTGGGAAGTTGAAGTAGACGTACTTTTTCCTGTTACTCTCACTAAGTACAACTAAAAATCTGGACATAAGCAAACATAAGAAGCCTCTGAAAGATGGAGATAAGAAGTCAGACAGGCTAGAGACCTCAGAACCCAAGGTAGTACATGGCGGTGAGTTCTCTGGGTTTTCTTTTTTGCATCACATATCATAGACTTGGATCTGAAGAAGCCAGCAAGTTGGAAATGCCAATCAGTGTAGACCAAAATAAAACAAAACAAAAAAACTCCAACAAAAGTCTGCTGTCTTTAGCCAATGGACTAGGCAAGGGGCAGCCTAGTAAGACAGAAAACTTTTAGACAACGACTGCTCTATTCCAGCCAAACATCACAGAAAAAAATGTGGTCCCATCCCGTCCATGCCAGCAAAGGCTGAGCGGAAACCTAGACTTTCACCATCCCCAGATTGTAGCAAGGCACCATGAATGAATGAGAGAGAGAGAGAGAAAGAGAGAAAGAGAGAAAAGGAGGGAGGAAGGAAGGAAGGAAGGAAGGAAGGAAGGAAGGAAGGAAGGAAGGAAGGGTTGGATTATAGCCCAAAGAATAAAATAAATATCCATGATGCAAATAAATGATTGAACAAATAAATAAATTGGGGAGAATAGACAAATCTCCCATACAGATGAATTCCAAATAATTTATGTAGATAATGCCTCCTCAAGGAGATGGAACTTAACTCCTCAGCCCTAGAGTGTGGGCTGTTCTTAGTGACTTGCTTCCAAAGACTAGAGTATGGAGTGAGTGGTGGGGATACTATTACAGCAGAGAAACCTGGCAAACACTACCTCAGCCAGGTGATCAAGTTTAACATCATTAGTGATAAGTCATGTTGCTAGCATGTATCCTTGATATGATGACAACACTTTATCTCTGTGGTCTTCCTCCCAAGAACACATAACTCCAGTCTAATCATGAGAAAAATATATGCAAATTCTACGAATTACCTGACCAGTACTTTTCAGAACTGTCTAGGTCATCAAAAATAAGGATAGTCTGGGAAACTGTCACAGACCAGATGAGGCTAAAGAGACATGACAGTTAAGTGTCATGTTGTATCCTGGGTGGGATCCTGGGACAGAAAAGGGGCCCTAGGGAAAAACTAGTAAAATCTGAGTAAACAATGGAGTTTAGTTAATAACAATGTATCAATAACGGTTTCTTAGTTGTGACAAATGTACCATAGTAATGTAAGATATTAAGAATAGGGGAAACTGTGTGAGGGATATATGAGAACTCTCTGTATTATCTTTGCAACTTTTCTATAAATCTAAAACTAGTTTAAAATAAAAAGTTTATTAAACAAAGAATAATGACTGCATTGGATTGAAGCACATCAAACATATAAAAATACATAAATTCATAATGATGCTAAAAGCAAAAAACCTTTGTTGAGCACCATTGGAGATTGCTAAGGCAACAACTTATTACTCAGAAAACCAATAAAGAGAAAAGAAATGAAGCATTTATTCTGCCTTTCCTTGTATAAATGGTTTCTCAGAGTAAGCAGATAGCTGATGAGGGAAAGTTATTATTTATAGAATTCCAGCTAATAAATGCCGAAGAAATGTTAGCACTAGAAAATCACCATCTTGCAATTCCATAATAATCTAGGCAAAGGTTGACGGAGAGCTTTATAATAGGGGAGATAAGCTGGCATCATCTAAACTCACTGACTGATCTTAGCATCGATCAAAATGAGATATGCAGACATAATGCACGTCACAAGCTGATGTGGTAGGAAGCACCTAGCACCATCTATCAGGTATCCTTGCCGAAAAATTGATGCTGAATCTAATCAAATCTCTAGATCTAACAGTTCATAGGAAATATAGGTGATGGGAGAGCAAGTTAAACAATATCATAAGGAAGCAATTGCCCAAATCCAGAGTGCATGACAGTCTACAGAAAAAATGATCCTGTTTCTTCAACAAATCAGTGACATAAAAAAGGGAGTATGGACTACTACAAAATAAGAGAAACTTGAGACCTATTACCCAAGTGCAATGTGTAGATCTTGTTTGGATCCTGATCTGAACAAACCAACAGTACAAAGACATCTTGAAAACAATTGAGAAAATTTGAATATGGACTGAAATTAAGGAATTATTGTTAATTTTGTTGGATGTGATGATGGCATAGTGCTACGTGTATTTCTTAATGTCTTTAACAGTTATAGATTGCACACCAAATTAATTATTGTAAATTTTTTAAAAAATCCTCCAGCCAGATGAAAAGAAACAACGATTGGAAGCTTGATGAAATAAGAATGGCAAAATGATAATTGTTGAAGCTGGCTGGTGGTACATGAAAGTATATTATATTCTCTCTTTTATGTATGTTTGAACACTTTTATAATAAAAAGTTTTTTAAAAAAAGGAAGTATAGACTAGGGGTATGAGCCCTAGATTCCATTCTGATTTATCCTTAATTAGTTGTGTGATCCTGGCCAAGCCACTTCATTACAGTACCTTAACTCTTTCCTTAGTAACTTAGAAATTATAACTGATAAAATAATGATAAAATTTACTGTCTAATGTGTGCCTAGAATTATGCCAAGTAGTACAAAGGAACAAAGAACTGTATATATACTACCTATTCTCCTACCTATTCTCCAGGCATCTGGGTTCGGGTGGGGAAGTGGGAGGAGAGGAAATGTGGCTTTTGGAAATGTAAACTATTATAGAGAAGAAAACTATCACTTCTAATTCCATCATGCAGAAATAACACATTAAGATCTTGGTGTAGGGGACTTCCCTGGTGGTGCAGTGGATAAGACTGCGCTCCCAATGCAGGGGGCCTGGGTTCGATCCCTGGTCAGGGAACTAGATCCCACATGCATGCCACAATTAAGACCTGGCACAACCAAATAAACAAATAAATATTAAAAAAAAAAGATCTTGGTGTATATTTATATACCTTCCAGACATTTTACTATCTATATATACATGTCTTTTTAAAAATATATAAGATTTGGACTATTCTGTATGTGTCCTTTTGTGGCTTGTTTTTTGTTTGTTTGCTTGTTTTGTTTTGTTTTGCCTATAATGTGTACTATTATACCCTTTGAGTAATCAATGGAAACTAAAATATATCAAAACATTATAGATATGTAAACATGACCTAGTTTAGTTTCTTTTTTTCCCCTACAGCTCTGATTAATTACAATCGGCCCTTTAATGAATATGTACCACATATGGTCATCTCTAGTTTAAATTCTTGCAGCTGGTCTCTCGACATCTAGTTTTACCCTCGTGTAATCCATCCTTCACACACCACAAAAGTGATCTTCTTGAAATAGCCCTAACTACATCACTCCCCTGCTCAAAAACCCTCAATGCAAGAGGCTGTGTACTGTATAATTCCATATGTATGACATTCTCAAAAAGACAAAACTATAGGGAAAGAGAACAGATCAGTGGTTGCCAGGGGTTTGGGGTGTGGGGAGGGTGTGACTGTAAAGGGGTAGTATAAGGAAATTCTTTTGGGTATTGAAATTGTTTTGTGTCCTGATTGCAGTGAGCCAATCCAATGGGAAAGAGCAAATTGAAGAGTCAAGTGAGGCAGGCAGAGGTTGGTAAACCAGAGAAGTAGAGTAAAATGGGTCCAGAAAGCAAGAAGGGACTGGAGTCCAAAGCCAAGAATATGAGCGCATGGAGGTCAGGAAACTATATAGAGCAGGCTAAGCCATAGGTTAGTTTGGGTATATATCAGAGATAAGCATCCTTTGTTCCCTTCTGTGAATGTACCTGCCCCATTTAAAAAGTCAAAGCTGAATATAAAATACCCACTGACTTCAGTCCTACCCAGTCCAGACCATTGGACCAAATATCTATGGGAGGCAGTGTAGTAGAATGGGAAGGATATGAGCTTTGGAATAAAAAAGAACAGGATTCAAATTCTGCCTCTTTCCCTGAGTAGTGTGACCTTAGGCAAGTCACTGTCAGCTTCAGCTTCTTTGTCTGAAAAATGTAGATAGATAGCATCTACCTCAGAGGAGTGTTGTGATGAAATAAAATTATGTAAATGATCCGACATGAACCTTGGTATCTAATAAGCACTCAACAGATGATAGCCCACATCCTTCATGGGCACCTATCTTAATTTGTCTTATATTTCTAGTTAGTTGTATGCAGTACATCTCTCCCTCTTCAACCAGATCTTAAACTTGTTGGGGGCAGACACTGTGTGTGAATGATTTTTTTATATATATTTACTTTTTAAAGTAATATATTTTTCAAATTACAAACATCATGTAAAATTATACAAAATTCAAATATTACAAACTACTTAACACGAAAGAAATCCCCAATCATGTCCCCCACTTCCCCAACCAGAGAACTGCTGTGAAGAGTTTGGAGCATTTTCTTCCAGCTCCTCCCACCACCATATTGTTGTTTTTGTTTTGTTTTTACAAAAATGGGATCATTGTTAAAGTATGATTTTCAAAATGTTCAAAAAAAGTTTTATACAAAGATTGTGAGCATGTGTCAAAGTTTAATTTTAACTCATGAAGGAGGAAACCAGCAGGATGGCAAAGTTAACTCAAAAGAGGATGTGAGAACTGGTATTTTATATATAGTCAGTTAAAAAACAAAGGAATGTTAAAATAATATTGCTAAGTTAGACTCAAAACTGATAAATGTCCAACAGGGCAATAAGAGCCATAATCATGGTGTCTTCTTTAGGTGGACAGAAAATGTCACTGCATCAGTTTTACAGAATTGTAAAATGACTAAACCCTAATCAGTTGTGCTAAATTACACTTCTCTTAGACCTAGAGAGTCAGATGACACTTAAACAAGCCTGTTAGAAAATGCTCTCAACGTGACATTAAAGCATCAAGTAATCATCTTTTCCCTTTGTATTAGTTTCCTAGTGCCACTTTAATAAAGTACCACAAACTAGGTACTTTCATTTAAAAAAAAAAAAAAAAAGAACATTTCCTTAGAGTTCTGACAGTCAGAAATCCAAAACCAGTTTCATGGGGCCGAAATCAAAGCGTCAGCAGGGCCCTGCTCCTTCTGGAGGCTCTATGGGAGAATCTACTTCCTTGCTTTTTACAGGTCCTAGAGCTGCATTTCTAAGTTTGTGGCCCCTTCCTCCATCTTAAAGCCAACAGTGTAACATCTTCAAATATCTCTGCCTCCATCTTCACATCACCTTCTCTCTTATAAGGACCTTTATGATTACATCTAGCACACCCGGATAATCCAGGGTAACTTCCTATTTCAAGGCCAACTGATTAGCAACCTCAATTCCTCTTTAATTCTCCCTTGCCATGTAACATGACATATTCACAGGTTCTGAGAATTAGGACAAGGGAGATCTTTGGGGCAGAGTGGGAGGGAGTGGGTATCATTCTTCCTATCACACCCCTGTTTCCAAATTTTGAGTAATTCTTCATAAACTTATGCTACATATTTTGCTCTCCAACTTGCTTTTCACCTATCTTTTCACTCAGCACATGCTGTATACACCTACCCCATTCTTCTTCTTTTTTTAAAATAAATTTATTTATTTATTTACTTTTGGCTGCGTTGTGTCTCCGTTGCTGCACGTGGGCTTTCTCTAGCTGCGGAGAGTGGGGGCTACACTTCGTTGCGGTGTGTGGGCTTCTCATTGCAGTGGCTTCTCTTGGTGCGGAGCACAGGATCTGGGCATGTGGGCTTCAGTAGTTGTGGCACATGGGCTCAGTAGTTGTGGCTTGCGGGCTCTAGAGCGCAGGCTCAGTAGTTGCGGTGCACGGGCTTAGTTGCTCCGTGGTATGTGGGATCTTCCTGGACAAGGGCTCAAACCCGTGTTCCCTGCATTGGCAGGCAGATTCTTAACCACTGCACCACCAGGGAAGCCCCCTCCCCAATTCTTCTTAATGACTGGACAGTATTCCAGTTATGGAATTGCCAGAATTTAGTCATTTCCCTGTAGATGGAAATTTAAGTTACCAGTTTTTCATGGTCATGAACAGTGCCTCAATGAACATTCTTGTACATATCTCTCTGCACACTTGTGGCTATGTTTCCATAGGAAAAATTACTAGAGGTTAAAATTCTGAGACAAAAAGTATGCCCATTTAATTTTGACTAATACTGACAAGCTGCCTTCCGAAAATTTGTGTGAATATTTTACTCTCATACTAGTAATATATGAGAGTGCCTATTTACCTCCAACATCACTTACACTTGATATATTTTTTTAACATCTTTATTGGAGTATAATTGCTTTACAATGGTGTGTTAGTTTCTGCTTTATAACAAAGTGAATAACCTATACACATACATATATCCCCATATCCCTTCCCTCTTGCATCTCCCTCCCTCCCACCCTCCCTATCCCACCCCTCTAGGTGGTCACAAAGCACCAAGCTGATCTCCCTGTGCTATGCAGCTGCTTCCCACTAGCTATCTATTTTACGTTTGGTAGTGTATATATGTCCATGCCACTCTCTCACTTCGTCCCAGCTTACCCTTCCCCCTCCTCGTGTCCTCAAGTCCATTCTCTAGTAGGTCTGCGTCTTTATTCCAGTCCTACACCTAGGTTTTTCATGACCATTTTATTTTTTTTAGATTCCATATATATGTGTCAGCATACGGTATTTGTTTTTCTCTTTCTGACTTGCTTCACTCTGCATGACAGACTCTAGGTCCATCCACCTCACTACAAATAACTCGATTTCATTTTTTTTTATGGCTGAGTAATATTCCATTGTATATATGTGCCACATCTTCTTTATTCATTCATCTGTCGATGGACACTTAGGTTGCTTCCATGTCCTGGCTATTGTAAATAGAGCTGCAATGAACATTGTGGTACATGACTCTTTTTGAATTATGGTTTTCTCAGGGTATATGCCCAGGAGTGGGATTGCTGGGTCATATGGTAGTTCTATTTTTAGTTTTTTAGGGAGCCTCCATACTGTTCTCCATAGTGGCTGTATCAATTTACATTCCCACCAACAGTGCAAGAGGGTTCCCTTTTCTCCACACCCTCTCCAGCATTTATTGTTTGTAGATCTTTTGAGGATAGCCATTCTGACTGGTGTGAGGTGATATCTCACTGTAGCCTTGATTGGCATTTCTCTAATGATTACTGATGTTGAGCATTCTTTCATGTGTTTGTTGGCAATCTGTATATCTTCTTTGGAGAAATGTCTGTTTAGGTCTTCTGCCCGTTCCTGGATTGGGTTGTTTGTTTTTTTGATATTGAACTGCATGAGCTGCTTGTAAATTTTGGAGATTAATCCTCTGTCAGTTGCTTCATTTGCAAATATTTTCTCCCATTCTGAGGGTTGTCTTTCTCTCTTGTTTATGGTTTCCTTTGCTGTGCAAAAGCTTTTAAGTTTCATCAGGTCCCATTTGTTTATTTTTGTTTTTGCTTCCATTTCTCTAGGAGGTGGGTCAAGGATGATCTTGCTGTGATTTATGTCATAGAGTGTTCTGCCTATATTTTCCTCTAAGAGTTTTAGTGTCTGGCCTTACATTTAAGTCTTTAATCCATTTTGAGTTTATTTTTGTGTGTGGTGTTAGGGAGTGTTCTAATTTCATTCTTTTACATGTAGCTGTCCAGTTTTCCTGGCATCACTTATTGAAGAGGTTGTCTTTTCTCCACTGTATATTCTTGCCTCCTTTATCAAAAATAAGGTGACCATATGTGCGTGGGTTTATCTCTGGGCTTTCTACCCTGTTCCATTGATCTATATTTCTGTTTTTGTGCCAGTACCATACTGTCTCGATTACTGGAGCTTTGTAGTATAGTCTGAAGTCAGGGAGCCTGATTCCTCCAGCTCCGTTTTTCTTTCTCAAGATTGCTTTGGCTGTTCGGGGTCTTCTGTGCCTCCACACAAATTGTGAAGTTTTTTGTTCTAGTTCTGTGAAAAATGCCAGTGGTAGTTTGATAGGGATTGCATTGAATCTGTAGATTGCTTTGGGTAGTATAGTCATTTTCACAATGTTGATTCTTCCAATCCAAAAACATGGTATATCTCTCCATCTGTTTGTATCATCTTTAATTTCTTTCATCAGTGTCTTATAGTTTTCTGCATACAGGTCTTTTGTCTCCCTAGGTAGGTTTATTCCTAGGTATTTTATTCTCTTTGTTGCAGTGGTAAATGGGAGTGTTTTCTTAATTTCTCTTTCAGATTTTTCATCATTAGTGTATAGGAATGCAAGAGATTTCTGTGCACCAATTTTGTATCCTGCTACTTTACCAAATTCATTGATTAGCTCTGGTAGTTTTCTGGTAGCATCTTTAGGATTCTCTATGTATAGCATCATGTCATCTGCAACAGTGACAGCTTTACTTCTTCTTTTCCGATTTGGATTCCTTTTATTTCTTTTCCTTCTCTGATTGCTGTGGCTAAAACTTCCAAAACAATGTTGAATAATAGTGGTGAGAGTGGGCAACCTTGTCTTGCTCCTGATCTTAGTGGAAAGGATTTCAGTTTTTCACCATTGAGGATGATATTGGCTGTGGGTTTGTCATATATGGCCTTTATTATGTTGAGGTAAGTTCCCTCTATGCCTACTTTCTGGAGAGTTTTTTATCATAAATGGGTGTTGAATTTTGTCGAAAGCTTTCTCTGCATCTATTGAGATGATCATATGGTTTTTCTCCTTCAGTTTGTTAATATGGTGTATCACATTGATTGATTTGTGTATATTGAGGAATCCTTGCATTCCTGGGATAAACCCCACTTGATCATGGTGTATGATCCTTTTAATATGCTGTTGGATTCTGTTTGCTAATATTTTGTTGAGGATTTTTGCATCTATGTTCATCTGTGATACTGGCCTGTAGTTTTCTGCCTTTGTGACATTTTTGTCTGGTTTTGGTATCAGGGTGATGGTGGCCTCGTAGAATGAGTTTGGGAGTGTTCCTCCCTCTGCTATACACTTGATATTTTGGATTCATTTGTCTTTCAGCATCTATGTAGCACTTTGAGATATCTGTATAGGTTTCACAGGCACAAAATAAGAGTTTAATAATTGTTTGATGAATTGAATTGAAAGTTAGCTATTGTATTTATTTATTTATTTAATACACTCATGGCTAAATTTATTTATCCTTATTACATCAGCCTTCTTGCCAGGCTTCTTCTTTTTTAATTGAAGTATAGTTGATTTACAACATTGTGCTAGCTTCAAGTGTACAGCAAAGTGATTCAGTTTCTTTTTCAGTTTCTTTTCCAATATAGGTTATTATAATATATTGATTATAGTTCCCTGTGCTATACAGTAAGACCTTGTTGTTCATCTGTTTTATACATAGCAGTGTGTATATGTTAATCTCATCCTCCTAATTTATCCCTGTCATTAGAACAATGCAAATTCATGTGTACAACTCAGAGGGCTTGTCCTAACAATGACACATTGGTAAGACAGCAATATGTGTAAGTGTGTCTTGAATATTATAAAGTGCTATTCAGATGTTAGTTATTTCTATACACGGAAATGTGTTTTCACAGGTAGTTCTCATATCTCACACAGATTGGCCTTGCTGCTTCCCAGGTTCACATGGTATATGCTTTGTTGCCAAGGCCCATAACATACTTTCACTGTGCACCCCACAGGCTCTAAGGTCTAAAGTGTGTGACTGATGGTGCCCGTCTTTCAGGAGGAAAGGCATGATAAGATTATGGGCATACGTGTCCCCTGAAGATAGTAATTGTGTGGCTGAACCACACTGACTCCATTTTGTCAGCTCCATCTTAGGCCCGTGGTCCTACCCCCTCCCCTCTCTGCATGACTGAGCTTTAGCTTACTCACTAGGAATGCACCCAAGCCAGATAAGTTCCCTATCAACTTTTACCCTTGCCTTCATCTGATATGAAAACTAGAAGAATACCTTCTGCTGACATAGATGGGTAATGGTAATGACACCCCTGGGGTGGGGGAGGAAAAAAGCCTGGTTCCCATAGGTGCAGCCGTGCTTCTCCCTTGGTAGCCAGATTCTATTTGTAGCTTTGGCCCCTTTAAGCTCCCCCATACCCCTTTCGGGGGCACAGAGTGCAGCTGTGAATACCTCTGGATCATTGTCCACCCGATCCTGCCTGTATGTAAGTTACCCCCAACAAACTTCATAATTGTACTTTATGGAGTTGCCTGCTTCACTTTTCGGTCCTAAAGTTCCTTCTCAGTTCAGAGGATATTACTCAATATCCCCGCCTCCCAACAGTAATAAAGCCCAATAGCAAAAGCTTCAGAGAAGGAGGATCTCCATTCTTAGATAAATATTTTGGAGGGTTCAGAGTCAACTGATTTTGTACTAAAAGATTTCTCAGAGACAGAGTCTCATGGATTTAGATGGAATGTTCTGGGGAGTACCCAACCCTACAGCCGCCCACCTCGCCTATCCCAGGAAGTAGCAATCAATTCTGTAATGCTAAGGACTATGACCTTGTGAGGTGCAGGGATGAGGGGGCTAGCTGAAAGAGCACTCAAGGTTGACCTAGTCTCTCAGGACTGACAGCTCCCAGAGGGGCATTATTCTGTACCATCCCCATCCTCTGGCCTGCTCTGGGAGTCAGCTTCTCAGCAGGAGTAAGAGCAGTGTTGGCAAGAGAAAGTATAAGAGAATGAGCTTCAGCACTACCCTGCTCTGATTGGTTATTTCTGGAGGAAGTACTCATACAAACCTGACTGGGAATTGCTCCCTCCAGTTTTATCCCCACAACCAGGGTCTAGAAGGTATGTGTCTAAGAATATACAGGAGACAAAATCCTGAAACTAGAAAGGAAATGATTCCCTTCACCCCCCACTTCCTAACTCTCCCAGTCCCCAGCCTATAAGTGCATGTGAACACATGCTCGGTTTTTATCCTAAGCTTTTTAGGACTTGACCCTTCTCTAGAGTGAACTGAGTGGTGCCCCTTGATAAGGAGTGTTTGTGAGAAAGCATGCTTGATACGAACCCAGCCATAGCCCATAAAATATTCTTGAAACCACTAACATATTAAAATAATTTCACAAAAGACCTAAGAGAACTTAGAGGTTTACGTCATGATCAAGAGTATAAGGTCTGGAGCCTGAGTGCCCAAGACTGAATCTGGCTCTGACACTCTCTGTGACCTTAGGCAGGTCACTTCACTTTTCTATGCCTTAGAATCCTCATCTGTAAAATGTGGAATAACAGTACCTACCCTCATAAGAGTTGTTTTGAGGATTGAATGAAATAATGCATATAAAGGACCATGCCAGACATATCATAAGTGCTCATAAATATTAGCTAGTCTTTAATTATCTGACAGTGCCTCATGGTTCTATGCCCATAGTCTTTAAGGCATTTGTGGAGCAAATGAAATTGATGACCATTAGTTTATTTAATACGTTTCCTTAATATGTTCATTTCCCCATACTTAGCCTACTGACTTTCCAATGACACGAGGATAGTTGTTGTTACAGTGGCCTAGCATTTACACCCAAACTTTGTGATTCTGCACTCCTTTTCCAAGACCCATTTGCTGGCCCCATCTCTGCCTCCTCTCCCACTCCTTTAGACTTGCCCCTACAAAAGTACCCTGTGTTACTTTAAGATTTGAGGATAAAAAGAGAGTTGTCAATTAAAGAAGTGTTTGCGGATGGAAGGGAGCACTTTCCTCTGCTCTATCCCCCGTATTCCACAATTTCTTCATCTCCTGTGTATTTAAGAGATTGCTGTGGAACAGAAAGGCCACCACCTATAGGAGGTTCTGAAGGTTCATTTGTATAATGTATCACTAGTGTCTCTTCTCTGTAGGTAAGGGCAACAGGTTTTTCAGGTGGAACTTGCTCCACACTCCTTACCCTAAACTCGCTGCATTCCTGGGATATTAAGTCACTGAGGCTGGAGAGGATACGTGGGGGAAAATATGCCTGGTCCGGCATGAGGCACATTTTTCTGCCCTGTGTATCTCCACTCCAGCTCTAATTGGCTTGCCTTGCTCACTGTGTGTCTCTGTGTTCTCATAGCATCTGACCCTTAAGTAGCCGAGTCACACGACTTTTATGGACCAAATTATAGTTCCACACTGCTCTTGCTCTTAAAGGAAGGCATATTAACCATTAGGGAGAAATTCTTGCTTGAATTCCAAAGAGGCAGTGTGTTCTTCTGGAGGTTTGGTAGATTATTTCTTTCAAATGCACCTTGAATAACAGTCAGAGGACAGCAGTGTGTGCTTTTTATGACAACAACCTTCATCTCTATCATGAAAGATGAGGATGAGGAATGCGGGAGTTAGGTTGAAAAAGGAAATCTCCACTGCTCCAAAGCAAGTCACTTCACTCTCCCCCAAATTAAGTATCCAATCCTTTTAGCCCCAAACAGTGGTTGAAGATGGGAAAACCACACTAGACATATCAGCAAATAGGACAATTCTGGCTCATAGCCCTGCTACTTAGAAGAGGGAGCTCTTCCAACATAATGTCCTGACACTGTATAAGAGGAAGGGAAATGGCTAAAGATAAATTCTTAACATGATCCCAAGAGTAAAACTGGATGAGAATGGAAAGCCTTAGGTTAGATTGTTCACAGTTCTTCACAGCATTGTGGTGGGCACAACTGTACACGCTACTAGGAGCTCTTCTCACTTTCCTGGTCTGTGAGGGGCAAGCACTAGTTAGGTAAATGCTGGGATACTCGATCCCAATAGGCAGTGGCCACAGTAACTTCAATTCCTTGGTGACTTTAGAGGCATCCAGCTGACTTTCTCATCAAAATACCCAACTCATAAAAGATATAAACATTAAGAAACATAAGGAAGGGAGAACTGCATTCATCCACTGGGGGTGGGAGCGAGCAGATGGTTGATAAGCATATGCTCCTTATTAGAAAATAAAATCCTGTGGGCAGGAAGCAGTACCGATGATGATTTAACGTGATCTCGTTTCCCTCCTCTGCCTTCACTCTACCTTGGAGTGTTAGCCACTCTCCCAACCCCAAACAACATAAAGGCGATGTCCTAGCTATCATTACCTCTCTCTCCCCCCTAAAAAACAAATCAACAAAATACTCAGGATAGTAGGAAACACAAAGCGATCTTCATTTCTTCCACACATTAGAAACATTTTCAATTACAGTTCAGCTTCTCTGAGATCTACATCAATGTTGGTCAAAGAGCACAGAAAAGCCAGGTTGGAGGGAATCCCTGATAAGGAGGCATGAAGTGAGAGCTTTGATTCAACCACTCCACTCAGCACAGCGGAGGCTCATGCAGGTCCCTGAGATAGTCATTCTGCTTTATGCCTTGAAGGAAACCCACTCTGTACTCCCTCCTCAGAGTGTGCCTTTGAAGGGCCACTGAAAAGAAAGATTCTTGATGAATGATCACTAGTAAAGTCCTAATGGAGAGCTAACTCATTTAAGGAGCAGCTCTTTTAATAGTGGGGGTTTTCCTCTTAATCAGTGTTTCTCACTGGAATGAAAAGACCCCAGCCACGTTCACAGTTACAGGTTTCACGTAAGTCAGACTGTTTCCTGGGAGGTACCCATAGCTGATAAGCAGGCACATCCTCTGATCAGTCAGGATATATTCTGGTGGGATTCTGGGCCATTCAGTCCAGCCCACAGAAACCTCAGTAACGCTCAAGCCAATGAGCAGAGCTACAGAGAGCCTTAGGTGCATGGAGGTAAGTTATCTCATAGGGCAGCCAGACAGCTGACCTGGGTGGGAGGAATGTGAATGATATCTCTGACCCTCCCAGGTACACAGTGCTTACCTTGGTGTCCAAACATAGCAGTCAATCTTAAGGAAATAAAATCTATTTGGGGGCTGCTCTTTCTTCTGATAGGCTTACAGAAAACTCAAAACAATGTCCTGGTGGGTACTCACCCATGAGCCTCATCATCTCCTTCAATTTCACGGTTGCTCTTGGCAACCCCAACCCATCCCAAAATACCCGAAAGACAGAATCAGACAATGTTTTGCCCTGCTTCAGCATCAACGGATGGCTCTGAGTTCTCAACCCTGCCCCGAGGGTGCTGGTAGCAGCAGACACAGTGGAGATAGTCCACTACATTGTGGGTGAAGAGTGAGCGCAACGGGTGCAAGTACTGGAAGAAAAGGAGCATGAAGCCAATGGAAATCAGATAAGCTATAATGAGCTGCAAGGCAATCAAGGAATGACAGTAATTCAGCAACACTTTCACTCCAAAGAACTTAAAAACCAAGACCATGATCACATTCTCTAACAATCTCACACTATAGTGCAGGCCCATGTGTCCCCAGTTCTGACCTTTCTCAACAAGGTCGCTGTCTGCTAACTTCAACTGCAAAGCTGACCAGCAAGAGAAGTTGATGCCAGCATAGAGGACGGTAACGGAAATCAACACCACTAAGGTGCCAAGCCGGCTGAAATTTTTCTCTATGTTACTGGGCATATGGGCACCACTCCTCCAGAACTTAACCCAAGGCTCAAAGAGGATGATCAGGAAGTTCAGCAATAAGAAGGGCACAGCCTTCAATTTCAAGGTGGCTGAAAAGAGCACGAGAATCATGAGGCGGGAGGTGATCTCCAATGTCCGCCAAATGGTGATGCACAGGACTTCTAGTGGCCCAAGGCGAATCTTGTATTCATCGTACTTGATCTGGATAGCCAACATATTGCAGAGGGTAGCCCCATAGGTGACAGATATCAGGGAAAAGACTATTAGCACAGCTGTAAGAAAAAAAAAGAAACAGAAGAAAATAGATAATCAGTCAATGTTGGTGAAGTTTGTACTCTGACCCAGAGGTCCAGAGAGATGATAGGTGAGACTCAAGGGCCCAAGTTAAGAGCAAACCTACGAATGAACAGAGCTATGTAAACAAACAGCATACACAGAAAGAAAACGGAAATAAACTAAATTTTTTTGCATGACAGGGATTGGGGCAGTTTTTAATTTTTTCTACATTTCTCTAGTTTCTAAATTTCCCATGAAATAAGAAATGAACATATACTGGTAATATTTTAATAATCATATAAACATACAAAATAAACTAAAAAAACAGTGGGCCTCAGAACCATCATTGAGAGGTCACTAGCATTGAGAGGTCACTAACACAAGAAGAGTACATATAAAGGGATGGGCAGCATCTACCTGATGAAACAAGCTTCTGAGAAAACAGTGCTGGAGGCAGAGAGAACTTGATCTGAAAAAAATCCAGTCTTAGGAGACTCAGAGAGAATGCCTTTGGTTATAGAAGTCCCTGCTTTGATGAACATCTTCTTCAAGGAACTAATCTTGCTTGTGTATGCTTCTGGAACATAAAATATATACTGGAAATCCCATGAGGGCAGAAGGGACCATGACTATTTTGTTCACTGCTGTATCACCAGAGCCTAGCACACTGCCTGGAGCATAGTAGGTGCTCAACAAATGTTTGTGGAATTAATGAAGAATTCTGAGTTTAGAGAGGCACCATAACATACCTACGATTAGAAGTGCTTGGTTCAGCAGTGTGAGAGCTTGTGCGACTCACTGAATATCCATGTGCCTCGGTCCCCTAGGTCACTGAGATACTCTAGAGTTGCTTGTATTACTCATCAGCAATACCAATTTCCCAATGCTTTGGTATACTTTAGGAATCCCCAAACTTCTGGCAGAGTGGTTTAAAAATTTTAAAATCCCATTTCCTAGCCCATAACATCCATACCACTGTGCGTTAGAGTAGGGGCCCTGAAGGATCAGGATGCCCTCTAATCCTGCTATCCTAAGTCTCAACTATAGGTCACACAGTGGCTCTTTCCTTTTCTTCCTTTCTTTATATCAGAGGATACCAATCACTAAGAAAAATCTAGTGCTCTCAAGGAGAGTGAGACGCCAGAGTGTACTCATCCAAAAGAAAAGCTGGAGCTTTCTGTTCCCATAAAAACACTGGATCCAGGGAACTAGAGCCCTTGAAATGTCAATTTAATCTGCAAGCAAAGTAAAGACCTTCTGATAGAAACCCAAAAAAAAGCACAGCGTTGTTTCCGAGATCTTTTCCAGCTCTAAGTAGAGGGTTGCAGTCTCTAAGACTGAAAGACTCTCTTAAAGTGTCTACTCTTACCTTTATTTTTATTCCTTATTATTTTTTTCCAGCTTTATTGAGATATAATCAACATATAACATTGTATTAGTTTAAGGTGTACAGCGTAATGATTTGATATACTCTTAGCTTTATAAACCACTCTCAGTCCCATCCTCAAGAGTTGATGCTCCTTGTGGAGTTTGGAACATCAGGGCATATGCACAGCCAGCCAAGTGTGGTGATGCTTTCCCTTAAATTTAGAACTCGTTTATTGATAGTAGTGTAATAAAAAGCAGAAAGCCTGATGCTTCCAATAAATGTAAAAACACCTTCCATCTGTCTCCCTACAAAAAGACACATGCCATAAGAGGTCATAATGCTACTAGTGAAATTTGCTCATCTATGCTGATCTGGATGGCCTTCCAGAGAAAAAGGAATAAGAAAAGGGGTAGCAAGGAGAAGACAGGAGGGTGGGTGAAAATGAGGAAAACTAAAACCAAGAAGTAGTTCACAAAACCTTAAAAGAGAGGGTGTTGTCAGAAAGTTTTTAATAGGAGAAATTACTGAAGAATTGAAAACAAGGCCTTGTAGAAAGTTTCCCTTACATCCTTGGTAGAGTGACCTATAGTTAGAAACACGGATCCTAAAGGTAGATGTCCTGCATTCCAAACCTCTTTGCCATCTATTACTTATGGAACCTTGTGGGGGAATTCGCTTAACCGCTCGGTGCCTCTGTTTTCTCATTTGTAAAATGTGGATAATAACAAGTATCTCATAGTGTTGTTGTGAAGATTTAAATGAAATAGAGAAATGTCTGGAACATAGTAAATGCTATCTGTTAGCTCCTATTATCATCATCATCATCATCACCATTCTCTATTTCCAAAAGTGCAGGAGATGCATTTACTTTGCTTAGGTGCTACCCTGACACTTAGGAAATCAGGTGATTTCAAAACTGATAGATAGACATAAGCCTTACAAAAATGTGAAAAACCTATAATAAGAAAATGATACAATTTTACTGAAGTATATTTAAAAATATTTAATGACATGTACTTCGGTAAACTTGTATATAGTTGGCCCTCTGCATCCACAGATACAACCAAAACCATGGATAGAAAATACTCGGGAAAAAATTCCATCAAGTTCCAAAAAGCAAAACTTGAATTTGCCATGCACTGGCAACTATTTACTTAGCATTTACATCATATTCATAACTATTTACATAGCATTTACATTGTATTAGGTATTATAAGTAACCTAGAGATGATGTAAACTATACGGGAGGAGGTACGCAGGTTATACACAAATACTACACCATTTTATATAAGGGATTTGAAAATCTACGGATTTTGGTATCCGCAGGGGGTCCTGGAAACAATCCCCTGCAGATACCCAGGGTCAACTATAGTTTTCTTGCTACGGGTCTTACATATTTATGGCACAGAGTGTAGCGATGCTGCACCGATGTATATTTATCTCCAAACTCATCAAGTTGTACACATTAAATAGGTAGAGGTTTTTGTTTGTCAATTGTACCTCGATGAAGTGATTTTTAAATATTTAACGAAATGGAGAGTTAAATTATCTTCTAATATGAAATTGATTGATCCTGTAAAGATGTAAACTCCCTCTAAAATAACCTAAACAACTGAATGCAATCCCAATCACAGTCTCAATAAAATGTTTTTTCTTTTGTTGTTATTGTTTTGCTTTGTTTTGTTTTCTGGTGGGGGAATTGACAAATTGATTGTGAAAATTCATTCTGTTTGGAAGATCAGGCTAAATTGCTCTACTAGATATGAGCTGTGAAAGGCCTTTGAAAGGCACAAGACCTAAAAGCAATAAAGAATTTGAATACATAAAAATTTAATACTTCAAAATGCCAGAAAAGACTACAAGTATATTGTCTCTTACATATAGTGTGTTGCACATCTGTTACATGTATGACATGTATATGCACATTTAAAATGTGTGTGTGTACACACATACAGAACATTATACAAATGTATACATACACACTTATCCACAGCAGAGAAAGGATTAATAGCCAGAATAAGTAAATAGATCCTCCAAATTAATAAGGAAAAGATAAACAACCCACTAGAAAAAGTGAGTAACATATAAATAAGATATTTAAAGAACAGAATGACCAAATGATGCTCAGCTTCACTCATAAAGAAAGTAAATTATTAAAACAGTTATTTTATAATTATATAAATATTTAGTTTAAGATATAAAGAAACATCTTCATACACTGCTGGTGGGAATACAAATTCATACAACCTTTTGGCAGTACTGCTAAAATTCTAAATATGCATATCTTTTCTCCCAGCAATTCTACTGCTAAGAAGTTATTCTACAAAGTCTCATTCCAGTACACAGATGCTTATAAAGATGTTCACAGGAGCATAGTCTGTAATCAGAGAAAAACTTTTTTGCATGGATGGAAAAATTATAAACAAACTTTAATCCTACCAACAGAAGATTAGGGAAATAAGAAAGAATGGTCCAATTCATATAAAGGAAATATATAGTATATTTATCATTATTATTATTATATATATAAATAACTGTTGAAGAAATATTGGCATACTTTTGAAAAAAACATGCTGCTGAATAGAATGTTTAATTTGCCTTTTTTGGCAAATATATATATATACACATATATATGTTGTATGTATGTTTATATTTACATAATAAAAAGAAGTCTGCACTACTGTGTATAAAATAGATAACTAATGAGAACCTGCTGTATAGCACAGGAAAGAAAGAAAGAGAGAGAGAGAGAAAGAAAGAAAGAGAAAGAGAGAAAGAGAGAGAGAGGGAGGGAGGGAGGGAGGAAGGAAAGAGTCTGGAAGGATATACACTAAATGGTAAACAGATTACCTTTGGGAAGTCAGATTACATCTCCTATTTTATATATATTCTGTACAGCTTTGAATCTTTACCATAACCATGTCTGATTTTTATATTTAAAAAAAATAAGGACCAAAAATAGTAATACATGATCATGGTAAAAAGAAATCCAAACCATATAAAAGGGTATAACGTAAAAGCTAATAAAAGTCAGCTGACTTCTCATTTTCACTCACTAGAGGTAAATGGTTCCTTGCATATCTTTCTAGAAATAGTCTGTGCATGTACAATTACCTGCAGGCCATCCGGTTTGTGCATGTATTACTTTTATGATGCATACATATTTTAATTAGATGATTTAATTACCCTCAAAATTCCCAGGAGGAAGAGCATCATCATTTCCAGAGTTTTCTCCCCATACTACTGTCAATTCTAGGTAGGTAAAAAGCTTCAAGACCAATAGAACTTCATGAACAATTCTTAGTAGAGAAAAAAAGAGGGCACATTTCCTCCTTTATTTGAAACATAGGGCTTTGCCAAGCAGGGTCAGCACCTAATAATAAGGAAATGGTCCAAAGCTGTACCCACAGCTGTACCAGCTCCAGCCCAAGCTAGAGGCTTACTCATCTCGGGATCCCTCTTTTCCAAGTGGGAAATTAAGACAGTGACCTCTTTGGTAACTTCCTCTAAAGATTACAGAGAAGGTCAGGACTGGGACCAGGCCTGACTTGCATCAGTATTCATTCCACACCCCTTTTTCTTTCTCCCCACTGGAGTTGGAAGGAGTGATTAAATCAGTGGTTCCCAAAAGTGGGTGATCAGAATCAACTGGGGTACGTTAAAAAAAATGCAGATTCTTGGCCTCCCACACTCAGATTGATTCAGGTCTGAGTATGGGATGTAAGTTTTAAAGGAAGCTTTCATTCAGTAATTATGTTTTCTCATGATCCATAATATTTGGGAACCTCTTACTTAAAGGCAGCCATCCCTAAACCAACCAACCAACCAACCAATCAACCAACCAACCAAACACACTCAGTACAATTTAAACACTGTGGGTAGGGAAAATGTCCTACTGGCTGCTGGTATTACTCGCTTCTTCTGGGTCCAGAGAGGGTTTATCTGTGGCATTTTTAGTCTAAATACCTTACCCCAGTTTAAGAAATCTGGCAGGCCTGAGATGTCTGGCTCCCCAAGTTGACTCTCAGTGCTGTCCAATAGAACTAGTTCTATAATACCAATAGAGTAATCACTAGGCACACGTAGCTACTGAGCACTTGAAATGTGGCTAGTATGACTGAGGAAATAAATTTTTCATTTTTCATTTTAATTTAAATAGCCACATGAAGCTGGTGGCCAGTATATTGGACAGCTCAGGTGTAGATTTCTAAGACCCTTGATTTCAGTGGAGCCCTCCCCTCTCCTGACCCCACTCACCTCTATCCAGGGGGACCTCTGCAGAGATCAGGGTCACATAGAGCTGACAGGTCAGCTGGGGCACTGAGCCCAGGAAGGCTTGGATCTGTGACATACGTTTGTAGGCACTGCGGTGCATAGCCAGGGTCCGGATGGAGTGGCCCACCTCCCATTCTATCAGCACCTCCTCGCCATTTATTAGCATCTTCTTTCGGGTGAGGCTGACATAGGGATCCTCCTGCCCTCCTTTCTTCCACAGTGTGAGGTACTTAATCATGGCTTCCAAACATCTGCAGAAGTAAAGCATCATGAGTACTTAACTAAAGCTATCCTAGGAAGGAAAGTTGTAGTGAGGGGGTAAAAATAACTCAGGAGGGCTGTGCTACTTTTTGCCATTCCTTCTCTCCTGTTCTACTCATTTCTCATGAGGCAAGGAGTTGGTCATGCCTTCCACGTGTCACTTCAGTCTAAATCCTTTGTGTTGGGTTGGCAATCGACCAACCTAAGAACACCAATTCAGAAGTGTTTGAGGACTTAAGAATAAGCCTGTGACAGAAAAATGGCTTGAACACAAAGACATTAAAAATGTGTTGAGAGAAAATGATGAAGGTTCCAAAAGGCTCTGGTTTTCATAACACCTCAGGTTCCTGAGGTAAAGCATTCCTTATTCAAAGCTTTCAGCTCCATAATCAGAGCTTTTGAGCTCTGCTTTTTCAAGACAAAGCCCACAACTATAACTGTCGCAGCCAAAAAGTCTTGGAGGGGATCTGGAAAAACCTCTCAAATACACAGGAAAGCCATTTAGCAACAAAGGTACTTAAAAGGCTTGACAACTCAGAACCGAGTGTACTATGTACCTAGGGAACCTCAAAAGATCTCTTTAAAGGTTGTTCTGGGTGCCTCTTGACCTGTTTGGGAACAATAGCCTTTTAAACTTCATTCTTTCTCTACAAAGAGTAAAACATCCTTATGAGATCCTATCATCCTTGAAATAATATTAAGACCACATTTCCTCCTGTACCTGTCCCATATCCCCCATATAAATCAGAAGTCTTTAGCAGTTCTGATGTGGTGAAAAGAGAAGCAACTAGAACATATTGTTTTGGAACACCTGAGTTACCACTTCCCCCACTCACACTGAAATAAATGGAAACTGTGGACTATTTCTTCTAAGTAAGAACAGTTGTGTCAAAAATTAAGCAGTCTTTCCTGATAGGCTGAGGGCACGGGTTGCATTTATCTTACCCACTGCTCTTATCACATAGTGGGCATTTGATAAATATTTGCTGAGTAAATGAAAGAGTAAGAAGGAAAAAAAGAATACAGGGTGAGAAGTGATGGAAGGAGAAGATAATAATTAATAATGGCAATGTAATTTAACAAAAAAAAACAGACCAAAGACGAGCTCAGATTTATATGCTCTCTAGGCCTTTGGCTCCCAATAGAAAAGCTTGGAACAGTGCTGGCTGCCATTCTCCACAGGATCCCTTTTTTAAAAAAAATTATTTTATATTGGACAATAGTTGATTTACAATGTTGTGTTAGCTTCAGGTGTACAGCAAAGTGATTCAGTTATACATATACATATATCTATTCTTTTTCAAATTCTTTTCCCATTTAAGTTGTTACATAATATTGAGCAGAGTTCCCTGTGCTACACAGTAGGCCCTTGTTGGTTATCTATTTTAAACATAGTAGTATGTATATGTCAATCCCAAACTCCCAATTTATCCCTCCCCCCACCACCTTTCCCCTTTGGTAACCATAAGTTTGTTTTCTCAGTCTTTGAGTCTGTTTTGTAAATAAGTTCATTTGTATCATTTTTCCACAGGATCCCTTTGAGATTGGTGCGTGTGTACCAGCCTAAAGCATGTAGTTTGAAACATCCATGTTGTAGGGAAAACTCTAAAATCCAGGAGAGAAAAAGATGGAAGGAGAGAACAGAAAAGGAAAAAAAGCAACTTTCTCTTCTTATTCAGGAAAAATGCATAAGTGCATTTCCAACAAGAGAGTTTAGATTTTAACCCAAGCCCATCAATGTTATTGCTGAATAAAACATTGGGGGAGGTGGTGGCATGAAGAATTCTGTTTATGCTTCTATTCTTAAGGCCATTTACTGGTTTAAGTAAGCGTGTTTGCCTTGCTTATAAGTGGCAGCAAATGAGAGTACATTTTCATTTCCAGAAGTATCTTTGCATTTCATACAAGGGAGCCAGGCCCTCCAAACACCTTCATGTGCCTAATAGCATTCATCAAGTTGCGGCCTACCTAAAAAGTAATTTGCCTTGAAAATAAGCATTATCAAGGATATGATTTATGAGCTTTTAATTATTTTTTTTCCCTGCTGTGGGGTAGCTGACTGAGATTATAAATGCTTTCCGATCTTTTCTAGTGGGAGCTAAATGACAAAAATGAAACATAGTACTCAACACTCCATATGGACGGTCCAAATCAAAGATGGCTTGGGAGGCCACAAAGCAAAGAGAGAAGTTGAAACGGGGAGCTGGGGCAGAACCTACTGAAATTTGCATCTTAAGAGTGATTGATCCATTAACTCAATATATTGCATTTGAAAAGGGCAAGAAGAATGGTTTCCTTGCTCTAATGACATCTCTAAATGACATCTTGGTTCCAAGTTCGAGATGAGGTCTTCCTTTCACAGCTTAACTTCAAAGATTTAGAACTGGAAAGGCCCTTTAGATTACCTAGTCCAGAGGTTGCATAGGCCAGCTGAGTCACATCTGACGAACAGCTGTGGTGTGTTTGGCCTGGACAGTGCTTTTATTTAATTACCAAAATCAGCTGTCAACATGTTCAATCATTCTATTTCACATAAAATCCTGTCTTGGGAGCTTGTCCTGAAAAGTTGGGGCCTTGGCGATACTGGGTCTGAATTCCAACAGGGAAACAATGGGCTGGAGCTGTAGAGCGGCTGGCCTCCTTTAGGCAGATCTTGCGGACTCCAGACCGCCACAGTACTCACTAACGCTCCATCATTTCTCTAACACCAAGACTTCATTTTTACTTATCATCACACATGAAACTACTGTTTTTTCTCATCCTTGGCTTGCTTCAGTCATTTATGATACCTGCCTGGCTGGCCCCTGTAAGTGTTTGAGTTTGAGACCCATGATCTAGCCCAACCCATTTACTTTACAGATGAAGGAACTGAGGCTCAAGGCATCTTCAGGGATTTCACCAAGGCCATGTAACTAGTCAATGACAGAGGGCAAACTAGATTCCAGGTCTCCTGAATTCCAGGCCACTGTTTCTGTCGATGTCTCATATTTTCGCTGATGGAGTGTAATCAATTCCTCCCCATTTAAACATATTGATAAAAAAATTTTTTAAAGGGGGCAGTTCCATCCTTAGTCAGTTTCAGACTGTGTTTATTTCTAAGGATGAAATATCTTCCCATTGCAATTACAACATCAACACTCTGACCCATATTCCTCAGCTGACTGCAAGTTTCTGCCTCTCTTGCAATCAAGATAAACTTGGTCCATTCTTTCCTACTGACCTCAGAAGTTTTGCAACATCTCTCTACCTTGAAAATCACATAGCATCCAGATGAGACTTCTGACACAGATGCCTGTATCCCTAGGATAAGGCACATTCTTTCTTTGTTTTTTTAAACATCTTTATTGGAGTATAGTTGCTTTACAATGGTGTGTTAGTTTCTGCTTTATAACAAAGTGAATCAGCTATACATATACATATATCCCCATATCTCCTCCCTCTTGCGTCTCCCTTCCACCCTCCCTATCCCACTTCTCTAGGTGGTCACAAAGCACCGAGCTGATCTCCCTGAAGGCACATTCTTGTCCCTTCAAAGCAATCTGAATGGAAAAACTCAATACTATTACATTGTGCTACAGCATCCAGATGGAGAGATAGGCTATCTTCCTTTGCCCCCTTCTAACCGTGTACCTTTATTGCAGAAAGATACAGAGATAAATAGGAGACCAATAAACTGACAGAGAAAAATAAACTACAATGGGTTCGGGTACCAGATGAGCACAAATGGCTTAAAATACTTTCCAGATGTCAAATAACTCCAGAAAATTTGAAAATATCAGTAGCAGCAGCCCAAGCAACTCAGGGTAAAGAAACTGAATGTGAGATGGGATGGAGGGGGTAAGGAACTTCCATCCAATTTAAAGAGCATCTAAAAGGCAGAGTCAAAATAACACACTCTGAAGCTATAGCCTGTGTTTACAAGGTGACCACATCAATTGGTCTCATACCAGTTTTCACAACCCAAATCCAGATAGCAAACATTGTCAAATGAAGTCTTGTTAACGGTACCATACATGGTTTCGGAACACAGGTACATGCCATATATTCATTGTGGTGGCACTTAAGACTGCAGATAAGAGGATTAACCAAGATGGCGGAGTAGAAGGACGTGCTCTCACTCCCTCTTGCGAGAGCACCAGAATCAAAACTGGCTGCTGGACAATCATTGACAGGAAGACCCTGGACTTCACCAAGGAGGATACCCCACGTCCAAGGACAGAGGAGAAGCCACAGTGAGACGGTAGGAGGGGCGCAATCAGAGTAAAATCAAATCCCATAACTGCTGGGTGGGTGACTCACAGACTGGCGAACACTTATACCACAGAAGTCCACCCACTGGAGTGAAGGTTCTGAGCCCCACGTCAGGCTTCCCAACCTGGGGGTCCGGCTACGGGAGGAGGAATTCCTAGAGAATCAGACTTTGAAGCCTAGTGGGAATTGATTGCAGGACTTTGACAGGACTGGGGGAAACAGAGACCCCACTCTTGGAGGGCACACACAAAGTAATGTGTGCATCGGGACCCAGGGGAAGGAGCAGTGACCCTGGGGGAGACTGAACCAGACCTACCTGCTGGTGTTCGGGGGGTCTCCTGCAGAGGTGAGTGGTGGCTCTGTTTCACCGTGGGGATAAGGACACCGGCAGCCGAGGTTCTGGGAAGTTCTCCTTGGCGTGAGCCCGCCCAGAGTCTGCCATTAACCCCACCAAAGAGCACGGGTAGGCTCCAGTGTTGGGTTGCCTCAGGCAAAACAACCAACAGGGAGGGAACCCAGCCCCACCCATCAACAGTCAAGTGGATTAAGGTTTTACTGAGCTCTGACCGCCACAGCAACAGGGAGGGAAACCAGCCCCACCCATCAACAGTCAAGTGGATTAAGGTTTTACTGAGCTCTGACCGCCACAGCAACAGTCAGCTCTACCCACCACCAGAGCCTCCCATCAAGCCTCTTAGATAGCCGCAACCACCAGAGGGCAGACAACAGAAGCAAGAAAAACTACAATCCTGCAGCCTGTGGACCAAAAACCACAGTTACAGAAAGATAGAGAAGATGAAAAGGCAGAGGGCTATGTACCAGATGAAGGAACAAGAAAAAACCCCAGAAAAACAACTAAATGAAGTGGAGATAGGCAACCTTCCAGAAAAAGAATTCAGAATAATGATAGTGAAGATGATCCAGGACCTCGGAATAAGAATGGAGGCAAAGATTGAGAAGATGCAAGAAATGATTAACAAAGACCTAGAAGAATTAAAGAACAAACAAACAGAGATGACCAATACAATAACTGAAATGAAAACTACACTAGAAGGAATCAATAGCAGAATAACTGAGGCAGAAGAACGGATAAGTGACCTGGAAGACAGAATGGTGGAATTCACTGCTGCAGAACAGACTAAAGAAAAAAGAATGAAAATAAATGAAGACAGCCTAAGAGACCTCTGGGACAACATTAAACGCAACAACATTCGCATTATAGGGGTCCCAGAAGGAGAAGAGAGAGAGAAAGGACCAGAGAAAATATTTGAAGAGATTATAGTCGAAAACTTCCCTAACATGGGAAAGGAAATAGCCACCCAAGTCCAGGAAGCGCAGAGAGTCCCATACAGAAAAAACCCAAGGAGAAACACGCCGAGACACATAGTAATCAAAGTGGCAAAAATTAAAGACAAAGAAAAATTACTGAAAGCAGCAAGGGAAAAACGACAAATAACATACAAGGGAACTCCCATAAGGTTAACAGCTGATTTCTCAGCAGAAACTCTGCAAGCCAGAAGGGAGTGGCATGATATACTTAAAGTGATGAAAGGGAAGAACCTACAACCAAGATTACTCTACCAGGCAAGGATCTCATTTAGATTTGATGGAGAAATCAAAAGCTTTACAGACAAGCAAAAGCTAAGAGAATTCAGCACCACCAAACCAGCTCTACAACAAATGCTAAAGGAACTTCTCTAAGTGGGAAACACAAGAGAAGAAAAGGACCTACAAAAACAAACCCAAAACAATTAAGAAAATGGTCATAGGAACATACATATCGATAATTACCTTAAACGTGAATGGATTAAACGCCCCAACCAAAAGACATAGACTGGCTGAATGGATACAAAAACAAGACTCATATATATGCTGTCTACAAGAGACCCACTTTAGACCTAGGGACACATACACACTGAAAGTTAGGGGATGGAAAAAGATATTCCATGCAAATGGAAATCAAAAGAAAGCTGGAGTAGCTATACTCATATCAGATAAAATAGACTTTAAAATAAAGAATGTTACAAGAGACAAGGAAGGACACTACATAATGATCAAGGGATCAATCCAAGAAGAAGATATAACAATTATAAATATATATGCACCCAACATAGGAGCACCTCAATACATAAGGCAACTGCTAACAGCTATAAAAGAGGAAATCGACAGTAACACAATAATAGTGGGGGACTTTAACACTTCACTTACACCAATGGAAAGATCATCCAAAATGAAAATAAATAAGGAAACAGAAGCTTTAAATGACACAATAGACCAGATAGATTTAATTGATATATATAGGACATTCCATCCAAAAACAGCAGATTACACGTTCTTCTCAAGTGCGCACGGAACATTCTCCAGGATAGATCACATCTTGGGTCACAAATCAAGCCTCAGTAAATTTAAGAAAATTGAAATCATACCAAGCATCTTTTCTGACCACAACGCTATGAGATTAGAAATGAATTACAGGGAAAAAAATGTAAAAAAGACAAACACATGGAGGCTAAATAATACGTTACTAAATAACCAAGAGATCACTGAAGAAATCAAAGAGGAAATAAAAAAATACCTAGAGACAAATGACAATGAAAACATGACGACTCAAAACCTATGGGATGCAGCAAAAGCAGTTCTGAGAGGGAAGTTTATAGCTATACAAGCCTACCTAAAGAAACAAGAAAAATCTCAAGTAAACAATCTAACCTTACACCTAAAGAAACTAGAGAAAGAAGAACAAACAAAACCCAAAGTTAGCAGAAGGAAAGAAATCATAAAGATCAGAGCAGAAATAAATGAAATAGAAACAAAGAAAACAATAGCAAAGATCAATAAAACTAAAAGTTGGTTCTTTGAGAAGATAAACAAAATTGATAAGCCATTAGCCAGACTCATCAAGAAAAAGAGGGAGAGGACTCAAATCAATAAAATCAGAAATGAAAAAGGAGAAGTTACAACAGACACTGCAGAAATACAAAACATCCTAAGAGACTACTATAAGCAACTTTATGCCAATAAAATGGACAACCTGGAAGAAATGGACAAATTCTTAGAAAGGTATAACCTTCCAAGACTGAATCAGGAAGAAACAGAAAATATGAACAGACCAATCACAAGTAATGAAATTGAAACTGTGATTAAAAATCTTCCAACAAACAAAAGTCCAGGACCAGATGGCTTCACAGGTGAATTCTATGAAATATTTAGAGAAGAGCTAACACCCATCCTTCTCAAACTCTTCCAAAAAATTGCAGAGGAAGGAACACTCCCAAACTCATTCTATGAGGCCACCATCACCCTGATACCAAAACCAGACAAAGACACTACAAAAAAAGAAAATTACAGACCAATATCACTGATGAATATAGATGCAAAAATCCTCAACAAAATACTAGCAAACAGAATCCAACAACACATTAAAAGGATCATACACCACGATCAAGTGGAATTTATCCCAGGGATGCAAGGATTCTTCAATATACGCAAATCAATCAATGTGATACACCATATTAACAAATTGAAGAATAAAAACCATATGATCATCTCAATAGATGCAGAAAAAGCTTTTGACAAAATTCAACACCCATTTCTGATAAAAACTCTCCAGAAAGTGGGCATAGAGGGAACCTATCTCAACATAATAAAGGCCATATATGACAAACCCACAGCAAACATCATTCTCAATGGTGAAAAACTGAAAGCATTTCCTCTAAGATCAGGAACGAGACAAGGATGTCCACTCTCACCACTATTATTCAACATAGTTCTGGAAGTCCTAGCCACGGCAATCAGAGAAGAAAAAGAAATAAAAGGAATACAAATTGGAAAAGAGGAAGTAAAACTGTCACTGTTTGTGGATGACATGATACCATACATAGAGAATCCTAAAACTGCCACCAGAAAACTGCTAGAGCTAATTAATGAATATGGTAAAGTTGCAGGATACAAAATTAATGCACAGAAATCTCTTGCATTCCTATACACTAATGATGAAAAATCTGAAAGAGAAATTATGGAAACACTCCCATTTACCATTGCAACAAAAAGAATAAAATACCTAGGAATAAACCTACCTAGGGAGACAAAAGACCTGTATGCAGAAAACTATAAGACACTGATGAAAGAAGTTAAAGATGATACCAACAGATGGAGAGATATACCAGGTTCTTGGATTGGAAGAATCAACATTGTGAAAATGAGTATACTACCCAAAGCAATCTACAGATTCAATGCAATCCCTATCAAATTACCAATGGCATTTTTTACGGAGCTAGAACAAATCATCTTAAAATTTGTATGGAGACACAAAAGACCCCGAATAGCCAAAGCAGTCTTGAGGCAAAAAAATGGAGCTGGAGGAATCAGACTCCCTGACTTCAGACTATACTACAGAGCTACAGTAATCAAGACAATATGGTACTGGCACAAAAACAGAAACATAGATCAATGGAACAAGATAGAAAGCCCAGAGATTAAGCCATGCACCTATGGTCAACTAATCTATGACAAAGGAGGCAAAGATATACAATGGAGAAAAGACAGTCTCTTCAATAAGTGGTGCTGGGAAAACTGGACAGCTACATGTAAAAGAATGAAATTAGAATACTCCCTAACACCATACACAAAAATAAACTCAAAATGGATTAGAGACCTAAATATAAGACTGGACACTATAAAACTCTTAGAGGAAAACATAGGAAGAACACTCTTTGACATAAATCACAGCAAGATCTTTTTTGATCCACCTCCTAGAGTAATGGAAATAAAAACAAAAATAAACAAGTGGGACCTAATGAAACTTCAAAGCTTTTGCACAGCAAAGGAAACCATAAACAAGACGAAAAGACAACCCTCAGAATGGGAGAAAATATTTGCAAATGAATCAACGGACAAAGGATTAATCTCCAAAATATATAAACAGCTCATTCAGCTCAATATCAAAGAAACAAACACCCCAATCCAAAAATGGGCAGAAGACCTAAATAGACATTTCTCCAAAGAAGACATACAGGCGGCCACGAAGCACATGAAAAGATGCTCAACATCACTAATTATTAGAGAAATGCAAATTAAAACTACAATGAGGTATCACCTCACTCCTGTTAGAATGGGCATCATCAGAAAATCTACAAACAACAAATGCTGGAGAGGGTGTGGAGAAAAGGGAACCCTCTTGCACTGTTGGTGGGAATGTAAATTGATACAGCCACTATGGAGAACAATATGGAGGTTCCTTAAAAAACTAAAAATAGAATTACCATATGACCCAGCAATCCCACTACTGGGCATATACCCAGAGCAAACCGTAATTCAAAAAGACACATGCACCCGAATGTTCATTGCAGCACTATTTACAATAGCCAGGTCATGGAAGCAACCTAAATGCCCATCAACAGACGAATGGATAAAGAAGATGTGGTACATATATACAATGGAATATTACTCAGCCATAAAAAGGAACGAAATTGAGTCATTTGTTGAGACGTGGATGGATCTAGAGACTGTCATACAGAGTGAAGTAAGTCAGAAAGAGAAAAACAAATATCATATATTAATGCATGTATGTGGAACCTAGAAAAATGGTACAGATAAGCCAGTTTGCAGGGCAGAAGTTGAGACACAGATGTAGAGAATGGACATATGGACACCAAGGGGGGAAAACTGCGGTGGGGTGGGGATGGTGGTGTGCTGAATTGGGCGATTGGGATTGACATGTATACACTGATGTGTATAAAATTGATGCCTAATAAGAACCTGCAGTATAAAAAAACAAACAAAACAACTAATACTAAACTTTCATTGGGTTATTTGTATGGAAATATGTTAATATAAATGTTTCAGACATTACATGAAATTTCTAAAAATCTTATATTTGTATTTGTATGGAAATATGTATGGAAATATGTTAATATAAATGTTTCAGACATTACATGAAATTTCTAAAAATCTTATATTTGTATTTGTATGGAAATATGTATGGAAATATGTTAATGTAAATGTTTCAGACATTACATGAAATTTCTAAAAATCTTATATGTTCTGGTATAATGTTATAAGTAATAATCCTAGTTATTACTTTAAAATGTATATCTCAGAAATAACTAATTTTCTTGTCAACTGCATTATTATGAACTTTCATCAAATCTTTTACCGTGGTCATTTTTAAGTCTTTTGTCATTTACAGACAGTTCTGGGTGTACTCTGATGATTTTGCAAATATGTTCCTATAAAAGGGTTTCATCTTCAAGAAATTCATGGAAAAGACTGACAAGTACAGGTTTCTGGTAACTGACTGTACTGCTGAACTGAATGAATAAGCATTTTCAGAACTCTGATGAAAAACTGATGAACTCATAAAAGTGCTAACAAAAGATCAAGGTGAAAAAAAACAATTAATTACATGGGACTGAGTGAACTGATGAGGATGAGTATAATTTTTGTGACTTTCTGTCTGAATTAAAAAAAAAAAAATCCCACAAGGACTCAGAGGCAAAGAATATACAAATCAATTTTCACTGCAAAGTAAAGGAGCTGTTACAGTGGAGGATTCCTGGACTGAATGTCAATATTATGACATAGTATGAGTGTGTTTCATGTTTGGTAATTGCAATCATTGTTGCTTTTGTTGTGGTCATCCATTTACAGTGCTTGGTGTCAGTCTATTTATCTCTTGTAAAAATAAAATACAGTGTGTGTGTGTGAAAAAAAAAATCTGGACTTTCTGAATGGAGCACTTCATGTTTTAACTTTAAAACGTAAAATAGTTTGAACATATTTTTCTGAGGCAAAATATGCCTTGACATGTTTTGAATTTTTAAAATAAAAGCAAATAAACACACACACACACACACACACAAAAAGACTGCAGATAAGACTTTTTGGATGGCAGGCAGGGAAACCAAGAGTGGGAGGGAATAGGAGAATCGATTCGATTCGAGGCACAGTAACAGTCTTAAAAATATTAAATTCATCTTTCAATGCACAGTTGGGGGGCAGGGGAGGAGGGAAAAGATTTAAAAGTTGCTCACCTGATAACAGGTCCCAAGAGGATTAGATGCATAAACAGTGATAGTGGCTTGTCTTTGGCCAGATCTCTGTGGACAAAAATGAGGGTCAACTGGACCATAATGGATGAAAACATAAAGAAGGAAAAGGTGTATGTCATCCAGTAGGTTTCACTATTCTTCCGATAGATTGTAACCATGTACAAGGCAGCTGCTGCCTCCCCACAGTACAAAAACGTGGAGAAGAGGATGCCAAATGGAAAGGTAAATCGGGGGTTGGTCCCACGGATGACATCTTCCTCCAGAGAGGATATCGGCTCCACGTTTGGCTCCTCAGGAATTTCAAAAACTCGGTCCATTGTTGAGGTTCTGAGTGTTGTGGTCTGGTCTTCAGAGCACTCCCATCCCCACCTCCCAAGAGAACCCTGTAGCCACTGCAGTGCAAGTATTGGTGAGGAGAGCTGTCAAGTCCAATTCCAGAACGGAGATCTACTAATTAGAGCAGGAGACCGCTCTCTTCTCGTCTCAAACTAGACTTGCTGGAGTCTGGGATGAAGAGGCCAGGAGTATCACTTTGAAACTAGACTCTTGATTGGCCCAGGATTCCAATCGTCAACTACGTGCTGTGGAAGTTGGACAAGGCAAAAAGCAAGCATCTTAGCGCCCAGTCCGGAGTCCAGTTCCAGGCGCGTCAAGAGCCATGGGAACAGCTGTTTCCGTGGCGGCTCCGCCTTTCGCAGCCCCCCAGGCAGGGCGGGTAGCCACTCTCTCTGGGGCACCGACACTCAGCAGCTCCTCTTGAGGAGCCCTGACCAGTGTGCTCTCTCAAATCAGCCGAGAACTGAGCCAGGGCAGAAGAGTGGGCGCAGCCTGAGCGTCCCTTCGGGGATCCAGTTCACTGCCCAGGTACCCTAGCTAATGCTAGGCTGCGGCTATTAGCTCGCCTGCTCGCCGGCGGTCTCTCCGCACCCGCGCTTAGTCAAGCGTTCTCACGGCGGCTCCTCCAATTCCCCAAGCTCCGCCCCCAAGGCAGCCAGGCCAGGGGCAGGAGCAAAGCCACAACCCCGGCCCCGAGCGCAGTCACCGGGGAGAGAAGCAGAGCGCGCGCCCGCTACAGGATCAAGAGAAAGCTGGAGGGGCTTCTTTTCCACAGAGAAACTTTGCTAGCGAAAAACACGACGTGCGGGGCGCCAACCCGGCCCGACGGATGTCGGCAAACTCTCGGGCGCCGTCTGCTGCCGGGGTCCCTGCCTGGCTCGCAGTTCCAGCTGTGAGAGGTCGGTGGCTTCAGGAACGAAGGCACCGATGGCGGGGCTGCACGAAATGGGAGAGACAGCTGGGGCCAAACAAAACCAGCCTGCGAGTTCCAGGGCGGCCAGATGAAGGGTACTCGGTGCATAGAGGCGCGACACAAGGGGGCTTGGGCCAGCGTTCAGAAGCACTTCTCATCACGACCCCCGGACCCTGGAGGGAGCCACAGCTTTCCTCTTAGCCAACAGCAGCAGACCCCCAGTTCTACCCCGCCCTCCCTAACTAGCTCGCTCCCACACTCGCTCAAGCCAGGCGGTTAAGCAGGAGTGTCTCTCTCGGCCTCAGGGTTGAATTTCCCTAGGTCCTATTGCCCTACAGATTTTATCACGGTGGGGTTGGGGAGAGACCTGGGGGGCAATTGGGCCGTAGAGTTTCCTTTCCAAGCGAGAGTGTATGTAGCAGAAGGAAGAAAGAGAAAGAGGGAATGTCAAAGAAAGACTCAAGGTCAGCCCACAGACCCATATTATATGCCTTGATTTCTCCACTTGCAAAATGAGGCCAGGATGGGAACTTTAGAATGAACTTTCAGGTCTTTGGCTGTAAGGTTCTGAAGAGGTGCCAAATTCTAAATAGACTGGAGAGGAGCCAGGAGAGCTGTTAGTAAAAATTGAGAGGGGTGTCTTAAAGAGCTCTGAAATTTGCCTAGATTCTTAAGAGCCATCTTCCCCCACCTCGCTGAGCTTTTGTTTTTGTGCCTTCATCTGCATAATTCTAAACCCTGGGGGGAAAAGAGAAAACATCTGCCTCCTGGTAATAATATAAATGTAGCCGAGCCTGTGCCAATCTCCTTTTGCTGCAGGAAGTCAGTAAAAAGGATCTATGTGAGGAGCGGCCAAGTAGCAGCCACCAAAATGATGGCTTCAAGAAAGGCTTAGTCTTGCTGTTGTATTGGTTTTTAAGATTCCTGCAATTGCTGTCTCCTTTCCCCGGGGCTGATTCAAGAACAGATCAGCTTCAAAAGGTTGTTGCTTTTGAAGCAGATGTCCCATCTTGGTCTGTACCTGTGTTAGCAGCTGGGTTAGGAGGCTGACCCTTCCTCCTTTCTGTTTCACAAGGCGGGGCAATGCTATCTGAGAACACTTCATACATAGTGTTGATGGCTTGGGCCTTTCCAAAAGGCACAAAGTTCTCTGCCAACAGTATACGGTGCAGAACTTCTTGTGGGCTTCTTCAGGACCTATTCCCAAGATGGATCACAAGTAGGGTGAGAAACTCATCTGTTTGCTGAGTTGGGATGAGTTGGCCACCCTGACATGGGAGACTGAAGCTAGGAAGACTGTAGAATCTCCATGTCTTTCTTTTAGCCTCTCCTTGTTCTTCCTTGTGCCCTTGTCATTCCCCAAATACACAAATCTACACTGCCTTCCTACTTTGTTCCAATATGACTCCTTCTGTCTGACATTTAAGGCTCTCTATAATCATCAGACTATTTTCCTCTCCAACTTCATCGCCCACGCTACCCTGCCACACCCTTTGCTCCAGTCCAGCAGGTTTTCTCACTTAATCACACTTGCCTTGCTCTCTGTGCCTTGTTGAGGCCGTTTACAACCCCCTTCACTCTTTTCTCCATTAGCCCAAAGCCTAATCTTCTTTCAAGGGTCAGTTCAAGTATTACCTCCTCCAGGAAGCCTTCCCTCACCTCCCCAGCTCTCACTTTTCCCTCTGTCTTTGTGCTACTGGCATGTACTCTCTTGCTCTAGTCCTTCAACTCTTTCTGTGTTTGTCCTGCCTCCTAAACAGAAGTGTAGACTCAGGGAGGGATGCTCAATTAATGTTTGTTGTGGTTCTTGTTGATGATAGTGATTAACAAATAGTGATGATGATGAAGCTTCCTCCCCTGTGTTTCCTCCAGGAAAACATACAAGACTCAGGCACACTCATCTCTAAAAGCTGTAGCCACTGTAGCTGGAGCATAAAGTCCTGTGGGGCACCTACTGCCTCAGCCAGCCATTCAGCTCACAGAGGATGTCAGCCCACATGATCTCTCCCTTCTCAGAGCTCCTACAGCACTTTTTTGGGTCAATCCCACAGTTTAGCACCAAATTACAACTTATTTCAAGTATATTAATTTTTATTTCACCACTAAATTACCATAAGCTCCTTGAAGGCAGAGACCCTACTGTTAACATTTTTTTTGGATTTCCCCAAGGTTGGTATATACGCGTAAATCTCCTGCCACTTGATCCCCCTCACCCACTAGCTTCTCTGTTTTCAGCCCTAGGACTCTCTGGCGCTTTAGGTCACTAAATCCTCTGGTCTCTTATTTCCTTGTTCCTTTTGCCCTGCTGGGAGAAACTGACTGAGAATTTGCCCTGTTTCTGTCCAACTCTCCTTCCTCTTTTAGACAATCTCTAGACTCCAGCCCTTTACTCTTCTTAAGACTACAGACCTGGAAATGTTGATACTCATGAGACTGCTGAGGACCTGGGAACCCCTTCCCCATTAAGAGCACTGTTCTCCCAAGGACTGCTCATCTGAGGTGATAACCCCGTGCTTCCCCGTGAATGCTAGGCCGTGTTCAGGGGTTTGGTTCTGCAAGAAAGGGAGACCCAAGATTTGACTCCCCACTCCCCCTACCTCCAGCCCCCGACTCAGCAGGAACAGAGAACGGGGTCTAAAAGCAGTTTGATCGAAAAGCTCTTGGCATATTTATCAGCTTTCAGAACCCCTCTGAACTACATAAGGTTCGGAGATAGGTTTGAGCTTACAAAGCCCCTGCAGCCAGAGCTGATTCATAAGAGGTAGCTGGCATCCACGAGGGAAAAGGAGAGGAAGGAGAGAGATGTGCTGCAAGTGGCTGATAGTCCAGTCACAGAACACTGTCTGGTGAGAGGTGATGGACAAGGCCTGGAGAATCAGTAGTAAGGATGGAAGAATGGCTTCCATCTGTAGAATGCTCGGTTTGGACTGTTAGAATCCTTAAAAGATATGTAATGCAAAATCAGTCAGGTATCCTCTGGGCCTTCTCTTTTTGCTCTAAGCTCCCTAAGGACAAAGACTTTTGATTATCCTTTTCCAAGCCACTCTCTCACCATCCATTTTCCAAAGTGGCTGCACCATTTTACATTTCTATCAGCACTGTGTTTCTCCCCATCCTCAACAGCACTTATCTTTTTTCATTATAACCATCCTAGTGGCTTTTGATTTGCATTTCCCTGATGGCTAAATTAATTGATTTTGTGTGTGTGTGTGTGTGTGTGTGTGTGTGTGTACAAGGTCATTTGAACACTAGCTGGCCACAATCATTCAGTTATTTCAATAAACATTTATTTGTAATAGCAGTAAGACAAAGATCTCTGCTCTCAAGTGGTTCACAGAGTGTAATGGTGTAATAGACATTTGCCCTTTTAGGGGTGTTGCTGTACAGCATTTGAACCCCTTTATCTGGGGGAGAGGACACAGGACTCTTGCTAAGAAGCAGGGCCCCCTTGTAGCTGGGGCACAGGCATGTGACTTAGGCTCCCTCAATCCAAGGATCCATCCCTTGAATTGGGAGCCAGTGACCCAAAGAAGTGGACAATCTTCTCCAATTCAGACAGTCATGAAAATGTGCCCCTTGGTTCTTCCAGTGTGGGAAGTGTCATTGACCTTTGCCCCAGCTGCTGTGCTTTAAATTCACCCCAATATTTGCTGCTTTGTTCTGAAGCCACACTGCTCCCAGCCAGTGACTGAGCACAGCAGGGATACTAAGTCATGCCCATATCTGGGAGACACAGGACTATGTGGCCTGTGACTTTGGCAACAGAACTCCCCGTCAGCCTGGTCGAACTTTACTAGCACTGCACTTCAGTCTACGACACTTCCTACCTAACCTTCTTTCCTTCTCTCATCCATAAAGGGCAGATTTACACTGCAGTTTAACACCTCTCCCAGCTTCCTCTGGCTCCCTCCCTATGTTCTCTCACTGACATTTTCCCCAATAAATCTCCTGCATGTCTAATCCCAGCTTGGTTTCTGCATCTCTGAGGACCTAAGCCAACCCACTAATGGTGCTAGCATGGTGGTAGTAATGGTGACAGCTGTGATGTTGGCTGTGTAGCCCTGAGTCTGGTTCTCCAGTCCAACTTGTGATTCTGGGAGCTATTCAAAATGCTTTTAAGACAAGCATTTTCTGCTTAAATTAGTCAATCAATTTCTGTTGCTCACAACTAAGAACCCTCTGGATTATAGGGGAAGGGACAAAAACATTCAACTACAATACAGTGTGACAAGGGTTATGATAGAAGCACAGAATCTGTGGAAGCACATAGGAGGCACCTAACCCAGTCTTTATATCCTCTCAAATGAAATATCCATATGCTACCTGGAATTGCTGGTCAGCTCTTCTCACTAATTTTACAGGCCACCCCAAATTCAAAGGCTCACAACCATCTTCTCAATTTACCATTCCTTAGGAAGTAGTTCTCATAGTTACATTCACATAAGAATTATTTGGGAAAGAAGACTACTTGCAGATACCAGGGCCCCATCCTTCGAGTAATGCAAGTGCTCAGAGGATCATAACTTGAGAAAAACTGTCCCAGGGATAGCTCTAGAATCTGTTCCTAAAACAATTTTATCCATCATCATAGTGCGCATTTCATAAATACTGGCAGCAGTTGACCCCTCTGTGGCCTGAGCCAAAGTGAAGATAGACTTAAGAGTCAGTCCACACATGGGTCCTTGATTTCCTTGGGCTGCCCACGAAGAATATCACCTGTAGTTTGCTCCCTAGCACGATTCAGTAAGAATTAAACTATCCGCACACACTTTCATATTCTTTCCTATTGGGCACGTTATATGCTTGTTGGACCTTAAGGTGTTCGACCTTATGGCCAAGGAAAGGAGATATTCCAGCCGTGCCAAGAGGAGAAAGGGACTCCCCCTAGACTATACGATGACTCAGTGGATGAACTAAGAGAAGAAAGCTTGTGTAAGATCATAAATCTTACGCCATTACCAGACATCCTTCCCAGTACTCCTGCCTCTCCTACTTGGCTTTAGTACTAAAGGGTCCCCCAATTGTCAAGGACTTCAGTTCTAACTTTTAAAAAAGATGGAGTTATTATTAGTGGGAGAAGTCAAAGCAGCAGGGAAAAGTAGGATAAATTAGGTTGGCAAAGTCAGATCCCGGGAAGAGAAATCATGTAAAGACAGGGTAGTGAGATCACAGTGGGCCAGATAATGCACAGTCCTGCCTGGCAGGACAGAAATCAGGCCACGCCAAATCTCTCTGACCCACAGCAGTGTGGTGTAGTAAAAAGAGCTACATTATAGACTGGAGTAAAACACTATGGGTTTTAATCCTGGATCTGCTTCTAAATCTTTGTGTGATCTTGGTTCTCTCTGGGATCTCCAAGATTCTGTCTAGCTTAACATCCCATGACATCTGTGTAGTTAGGCATGGCTAGGCCTCCTAGAATCTTTGATTCCACACGCAGTACCGTGGTTTTATCGCCACCAAGCAACTGAACAAGCCAATGACCCAAGTGTCCTAATCAATTTCTCCTAGAGATATACTCTCACATGTGAAATATAATACGTATAAACATGTTTATAATAGCCAAAGGTTGGACACTACCTAAATGTCCACCAACAAAGAACTGCTTAAATAAATTCTGGTGTATCTATAATAATTATGGAACGCTGTGCAGCCATGTAGCCATAAAGAAGCTCTTTATGTACTGATATGAAACAGCCTTCTATGTAAAAAGTGAAAAAAAGTAGGGTGCAGAATAGCATTAATGGTATGCTACAATTGTATAAAAATTAGGGGTGTACATATACAAATATGCATAGAATATCTCAGGAAGGATACACAAGAAACTGGTAACAGTGACTGACTTCAGCGAAGGGAAATGGACAATGAGGGAGATGGTAGTAGGGAAAATAGATATTCATCTGTTGAAAACATAAAAAAAGAACCTTAACCAGCCATGTCACAAACCCATCTTTTTCAACCATCTAGCAGAATGTAAGTGAACAAAGTTGGGCGAGACTTTGTTTCTGAAAGCAGAAAGAAGAGTCTAAGGCAATTTCTTGGCTCAGCCTGTCTCAGAAGTGTGTAGGTAGCTATGATGGGTCTTCAGCTGTTTCCTTCCCTCTCTGCCTTCAAGACCTGAAGGTGCATCTTGAGAGTTGCTTCAGGCAGCTGACTGTCAACAGAAACTGGAGAGACTAGGAGAAGCTTCTATTCGGGTGAGGCCTGGAAGAAAAGTGAAGCAGAAGCCAAAAGTTCACAAACTACCAAGTAGGCATCTAAAGAGAATTTCTCATTCCTTGAAAAAGCTGTCACTGCACCCACAGTACATCGTGAGCTCACTGACACCAGACGAGATATATATCTTTGCATTATCAGTCCATTATCAGTCCCCTACAAGGACAAAAAAGAGTTCATTCTTTTTTTCTGAAATGAATATCATAAAGAGCATTCACTGAAAGCTAGTAGCAATATAAAAAGTACAAAGTTTTAAAAGATATATAATTCATAGCCAAGAACTAACCATAGATTAAAACATTCAGTGGGAAGAACAATTTGTCCTCTATTTAGACTTATTTTATGAAGGATAATCATATGTTAAATTTAGTGAAGAATTATGCTTTGAAATACAACTCATTAAGCAAAAAGTCTAGGGCTTCCCTGGTGGCGCAGTGGTTGAGAATCTGCCTGCCAATGCAGGGGACACGGGTTCGAGCCCTGGTCTGGGAAGATCCCACATGCCGCGGAGCAACTAGGCCCGTGAGCCACAATTACTGAGCCTGCGCGTCTGGAGCCTGTGCTCCGCGACAGTGAGAGGCCCGTGCACCGCGATGAAGAGTGGCTCCCGCTCGCCGCAACTGGAGAAAGCCCTCACACAGAAACGAAGACCCAACACAGCCATAAATAAATAAATACATAAATAAATTAAAAAAAAAAAGTCTAGGGCTTGGGTTTAATATTCTGGATGGGCAAATTTAACACTTTGTTGGTGAAGATTAGCTTTAACTATTATATAACTTGGAATAAATGAAACAGCTCTTTAGTTTTCTTTTATTATTATTAATTTTCTTTATTATTTTTTTTGGCTGCGTCGGGTCTTAGTTGCGGCATGTGGGATCTTTTGTTGCGGTGCGTGGGATCCTTTGTTGCGGTGCGCGGGCTTCTCTCTAGTTGTGGTGTGCGGGTTTTCTCTCTCTAGTTGTGGTGCACGGGCTCCAGAGTGCGTGGGCTCTGTAATTTGTGGCACGCGGGCTCTCTCGTTGAGGCATACGAGCTCAGTGGTTGTGGCATACGGGCTTAGTTGCCCCGCGGCATGTGGGATCTTAGTTCCCCGACCAGGGATCGAACCCACGTCCCCTGCATTGGAAGGCGGATTCTTTACCACTGGACCACCAGGGAAGTCCCAAGAGCTCTTTAGTTTAAATAATATTAATACCAGCATTAATTGAGTGCTTATTATGTGGCAGGTACTGTTGTAAGTCATTTATGATATCATTTAATACTCACAGTGCCCTTATGGGATGGGGCTATGATCATTTCCAGCTGACAGATAAGGACACTGAAGCACAGAAAAGTTAAGTGGCTTGTCTGAGCTAAAACAGCTTAGATAGTACGGCTGGGATTTGAGCCTAGGCAGTCAGGCTGTGGTGCCTGGGCCCTAGTCATTTAAAACAACAAACAAATTGTGTGGAAAATTCAAATCGGGCCTGCAGGGAAATATTAGGAATCGACTGAACAATTCCAAGGACACCAGCCAGAAAGATCAGGATTTGTGAAGTCCATATCTGAACAGTCACCTAAATGGTTTCCTTAGCTAGTTTCTATATCCTACACCTTCTGTCCTTATCAAGCTTCCTATGATTCCTCTATCAACATGTCACTCCTTTGATCAAAAAGCTTCCAAGGGCTCCTTTCTGCCTATCTGATAGATCTCAAACTTGAATGTGCATCATACACACCTGTGGAGCTTACTTATAATACTGATTTCCTAAGCTGTGACCCAGAAAAGTTGATTTCGTAGGTTAGGGTGGGGCCTGGGAATCTGTGTTTTAAACAAGCTTTGCAAAACACTGGCCTATGTGGACAAAGCCCAAACGCTTTGTTCTAGCATTCAAGGCTGTCCATGACCTGGCCCCAACCCATCTAACTCCTGATATGAATACTCTATTCTAGAAAGGCCATTGTCCTCTAACGTCTCATATAGGAAGCGTTTCTAACTCTAAACCTTTGCCCACACCCTCCTACCCATCTGGAATGACCTCCTGCCTTCTTTCCTCCTATCCAAACACTATACATCCTTCAAGGTGAAGCCCAAGTTTCACCTGCTCTACAAGACTTAAAATCCTTAAACTCTCCAGACCAGAAGGGTTGAACAATTAAGTCTCTACTTTCTGACCTCAATCCTTTTGGTATTTAACTGGTTTCAAGAGTATATGCCTTGCTTCCCCAATTAGATTGATGGCTGCCACTACCCACGTGTGGCTATTTAAATTTAAGCTAATTAAGATTAAATAAAATTAAAATTTCCATTCCTCAGTCACAGTAGCCACATTTCAAGTGCTTAACAGCCACATGTGTATTGGTCAGCACAGAGAGAGAACATTTCCACGTCACAGAAAGTTCTAATGGACAGCGCGGCAGGAGTCTGCTATGGCTGTCACAGCCACAGCTACCTTCTTATATACACTCCCTATAAACATTGCTTGCTGTGAAGTTAAGTAAATATGTATCCTGACCACTAAATAGTGATGGATTTTCTTTTTAAACTCTGATTCCTATTTCCAGTAAAAATAAGGAGCTCAGAAGATAAGTTTCGAATGTAAATATCACTCAGCATTTCTAATCAAGTCTCAAAACCCTTGCCTTTTCTCAGCTCTCATCCTCCTTGACCCCTCGGCTGTATGTGGCATTATGTAGAGCAGATTTCCCTTGTCTACTCAAAATGCTCTCCTCCTTTGCTTCCATGACGCTGTAACAACAAGAATGATCACCATTAATATACTGAGCTCTTACTGTGTGCCAGGCACTGTGCTAAGCATTTTACATACCTCATCAACCATATTAGGTAAATACTATTATTATCACCATTTTATAGATGAGGCATCTAAAGTTCAAAGAGGTTAATTGATTTGCTCAAGGTCACAGAGCTAATAAGTGGTGGTGCTGGGACTAGAAACCTAAACCTCTCTTAAGGTTTTTCTCAAGGGTCATTACTAGATCAAATGCCTAAAATAGGCAAGGCAGACCATCAATGACAACATCAAAGAAAGGAAACAACCCATCGAAGGGAATCTCTTCTTTTCTTTTCTCCCTTTTTCTTCCCTGCCCTTCTAAAACTCTCTTTTATTCTATCTCACATAGCCCTCTGATAGATTTTCAAGGTCTTAACAGCCTGGGGAATTTAAACCCAATTAATAAGTACTTGAGAAAAAGTAACCATAGTAGGTCAGGGAGAGCAGGGACCATATATTGCCTTTCATTTTCAGGAATTCTGTTTTTTCCTAAATACCCTGTAGGCCCTTAACATTAAAACTTGTGTTGTTCAGGACTTGGAATTTTGATTGAAGCACTCTGCCAATAGTCCATTTTAATTACACTGGAGACTGTTTATAGCTTTTCTGTTCTCTGGGCTAGACTTTGTGTCCAGCAGCTACTACTAGAGCTAGTCAAACATGACAGAAATGCTGGAGGAGTCTGGCTTTAGGTTGGAACAGTCACCTGCTTACTAGTGTTTCACATTACCCTGTTTACTGATACCCTTAAGCAGGTCAAACTTAAGCATTCGTGGCCAGTACACCGAGCGTGAGGATATAGGAAGAAGAAGTTTATAGCAACTCTGAGCCCTGACTTCATGTAAAAGAGACAACCTGTTGATCCCCTGAACTCACCAGGCTCCCATAATGTGTTCTGAGCTACATAAGGCATAGTTACTCGAGACAGGGAGCTACGTTAATGACTGTGCAGACCCTTTAGGGTTTGAAGGCTCCATTACTTAGGTTAAAAAAGAATAAGGAGTATGGAAAATCTCTGTACCTTCCCCTCAATTTTGCTGTGAACATTAAACTGCTCTAAAAAAGTCTCTGTGGTTGCCAAGGTCTGGGGGGAGGGATGGATTGGGAGTTTGGGATTAGCAGATGCAAACTAGTATACAGAGGATGGATAAACAACAAGGTCCTACTGTATAGCACAGGGAACTATATTCAATATCCTTGATAAACCATAATGGAAAAGAATATGAAAAAGAATGTATATATTGGGCTTCCCTGGTGGTGCAGTGGTTGAGAATTTGCCTGCCAATGCAGGGGACATGGGTTCGAGCCCTGGTCTGGGAAGATCCCACATGCCCCGGAGCAACTAGGCCCGTGAGCCACAACTACTGAGGCTGCGCGTCTGGAGCCTGTGCTCCGCAACAAGAGAGGCCGCGATAATGAGAGGCCCACGCACCGCGATGAAGAGTGGCCCCCACTTGCCGCAAGTAGGGAAAGCCCTCGCACAGAAACGAAGACCCAACACAGCCATAAATAAATAAGTAAATAATTAATTAATTTTTTTTAAAAAAAGAATGTATATATGTGTAACTGAGTCACTTTGCTGTACAGCAGAAATTAACACAACATTGTAAATCAACTATACGTCAATAAAATTAATTAAAGCAATAAAGTCTTAATAAAAAAAGAAAAATAAGGAATACTGGCTTCTCTTCCTAGCTCTGCCACTAACTGGCTATGCATGTGTGTGTGTGTGTGTGTGTGTGTGTACAAATATTTAGTGAGAACTTTTTTCCTTTTACTATCCATTCATGTACCATAAATATTATAGGGTATTGTTTTGTGTTCTTATATTTTACATAAGCGTAATTATACAGAATTTTATGCAAGGTTTTTTCTCAACAGTATGGTTTTGTTACATTTTGCTCTAGTTCTATGTTGCTACATGTAGTTATAACTCATTTCAACTGCTTTATGGAATATCATCAGACGAATTCACCATACTATAATTTATGTATTCATTCTGTTGATAGTAAAAAATGGAAAACAACCTAAATGACTATCACAAACTAAATCCTTCAGTGGACATCTGTACATGCATATGTATCCTTATTCACATGTGGGAGAGTTTCTCTTGATTAAAAATCCATGAGTGCTGTACACCTGAAACTAACACGACATTGTAAATCAACTATACTTCAGTCAATCAATCAATCAATCAAGCAATAAATAAATAAATAAAATGTACAATTTAAAAAAATCCATGAGTGGAATTACTTGGTCATAGGGTATGCATAAGTTCAGCTTTAGCAGACACTGGCAAATACTTTTCCAAAGTAGTTGTACCAATTTACACTACCACCAATAGTGGAAGAAAGTTCCAACTGACCCACATTTTCATCAGTACATGGTATTGTAGGTCTTTTTTCATTTTAACCACTCTGATGGATGTGTAGTGGGATCTCATTGTGGTTTAAGTTTAATTCCCATGATGACTAGTGAGATGGAGCACATTTCATAGGTTTATCATCTGATATGCTTTCTTAAAGGAGATACAGACAAGAACGAGAAAGAGGTGAGAGGAAGGATATGGCGGGGAGGTAGTGACTAAGGGATGGGGGTGGGATGATAACACTGTAGAAAGGGGAGCCTAAGGGCATTAAATCACACTTTCTAAGCAGACCAGTTTTTCTGAGGGCTAGCCAAGTGTACATAGATTTGGGAGTCTCTTAAATTCAGCAGCTAAAGGTGCTATAAAGGTGCATGTAAAAGTGTATGTTAAACATGTTTGAAGTAAATCATAAAAATCTGGCAGCGACCAAAGGCCAAGTTCTCTTTTCCACAACAGCAGCAGCTCTCGCTGCTTCCTGGCACCTTTCACCAAGTCGAGTTCCAAACGGGCTCTCAACGTCCTCATCTCAAAAAATGACAGCTCTGGCTTTGTGGATTCCACTTACAAGGCCACATGATACCAATGTTAAAGAGCACAGAATGGTAAATATTCTTCCCTTCCAGCTTTACTGAAGTATGATTGACAAAATAAAATTGTAAATATTTAAGGTGTACAACATGATGTTTTGATACATTTATACATTGTGAAATGATTACTACAATCAAGCTAATTAACATATCTATCACCTCACATAGTTACCTTTTTTCTTAAAAAAAAAGTGTTCTTTTTACCTAGTACCAATCAAACAGAACTTTCTATGGTATTCGGTAATAGACTGTAAAGTAACATGGTTTAGATCACTGCATCTCAAACCTTCGTGTATGTGTGAATCCCCTGGAGATCTGTTACAATGCAGATTCTGATTCAGGAAATATGAGGTGACACCTGAGATTCTGTGCTTCTAACAAGCTCCTGGATGCTGCTGATCCAGGACCACACTTTGTGCTTACAACATGAGCTATGGAGTCAGACAGACCTGAGTTTAAATCCCAGCTCTGCTTTCTTAGCTGTGAAATCTCTGGTAAGCTATTTAATCTCTCTGAGCCTTAGTTTCCTCGCCTATAAAAAGATAAAAATTACCTACTTCATAGGTTTGCTGTGAAGGTTAGGTAAAATAATGCATATAAAATATGTATAGCCCAGTGCATGGAAAGAGTAAGTAATTGATAAATGCCAGCTATTGTTAATATTCCACGAACTGGCACTCCTACACATTATGATACTCTGAAGACTGTGCTTCAGAATGATTATCTGGAAGCACTGCAAGAGCCTAGATTAATCAGAGAGAGACAGATTGAATCATATTTAGTCATATTTTATGTTGAATCATATTTAGTCATATTTTATGTTAGGCTTACTTTATTGTATTCTAAGTCTTTGAAAATTGAGACTTCATCTGTTTCAGTCAGGGTCCCAGCAGGGAACAGATGGTGCACTTGCATTAGCATAATTAGTGGAACGTTTACGAAAAGGACTATCCACAAAAGTGTGAGCAGAGTATAGGAAAACAAAGAGGGATAGATAGTGCAGTAACTTGGTGCTGTTACCACCCCTACAGCCAAAAGTATGAGGGGAGGGAACAGATACCAGAAAAAGGAGAATGTGGTGTAGAGAGGGTCCCCTTGAAAGGTGCTATGACCTTTAGTTAAGGGATAGCAGCCAACCAGAGGCAATCCTATAAGAAGGAAGCCAGGAATAAACAACCTGACCTCAGTTTCTTTTCTCCCTTTGATGTCCTGCCAGGGATCTCCACTGCCCAAACCCTACCAGAGGCCAAGAAGGAAAGAGAACTCACTGATGTAATCCATATAGGTTAGCCTCCTGGGGCACAGAGCAGGGTATAAAAGGGCAGAGGGTGGATCAGGAAGGGTAAGCAAAAGATATCTGGTACATCATCCATGACACATATACTCAACCAAAATTCTATTCAAAACAGAACACTATTCTGACCAAGCCAAAAGAGAACAGACTACTATTTTAGACAAAGCTAAACTCAACTAGTTTATCACCAAATGAGGATCAATAACTTCCAGGGTATCTCCCCATCAGATGTCCTATAATCATCCAAAACTCAACACAGCTACAACTGAAATCATCTTCCTCTATCACCATAACTCAACTTTCCCACTTCCATCAAAGGTGGCCTTTGATATGTTAGTCTCTCAGCCTGAAACATTCTTCCCTTTCCTCCTTGTATATTTAAATCTTACCTACCTACCTTTAAGTTCTAACTCAAACACTTCTCCTTCCTTCAAAAGGTCTTCCCCCAGCTATTTTAGCCTACGGTGATTTCCCTTTTCTCTGGACCCTCATTGCCAGTAATTTAGTCACTAGTGTCAGGTATTGTTATTTAACTAGTTTGGGGTATATATACCATTGCCCCAACTAAATAGTATACTTCTTGAAGGCAGGAACTATGTCTTAACTTTATTTTTTTCTCCTTGTCAAGACCAAGCATCTTGAGACTTACTGAATATATGTACATGACAAACACCTAAAGAATGAAGAATAGGGAAAGAATAGCAGGATTCAAATTTTTAATCTCATTTTTCTATGAGAGCTTCTCAGAAAAAGGCTCTCTGAAGAACTGCCTGGCCTTACATAGAAATATGCAGGCACGAAGGACAGCTCTGTTCTCATCTATCCACTTGGCATTTTTAAAACACTCTTCTAAGTAACCCTTGGGTTAAATAGAGAATCAAAACAGAAATTACAAACTTTTTAGAAATGATCAGCAAGGAAATCAAAACCCATGATATGCTGCTGAAGTGGTACTCATAAGAAAGTTGTAGCATTAAATTCATTTATTTATTCCAATATATTCAAATATATTTCAACTGATAATACATGATTTTCACTGACAAAAAATGAATTAAAGTCAACTCAAGAATACACATAAATAACAATAAAATATACCCAAAGAAAGAAATAATTAAATATTTTTTCAAAATTAATGGCCCATTTCTCTCTAGTCTTCCTTCTTACAACAACAAAAAAAACCTGGACAAAATAACAATCAAGTGTAGGAAGACTCTGAAAAGTGTAAAGAAGAAAGTGGACTGCCTGGAGACTTTAGGATGTGAGGAACACTACAGTGGTGAGTTGCCTGGGATTTCTTTTTGCTTCCCATATATTGCAGATAAGGCACCGGAGAAGACTACAACCTGAAATTGCCAAAAGGCCCAGACCAAGAAAAGCCCCAAGAGAAGATCGTTCCCTTTAGTTAAATAATCAGGGAAATGGCTGCCTAGCAGAACAGAAAATATTTTTGATAATACCCAACCTACTCTAACCAAACATCAAAGGAAAAACTGCCCCTTCCCTGTGGTGTCAGTGGTGCCAAATAGAGCCACCCATGTCTGGCCCCTCATGGCAGCAGTTAGACAGGGAGAGTTGGCCCTCTGTTTCCCCCACAAGTGTGATATCAGTGGGACCAAACAGAGAACAGAACTTCCACCCCACCTCCCTGGTAGCAAAGAAGTGGAACAAGGCAATGCAAGGTGGTGCTAGCTGGCACTCCATTTGGCCACTGGAGTAATGTTAGTGGGGCCATCCCCACCTGGCAGCAGTGAGGTAGTGAGAGTCAACCCTCCATTCCTCATTTTTCCATCTGGTGTTGAGGGGATCTAGGAGGGAGCTGAACTTCCACACCCTTCAGGAAGTAAAGAGCCTCAGGGGGGCTGTGGAAAAATGAAAAAAGGACAGAATTTATATCATTGGAGTCTCAGAAAAAGAGAAAAAAGACTATAGGGCTGAAAAAGTATTTGAAGAAATAACTGGCTGAAAGCTTCCCAAAGATGAAAATGTGGATATTAGTAGACTGTGATAAGTTTCTTATGTATAATGTAATAATTAGAGTAACCACTAAAAAATCTATTTAAAAATATGTTCAAAACGTGTAGAGATAAACCAAAATGGAATTCTTTAAAAAGGTTCAAGGGACTTCCCTTGTGGCACAGTGGTTAAGAAACCGTCTGCCAATGCAGGGGACATGGGTTCGAGCCCTGGTCTGGGAAGATCCCACATGCTGTGGAGCAACTAAGCCCGTGCGCCACAACTACCGAGCTTGCACTCTAGAGCCCGTGCGCCACAACTACTGAAGCCCGCGTGCCTAGAGCCCGTGCTCCGCAACAAGAGAAGCCACCGCAATGAGAAGCCCGCACACCGCAATGAAGAGTAGCCCCCGCTCGACGCAACTAGAGAAAGCCTGCTTGCAGCAATGAAGACCCAACGCAGCCATAAATAAATAAATAAATATCTTTCTAGAAAAATTAAAAAAAAAAGTTCAAGTAACACACAGCAAGGCAGAAAAAATTGAGAAGAGGAACAAAAAACAGAGGGAACAAACAAGAAACAAAAATAAAGCAGCAAACATAAGCCTTAACATATCAACAATTACATTAAATGTAAATGGCCTAAATAAACCAATTAAAAAATGAGTTTGGTAGAGTGGCTTAAAAAAACATGACCCAAACATGCTGTCTACAAGAAATCCAATTCAAACATAATGACATAGGTAGGTTGAAAAGAAAAGGATGTAAAAAGATATACCATGCATAGTGTCAAAAGATAAAATAGACTTTGGAACAAAGAAAATTACAAGAGACAGAGAAGGATATTACATAATGATAAAAGGGTAAATTCCACAAGAAGACGTAGCAGATCTAAGTCTGGATGTACCAAACAACAGAGATGCAAAATACATAAGGCAAAAACTAATAGAAATGAAAAGACAAATACACTTAGAAAGTTCAATATCCCTCTCTCAACAATTGATAGAACTATTAGAAAATCAGCAAGGATATAGAAGAACTAAACAACACCATCAGCCGACATTTGCAAAACATTCAACCCAACAGAAGAACACATTCTTCTCAAGAGCCCATGTAACATTCACCAAGACAGACCATCTCCTAGACCATAAAATAAATTTGAACAAACTTAAAAAAACCAAAACTTTAAAAAAGTGTTCTCTGACCACTGTGAAACCAAACTAGAAATCAATAACAGAAAAACAACAGGAAAATCTCCAAACATTTGGAAATTAAGCAACTCACATATAAACATATCATGGATCAAAGAAGAAATCTCAAGGGAAATTTTAAAAATACACTGAACTGAATAAAAATGAAAATACAATATAGTATCAAAATTTGCAGGATGCAGCCAAAAGCAGTGCCAAGAAGGAAATTTATAGCACTAAATCCCTACAATAGAAAAGAGGAAAACTCTCAAAAAAAAAATCTAAGCTCCCATTCTACTTTAAGAAACTATAAAAACAACAGTAAAATAAACTCAAAGCAAAGAAGGAAGGAAATCATAATGATAAGAACGGCAATCAATAAAATTGAAAACAGAAAAACCATACAGAAAATGAATGAAACAAAAAGCTGGTTCTTTGAAAAAAATCAACAAAACTAATAAACTTCTAGAAAGACTGACCAAAAAAATAAGATGCAATTTACCAATATCAGGAATAAAAGATGAAATATTGCCACAGAACTTGTATACATCAACAGGATAAGAGAATACTATGAACAACTTTACGCAAATAGATCTGACAGTTTAGATGAAATGGATCAATTCCTTCAAAAGCATAAATTACCACAACTCACCCAATATGAAATAAATAATTTGAATAGTTCCTTAACTATTAAGAAAATTAAACTCATAGTTCAAAAGCTGCTGAAAGAGAGATCTCCAAGCCCAAATGATTTTACTAGAGAATCCTATCAAACCACTTAAAGAATTAACATTAATTCTATACAATCTCTTTCAGAAAAGAGGAGGGAATTCCAAGTCACTTATGAGGCCAATATTATCTTGAGATAAAAATCAGATAATGCCAGTAGAAAAAAAGAAAACTACAGTCCATTATCACTCATGAACAAAGATTCAAAAATCCTCAACAAAATATGAACAAATAGAATTCAGCAACATACAAAAATAATTATGTACCACAACTACGTGAGGTTTATTCCAGGGATACAAGGCTGGCTCAATATTTGAAAATCAGTGTAATCCAACTATCAACAGGCTAAAAAAGGAAAACCATATTGGTCATGTCAAATGATGCAGAAAACGTGTTTGACTAAAGTCAACACCCATTCATGATAATAGCTCTCAGCAAATAAGGAATACAAGATAACTTCATTAACCTAGTAAGGAACAACCACAAAAAACCAGAGCTAGCATTTTCCTTAAGGCTGAAAGACTGAATGCTTTCGGAAACAAGGCAAGAATGTCTGTTCTCACCACTGCTATTCAACATAGTATTAGATATTGTAATCAGCACTATAAGGCAAGAAAAATGAAATTAAAGGAAAAAAGATTAGAAAGGAAGAGATAAAACCACCCATTTATGGATGACATGATTGTCTTTGTAGAAATTCACACACACATATGTACACACACACACACACACACACACACTACTGATACTACACACAACAAACTGGACGGATCCAAACGGAATTATGTTGAGTGAAAAATCTAGTCTCAAAAGGTTACATACTGGGCTTCCCTGGTGGCGCAGTGGTTGGGGGTCTGCCTGCCGGTGCAGGGGACACGGGTTCGAGCCCCGGTCTGGGGGGATCCCACATGCCGCGGAGCAACTGGGCCCGTGAGCCACAATTGCTGAGCCTGCGCGTCTGGAGCCTGTGCTCCTCAACAGGAGAGGCCACGACGGTGAGAGGCCCGCGCACCGCGATGAAGAGTGGCCCCCGCTTGCCGCAACTAGAGAAAGCCCTCGCACAGAAACGAGGACCCAACACAGCCATAAATAAATAAATAAATTAAAAAAAAAAGAAAAATCATGAAGGTCCAAACCCTTTCTTTAAAAAAAAAAAAAAAAAAAAAAAAAAAAAAGGTTACATACTGTATGATTCCATTTATATAACATTCTCAATAATGAAATTATAGAGATGAAGAACAGGTAAGTGGTTTCCAAGACTCAGAGGCATGGAAAGAAAGATGATTGTGACTATAAAGGAGCAGCAAGAAGGATCTTTGTGGTTAAGGAACAGTTCTGTATTTTTATTATGGTGGTGGTTATAAAAATCTATTCATGTGTTAAAATTGCCCAGAATTTCAGGACAACTGGATATCCACCTGCAAAAGAATGAAGTTGGACCACTTCTTCATACCATTTATAAAAATTAACTTTAAATGGATGAAAAACATTAGTGTAAAGCGTAAAATTATACAACTCTTAGAAGAAAACAGCCATAAATCTCCATGAACTTGGATTAGGCAGTGGTTTCTTAGATATGATACCAAAAGCACAAATAATAAAAGGAATAACAGATAAATTGGACTTCATCAAATTTAAAAAATTTTGCCGCAAAGGACACCATCAAGAAAGTAAAAACACGACCCACATGATGGGAGAAAATTTTGAAAATCATATATCTGATAAAGTTCTTGAATCCAGACTATATAAATAACTCTTACCACTCAACAATAAAAAGACAAACAACCAAACTTTTTAAATGGACAAAAGATTTGAATAGATATTTCTCCAAAGAAGATATACAAATGGCCAGTAAGCACATGAAAAGATGCCCAACATCATGAGACATCAGAAAAATGTAAATCAAAACCACAATGAGATACCATGACACACACCAGGATGGTTATAATCAGAAGGACAGATAATAAAAAGTATTGTCAAAGATGTGGAAAAATTGGAACCTTCACACTGATGCTGGAATTGTAAAATGGTGCAGCTCCTTTGAAAAACAGTCTGGCACTTCCTCAAAAAGTTGTTCCCATATGACTTAGCAATTCCACTCCTAGACATATCATCAAGAGAAATGAAAAGATATGCCCATACAAAATTTTGTACACAATGCCATCACAGCATTATTCCTAAGAGCCAAAAAATAAAAACAACCCAAAATGTGCATCAACTGATGAATGGATAAACAAAATGTGGTATATCCAATACAATCGAATATTATTTAGCAATAAAAAGAAATAAAGTACTGATACATGCTACAACATGGACGAATCTTTAAACTAGTATGCTAAGTGAAAGAAACCTGTTACAAAGGATTACATATTGTATCATTCTATTTACATGAAATGTACATAATAGGCAATCAATAGAGACAGAAAATAAATTACTGGTTGCCTAAGGCTGGGGGTGGGAAGAAAAGGTGAGTTACTTCCAACAAGGAATACCCTACACAGCAAAGTTATCATTCAGAATTGAAGGAGAGATGTAAAACTTTCCACACAAGACTTTCCGCAAAACTTTCCACACAAAACTTTCCGCAAAAGATAAAGGAGCTCATCAGCACTAGATCAGCCTTATAAGAAATGTTAAAGGGACTTCTTTAAGCCAAAACAAAAGGGTGCTAATTAGTAACAGGAAAATATATGAAAGTAAAATCTCACTAGTAAAGGTAAATATATAGTAAAATTCAGAAAATCTAATGTTGTAAAGGTGCTGGATTAATCACTTATAAAGCTAGTATGAAGGTTAAAAACAAAAGTAGTAAAAATAACTATAACCACAATAATTTGTTAATAGATACACAAGATAAAAAGTTGTAAATTGTGACATCAAAAACATAAATCATGGGGAGGGGAGTAAAAATACAGAGATCTGGAATGCATTCAAACTTAAATTGTTGTCACATTAAACAGACTGTCATAAGTTGTTATATGTAAGCCTCATGGTAACCACAAAGCAGAACCTTATACACAAAAGATAAAGGACTACAGAAAATCATCAAATCACAAAGGAAGAGAGCAAGAGAAGAAGAAACAGAGGAACTACAAATCAGCCAAAAAACAACGAACAAAATTGCAATAAGTACACACCTATCAAAAATTACTTTAAATGTAAGTGCACTAAAGTCTCCAATCAAAAGACATAATGTAGCTGAATGTATTAAAAAAAAAGCTAAGACCCATATATATGCTGCCTACAACATTCTGAAAATGAAGGGATGGAAAAATATATTCCATGCAAATGAAAACCAAAAGAAAGCTGGGACAGCTATACTTACATCAGACAATATAGACTTTAAGATAAAGACTGTAATAAGAGACAACGAAAGTCATTACATAATGATAAAAGGGTCAATCCAACAAGAGGATATAACATTTGTAACTATTTATGCACCCAACATAAGAGCATCTAAGCAGATAAGCAAATATTAACAGACCTAAAGTGAGAAACAGACAATAATACAACAATTGTAGGGGACTTTAATAATGCAGTTTCACCAATGGTTAGATTATCCAGACAGAAAATCAATAAGAAAACATTGGCCTTAAACAACACATTAGACCAGATGGGTTTAACAGACATGTATAGTACATTCCATCCAAAAGCAACAGAATAAACATTCTCCTCAAGCACACATGGAACATTCTCCAGGATAGATCATATGTTAGGCCATAAGTCTTAATAAATTTAAGAAGACTGAAATCATATCAAACATCTTTTCTAAACACAATGGTATGAAATTAGAAATCAATTACAAGAAGAAAACCAGAAGATTCACAAATAGGTGGAGGTTAAGCAAAATGCTACTGAACAACCAATGAGTCAAAGAAGAAATCAAAAGAGAAATCAAAAAATATCTTGAGACAAATAAAAATGTAAATACAACATACGAAAACTTACAGAATACAGCAAAAATGTTCTAATATTTATTGCAGTGATAGATGCACAACTCTTTGAATATACTAAAAACCACTGAATTGCACATTTTAAATGGAAGAATTGTATGGTTTGTGAATTATGTCTCAATAAAGCTGTTATTTTTTAAAATGCATAGAACTATACACACACATAAATGAGTGCATGTAAAACTGGTGAAATCTGAGTAAGGTTTATGCATTTTTATCAGTGTCAGTTTCATAGTTCTTAATATTGTACTATAGTTATACAAGCTATTATCGTTAATAATAGGGGAAGACAGGTGAAATGTACATAGGACCTCCTTGTACTGTGAATCTGTAGTCATTTCAAAATAAAAAGTAAAAATCCTGAATATACCATCAACAGACAAATGGATAAAGAAGTTATACACACACACACACACACACACACACACACACACACACAATGGGATATTACTCAGCCATAAAAAATGAAAATTTGCCATTTGCAACAACATGGATGGACCTGGAGGGCATTATGCTTAGTGAAATAAATCAGACAGAGAAAAACAAATACTATATTATCACTTATATGTGGAATCTAAAAAATAAAACTAGTGAATATAACAAAAAAGAAACAGACTCACAGATATAGAGAACAAACTAGTGGTTACCAGTGGGGACAGGGAAGGGGGAAGGGCAAGATATGGGTAGGGGATTAAGAGGTACAAACTACTATGTATAAAATAAATAAGCTACAAGGATATATTGTACAGCACAGGGAAAATAGTCAATATTTTATAATAACTATAAATGGAGTATAATCTAGAAAAACTCTGAATCATTATCTTGTACACCTGAAATTGATATATTATAAATCAACTATACCTCAATTAAAAAAATATAAACATTCATCTTGTTAAAAAAAATCCTGAACATGAATGTTTATTCTAGCCCCATTCACAACTGCCAAAAATTGGAAATAATCCAAATGTTCCTCAGAAGATAGAATACACTGTGGTACATCCACACAATGGAATACTATTTAGCAATAAAGAGAAACCGACTATTTACAGACACAACTATTTGGATGAATTTCAATGGCATGAGGCTGATGTAAAAAAAAAACAGTTTTAATCATAAATGTATGATTCCATATATATAACATTCTCGAAATGACAAAACTATGATAATAGAGAACAGATTATTAGTTGCCAGAGGTTAGTGGGGTGGAGGAGGTTGGGGAAGAGGTGAAACTATAAAGGGACAGCAACAGAGAGCTTTTTGGGGTCATGGAACTGTTCTGTATATAGATTGTGGTGGTGGATACATGAATCTATGTGTCTTAAAACTGTATAGATGTGGGTTTTTAAAGTCTACTTTAAGGTATGATAATGTTGAAAAGAAAAGAGAAAGGAATAGAGAATAAACATGTAGATTAAATAAGATGATGGTTACTAGGGTGTTCACTTTATAGTAACTCTTTAAGCTAAGTTTTGTTTTGTGTAGTTTTCTGTATCTTTATTTTAACTAAAAAGTTGTTTAAAATAAAAATAACAGGGATGAAAGGGGAAATGGAAATAACCTGGGTCAGGGAAGGCTTCTTTTGAGGAGGTGACAGGAAGATGAGAGAATTGAGAGATGAGAACGAACCATGAAAGTGAAGGGTGGGAGGAGAGTATTTGAGGCAGAGAACTGGAGGCAGGAGAGAAGGGGTAGGATAGAAGGAGGTCCTGATGCAAGAATAAGTAGCTGTTCACATCCATCCCAGCAGTAGGAGGTGTGTGTGTGTGTAGATTTATTATAAGGTACTGGCCCATGCATTTATATAGTCTGGCAAGTCCCAAGATCTGCAGGGTGAACTGGCAAGCTAGAGATTCAGGAGAGCCGACTGTTTAGTTCCAGTACGAGTCCTAAGGCCTGAAAACCAGAAGAGTGGATGGTTGTAGTTCCAGTCCAAAGGCCAGGGGACTCAAGACCCAGGAAGAGCCGTTGTTTCACTTTGAGTCTGAAGGCAGGAAAGAAGTCAATGTCTCAACTCAAATGCAGTCAGACTTCTGTCTGACTCCTTCCTCTATTACTTGGGGGAGGGTCAGCCTTTTTGTTCTATTTTTTTTTTTTAAGAACAAAGCTTTTTTTAAAATCAATTAATTAATTAATGGCTGTGTTGGGTCTTCGTTTCTGTGCGAGGGCTTTCTCTAGTTGCGGAAAGCGGGGGCCACTCTTCATCACGGTGCACGGGCCTCTCACTGTCGCGGCCTCTCTTGTTGCGGAGCACAGGCTCCAGACGCGCAGGCTCCAGACGCGCAGGCTCAGTAATCGTGGCTCACGGGCCTAGTTGCTCCGCGGCATGTGGGATCTTCCCAGATCAGGGCTCAAACCCGTGTTGCCTGCATTGGCAGGCAGATTCTCAACCACTGCGCCACCAGAGAAGCCCCAGCCTTTTTGTTCTTAGTCCTGCCTCCAACTGATTGAATGAGGTCAAATTAGGGAGAGCAATTTGCTTTACTCAGTCTATTTAAATGTTAATCTCACCCATAAACACCCTCACAGAAACACTCAGAATAATGTTTGGCCAAATATCTGGGCACCCCATGGCCCAGTCAAGTTGACACACAAAATTAACTTATTACAGTATGTGTATTACAAATGTATGAAACAACTTCATTGAAGGAGGCCGGGTAAGTGTGGTGACCCAACTGACTTTGGAAATAAGTGGAGTCTGTAACACTAAAGGCAAAAGAGACTGCACTAAGGAAATGTGAATGAGGTATGTACTTTAGTTAATAATAATGTATCAATACTGGTTCTTTAATTTTAACAAATACTAGTGTGAGGTATTATAAAAATTAACAAACAGAAATCTCAAATAAAATAGAGTCAAGGAGCCAGAAGGGGGAGCTCTCACAACCTACGACAACAGCAGCCCCCAACAAGAAAAAGAAAAACCTCCTCTTTTTGCCTGGCAAGAGCTCAGCCAATGAGAGACTGCCACAACTCAGCCAATGAAAAGCCACTATACTTCGAACTCTCAATTCCTCCAATGGGCTCTCTGCTTACTAGCCTTCCCGGCTTCCTCTTTGAACTCTCGCTAAGAGTTCTCGTCACGTTGAGGCAGAGGGAGTTGCCCGAGGCTCGCCACTGTTGCAGACCGGGAATTAACAATTCTCTGCTGATTCTGAGTAAGTCCACTTTTACCTCAGAAGTAACTGGCAGTCTGTTTGTTTAAGGTCAACATTTTGCGGGCCCATACAGGGATCCAGAGGAGACCTCCAACGACTCTGAGGCTGGTGCGCAGACAGGTATGGTAACTAAAAATTCCACTGAATGGTTTTTTATTGCTGACCCTGAGGTTTAAGGGTAAGTTTTTCTCCTGAATCCAAGCTTCTGCCCTCTTTGTGTTTTGAAGCTCTCCAGGTTTAATTTGGGATCTATTTTAACGGTTTATTCTTTCTGATTAAGGTCTTATTCTGTCTGTGAGTACTTCTTTGGCACTTCGGCCTGGTTTTTTGTTTTTTTTTTAAATCAGGCTATTCCAACTGGAACTGTGGTAGCCTTCAGCTTGATTTCTTTTGGAACAGGAAGTGTTTCATTGGAACTATGCTACTCAGCCTTCAGCCTGATTCCTTCAGGATTAGGGTGCTCCATTAGAGCTGTGCTGAGCAGCCTTTGGCCTGGCTCCTTTGAGACTAGACTGTTCCCTCAGAACTGGCTGGTAGTAGGCCTGCAGGCTGTTTGAGCCTGCTTAAGCTGTTCAGGCTGTTTGAAAATTACTATTTTACTCTAAAGAAAAACCTCTGAGAAATGGGATCCCAATTATCTAAATACTTTGAGGACACCCTTACCTACCAGGATCCTGGCTGATTTTATGTTTAAAAACCGCAGTCCTTCCTCATGTACATTTCTAAGTAAATGGACCAACCTAACCAAAGGCAATTTAGAACATGAATGGTCATTATGGAGAACTATTGAAATCCCAAACTTACTTAAGACCAAATTGACAACCACACCTGTAAAATTTCCAAAACTGAATGGAATGCCTATTTCAATTATTTTGAGGCTTCCAAACATTATCAGGAGCCTAAAATTGCATCTCTGCAGAATAAGATTTTAAGATCCTCTGAGGCAAACAAAGAAAGATAGAATGGCTGCAAAAGCCTCATGTTCCTCTTCCCTGGCTTCTGCATCACAGATACCGCCTCCACTGTCATCTTATTCCTTTCCCCTGGCTCTGCCTCCAGTGCCATCCTCCTTCTTCCCTTTTATGCCACCTATACCTCCTCTGTAACCCTCAGTTCCCTCATACTAATTCTCTCACCAAACTTTCCCTTTTCTCTGAAACTCTCCCCACTGCCATTTCCTCTGAACTTACCAGAACCTGTCTCTCTAAAATTAAGCCTTGTGAGGATCCAGAGACTAAACTCTTAAATTTTTTTTATATCCCCTGGACTAAAGTGGAACTGCAAAGCCATAGTCAAAGATTTTCCCAAAGTAACTGAAATCCTTACAGATATGCTGAGGAATTTAATGTAGTCATTCAGACTTATCAACTCTGACTTAAATCAGCTAGTTCATATGCTTGTCAGTGAAGGCCAGGCCCAGCTTTGGATGAAAATCACCAACTGGGGAAATCCTGAAAGGTCTCTAGAATTACAACTGGGAGACCAGCCCATTTACCAATCAAGCTCAGGCAATTGCTAAGTGAGTTCATAGAGCAATTCATAGTGCTTTTCCAAAGCCTGTTGACTGGAACAAAATTCAGGCTTGCACACAAAAACCTAATGAACCTGTTCATGACTATTATGATCAACTTCAGAATGTGTTTAAGGAAAATTCTAATCTTCCTTCAGATGCTGTTCTTCCTGGGTAGCTTTCAACTCTATTTTTATTAGTGGGCTGAACCAGGATTTTTCTCTTCTAGTAAAAAGGACCAGGATGGAATGGGAAACTTTGTCCACTCCAGATTTAGTTAATCTGGCAAACCAGCTCTCTTACACTCTAGATGAGTCACATAAAAGGAAAACTGCTAAAATTCTTAATCTTCAACTCTAGCAAGTGGAGGCCCCTAAACAAAACCAAAACCCTCCTAGTTTCTGCTATTATTGCAAAGAGCCAGGATATCAGAAAAGAGATTGTTACCAATTTAAGCACTTCAGGTGCCTTCAGCCTTCTAACTTGTCTATCCAACATCCTCCCAATTCTCAATGACAGGATTCAAAGGAACTATAAGGGCTATTCCCAATCCCTCCCTCTTAATTATCTTGAAGAACATTTCTCCAGATTAAGGATAAATCTTTTCCAGTCCTGACACCAGAGCCACACTCTTGGTGCTCAACCCCACTACAATAAAATGGTCTCTACCTTGGAGCACTAAGACAGTTCAAATAGTAGGGATCCCTAATGAACCTCAAGAGTTTCCAGTCTCTGAACCTATTCTCTTTTGTTTAGGCCCTTTGAGAGATAACACACCCTTTTCTCTTTAGTTCCTCCACCCCTATCCATTTATTTCACTGAGTCTTCTTAGAGAAGTACAGCATCATGCCAGAATTTTTCTCTCCCAAAAGGAAGAAATAATTCTACAATTTGACAGTAGTCATCAAAGCAGTCAATCAGGTGAATTAAATGACCCTTTGACATCTTTTATTTGCTCTGTCTCTGATGGTACTACAGCTGATTCTGCAAACATTGATCATTTGTCCCTATTGGATCAGCTACTACCCTCCTTGTGGGCAAAATCTCCAACTGATATTGGTAATTCACAGTGTACATCCCATCAAGATCCAAATACCCCCCCCAAACTTCTCCCCAGAATTAATCAACACCCTGTAAGTAAAGAAGGCGTTCAAGGTAAAAAGCCCTTAATAGAAGATAACAAGGCTCAAGGCCTCATTATCCCTTGTACTAATCCCTGTAGTCCTCTGATTTTACCAGCAAGGAAACCTAAGGGCTGAGGGTGGAAGTTTGTCCAGGACCTCTGAGCAATAAACAAGACTGTTATCCTTCGACACCCTGTTATTCCTAACTTTCATATGCTACTAACATCCGTTTCCAACAGAAGCAAACTCTTTACTATGATTGATTTATGCAGCGCATTCTAACCAATACCTTTTTGCCTTCATTTGGGAAGAGAAACAATTCACCTGCACAGTAATGCCTCAGGGTTTTACTGAGAGTCGTTATTTCTCACAAATCCTGAAGGCTGATCTGGATGGTATAAAGTTCCTTTGGGGTTCTACTTTGTTGCAATATGTGGATGATTTGCTTCTTTGCCCTCCTTCTCAAGCCTCCTCACAGGAAAACAGCATCCACTTGCTAAAGCTTTTAGCCTTAAAGTGACATAAGGTTGCCAAGGAAAAATTGCAGTTTTCCCAAACCCAGGTTCGATATTTAGGGCATCTGATACCAGAAAAAGGGCTATACCTGGATCCAGAAGGCTTCATGATGTCCTAAGTTTCTGAAAATCCAAAACTAAGCGCCAACTACAAGGTTCTCTCGGGCTAGGTGGATATTGCTGAAACTGGATTCCAAATTTCTCTCTTACAGCCAAATCTCTGTATATTTTACTAAAGAGCAACCCCAACACAATTTTATGGGAAGAACCAGACAAAATAGCCTTTAAGGCCTTAAAGGAGAGTTTGATGAACCCACACACCCTTGGGCATCCAACGATCAGATTCCCTTTTCCATTTTTATATATGAAAAGGAAGGTAATGCCTTTGGGGTACTCACCCAAAAACATGGGGACCACCATTGATCCACAGGGTATTATAGCCAGCAACTGGACCCTGTGGCACAGAGACACCCCCAGCCCACACCTTGCCTTAGAGCCATTACTGCCACTGCCTTTTTGGTTAAGGCCATCAAAAAGATCGTGGTGGGATCCCTTTTAACCATTTTTGTACCTCATGCAGTAGAAGCCCTTCTGAATTCTCCTCACACTCAGCATTTCTCAGTCAGCCAACCTCAACTCCTAAGAAGTCCTTTTGTTAACTTCCTCACATAACTCTTTTAGGTTGTAATAACCTTAACCCTGTGACTCCTCTCTCCTCCATCATCAGCAAAGTCCCTCACAACTACTTAACACTGATGGATCACCTCCTGATGCCTCGTGATGATCTGCAGGAAAGTCATTTGGGTAATGTTGACTTCTCATGGCTTGCTGATGGTTCTTTTTAAAAAGGTGATCATGGTAAATATTGTGCTGGGTATGCTATTGGAACTCCTTTTGATGTTGTTGAGACAGCATCTTTACCTATGGCTACTTCAGCCCAACGGGGCTGTACTTCAGCCAAGTACAAAACTGCCAATATTTATACTGACAGTAGACATGCTTTTGGAGAAGCTCATGATTTTGGAATGTTGTGGAAGCAACATGGCTTCCTAACTTCCAGTAGAAATAAATTTTAAAATGGCCCCTATGTTCAGGAATTACTGAATGTAATACTTTTACCTGCCACTTAAGCTATTATTAAAATTCCAGGGCATTCTAAACTTGACTCCCTGGAAGCTAAGGGAAATTACCTTGCTGACAGTTCCACAGGGAATGCTGCCCTTAAAGGAACCAAAAGCAGTCAAACTTCTGTCACAGTCCAAAGGGATATTTCCCCAAATGATAACTCAGAAAAACTGGCTGGAGAAGCCCAACAACTGGCCTCAGAAAAGAAAACACAAGATTGGAAATTCAACAACTCTTGGTTTGATAAAAAGCGAAAGCTCTGGTTCAGATCAAATAACAATTCAGTCTGACTGAAGACTCTAAAATTCCTACTCCTAATCATTGTATATGCATTAAACCATTGGTCTACTGACAAAATTACAACTTTCATGAATCAATATTCGTGGGGAAACATTAACAAAGCTGCAAAAAATGCCTACCTCACTTGTCCCACTGGTCCAAAGTACAACCCAGGGAAGCCTGTTCTTACTGCTCCCAAGCATTTTAAACTGCCTTATAGACCATTCAAGGTCTGGCAATTGGATTTCATACAACTTCCTCCATCTCAGGGATGTAAATAAATACGTTTTGGTCATGGCCTGAATGTTTTCACACTGGACTGAAGCCTTCCCTTGCAGAGAGGCTACTGCCTCTTCTGTGGCTAAAGTCCTTTTGGAAAATATACCTACCTGGGGAAATCCTCTCAAACTTCATAATGATCAGGGGACCCATTTTACTGGTCAGGTATTTTGACGTCTGTGCTGTTTGGCCAGTTTTACAACAGTTTCACTGCAATTAGCACCTTCAATCCTCTGGTTTAGTCAAATGAACTAACGGCATTATTAAAACTCAACTGGGGGGCTTCCCTGGTGGCGCAGTGGTTGAGAATCTGCCTGCCAATGCAGGGGACACGGGTTCGAGCCCTGGTCTGGGAAGATCCCACATGCCACGGAGCGGCTGGGCCCCTGAGCCACAATTACTGAGCCTGCGCGTCTGGAGCCTGTGCTCTGCAACAAGAGAGGCCACGATAGTGAGAGGCCCGTGCACCGCGATGAAGAGTGGCCCTGCTTGCCACAACTAGAGAAAGCCCTCACACAGAAACGAAGACCCAACACAGCCATAAATAAATAAATAAAAATTAAAAAAAAAAAAACAACTCAATGGGCAAAATTTGTGTGGGCCCTCTAAATACGTTGGCCAAAAGCACTGCCATTGATCCTTCTAAATCTTATATCCATCCCTTTTGGAACTCAAACGCTCACCCTCTGAGATAGTCACAAGTCACTCAATGCACTCGGTTCCTACCTCTTTTGCCCCACAGCTGACAAAACGAGAAATACTCCAATATTGCAAAGGCCTAATCGCTTCTATTAAAAATAACCATGTTTTAGTAGAGCAATGTTTTCACAGTGCACTCTCAGGAGACAAAGACCTTAAGCACCCTCGCAGCCTGGAGATTTCATCTACTGGAAAAGACACCTCCAGGACTTCCCTGGTGGTGCAGTGGTTAAGAATCCGCCTGCCAATGCAGGTGACACGGGTTCGAGCCCTGGTCCAGGAAGATCCCACATGCCGCAGAGCAACTAAGCCCATGTGCCACAACTATTGAGCCTGCACTCTAGAGCCTGTGAGCCACAACTACTGAAGCCCGCACGCCTACAGCCCATGCTCCGCAACAATAGAAGCCACCGCAATGAGAAGCCTGCACACCGCAATGAAGAGTAGCCCCCGCTCACCGCAACTAGAGAAAGCCCGTGTGCATCAGTGAAGACCCAACACAGCCAAAAAAAAAAAAAAAAGTTCATTTAGTAATTAGCTTTAATCAGACAAGGTAGGGAGATGTGAGTTTGGCTGCTATAAACCAGGCAGTGGTTACCATGGATATGCCAGAACCTTAACAGCCACTGTTAGGACATGGACTTACTCTTCATAAGGGGGCAACTAAGCTGTGTTACTCTGGCAAAAAGGCTAGAAAGCTCAATACACCTTCCTATTACTCTACCCATCTTATGTCTTTCACCCAAAAAGAACCAACTTCTAATCAGATACATAATTAACCACCCCAAGGTATGCAAAATATATCATTATCTCCATTCTGTAGATAAGAAATCTGAAAATGGTAGGTTTAATTTAGGTGATTTCATTCCAGAGTACCCAGGAGAGGTGCTAGAAATGAAAGGACCCAGCAATCCCTAGTCCAGTTATTTTCCTTCTTGGTTATCCTACTTATCCTTTTTTTTTTTTTTTAACACATCTTTATTGGAGTATAATTGCTTTACAATGGTGTGTTAGTTTCTGCTTTATAACAAAGTGAATCAGCTATACATATACATATATCCCCATATCCCCTCCCTCTTGCATCTCCCTCCCACCCTCCCTATCCCACCCCTCTAGGTGGTCACAAAGCACCGAGCTGATTTCCCTGTGCCATGTGGCTGCTTCCCACTAGCTATCTATTTTACATTTGGTAGTGTATATATGTCAGTGCCACTCTCTCACTTCGTCCCCGCTTACCCTTCCCCCTCCCCCTATCCTCAAGTCCATTCTCTACGTCTGCATCTTTATTCCTGTCCCGCCCCTAGGTTCTTCAGAACCATTTTTTTTTTAGATTCCATATATATGTGTCAGCATACAGTATTTGTTTTTCTCTTTCTGACTTAACTTCACTCTGTATGACAGACTCTAGGTCCATCCACCTCACTACATATGACTCAATTTCGTTTCTTTTTATGGCTAATATTGCATTGTATATATGTGCCACATCTTCTTTATCCATTCATCTGTGGATGGACACTTAGGTTGCTTCCATGTCCTGGCTAAATAGAGCTGCAATGAACATTGTGGTACATGATCCTTCTTTAAGATATGTTCTTAATGAAGAATTTGTGTGATGCCAGTTTGACCTTTTTTAGTGGTACTAACAAATACAGACTGCCTGAGATCAAGTTAGGAAGCTCTGCTAATTATCAGGAAGTAGACATGAAGCTGCTACTTCTTGTCTCAAAGGGAGATGGCTATCATGGAACCCAGACAATCAGACTCTAGTGTTTCAGGCTCCAGGTCTTATCAGCTTCATGAGCAAAGCTGGAGTAAGGCTGATTTTGATCACAGGCCACATATAAGGTTTCCCTTTCATCTAGCATAAGCCAGAGCTATTCTCCAGGAGGTCCTTATGGGAATCCAAATGATTTTCTAGGGAATGAACTATGCTCTAAGACGTGCTATGAAATGTGAGTCCCTATTTGGGGATGGCAATTCTCTAAAACAGTGGGTGACTCTGCAGAACCCTGCTAAGTTATTCATTGATAAGCTGGCACATACACTGTGCTCAGCAGATAGCTAAGAAAAGCCCATCTGAGTATCAGCCTAAGTACTTTGTTAACCCAACCAGACCTTCCCCCAGCTCTGGGCCCCAGTGTAATTAGTCATTAGGAAAATATAAATCAAAACCACAAATTAGATACCACTTCACATCCACTAGTATGGCTATAAAAAAATACAGCAATGAGAGTTGGCGAGGATGTGGAGAAATTCGAACTATCCTGCCTTGCTGGTAGGAATGTAAAATGTAGAAAGAATCTGACACTTCCTAAAAAGGTTAAACATAGAGTTATCATATGACCCAGCAATTACACTCCTAGGTATATACCCAAGAGAACTGAAAACATATGTCCTCACAAAACTTGTACACACATGTATATAGCAGGATTATTCATAAGAGTCAAAAAGTAAATACAATCCAAATGTCCATCAACTGATGAATGGATAAACAAAAGGTGGTATATCCATACAATGGAATATTATTCAGCCGTAAAAAGTAATGAAATACTAATACATGCTACAACATGGATTAACTGTGAAGTGACTGTGTAAATTACCCTTTCTACTTAGGCAATCACTTCCAAATACAGCTGTACTTTGATATCACCTGGGGAGCTTATGCTGCTCCCTGAGAATCTTTGAGAGTAGGGTACCTGGACTGATGTTTGAAATCAATTAGAGTAGATGATCTCTAAAATCCCTTATAGCATTAGGAATTGTATGAAATCTATGATAGTGGGTCACCAACACCCACATTTTTGAAGCAGAGGCAGTAAGAGAACCAAGCCCAATGAATAGTTGTTAATTAGAACAGGTCTTCCAGTTGAACTCTAAGCTGGTTCTTCTCCAAGGCATCTCTTCACCCCACCCGCACCCCCAAGGTTGCATGAAGATATTCATAACAGGAATGAACTATGGCTGAAGGGATAGGTCACACCTGATGCCATCATGCCTATGTGGGTTGCTTTAATAAGAAATCACCCCATTTTGCCACTAGAGTTGACTATAACCAGTCCCTCCCTCTATGACATAGACAAGGTTGGATAGAATGAAGTAATGGACTTCTGACAGTCCCAGGCTTCCTGTTTATCAGTACCTGTGTACTCATAAGCTGATTTAGGTTCAGAGTTAATAATGGGGCTGATTTCTTGTTTACTTGTTTCCCTTAATATTAAAGAACTAAGCTGAATCATGTTCCAGATACTGACCTCCTGCTGGCCTTGTGTAAAGGCAACTGAAGAGACACGAAGGTAATACTGTAATTATTTCTCTAGACCTGTTCCACCATTTCCTCCAATGTACCTGCCCACAATCCCTCAAAGGACAAATCTTTATGATATATATTATTAGGGGAAGTGACTAAGTAGTGTCTACAAGATTAGGGACAGGGTTGGGGGAGGATGGCCAATTCTACAAGGCAAGTGAATCAGGGAAGAAAAGCATCCTTGGAGGCTTTGGGGAGGGGTCCCCACACCACCTTCTACCACCTGGCTGTCCCTTTTATGACTGCATTGGGACCACTGCAGGCAGAGCCCCAAACACCAAGGAAGAGTATAATTCTTTCTTTAGCTTAAGAACTAACAGTACTTTTAAGGCTTTGGCTCATTTTCCTTTTCCATTTCTAGGAATGTGACCATCATTATCATTGGACTGGACAACTCAGGCAAAACTGTTCTTGTGGAGGTGTTCCAGAGACGTAAGGAATTGAGAGTATTAGATCCTGGTTTAGGTCTCCCATGGGTCCCAGCGACCAATGAAACAATCATTCCTTCCTAGCCTTACTTCATGACCCTTGAGTTTCCTCTTTTGAAGGTAAACACTTCCTAACACACACACACACACACACACACACACACTCTCTCTCTCTCTCTCTCTCTCTCTCTGCTCTCCTCGGGTGTTATCAGCCTGTTTATGTAATGTCTGTCACCTGCTCCCTTTATAAGATATCCTAATTGAAGGTATTCTCATAATGTCAGTATGAATGAACTCAGACTATGTAAAGCACTGCAGTCGATTAGGAAGGATAGCATGTTTGAAAGTGTCTAGTTTCAGAGCTCAATTAAAGTGGAATTTGGTCTAGATAAGAGAGACAAGTGGGGGATGATGAAGAAGTTCAATAACGTGAAACTCTTTGTGACAGTTCATATAGAGGGTTGGAGCTTGAGAAATGGTGTCAGTTCAGAGACGTGCAAGTTTAATACCAAATCTCCAGTTTAATACCTTGACATTTCAAGAAGCCATTACACAGAATTTCAGGGAGCTACTTTTCCGGTTGTGAAGACACAGCTAACTGCTAGCCAATCAAAGAGCCCAGCACAGTGGTTGGCACAGGATGCCCTCCACTGATTTTTATTAAATAAAAGAAGGGTTATGATGAGGTGGTTGTTTTATGTAGGCTGGCAGCAATCTACAACGTAGAGGAAAGGGCTAACTTGACTCCTCTGCCTCTGGCCTACTTGAAGCCAGCATCAATTTCGTTGAAATACAGCAACAGCCTGCTGGCTGATCTTGCCGTCTGTAGTTGTCTCCCCAGTATTCAGTCCACACAGCTGCCCGAAGGACTTAATGCAAACATCTGATCATGACCCAACCCTGCATGAAACCACTCAATGCCTCCCTGTTGTCATCAAAATAAAACTTAAGTTTCTCAGCTGCACACAAGGAAGGCCCTCCACAATCTGGTCCCTGATTTCTCCAGCTTCACTTCCCATGCTCTGCACATAGGCCCCCTGATGGAGCCAAAACAAATGACTTGCCATTCATCTGCCACTATACCATTCTAGTTCACATGCCCACACTTTCTGTACATGCTCTCCTGCTACCTAGTATTTCATCCCCTCCATCATCTACCTGCTTAATCAGATGCCTCAAGACACAGCCTAAGCTTGACCTCAGGAAAGCCATCCCTAACGCCCAGCACCTCCTTCTTCAGCTCCTACTCTATTCTGTGCCTCCCTCGATCATGCACTTATCACAACATCATTGCACAACTGCAAGTCCATCCCCTACACTGCGAGCCCCTGAGGAAAAATAATGGATTTTTTTCAGCTCTGTATCTTCAGTCTCTGTACTTTTAGTACGTTCAGGTAGGTACTCATTCACTTGTGGAATGAATGTTCTCCCTCATTCCACCATTCTCCTCAGGCTACATGTTGCCTCATTCCAACTTTTCCCTCTCTTCCCCTCCCCCCACCCTCGGAGTGGTAGCCCCAAGCACATTTTAGCCAATGGTTCAGCCTGGTATCCCACCTTATGGGCAGCAGACTTGACTCTGCCTCTCCCAATTCCCTGATTGGCAGAAATGGTAAAAAGGTAAGCAGCAGCAAGAAAATCAAGGAGCCAGGGTAAATCACAAGATTACTGATAAAAGTGGGGATAATTTTTAGAGCCCAACTCAGCCCCACCCCTAGATTCCCATCCAGTCTGGGTGGGGCCTGGTAATCTATATTTTAAGAACTCCCCAGGCCTTTCAGTTGGCCAGTCAGCTTTGAGAAGCACTCATCTGTAATTAGCCTTATGCTATTTTGCCTAGGAGAATAGCATCTGCTTTCCATTTTAATTCCTAGAGGACAGAGCCTGGAGTCTGTTTAATTTGTTACTGTATAACCTGCCTTGTGGTTGGTGAATAACTTGGGGCTGATACATAAACCAATAGGTTTATGGTTGTGACTTCATTCACGGAGAAGTTTTTAATGGCTAAGAAGCAAAGTGCCACTGATGTCACATTCTAAAGAACATCTCAGGCCACCTCTGTCCGTGCAGGACTGCCAGAGTCAATCTAGTAGGTTCCTCTGTACCCAAAATGCAATAGCTTGCCCCCCCACCAGCTCCTGCAAATGTTCATGATTGCCGAAAACAGATAATAGCCTAGGGAGGAAGTTCCAATCTACAAGTAGTAACTTGTGTGAATATCTGAAGGCACCAGCTATAAAATCTTTTGGGACATAAGCCATTATCATTAACATCATTCACTATAACTGTTTTGTCTGGCATGGTCATATGGGGCAAGGAACCCAAGCATGAGCACAAGCAGGTGCCCTAAATGAGGGCGTTTAAAGCAGTTTCTCTCAAACCCGGCTATACATTTCAATCATCTGGGGAGCTTTAAAAGAAAATGCTGCCTGAGCCCCGCCCCAGATCTATGGCATCAAACTCTCAGAGAGTGAGGCCTAATGTCATAGGTTTTAAAAGCTCCACAGGTGATCCTGGAGCATAGTGAGTACTGAGAGCCAAAAATCAGAATCACCTGAAGAGCTTTCACACCAACTGATCTGGGACCTGAAGGTTCAGATATTTTGGCCTGGAGAAAGCCCAGGGAATCAAAACCTTAACAAGCGCACCAGATGATGCTGAGACACAACAGGCATGAATTTTACTGCTCTTTAAGGCAGTGGGTCTCAAAATGTAAGGTGCAGAAGAATCACCTGAGGATTTTGTTAAATGTCGGAGTTTGCTAAACATACAGATGCTTGGGTCCCAAGCCTAGGGATTCTGATTCATTTGGTGCAGGGTAGGACTTAACAATCACCCACATGTAACTCTAAAGCAGACAGTCCCCAAACTATGCTTTATGCAACACTCTGCTAGGGATATAGAGATGGATTCATCTCAGTACCTGTCCTCAGAGTGTTTATAAATTAATAGAGGAAATAAGAGAAATGTAAATTTTCAGGGGACAACTTCTGGTGGCATCTAGGGTTTGCCAACAACACATTGAATTATTGAAGAATTGGTAAGGTTTCAAGTAAAAAAAAAAACGGGGAAGATAACATAAAGCTTGCACTGATACAGAAAACAAGATTTTAAAATTACCTTTAGAGTTTTCACCTATTCACTTATTATTTTTAAGTAGTCTAATACAGACATAACAAATGACACATCAAAGCTGTGACTGAGGGCTTCCTTGGTGGTGCAGTGGTTAAGAATCCGCCTGCCAATGCAGGGGACACGGGTTCGAGCCCTGGTCCAGGAAGATCCCACATACCGAAGAGCAACTAAGCTCCTGCACCACAACTACTGAGCCTGCGCTCTAGAGCCCGTGAGCCACAACTACTGAGCCCACGTGTCACAACTACTGAAGTCCGCACGCCTAGAGCCCGTGCTCTGCAACAAGAGAAGCCACAGCAATGAGAAGCCTGCGCACTGCAACAAAGAGTAGCCCTCGCTCGCCGCAACTAGAGAAAGCCCACACGCAGCAACAAAGACCCAACGCAGCCAAAAATAAATAAATTAAATAAATTAATTAATTTAATTAAAAAAAGCTGTGACTGAAAATTATATGTTCTGTGAAAGCTATAATTAAAAATAAATCATTGACTAACATAAAAACAGAAGAGGACATTATGAGATGACATTAAAATGTAATAATATGTACATATACACACATATAGAGAGACATGTATACATGTAAATGTGTGTATAATCATAAATTTCCAAAGATCTGAAAGCATCCTATTAACTTCTCAGCTAAACGACTTATTCTGGTAATCCTATGGAAAATGTTCCAGGTAGATTTGAAACTATAAATAAGAAGCTACTGATTCTGGTCTTAGAACTCCCAGGTGTGAGTGTAGAGAATCTATAAAATCATTTTATTACTAATATGGGCAGAGAGCTGGACCAGAACTGTCAGTTGAACAGACTGGAATGGGTCTGCAGACTGTCATGCTGAACCACATTTCTCTGGGGGCTGAGTGAGGGGTGGAATGCCCTGTGGAATTGTATGGTCTGGCCATAGCCTTGAAAGGGCAAAGGTACCTGAGTTTGGCATGGTTTCTCGGAGGAGATAGGAGGAAGAGGACTTCATACGCTCATCCACAGTAACAGGCACCATAAACGTTTACTGAACACCTACTGTGCATAAGGGAATGCAGAGCCCCTCCCTCACAGAGCTTAGATTTTAGCTGGGGAGACAGGACACACACAGAATGAGGTGAAGGACCAGTTTAACAGATCACGTGTTCAACAAGAGAGAGAGAAGTGAGAGCTGGACTGGTCAGAGAAGCTTCCTAAAGTAAGTGGTACTTGAGCTGGGCCTTGAAGAAAGGATGCGAGAGAAGAGCATCCTGTTAGTTCATTCATTCATTCCTTGATTCACTCATCAAATTCATTCAACAAATATTTATTGAGCACCTGTGTGCCAACCTCTGTGCTTGGCATTATGTATATAACAGTAAGTAAAACTGAAGGGGTTCCTATCCTGTTGCAGTTTATAACCCAGATAAATAAATCATAGAATTTATAACACTGTAATATGCGCTGTGATAGTGGTAAGCCCAGAAGAAAGGCACCTTATCCGGACTGGGGGATGGTGGTGTGAGAGAAGACTTTCTAGAAGGAACAAGATCTAAGTTGATATTTAAAAAACAAAATAGGTGTTAACCAAGCAGAGAGTAGTGGAAGAGTGTTCTAACCAGCAGGAATAGCATCTTGTGAAGGCCCAGGGCAAAAAGAGCATGACATTCATGTGGAGTGGCGGGTAGAGAGGCACATGAGTCAGGAAGCATAGGGAGGAATAGACTGGGTACCAGGGACCCTGGACACCAGTCAGGGAAGAGATGGATCTGGCAGGTTAGGAGGCAAAGGAGTCTGTATTCTATCTTCGGAGCAGTGGGTACTCACGGAAGGTTACTGAGCCAGGAGAGGGTAGCATGAGCAAAGTGTGGTTTAGGAGGATGGATTGGCGAGCATGAGCCGGATGGCAGGATACATTCGTAGGATTCCTCAGGGCAGGCTCTAGTCAAAGTTCAGATCATCGTTTAACAAATTCTTTCATCTAACTATAGCCCCGTTTTGTTGTTGCTTCTCCTCTCTTCCCCTATGCATAGTACTCCCCAGTAGGACGGGCGGTTGTATGAAACCTGAACTGACCACAGTCCTGCTGGATGATTATGAAGTTTCCATCTATGACCTGAATGGAGACAGTAAGGGCCGAGAAATCTGGCCAAACTACTACGCGCAGGCACATGGACTTATTTTTGTCCTGGATTCCAGTGACTCAACGCGCATGCAGGAAGTGAAGGTCATCTTACCACGCCTGCTGTCTGATGAAAGAGTGGCCGGGAAACCCATCCTACTGTAAGAGTCTGCCTTTGTGTCCAATTTGCCCTTCCCATTTTGTGCCTTTAGAAGAGAAGTAGACAGCGGAAGGGTTAAGTGGTCCCTGTGTCACATCCAGTTAGACCTCCTCTCCTCTTTGGCTGAAGGGGAGTGGCCCAGTCCTCTGGGGGCTGTTTTCAAGAGCCACTTTCTACCAGGCGCTGCCATGGGGGAACCTGTTACCTAACTGTGCAAAGGTAACTTTGAAGGCAAGCATCAGAGGGAAATGGAGAGTAATATCTGGATCTTCCACTGCACCCCCCGCCCCAACCCATCCCTCGACTCTTCCTGAAGACTGCCTTCCTAAATTTGCTTCTTTTTTCTGGCTTCGGTCTTTGACCCTGAGATGATGGCAGAAAACCCCTATTTTGTATATTCAACGCCAATGGCCTCCTCCCTTGGAAAACTGCCCGAGAGTTATGTAACTAACTCTTACCCCAGGATGAGGATTCAGGTGGCCTGTCAATCCTCACCCCTCCCCCACTCCCTTTTACCCTTTTTTGTTCCTCGTTAGGACCCCCAACTCAAGCGTGGACAGAGTTTGGGGGAGGATGTAGAAGCGCCAAATTCGTTTGTATCCCAGTTAGCAATTCTAATTAAAGTTTGATGGTGCAGTGTAGAGGAAGTGAGAAATGAGGCCTGGGGATTATCTCGGATTCAAATTACTTGTGCTATTCTTTCCTCCACTGAGAGTTGGCTAGAAAAATGTCGGGCTCACCTCACTGGGTATGGCTTAAAAGCTAGTCCCTGGATATGTAGCAGCTGTACCAGAATTGGTTGTCCCCCTCTTTCCCTTCTTTTCTTTCCCTTGGCCTCTATCTCAGTTTTACTCTTCCTCTCTTCTTCCCTCCCTCTCTCCAATGCCCGGCTTTAGCCTGGCCAACAAGCAAGACAAGAAGGACGCCTTGCTACTTCGTGATATTACTGAATATCTGCTGCTGGAAAGGCTAACGAAGAAGAACCAGTCCCTGTGCCGAATCGTAAGTGTCCAGCCCTCCCCTCCCTTGTCCTCTCAAGCAAGGCCAATGCCTCCCTTGGCCCATAATCAGCCTCCCATGCCGGGTCTTAGGCAAAGCCTCTCTTTGCCAGGCAACAACTACAGTGACGATTTCTGACTCAACAGTGATAATAAATATCCCACTCTTACAACACTTTCACATCTGTTTTCTCATTAGGCCTGCAAAATAGCTCTTTAAAGTTGGAAGTTTCAATAGCCTCATTTTATGGTTAAGAAAGTTAAGGCTCAGAGACTCTGAGTGACTTGTCCGAGGTCACACAGCCAAGACATTACACTTGATTACAGGATCTTAGCTTTTGTACCTTTCATATACCTTCTCAGGACTGAATGCTGAGTATCTCCTAGGAAGTCCTAAGAGCCTCTCTAGGCACAGCAGAGCTTATGTGCACGTGTGCTCTTTGGCTGAGGGTGACTGGGACTGTGAGCCCCAGGGGTCCCAGGCTGCTGGGCTGGAGCCTTCTCTTCTCTTTTTGTCACAGGAGCCCTGTTCAGCCATCAGAAACCTCCAAAGAAGGAACCATGAGCCTATAATTGGAAGCCTGCGCTGGCTGTTATCTGCCATTGGGGATAAATATGAAGAGCTGTGTGCTCGCCAACAGCCACTCCCATTGAGCATCCCAGCCTCCGAGGGCACCACCAGAGGCTTTGGGGAAATACGCTCATCAGACAGGTACCGAGCTGTCTCTATTAGGTGTACTGATAAGAATAGATGCAAAAGTCAGTCTTCAACATAAGCAGTGAGTTCTGGGAGGGGCATGGATTCTGTGCGGTGCTGAGCAAGTCTCTCAAGATCAGTTGGCCCAAATGGGGCGAGGGCAGTGACCACAAACATACCAACATTGTTAGGTACACCCTCCCCTCGGCACAATTTAAGTGGTCACGTCAGTGGGATGAGTTAAGTCATCAGTATTAGATCATCTCCAAAAGAGGGTTTCAATTCCCTGGTTTGTCACAGAGAGGAGAAAAGGAGCACGAGCCCCTTAAGGAGCTTATTGGCAATATTCTATGGCTAAATGCCCTGGAGGTGCCCCACATTCTCTGCTTCCTGTTCTCTGATCATCCCAATGATAAGGAAAGATGGGAGGGAACAGGAATATGGAAAAGAAGAAGAAAAAAAAAAGAAAACGGGGTGATCAAGGTTTTGAGGAATAAGAGGACTAAATGTCCTCTTGTTCTGTTGTCCGTTTAATTGTTCCAAAGACATATGGCAGGGCTGGGGGGATAGCTGGATTTGATTAAGGAGCTTGCATCTGTTTTCACTATGGCTTTGTCCTTTCTATCTTCCCCAGCTTCACTACCAGGATGGGAAACTCCAAAGAAAAAAGACAGTGCCTAGGACAACACTCAATGGAACCTAAGCCTCTAAAGCCAATCCTACAGGTAAGTGGCTCATTAAATGTTATTGCCCCAGGGACCAATCCCTGAGCTCTCGGGCACCAACTGACTTTTTTTTCCTTCATCTTCCTGCTATACAGAAAGAAGGTGTAAGAATAAGACCTAAAAAGAACACATCAGTAACATTTGCTTTAGACGAACCCGAGGAGGAGCGTAAGTGTTATGGGGAAAATGGAGCTCGTAACACCACTGAGCTTTGCTACAATCAGAGCCCCCAGCTCCATATGCCAAGGAAATCTTTTTGAAGGTAATCCTGGATCAGTGGTTAGTCAGAGAAGAAAAGATATAAAGGTCTTTCCTCACAATTTATAAAACAGTATTCCTATTTTGAGTCCAAAACTCTTTTCTCATACTATGGTTGGTGGTCAGAAGAAAGAAATGTAGATGAAGTGTGCTTGGGGATCACCATCTGGCCATCCAGTATGATGCCCCAAGATCTTTGTTTGGATGTCTATAGGGTTATCTTAAAGGTTATGATTTCCAGTGGTGGAAGTACAAATTGGTACAACCTTTAGGGAGAGTAGTTTGGTTGTATGTCTCCCTCCTACTCTCCCTCTCTCTCTCAATAGATATATATCGAGAACTTTAAAATTGTGGAAACCCTATGAGCCAATCATCTCATGTCTTAAACTGAAGCCAAAGATAATTACACAAGTACACGAAAAGGATGCTCATGGTTGCTTAATCATAGCAGTGTGTATAACAGCTAAAAATTGGAAACAAGCTAAATGCCTAACAATAGTGAATGGCTAAATGAATTATGGTGCACCCACACAATGGAATACTATGCAGACCTTAAAAGGGCTAATGTTGACTTATATTTACTGACATGGAAAGTTTTCCACAACCCAAAGTTTTGTTAGAGAAAATGGCAATTGAGAGCACAGCACATATAGCATGATGTGTATACATGCATAGAATATCTGGAGGGGAATCACCAAACACAAGCAGTGGTTTACTCTAGGGGTAAGATTCTAAGTGATTTTGAGAAGAGCCGAGGTACCTTTCTTTGGATTTGTGTATTATTGGACATTTTTTTAATAGTCATATATGATTTCTCCCAATATACTAAAGGCACTAAAAAAATCTGTGAGGACTTAAAGGCCCATTGTTGTTAACGTCTCCTCCATCTCAGTGTTCCTTGGCCCCAGTCTCCACGATGGTAAACTGTTAATATTATAATGTCACTTCTGCTCTCCAAAGGATCTGGCCCTTCAGGCTACCCCAGAGCCTTGGGTTGTTACACCTACACAGAGGGCCCTAGATAGGAACATTGAGGAGGAGAGAGGTACTGCTCTGGGAAGGAGGATGAGAGGTGAGTGGAGGGAATCTGGCAGAAGAGCGGAGGAAGTGTCTTTCTAGATGTCAGAATCTACCCTTAAATCTCTGTCCAAAATTGAAATCCATTTTTCATTTCTATAACCTCAGAACCAAGGGCAAAAAAGAGAGAAGACACCGGGGACCTTGGAAAGTAGCTAACACCCTCCTCACCTGGATGGACAGGAAGCCTGGTGCTTAGCTTTGCTTGCAGTGACTACCTATTTTCTTTCTCTTTTTAGACTTTTAACAGAGCGCTGAAGAGGAAAAGGAAGGGAAGTCAAAAGAAACATCTCATATCCCTCCTTTAGTAAATGGGTTCATCTACAGAACCATTAGGATTATTCAGTTTTTCAATTTCTGTTTGTTAGTACCTCTACAGTCCCCCTACAACTCCACCTACTCTAACATAATATCCCTGAGAACTCCCATTGTGCCTGTACATCGACATTCGAGCCATCAAATGAATCTTATCCCCACCGAGAGGCTCAAGAACAGTTAGGGGGCATCCGTTTGAGAGTGAAGACGACGTTGGCAAAGAAGATCAGAGCCTTGACGTCTTTGTACCCAGATGCTCCTGATGAAGTTTGTGAAGAACATGTTGTGGGTGACCAACTGCAGTTGAGCCTTAGAAGTACAGGGTCAGTTTAGAATTACATTTTCCCCCTATGTTCTTGGGTGGAAGGGGACTGGCATAAATAAATAAAACTGTTCTGCTGAGAATTATGCTCTGCTGAATCATTTTCAATCACGCCTCTGAAAACAACTCAGTTTTAAATTCCCTACCACTGTCTGAGAAGCCTGGCAACAATTCTTTTGCTGTCCCTTCAGGAATAGCAATTGCTGTCTCTCCTAACACTTAGGTTAGGTATGCAAAAACCATACGAGCTTAAACACATTCAACTCTCCATCCCAAGGAGGGCAGTGGTAGTGGTGGTAATCATTCTTCACTATTAGTTCAGCTGTTACTTTCACCATCAATACCACAGCCCCCATTTACTGAGTGCCTTCTGGATGTCAGATGCAGCACTAAGCTCTTCACGTTCATTATCTTATTCACAAAAACCTTGGGGGTAGGCAGTATACCTGCCTGCATTTTACAGATGAAGAAACTAAGGGGTAGGGAAGTTAAATAACTTATCCAAGGTCCCACAGCCTGTAAGATGCAGAGCAGGGAACCAAATCCAGATCTGACTCTAGAGCTACTTTAGGCCAGAAAGATCTGCTTATGCTTTTCTCACACTCTACCCAGAAAGAGAAAGCTATACCCAGGAAAAATGCTGAAGCTTCACCACGCCCATGTCAGGAGGACTACATTGACAGCAATAAGCACACCCATGGTAGTGGCAGACACGGGTGAATGAGCACTTCCATTCTGCAGGACGCTGGGCTAAGTGGTTTACATACATTACTGCCTTGCATCGTCACAAGCCTGTGAGGTCGGTTCTATTATCATCATCTTACAGAGGCAGAAACTGATGTTCAGAGAGGTCAAATCATTTGTCCCAGGGCACCCATTAGGAAATGGCAGAACTGGTTTTCAAACTAAGCTCCAACTCCATAACTCATGCTCTTAACTCCTACCCTATATGGTCTCACCAGGCAGTATAAACTAACTAGCCTATAATTGTTTCTGAGAGAGAGAAACCTGGCACATAAGGATCAGTCTCACAACACCATCTGGAGGGCCTGACACTGTCAAAGACTGCAGCATTTGCTATTATGCATTGCATATGGCCTCATGTCCAAGAGGATCACCCCAGGCACTTTGTGGGTCTTTGACAGGATTCTGACTAAGGCTCAGCTTATTAGTCATGGAGCTGGAAGGAACCTTACAGAACCTCTAGTCCAACCCCAGCTGTTATACAGATTAGGAATTTGGTACAGAGAGGTTAAGTGACTTGCCCGTGACTGTAGAGCTGATCACTGACAGACATGCTCCTAAAATCCAGATCTCCTGCATGCCCAAGCCAGTGTGCTATCATCCCTGCCCCAATGTACTACACCCTCTCTGGGGCTTCTCTGGCCACGCTTGATCCACCTACTTTCCTCCAAATTGCCCAATAAATATCACTGGAGAATTCTACTGACAATCATTCTCACCCAGGGACGCAGCAAATATCTCTACTGAAGAACAGTTTTATCAGGCAGGAGACTATAATTCAACAAACCAAGGTTCTTCAGAAAATTGGACCACCCACATTTCTCTTTATGGCATGTATGTCTATGAGGCAGGCATACTTTCTCAGCCAAGAGAGAAGGAAAAGTATGGCTAAAAGGGTGTGAGAATGCTATCTATGAATATGGGCAGGGTGGAGAATTTAGGTTGCAACGACCTCTGACAAAACTGAATTTCAGTATATCGGCATACTTCCCTTTGTACAATATATGTGTTCCTGGGTGTCAACCAAATTTTCCTACATAAAATCTATCAACCAAAAATATTTAAAGAGGGCTTCCCTGGTGACAGAGTGGTTAAGAATCCGCCTGCCAATGTAGGGGACACAAGTTCCAGCCCTGGTCTGGGAAGATCCCACATGCTGCGGAGCAACTAAGCCTGCGTGCCACAACTACTGAAGCCCACACGCCTACAGCCCACGCTCTGTAACAAGAGAAGCCACTGCAATGAGAAGCCCACACACCTCAACGAAGAGTAGCCCCTGCTCGCCATAACTAAAGAAAGCCTGCAGGGAGCAACGAAGACCCAATGCAGCAATCAATCAATCAATAAATAATAATAAAATGAATAAATAATAAAATGAATGAATAATAAATAAAAATGTAAAGAATATCCCCCAATACAGCCAGCATACTCTTATTTATTTAACATCTTTACTTAAGTATAATTGCTTTACAATGTTTAGTTGCTGCTGTATAACAAAGTGAATCAGCTATATGTATACATATATCCCCATATCCCCTCCCTCTTCTGTCTCCCTCCCACCTTCCCTATCCCACCCCTCTAGGTGGTCACAAAGCACCGAGCTGACCTCCCTGTGCTATGTGGCTGCTTCCCACTAGCTATCTATTTTACATTTGGTAGAGAATATATGTCAACGCTATTCTCTCACTTCGTCCCAGCTTACCCTTCCCCCTTCCCGTGTCCTCAAGTCCATTCTCTACATCTGTGTCTTTATTCCTATTCTGCCCCTAGGTTCTTCAGAACCATTTTTTTCCCTTAGATTCCATATGTATGTGTTAGCATACAGTATTTGTTTTTCTCTTCCTGACTTACTTCACTCTGTATGACAGACTCTAGGTCCATCCACCTCACTACAAATAACTCAATTTCATTTCTTTTTATGGCTGAGTAATATTCCACTGTACAATGTGCCACATCTCCTTTATTCATTTATCTGTTGATGGACACTTAGGTTGCTTCCATGTCCTGGCTATTGTAAACAGTGCTGCATGAACATTGTGGTACATGACTCTTTTTGAATTGTGGTTTCTCAGGGTATATGCCCAGTAGTGGGATGGCTGGGTCATATGGTAGTTCTATTTTTAGTTTTTTAAGGAGCCTCCATACTGTTCTCCATAGTGGCTGTATCAGTTTACATTCCCACCAACAGTGCAACAGGGTTCCCGTTTCTCCACACCCTCTCCAGCATTTACTGTTTGTAGATTTTTTGATGATGGCCATTCGGACCGGTGTGAGGTGATACCTGATTGTAGTTTTGATTTGCATTTCTCTAATGATTAGTGATGTTGAGCATCCTTTCATGTGTTTGTTGGTAATCTGTCTATCTTCTTTGGAGAAATGTCTATTTAGGTCTTCAGGCCATTTTTGGATTGGGTTGTTTTTTTTGATATTGAGCTGCATGAGCTATTTATATATTTTGGAGATTAATCCCTTGTCAGCTGCTTCATTTGTAAATATATTCTCCCATTCTGAGGGTTGTCTTTTCATCTTGTTTATGGTTTCCTTTGCTGTGCAAAAGCTTTTAAGTTTCATTAGGTCCCATTTGTTTATTTTTGTTTTTATTTCCATTTCTCTAGGAGGTGAGTCAAAAGGATCTTCCTGTGATTTATGCCACAGAGTGTTCTGCCTAGGTTTTCCTCTGAGAGTTTTATAGTGTCTAGCCTTACATTTAGGTCTTTAATCCATTTTGAGTTTATTTTTGTGTATGGTGTTAGGGATTGTTCTAATTTCATTCTTTTACAGGTAGCTGTCCAGTTTTCCCAGCACCACTTATTGAAGAGGCTGTCTTTTCTCCACTGTATATTCTTACCTCCTTTATCAAAGACAAGGTGACCAAATGTGCATGGGTTTGTCTCTGGGCTTTCTATCCTGTTCCACTGATCTATATTTCTGTCTTTGTGCCAGTACCATACTGTCTTGATTACTGTAGCTTTGCAGTATAAAGTCCAGGAGCCTGATTCCTCCAGCTCCGTTTTTCTTTCTCAAGATTGCTTTGGCTATTCGGGGTCTTTTGTGTTTCCATACAAATTGTGAAATTTTTTGTTCTAGTTCTGTGAAAAATGCCATTGGTGGTTTGATGGGGATTGCATTGAATCTATAGTCATTTTCACAATGTTGATTCTTCCAATCCAAGAACATGGTATATCTCTCCATCTGTTTGTATCATCTTTAATTTCTTTCATCAGTGTCTTATAGTTTTCTGCATACAGGTCTTTTCTCTTCTTAGGTAGGTCTATTCCTAGGTATTTTATTCTTTTTGTTGCAATGGTAAATGGGAGTGTTTCTTTAATTTCTCTTTCAGATTTTTCATCATTAGTGTATTCTTATTTATTTTTGAGTGAATAATTTTGTTGCTGCAGGGTGTTACCATACTCCAAACCCCTTATCAAGCTGGGTGACCGAGCAATTTCCCCCAGTGAAGACAGGAATAAGAGTACGTACCTCACGGGCTTGTTGGGAGAATCAAAGGGGACAATCCAGAGCAAAATGCTTAGCAGAGTGCCTGGCACATAATAAGTAGCTCATGAAATGTTAGCTACTATTATTATGATTAGGGGAGGATCTTAGATCATTAGATAGCTATACCTCCTTTCTGGGAGAAGTATCCTCTTTTCTGCAAAGAACAACCCAAAGGGAGATGTCTTAGATTCTAAAATACAAATAGTACAGGGAGCTAGGGTAAGTATAACCACTGCCAACCAATGATTCCCAGGTTTGAGAATCCTAAACCTGCCAAAAAGGTCTTACAAATCTGTCTTAGCGTGGCAGCCCAGGGACCAAGATCAGCGAGAGTTTCGTGAGCCTGGAGGGTAAATTTTCTTTCAGGCAAGTGGTTGCCTTGGAGTTTCTCTCATTGTCAAGGTCTTGGCCTCCCTCCTCCAGGATTTTTAAAGTCTAGCTCCTGTCAGAGACACTTCGAACATATGACCCTGGCCCATCATTCAACAAGCCCCATGTGGCTCCGGGTACTTGTCCATTTTGTCTTGCAAGACAGGCCTGGGCTTTTGGACTAGAGAATTCCATATGTATAGGTAGAGGGGTCCCTCTGCTCTGAATGGTTTTTACTCCTGAAATCTTGTTATTACTCTTCATATACTGTTTCTACCCGCCCTGTATTGCCCAATCAGTAAGGCTGGTATCCAGTATGATCTGTAGAACATGGGTCAGAGATTCAGTACACCATAAGGGTTAAGGAAGAACTGTGGTAATTTAGGGTTGGAGATGGAAACCAAGAATAGCTAACCTAGTCACAAATCCCATGGAGATTTGAGTGTTTGGGCCATCCCAGTGGTGTTTATAATATCACTCTTCCCTCCCAGTATCCTATTAAAAATCACTTGTTTTCAAGGCAGTTGCAACCGGCAAGACCTAACCGAATACACCGAACACAACACCACTCAGGAGAATTTTGCCAATTAGCATCCTTAACTATAAAACACCATTGGCTATGGGTGGAGTAGGGCTCATGCCTGGACTCACTGCTTTGTCACTCACCCCTGTAAACCCTTTATTGGATGGGCCAAACTTAGATTTCTGACAGGAAGGGGTGTAGAGAACAGGAGCTCTATCGCCCAGCTTTCCAGAACTTGAAACCATCCCCCCATCCCACTTTATTTTCACAGGTGTGCCTAAAAGAACTGCAGCCATGGCGCCCCTGACCTGTGCCTTATTCCTTTAGCTATAATAATCCATCCTCCCACTCCTCCTTGCCTTTTCTTCCATATCAAGTTCTGTGGGAAACACAGGTGGAGTTGTTATCCCCAGGCAAGAGAGAAAGCAGCAGGAACTTCCTGCTGTTGGCAGGGAGATAGTATCAGCTGAGGGTCGTGTGAGTCGGGGGGCTTGTACTTCCACTCCGGTGCCCCTGAAGTGCCCGGCTCAGGTTCACGGAGCCCGGGAGGCTCTGCTGTCAGGTGTCGGGCAGAGCGATGTTAACAAAGCGCTCAAACTGTGCTGTTCGATGATGACTCAAGAATCCCACGCAATCCCACGCTCCTGCCAGTCGCCACTTCCAGGAGCTAAAATAGACCTCTGATGCTAAGAGACAGCAGGCCTTTTATATCTGCTCAGAAAAATGAGCCCAGCCCTAAGAACTATCCTGCTATTCGATACAATGGAATGTTATACGGCCATTAAAGATACCAATTATGCACACTGTGCAGGTGGGAACCAGAATGTGAAATAATGTTACATGAAAACAGCAAAATAGGAAATAGGTACACATGCCGATCAGAACTACGGAAAACACACATCGAAGAGTTCATCCCTAAAGAACCAAAGAGAATGAAGAGCACCACAGTCCTTTGACTTTCCACCCACCCACACACACACCACACCTTTTATTATAATACACTTTTCTAAAACTGTCGTGCTGGTCATGCTAGGTTACTGAGGCACCTGCCTTTTAAGTGACACAGGAGTTAACTCTGCAGATCATTTAATTCAGGGAATAAAGAAGAACTGAATGCTAAGGGGGCTGGTGCTTTAAAATGACTGGATTCTTCCTCTTCCCACTCCCCTTCTCAAGATCAGGGCAAGTTATCATTTCAGGTTTAGCACTCCAATGAGAAATTCCTTCAAAACACCTAGCCCACCAAACTCTAAGATGGGAGTTTAAGGAAACATGTATTTGGACCTCTCTGAAGTTGGACTGCTGTGTTTTGAACTTAGCTAGCTTATATGGAGAGAAAGGAACTGTTTTTTGATAGGCTGCCAGAAATTCCTTATTGAAAAAGAATTGCTAAATTCTCTCCCCCAGCCCCACCCCCTGTCACCTTGTCACTGGTAGTGCTTACAGTTAGCCAAACATCTAGCACATATTTGGGTGTCTGGGTGAGCACTATTCTCTTTCTGGGGTCCTGGCTTCAACACCTGCCCAGACTTGGTTTTTCTAGAATTAGCTTCCAATCAGTATGTTTAGTTTTTAAAAGACTATGTGTAGGTTTTTTTTTAAACTTTGTATTTTGAAATAATTTCAGATTTACAGAAGAGTTGTAAATATAGTACAAAGAGTTCCCATATACCCTTCACCCAGCTTCCCCTAAGGTTAACACCTCATATAACTCTGGTACATTGATCAAAACTATGACATTAACGTTAGCACAATACTATTTACTAAACTACAGACTTCATTCAGATTTCACCAGTTTTTCTACTAATGTCCTTCTTCTGTGCAGGATCCAATCCAGGATCCTATGCAGTGATTATATATAGAATGTTTAGTTAAAAAAAATCACCCCTAGAAACAAGTTTCCTTTTAGGAGGTGGAACAGGTAAGCCAGTAGGTGTCTGGGCAATTTATGATCCTGAGCTATTCTACCCAGAAGGGAACTCTATCACTTCTGTACCAAAGCCCTTAATTCAGAACACCTCATCATGGCTATTTTCAGAAAACGTCTTACATCAGCACTTCTCACAGTAGTACAAAGGGATTTGACAAGTGGGTTATTTTAGCAACCAATATTATGAGGGTGACAAAATGAGCAGGATGGCCTTATCTGTTTCCTATGTGTCATTTTTCTTCAAACTGTATTGAAACTTTTTACTAGAAGCTGTAATATTTGAGTGTAACATAAATGCTGAGAAACACCCACACCAACAGGGAAGGTACTCTTTCCAATGTGTGTTTGGTTTTGTTTGCCTGAAATTAAGTATTGAAATCTTACAAAAACCAAATTGATTAGGTTATTTTGACTCGTTAATCTTGAGAAGAAAGGGAAAGCAGGCTATAACATCCATTTATTCCTTCAACAAATAATCAGATAATCAAGAATAACTCCCCCCTTAATCCATGCCAACTATGTGCCAGGCAATTTGCAAAGTGCTTTACAAATACTGTTTCGTTGAATAGGTCACCACAATCTCATGAAGTAAGTACTATTATTACCCTTCTTTTACAGGTAGAGGGGCAGGGAACAGAGGATTTAAGAGGTTAAGTAACTCACCCAAAGTCACACAGCATAGAGTGATGGAGCCAGAATTCAAGGCTGGGTCAGCCTGATTCCAAAGCTGGTTGTCTTGGCCAGTATGCTATATTGCCGCTCTGAGCACCTGCTACATTTCAGTCACTGCGCTGGGTGCTAGACAGAGATACAACACTGAACAGCCCTTACTCCCTCAAATCTTACAGTCTAGTTGGAGGAGAGAGACCATTAAAGAGCTAAGTAACATCCCTCTCTTCTCCTTAGGTATTCCTTGGATTGGTTACAAGTAAAGGTGATCAGTAAACGCAATCAGTGAATCCCAACACCTTTATATATTTAAATTCCTTTTTTAGGTCCTCAGAGAAGAGTCCTCTCCCCTCTGTGTACCCTGAGGATCCCTAACAGTTAGGAATGGACTTGAGGATACTGACATGTTCCTCCATTTTGTGGCTCTGGGCTAGATGTCAGCACTGCCCCCCCACCCCCCGCCACTTAGTCTCCTTTGATGAGAAACAATGGGAACTATAATGTGCAGACACATATAATGATGAAATCAAATCAGCTGATGGAAATTTTTAAAGTCTGGGACACAATAATTATATTCCATTTCAACTGTCTTTTCACACTTGCATTAATTGGTGAGCTCTAAGGGAGCTTCAACTGGTTCATGACTATATGGCATTCCATTTTGAAATATATTTCTTAGAAAAATGACAACGATGACCCTGTACACTATAAACTGGCAACGTGATTTTAAAAGTGACGGGCTGGAAGACTTAAATCTCAGCAAATGACAATCATTCTCTCTCCCAGCCTCCAAACAATCAAATACCCTAACCCTGTGGTTTTCGAGGCTGGCTGCATATGGGATTTTAATGTGCAGACAAGTTTGGGAACCACAGCCCTAATCGGAGGATCATAACCCTGGCTGCACGTTAGAATCATCTTCGGGGCATCTTTTAAAAGTCCAGATGCTTGGGCCACATCCCAGACCAATTAAGTTAGAAGATGTGAGGGTAGTGCTCAAGTCCCAGGAACCAGGATTTTTTGAAAAGGATTTTTCAAAAAACCAGGATTTTTTGAACTCCTAGAGGAGTTCAATGTGCAGCCAAGACTGGGAAGCACGGCCGTAGGTGCAACTCCACACCTGCAATAAGGGCAATGGCAAAATTTGCACTCAGACGTTCAGCAACTCTAAGATGAGCCTAATGTGAAGAAGCCAGTTCTAGAAGCCAGGTGGGAAGCAGGCTGAGGACAAACCCTTAGAACAACTGTCCTACTTTTATATTAAAATGAGCTCACTTTTCTCTTGCCATGTATGAGGGTCAACTTTTAAGGCTTGTCTAGGATCACTAGTAACTGATGGTATCTAAGCCCCACTCCCTACCACACCCACCAAAATAACTGCAGAAAGAATGGGAAATAAAGTACTTTAAAGGGATGAAAACCTTTGCAAAGGGCTGCAAACCACTGCTCAGAGACCCTGCATGGATGTAGACAAGGAGGAAGCAGAAAAGCAAGCTATTTGACCTACGTATTATCCAACTAGTTAGTTTTTACCTGCAACTTCATGTGCATTTTTACTCACCAAGCCAAACTCTGGGCTTGGAGGAAAAAAGCCCTAGACCATGATTCTCATCCTCACCTACACATTAGAGACATCTAGGGAGCTTTTAAAATAATGATGCTAGGGCCACACCCAAAGTGAATTAAATCAGAATCTCTGAGGGGATGACATCCAGGAATCTCTGTTTTAAAAGGTCCCCAGGTGAAAAGGTGAGGGAGAGGGATAAACTAGGAGGTTGGGATTAACATATACACACCACTATATATAAACTAGATAATCAACAAGGACCTACTGTATAGCACAGGGTACTCTACTCAATATTCTGTAATAACCTATATGGGAAAAGAATCTGAAAAAGAATGGATATATGTATATGTATAACTAAGTCACTTTTCTGTACACCTGAAACTAACACAACACTGTAAATCAACTATACTCCAATATAAAATAAACATTAAAAAAATACATATCTTAAATAAAAATACTTTTAAAAATAAAAATCGCGGGGCTTCCCTGGTGGTGCAGTGGTTGGGAATCTGCCTGCCAATGCAGGGGACACGGGTTCGAGCCCTGGTCTGGGAAGATCCCACATGCCGCAGAGCAACTAGGCCCATGAGCCACAATTACTGAGCCTGCGTGTCTGGAGCCTGTGCTCCGCAACAAGAGAGGCCACAATAGTGCGAGGCCCGTGCACCGCGATGAAGAGTGGCCCCCACTTGCCACAACTAGAGAAAGCCCTCGCACAGAAACAAAGACCCAACACAGCCATAAATAAATAAATAAATAAATAAAATTAAAAAAAATAAATTGTTAAAATAAATAAATAAATAAATAAAAATCGCTTAAAAATGCTAAAAAAAAAACAAAAAAGGTCCCCAGGTGATTCTAATGTTGCAACTGTAAAACAAAGAATGTTGCCCACCATCCAGTTCTACCTACAGTACACCCTGAAAGGAATGCAGAGCGAAGATCAAGAATGAAGCACTCTGCTCTGGGAAAACAGGCAGAACAGGCCCTCAGTTACATATTTTCAGGAAAAATTTTTATGAACCCAGATTCTTGCATCTTCCCATACTTAGAAAAGCACTAAAATCATTAGCTAAGATGTCTGTTCCTCGTGACTAGCAGCAACCTTCTACCAGGATGTGTGCTTGGTTGCACATACCCCTTCGCCAAAATCACATACATGTTGACCTCCCCCTTTACCTCTTTGGAGCAGTTCCTCAGAGCTCTCTGATAGGCTGTCTCCCGGGCTTTAGTCCTCAGTTAAGTCCCCAAATAAAACTGAACTCACAGCTCTCACGTTATGTGTTTTTATTTCAGTTGACACAACCAAGGCTGAGAACTGTCACTCTAAACCAGTGGTTCTCAAACTTGAGTGTGCATCAGAAATCACCTGGAGGGCACATTAAATAAAACACACATAGCTGGGCCTCACCCTCAAAGGTTCTGATCCAGTTAGGGTGGAACCTGAAAGTCTGCATTTCTAACAAGCTCCTAGGTGATGCCAATGCTGTTGGTCCAGGGACCACACTTTGAAAGGCAGAGCCCCCTGTGGACCACTGGTTCTCAGCCTTGGCTGCACATGAGAATCACTGGTGGGCATTTAAAAAATACTGATGTCTGAGCCCCTCCCTAAACCAATTAAATTGTAATGTCTGAGGCCCAGGGATCAGCATTTTTAAAGGTGATACAAATGTGCACTGAGGCTTGTGATCCACTGCCCTAGACCTAGATATTTTACAGCTGGAAGAGATCATTTAGTATAAACCCTTAAATTTCCTAAGAATTTATAGCTACTTTAGCTACTACTGGTCCACATGTCCCAATCCCAATTTCCACTATTCTTCCTTAATCATTACTATGTATTAACAATGGGAACTGTAAATCAACTATACTTCAATAAAATTAAAAATAATAATAATAATTAAAAAAACAATGTGACCAATTTAGGGTGACCAACTTGTTGTCCTGGTTTGCTTAGGACGCTCCTGGTTTTAGCACCGAAAGTTCCAGATTCAGAGTAAATCGGGAAAGTTGGTCACTGTGGTAATGTTTTACAGCTCACAGATTGGAATACAGTACTATTAGATTTTGCTTCTAACATCCAGAATCCATCCTCCACTAAAAGGAACCAGGGCTCCTTGGAAATAGCTTATTCCAGGACTAGGGCAGAGAAATGTATAGTGAGCCTAGGAATTTTCTGTCAGAATCTAAGGAAGTGCTCAAAGACTCATGGAAGCATGTCAAAAGGACTAAAGGGACTCCCACTGGCCAAACTGGAGAAAATTTGAGCATTACAAAGAAAATGCTGAACTGAATGTAAAGCACTGAATTTACTTTAAAAAATCATTGAATTAAGTGACTTTCAAAACAATAAGTAAAACTACTTGTCTACTATTGGAAGTAACTATTACATCAACTTGCTTTGAAAATTGGTATTCGAGGGGAAAGAATTAGGCCTTTACATGATCTTTTTGGTTCATATCCTATAGATGAGAAAAAGCTCACCTTTACGGAAGAATGCCAGCTAAGAAACATAGACTGGATGACAGAATTAGGAAATCACCATCTTGCAACCCCTGAGTAAATCACAAAGTCAGGAAATATATTTTAAAAATTAGAAAAACAAATTACTGAGTGAGGAAACAGGAACTGATGGATGCTGAAATTTTAGGTGAGAGGTTATTGGGGAACAGGACAGTCACATGGTACCAAAGTTAACACCCCAGATTTCTTGCTAATTAGGAAGAGAAAATTAAAATTACATGGAGAGTTCTGAGGGCCACCACCTTAACCATCACCTTTACTAAGAGTGGACAACTGCCATTATGTACCACTGGATGGGATGCTACATGAAGCATTCTTATCAAAACTGAATCTAATCAAGCCTCTAGACCCAACAAATTCCAGTTTACGGGAAACTCAGGTGCTGGAAGGGAAAGCTAAACACTATCATAAGAAAACAAACCATCCTGGTTTGCCCAGGACTGAGGACTGTCCAGGATGCAGGATCAGTGTTGAACCAGGAGAGTCCCAGGAAAACTAGGACGGTTGGGCACACACACAACAGTCAGAAAGATTCATAAGTGGGGCAGACCTGGTCTCTAAAAGTCAGTGCTATTAACAAAAAGTGGCGAGACTGTTCTAGATTAAAAGACACTAAAGAGAGACCACACTCAAATGCAACATGTGAACTGGCCATAAAAGACTTCAGGGGACAGCTGGGGAAATCTGAATATAGAGCAGTACTACTCAGCCAGCCCACAGATGTAAATGAACCAGGTCATTAAGCACACTATTTAATCTGGCTGACATATTTTGGTAACAAAACTTCCTCAATGAAGGATGTGGTGCACTGATACACACTCTGGTACAAGCTCCTTATCTCCCTCTGAACCATCAAGCAGTCTGCAGACCACACATTGGGAAGCACTGTACTAGATACTGGATAACACTAGTAAAGATCAGTGAGGTACTGGTAATTTCTTTTTTAGCTGGGCTTACAGTATTATGGTTATGTAGAAAAATGTCCTTACACTTAGAAGATGTATGCTGAGACGTTTAAAGGTGAAGTGTCATGGTGTCTACCACTTACTTTCAAATGGTTTATCAAAGAACAGATACACACACAGATAAAGCAAATATGGCAAAATGTTAACATTTGTTGAATCCTGGCGGTGGATATACTGGTGTTCATTGTATTATTCTTTCAACTTTCTTGTATGCTTAAAACTTTTCATTATAAAAATGACGAAAGCATAATTCTAAGATCATCTTACTTACAAGGTGTAACACTAACAGAATTACCAGGAAGCTGATTACCTACAGCTAATCCTACATTTATTCATTAGATATTCCTTAGGGGATAGCTAAGTTAAAGATAGAAAAATGAGTTGAGTTAGCCAAAAGAAAAAAGCACATTCCCAGCTGAGGAAACAGAATGTAGAAAGGACCAGAATGGAAAAAAATTATCTTTTTCAAGGAAAGGAACTCAATGTGTATAGAAAAATGAGGCTACCCAGATTATGAAGGGGCTCTGAGGCTTCATGAAGAATCTGAGACTTAATTTTAAAAGGAAGAAGGAGCCCGTAACAGACAGATTTCAAGCACCAGAGAAACACAATGAGACTGGCATTTTAGAAAACTCACTCTGGCTGTAGAGAACAGAATGGATGGGGGCAAGAATGAAGACAGCAGCACAAGTTAAGAACATGGCCCTTTCAGTAATAATCTGGTGAGAGATGATGGTAACCTGTAGGGATGGAGACTTGGTGATACACTGCATGTGGGCAGACGGTATAGGAAAAGAAGGACTCAGATATAATTCCCAGGCTTCTGGCTTGAGTGACCAAGTAGATGGGTATATTCATCAAGATTGGAAATATAGGAGCAAGAACAGATTTGGGGGAAAGATGTGAAGCATGCAACATTAGATATGTTGAGTTCAGAGTACCTAGAAGATATCCAGGTGGACTCCACCTTGTAGGCAGTTGGATATGAGAATGAGAAAGATAACTCCGGCTTCCGGTTTACATAACTAATAGATGGGATTGCCATTTACAGATATAGGCAACAAAGGAGGAGAACATAAAAGTCGCTTTACATTTATGCTTTACATTAAGGTTTTTCAGTTATAAAAACAATATAATATTATTTATATAAAATAAAAAATAGGGAAATGGAAACAATGTATATAATATACAAATATATAATATTATTTACATAAAATGAAAAAATAGGGAAATGGGAATAAAACTTATCTGACTACCATTAATCAACATTTTTTTGTCATTTTAGATTATTTCCTTCTAATATTTTTTATATGGATATTTATATAGTAGCTTTAAGAGCCATATTTTTCTGAGAAAGTGGCTTCTCTAGAGGTATTTAGGATTGAGAAAAATTAAAAACACTAGCTGACCTGATATCAGTTTGTAAATCAGACAGTGCTCACTAAGTTACACGTCCTTAGTCTGTTAAGATTCAAAACATAATTTAATTGTTGGGCACGTATCCAAGAACAATTCCAGAGTTGAAGAAATCATGACTAGAGAATGTCAGTTTCAATACCCATACTACACAGCCCAATTATAGGTATTCAGTTTCTTCTTTGAAGCTCTCCTTTCCCATAGGGTCTCTACTACAACCACTTCTCCCTCCACAGGTGAGAGCTAATTGGTGGTATTGCTCCTAAGGGTAACCACATTTTTAAAAGCTGTTCTGGAAGCCTCAAAGCCTAGAAAACCCAAAGGAATGAATCTCTACTGAGATCACACAGTCACTCTGCAATCATTTCATAGCTTACTCTGCTTTTTAAAAAAGCTAGACTTGTTTCTAGTTCTAATCCTTGGCTACCTCATGAATGCAAAACACATCTAGTAAAATCTCCAGGCAAATACAGAAACCCCAGTCAATGTGAAATTATGACCAGATGCGGAGAAAAGCTCAGTTGTCACCCCACCACAGGCAGAGCTAGACAGAGGAGACAGACTGTAAACTAGGATCAAGGGAGCTATGATAGGCTGACAGCAAAAAGAAGGAACAGTCCGGATCCAGGGCCAAGGAGTGGTCACAACCAGGCAAACACGAAAGAGAGGCAGCAAACGTGAAAACTAAGGTTATAAATCTACCTCAGGTAGGAGGTCCACTATATTCTTCCTGCTCAGGATCCAAAGATTGGTTTCCCTGGTAATGCTCTCAGGGTCAGCGATGTAGCAATATGCCAGACCTGGAAGTTACTGACACTTCAGCCTTAACAAACAAACTGCAGGCTTGTAGGAGGCTGCTTATCGAGTGAAGAGAAGCACCAGCTCACAGTGAGGGGTGTGGGGGAACAGATCCACAGGCACAGCTTGCCTTAGGACGAAACGCTCGCCAAGGAGCTTCTTAGCAGAGTTTGGAGGACAGCACAACCTGTAGAAACAAGTCATAATATCAGTTTGAGATAGCCTAATCCACCAGAGGGCAGACAGCAGAAGCAAGAAGAATTACAATCCTGCAGCCTGTGGAACAAAAACCACATTCACAGAAAGATAGACAAGATGAAAAGGCAGAGGGCTATATACCAGATGAAGGAACAAGATAAAACCCCAGAAAAACAACTAAATGAAGTGGAGATAGGCAACCTTCCAGAAAAAGAATTCAGAATAATGATAGTGAAGATGACCCAGGACCTTGGAAAAAGAATGAAGGCAAAGATCGAGAAGATACAAGAAATGTTTAACAAAGACCTAGAAGAATTAAAGAACAAACACCTAAACAGAGATGAACAATACAATAACTGAAATGAAAAATACACTAGAAGGAATCAATAGCAGAATAACTGAGGCAGAAGAATGGATAAGTGACCTGGAAGACAGAATGGTGGAATTCACTGCTGTGGAACAGAATAAAGAATAAAGAATGAAAAGAAATGAAGACAGCCTAAGAGACCTCTGGGACAACATTAAACACAACAACATTCGCACTATACAGGTCCCAGAAGGAGAAGAGAGAGAGAAAGGACCAGAGAAAATATTGGAAGAGATTATAGTCAAAAACTTCCCTAACATGGGAAAGGAAATAGCCACCCAAGTCCAGGAAGCACAGAGAGTCCCATACAGGATAAACCCAAGGAGAAACACACTGAGACACATAGTAATCAAATTGGCAAAAATTAAAGACAAAGAAATTATTGAAAGCAACAAGGGAAAAATGACAAATAACATACAAGGGAACTCCCATAAGGTTAACAGCTGATTTCTCAGCAGAAACTCTACAAGTCAGAAGGGAGTGGTATGACATATTTAAAGTGATGAAAGGGAAGAACCTACAACCAAGATTACTCTACACGGCAAGGATCTCATTCAGATTCGACAGAGAAATCAAAAGCTTTACAGACAAGCAAAAGCTAAGAGAATTTAGCACCACCAAACCAGCTCTACAACAAATGCTAAAGGAACTGCCCTAGGTGGGAAACACAAGAGAAGAAAAGGACCTACAAAAACAAACACAAAACAATTAAGAAAATGGTAATAGGAACATACATATCGATAATTACCTTAAATGTAAATGGATTAAATGCTCCAACCAAAAGACACAGGCTTGCTGAATGCATACAAAAACAAGACCCATATATATGCTGTCTACAAGAGACCCACTTCAGACCTAGGGACACATACACACTGAAAGTGAGGGGATGGAAAAAGATATTCCATGCAAATGGAAATCAAAAGAAAGCTGGAGTAGCAATACTCATATCAGGTAAAATAGACTTTAAAATAAAGAATGTTACAAGAGACAAGGAAGGACACTACATAATGATCAAGGGATCAATCCAAGAAGAAGATATAACAATTATAAATATATATGCACCCAACATAGGAGCATCTCAATACATAAGGCAAATGATAACTAATAAGAACCTGCTGTATAAAAAAATAAATAAAATAAAATTCAAAAATTCAAAGAAAAAAAATATTCAGTTTGATAAACCAAGGAGAAACTACAGGAACACAATTCCTTAAACTTTAAGCCCTTCCTCTGTGTTCCCACAGCCCCCTGTGTTTCTCTCTATAACAGCATTTATCACATTTAATGTAACTACCTGAGTTTTTTAAACCATCTCCCTCATGGGAGTATATAATCTTTTTGAGGCTAGAAACGAGGCAAAAACTGCTTATTATTCATCTCTGTGTTCTCAGTGTGTGACACAGAGTAGGGGTTCAATGGTGAATGGAGCAAGGGGCCTGAGTCATACACTTTTCTGTATGATTTGCACACAATAGGTAATTAATATATATATTACTGAATTATTCTATTGAAAACTTTCTAAGCTAATTACTTTTTCCCTTATTACAGGAAGTCAAGTAAAAATGAGAACAAAAATTCACCTATAAACTCACCATTCAGAGAAGAATACCTGCTGCTAACTTTTCAGGATATATCTTTCCAAATATGTACATTTAAATTGGTTTCTTAAAGTGGAGTCACACTGTACATACTATACACACTGTTTTACAACAGTTTCTTCACATAATAACGCATCATAAGCATCTGTCCACTATATGTAGTTACCTCACTTTTATTGGCTATATGGTATCTCATTAAATAAATGTAATGTAGCTTATTTATCTAATTCCTTGCTATTGGAAATGTAAGTTGTTTCTAACCTTTTGCTATTTCAAGAAGTCCCTTCATGAATATTCTTATAGTTATATCTTTGCTTACATTTTTAGTTATTTAGCGGAACTGCTGAGTTGAAGGGCCTGTATGCTTTTAAGGCCCTAAGATATGTACGACTAAACCTTTTTAAACCTTGTTTAAAAAGGTTCTACTAATTTACACTCAAACCAACAAACCAGATGAGTTCTTGTTTCCCTGGCTAACACTCAGTCATTTCGATAGCACTGTCTTATTAAAATAAGGAACAAGACAAGATATTCACTATCACTCCTACACTGGAACATCTTCTTATCCAGTGTAATAAGAAAAAAAAAAAAGTATTGGAAGGAGAGAGACAAAACTGCTTTTATATGGTGATCATATGGCCAGCTACCAAGAAAATGCAAGAGAATCAACTGGAAAACCTGTAAAACAAATAAAAGAATAGGTAGCTTGACACAAAATCAGCAATAACCAGTTAGAAAATATCATGAAAAAGGTCCCTTTCATAAAAGCAATAAAAACTTTACAATATCTTGTATTAATCTTAAGAAAAAAGACCTGTATTGGGAAAAAAATATATATTTATTTTTTAGAGAATTCCATAAGACTAGAGTAATTGAAGAGATAGGTCACATACCTGTATAGAAAAAATACTGTAAAGATTTCAATTTTCCTTAAATTAATTAATTGGAATCAATAAATTCCAATCACAAGCCCAAAAGAATATTTTTGATAAGTTGATTCTAGAGCTCTGTTAGAAAATACATGAAAACGTTAAGAGCATATATCCTTTAACCCAGCAATTCCACATCAGGGATTTATCTAATAAATATACTATCACATACACTTATTCATCACATATACATAGTCATTGCACAAATATGCAAAGATATATGTACAAGGACATTCACTGCAACACTGTGGTAACAATAGAATAGAAACAACCTCAAAATTCATTAGGATGAATATCCCTTCAAAGGGACAAGTTAAATGATATACTTATGTAAGTTAAAACTATACAGCCTATTTTAAAAATTAAGTAGACCTTTAAGTACTGATGCAGATTCTACATCATTGTAGAACAATCTCCAAAATCTATTGTTAAGTGACAAGTATGGTGCAGAATAGTGGGTTTTTAAAAATTTTTTAAATTGAAGTATAGTTCATTTACAATGTTGTGTTAGTTTCAGGTGTACAGCAAAGTGATTTAGTTATACATATATATATATTCTTTTTAAAATTCTTTTCCATTATAGGTTATTACAAGATACTGAGTATAGTTCCCTGTGCTATTCAGTAGGTCCTTGTTGTTTACCTATTTTATACACAGTAGTGTGTATACGTTAATCCCAAACTCCTAATTTATCTCCCCCACCACCACCGCTATCCTCTTTGGTAACCATAAGTTTGTTTTCTATGTCTGTGAGTCTATTTCTGTTTTGTAAATAAGTTGTTTATATATCACTTTTTTAGGTTCCACATATAAGTGGTATCATATGATTTTTTTGTCTTTGTCTGACTTATTTCACTTAATATGATAATCTCTAGGTCCATCAGAACAGTGTTTATAGTCTGTTTCTATCTGTTTAAAAAAGAGAGAAAGAGCAATGTACACACACACACAGACTATATCTGGTAGGCTACACAAGAAACTAGGAAGAGTGGTGACATCTGAAGGACTAGGAGCCAGGAATAAGAAGAAGACTCATTACTCACCGCATGCACATGCACTCTTATGTACTGTTTTTTTTTTCTATCATATGCACATACTGTCTTTTCAAAATAAATTTTTCTTGCCTTTCTGAGGCCATGTTTATTGTTTTACTCAGTCTGAGTGTTAGTAGAATCCTAGGCTTACTCTTAATCGTTGCATTTTTTAATCTATTGTTTTGCAAAATAAATATTTTCATTTTATTCAAAAGTGAAACATATAAAGGTATATAGTGAAGTTTCTCCACACCTCTGACTCCCATCCTGCAGTTTTCCCCCACCATAGATAACTACTATTATCAGTTTTTTGTTCTTGTTTTTGTTTTTTTGGGCCACACATCGCAGTATGTGGGATCTTAGTTCCCCGACCAGGAATAGAACTGGTGCCCTCTGCAGTGGAAGCACGGAGACTTAACCACTGAACCACCAGGGAAATCCTTTTTTTTTTCTTAATTTTTTTCTATTAATCAGTTTCTTATAAAACTTACCAGTTTCTGTATGCATATACAGCAAATACAAATCAATAGTCTCTTCACCTTTTGTCCGTTTTTACAAAGATAGTTATTATTATATCAACAATTCTGCATACCTTGCTATTTCCATTCAGAACCAAAATCACAAGCCACAAAAGAAAAAACAGACTGGACATCATCACAATTAAATAATCTTGTGCTTCAAAGGATAATGTCAAGAAAGTGAACAGACAACCCACAGAACAGAAAATTTTTGCAAATCATATATCTGATAAGGAACTTATATCCAGAATTTTAAAAGAATTCTTAAAACTCAATAATAAAAAGATGACCCAACTGAAAAATGGGCAAAAGATCTAAATAGACAGGTCTCCAAAGAAGATATATATATAAATGGCCAATAAACATATGAAAAAATGTTCAACATCATTAACCATGGGGAAATGCAATCAAAACCACAAGGAGGTACCACTTCTCACCCATTAGGATGTGTATAATAAAAAAGACAGACAGTAGAGTTAACAAGGACGTAGAGAAATTGGAACACTCATATACCGCTGGTGGGAATGTAAGATGGGAGGCTGCTTTGGAAATAGTCTGGCAGTTCATCAAAAGGTTAAAATAGGTACCATACGACCCAGCAATTACACTACTAGGTATCTACCCAAGAGAAGCATGGTGCAGAATAGTGGTGTTTTTTTTTCCTATAAACGGAAAACCCACTACACCCAAAAGAAATGAAAACATAAGTCCCCACAAAAACTAGCACATGAATGTTCATAGCAACATTATTCATAATAGCTAAAAGGTGGAAACAACCTAAGTGTCCATCAACTGATGAGTGAATAAAATGTGGTATATATCCATAGAATGGAATATTATTCAGCCATAAAAAGGAATGAAGTACTGCTACATGCTACAACACAGATGAACCTTACAAACATCATGCTAAGAGAAAGAAGCCAGATGCGAAGGACCACATTTGCAAAGAAATTCACTTGTATGAATTGTGCAGAATAGGCAAATCCATACAGACATAAAGTAGATTAGTGGTTGCCTAGGGCCAGGGGGTTGGGGAAAAATGGGAAGTGACAGGTGAGAGGTGCAGGGTTTCTTTTGGAGTGATGAAAATGTTCACAATTAGACAGTAGTGATGGCTGCACAAGTCTGAGAATGTACCAAAAACCTTTGAATTGTACATTTTAATTAAGGTTGAATTTTATGATATGTGAGTTATATCTCAATAAAGTTGTTAACAGAAAATAATGTACCTTAGAGATCTTTCCATATCAGTAAACAGAGAACATCTTCATTCTGTTTTATAGCAGCATGGTATTCCATTGTATGGATATAGCATATTTGATTTAACTAGTTCCTCACTGATGGACTTTTAGGATATCTCATCATTTGCTGTTACAATATTGCAATCAATCAATCAATCAATCAATGCATGTCATTTTACATGTGTGTCAGTATATTTGTAGGATAAAGCCTCAGGAATGGAATTACTGGGTCAAAAGGTATATATACATTTATAATCTTAATCTATATTGCTAAATTTCCCTCCATGGGATAGTGCCAATTTACACTCTGACCAGTAATTTTTTAGAATTCATGTTTCCCCATAGTATTGCCAACAGCGCATTATCAAACTTTGGAACTTTTGCCAATCTGAGATACAAAAAGTGGTATCTCAGGGTACTTTTAATCTGCATTTCCACTATAATGGAAGAGACTGAGCATCCTTTCATGGTTCATAAACACATTTATGTTTTCTTTTTATATCTTGCATTCATTCTTCTTTTGGGCTGTTGTTGTTTTTCTTACTGATTTCCAGGAGTTCGTTATAAATTAAGGAAAAAAGTCTTTGTAATATGAACTGCAAATTTTTTTCCAGTTTGTACGTTGTTTCTTCTCTTTGCTTTTGGTGCTTTTTATCATGCAAGTTATTGATTTTTAAAACTGTTTTATTGCAATATCATTCACACAGCTCAACCACTTATTTAGTTCAGTGGTTTTTAGTATATTCACAGGGTTATGCATCTATCACAACAATCAATTTTGGAATATTTTCATTAACTCCTTAGCAGTCACTCCCCATTTCTCCCAAAACCCCCCACCCTAAGCCCTAGACAACCATAAATCTACTGTCTGTCTCTAGAGATTTGCCTAGTCTGGACATTTTCCTATAAACGGAGTAAGTGGCCTTTTGTGTCTGGCTTCTGGATACCAGTCCCTTATCAGGTAAATGATTTTCAAATCTTTTCTTCCATTCTGTGGGTTGTCTTTTCATCTTTTCACTTTCTTGATGGTATCATTTGCAGCACAAAAAGTTTTTTTTACCTTTGATGATGTTCAATTACACACACACACACACTTTCTTGTAGCTGTTCCTTGGGTCTTTGATGTTATATGTAAGAAGGCTTTGCCTAATCCAAGTTCACAAAGATTTACTCCCATGTTTCAAGCTCTTACATTTACTTCTATGATCCATTTTGAATTCATTTCTGTGTATGGTGTAACGAAGGAAGTTTTGTTTTATGTAGCCAAATTTAACAACCTTTTATTATATGTCTTCTGAATTTTCATAGTTAGAAAGGGCTTCTGCACTCCAAGATCATGAAAAAAATTCTCTGATTTCCTAGGGTACATTTATGATTTCCCCCGTTTACACTTAAATCTCTTAACTCTTCTGCAATTTATCCTGGTCTGCAGCATGAGATATAGATCCAACCTTTTTTTTTTTTTTGCCTTAGCTACCCAGTTGTCCACCACCATCTATTAAATAGTTCATTTGTTCCCCATTGATTTGAGATGCCACCTTCATAATATGTATACAAAAACATTTTTAAACTGTAAAATGAAAATAAAAATAAAGGACAACTGGAAGAGTATGCAGGAAACGATAAGGAAGTAAGTGTGAAAATATATGGGCCTCATGATTTTATTTTGGGTAGAAGAAGCTCTTTGACAACTTTCTCAATTTTTTCCCATGGGTACTGGTGTGTTTAGGTTTACTGTAGCTTCTAGAGTTAATATTAGCCATTTGCAGTCTTCTGGGAAATCTCCCATTTCATCTAGGTTTTCAAACGTATTAGGAAGGAGTTATACAAAGTACTTTCTTATATTTTTAAAAATGTCTTCATATCTATAGTTATGCTCCTTTTTCTCATTTAAGACTTTATATTCTTGATTAGGTTTACTTATCTATTTTATTTTCTTCTTCCAATAACACCTTCTGGTTTATTTGTTGAGTCTATAGGTTTTTTGGTTTTTTTTTTTTTATTGGGGTGTAGTTGTTTTACAATGTTAGTTTCTACTGTACAGCAAAGTGGAGTTTCCTGTGCTATACAGCAGGTTCTTATTAGTTATCTATTTTATACATATTAGTGTATATATGTCAATCCCAATCTCCCAATTCATCCCCCCACCGACTTCCACCCATTGGTGTCCATACGTTTGTTCTCTATTTCTGTGTCTCTATTTCTGCCTTGCCTTTGTAGTCCATTAATTTCTGGATTTTTAAAATGTTATTTATTTCTTCCTTCAGTTTTCGTGAGCTTTATTGTTCTTCTAGCTCACTGACTTGAAAGCTCAATTTATTTCCTTCTAATTCTCACTTGTTTCATCTAGGTATTTCATCTGTACTTTATTTATTAATTTATTTATTTTGGCTGTGCCACGCAGCTTGTGGGATCTTAATTCCCGGACCAGGGCTTGAACCCAGGCCCTCGGCAGTGAAAGTGCAGAGTCCTAACCACTGGACCGCCAGGGAATTCCCTCATCTGTACTTTATACCCACCTATGTTGTTCGAATATTACAAAGAAATTGTGTTACTTATGTAAAAAACAGAGAGAGATTACAAGAAGAAAACATTTCAAAAATCAAAATAATTGACCAGGGCTAGAACTGGGAGTGAAGCAGAAGGCATTCCCCATGGGTGCACAATTTAAGAGGGTGCCAAAAACTCAGTAATCAAGACAAATGATATCTTGATGTAATAATTTGGAAAATCAAATTGTAAAATTATGGTTGGCAGGCTGGCTGCCTGCTTTTATAAATACAGTTTTATTGGAACTAGGGCCAGGACTAGAGTAAGGTGACCGAGGCGTGGCTTAGCAAGTACAGAAGTGGATCTCACTTTTTTAAGAAACTTAATATTTTGTTCACAGATATTCTGGACAATTTAATTTTTGAAAATACTGCATTAAAAATGCATCTTGATTACTAAGATTTGGGGCATCCTCTTAAATTTTGTATACCTGATGTGGGTTGCTTTATTTGCCTCATCCAAGACCTGGCCCTATAATTGACTCTTGATGACAGTATAATGACTTTTTTCTTTCTTTACACTTTGTACACTTTCCAAATTCTGCACAATAAGCATAACAATAAGGATTACTTTGACCATCAGGAAAACATAATTTAAAAACAAAGTCAAGACTCACTCAATGATGTTCCTTGTGGTTTCACCATGGGGCTTGCAGGAAACAAAAACTAGTATGCGGATGGCCCCGCAGTTTCGAATGGCTTGAACCACCTGGTAATCTAAAGGAAGAAACACATTGCTATTAATATAATTAAACTATCATGGTCCAGGTTATCACAAACTTGCAACTGGCTGGCACATAGGACTGGTTAGGAATAGAGAAGCAGGTTCAGAGCCAGCTCACTGAGAGCAGCCTTAACATGGTGTAGAAATGAGAGACCAAAGCTGGTGGACATCATGGGAATACCTAACTAGCTCTGTAGCAGGAAAGCTAGTCATCCTTACGCAGTCCCGCCCGGGCTGGGTTCACTACAGCAACAATTAACTGCCCATCTTCCTTTGACTTCAGTAGCTGTGGCAAAATCTTCTCTGCTCGACCGGTGTGGAATTCACAGTTGGTGATGCCTGCAAAAGAGAGGCCCACATGCCATAACTCAAAATGCAAGCCAAGCAGTTGGGGGTGGGGAGCTTCAGCTTTATAGAAACGTACAGAAAGCAGGGAGGGCTCTGCCATCTTCCCTTTGGATCTAACATACTTCTGCATAACAATGAAAGAAATGCTTTTGGACCTGCTTCATTTTTTCCAATGCGCTTTCCCTTGCAATATCTCTGTAGGCCTTTCAGCTTGAGAGACTAGATGTGTTATTTTACAACTTAGTGACTCACACAGCACATAAGGACCTATACCAAGAAGAGAACCTTGACTATAACTCAAGTGCTCCTTCTGCTATATTGGAGGCTTTCACATGGAGCCTCAGGAGCTGTCTAGAGGTGAGGTAGAGGGGAAAGAAAATCTTTTTTCTATGTTGCAGTTTGGCCTAAGACTTTGTTCAAAGAAAAGGTCCTTTTGCTAAAAATAGTTTGAAACCTACTGTATTGTTATGATGCCTCATGAGTCTAATGTCAAGAAGGCTCTTCTATATTATTCAAAGTTTTTCCAAGTTCCCTTCCTATCAGCTAGGCTTATTCCTTCCCTTAGGCTTTTTCTGGATAGAAAAAAAAAAAGATTAGGGAGGGATAAATTAGGAGTTTGGGATTAACATATACACACTACTATATATAAAATAGGTAACCAACAAGGACCTACTGTATAACACAGGGAACTCTACTCAATATTTTGTAATAACCTATAAGGGAAAATAATTTTTTTAATGAATTTATTTATTTATTTTTGGCTGTGTTGGGTCCCTGTTGCTGTGCACGGGCCCCCTCTAGCTGCGGTGAGTGGGGGCCACTCCTCGCCGCGGTGCGCGGGCCTCTCATTGCTGTGGCCTCTCCCATTGCGGAGCACAGGCTTCAGTAGTTGTGGCTTGCGGACTCTAGAGCGCAGGCTCAGCAGTTGTGGCGCATGGGCCCAGCTGCTCCGCGGCATGTGGGATCCTCCCGGACCAGGGCCTGAACCCGTGACCCCTGCATTGGCAGGAGGATTCTCAACCACTGTGCCACCAGGGAAGCCCAGGGAAAATAATTTGAAAAAGTACATATACATATATATATATGCATATAACTGAATCACTTTGCTGTATACCTGAAACTAACAGAACATTGAAATCAACTATACTTCATTTTTTTTAAAAAAAAAAAAAAAAGGGGGACCTCTTTTAGAAAGTCATCAGGATCCAACTCTGAGCACTCCAGAACACCTTCCCTTCCTCCCCAGTTGTGGATACAGTAGATGTCCTTTCCCACAGAACCGTTCCCACAGTACAGGACAACTACAGCTCTTAATTTCTCCCCAGAATGTGAGCAGTGTACCATTGAAAGCTGCAGTCCACCTGGCATCCTCTACCGCTTGCTCCATCAACTCAATCCCAAGGACCTGGGAGGTATACTGAGCCAGAGAGAGGCCGATCACACCTGGGGAAGTAGGAGAGAATAAGAGGAGGGTATTTTAGGGTATTACCAATGAGGTTATGCCTGCACCACTACCACCACCTCCCCACCCCGGCTGCAAGGGCCCTGGGTGCTGCGTGGATGGTGTTGGGGAGATAAGCTGCATGTTGATTCTGCCCTGGGCTGCCACTTGCCAGTTACACAGCAGATGTCAAGGAGGATGGTGTTAGAGTTCACTCCACTCAGCTCCCCGACAGTCCGATACAGCATCTCTGCACCAGCCGTGTTAACCTGGAAAAAGGCATCTGGAGAGATGTGGATCTTCAACCCCAGGAGATCTTCAAAGATGTGGGGCTCCCCAAATAGGAGCTGGTAGGGGGACTGCTGATGGCTGCAACGGGTCATAGTGCTAGAAAAGAATAAAAGAAGAAAGCACCTTGGAATGGCAGGCCAACCTATGTCTAGTGGTTGGTTGGAGAGGGAGGCCCCAGCATCTCAGCTAGGAGACAAAGCCTCCATGGCATGGCCCTGAGAGCTCTGGAGTAGTTCCCCTCTCAGGGGATGGAGGTACATGCAAACACTTGGCCATCAGCAGCGCTGCCTCAGTAATCCACAACCCAGACTATGGCAAGCCATCAGACTCCGGCTTGCTGTTGGGCTGTCCCAGGTTTACCTTTCCTGGAAGTAAAGTGATGTCAAGTCACAGACTGCTCCTGACCCTTTGGTGAAAAACTTCTTTACAGTCTCCTTCTCAACACAGAGCTCCTCCTGCCCAGACCACAAAATCAGGAGTCAAGCAAAAACCCATCTCTGACAAATTTTCTCTCCAAGCTCTATGGTAATCAGCCCTGCAGTAGTCAGACAAGAAGGCACATTACTCAAATCCTATTATAGATAACACTTAAAGCAATGTTCTGTAGGACCAAAAAGAAAGCTATTTTCACATCTCAGCAGAAGCACTGCTTTGCTTATTGGCTTTTGACAAATGCTATACAATAGACATGGCACTTTCTCTGGTTTGAGCCTCTTTAATAGTTCTCTAAAGAAAGTGTGAGAGTTATTCTTGTTGTAACCTAGGAGCTAAACTAAGCTTTTGTTCCATCACGAACAAGCAATAGCCTTTCAATTCCTTTCATACTTCTCTACTTCAAATATCCCATCCACCCATCCAAATACCACCTCAGAAGACACGCGTCCTAAGAGAAAGGAAAGAAAGGGCACGGAACAGAATGAGCATGGTAACTAAATCCTTTCTTCGAGTTCTGAATGTTTTAAAATTCTTACGTCACTACAGAGAGCCCTGTCCATTAGCTTGACACAAGGACATATGACAATAAACTATGTTGGAGCTATAGAGTTAAAAGGCCAGGAGTCAATGACCTGGGTTCAAGCCCTAGCTTTGCTATTTACTAGCTCTTTAACCTTGGGTACCTCTATGCCTCCATTTGCTCAGCTGTGAAATGAAGGGAACAATACCTCTCCCTCTCCAGCCTACTTCACAAGTTGCTTGAGATGATCACATAAGTATTAGAATATTTTGATACAGGCATGTTTGAAAGCTCTAAGTGTATTACAAATGTAAAAGTATTATGTGGATTATGAAATTCTGACCATAATCTAGTCTCTGTTAAATTGGCTTCTGGAATCAGCAGAACACCTAATAAGTTCCGTGGGCAAAGTTCTTGTGAAAATCCTCAGGAGTCCTCACATGATAATTAACTTGGTAACCTAGCCTCAGTCTCTTTGGTTTCATTATGCCAGCAGCATAGTTAACAGGATTCTTGCCATCTCCTCCTCATCATCCCCAACCCTTCTTTCCAACCCATACACTCCATGGATGCGTTGCTTCTGCTATCTGCCCTGAAACCTCCAAATACCAACTGCAGCATATTGATAGTAAGGGTTGCTATAGAAGCTGCTCCTTATCATCCTTTGAGTCTCACCTGCCTTAATTCCTGGGGATGGAAAGTGATGATGGCCATTGTGTGCCCTTGGCTATTGGTGTGGGCTATGCGCTCACGCCAGTACCCACCTTCAGGAAACAGAAGGCAGGGCTCCAATGGGGACTGTTGAAGGAATACTTCGTAGTACTAGGAAGAAAACAGTACTATTACACAGGCAAAACTAACAAAGTTTGACAGCTCATTATTCATGCTGAGCGACTGTTATGGGCTGAAGTGTATCCCCCCCACACACACAAATTCATATGTTGAACCCTCAGTACCTCAGAATGTGACCAGATTTGGAGATGAGGTCTTTAAAGATGTGTTTAAGTTAAAATGAGGCCATTAGGGTGGGTCCGAATGCTGTGGTTTCAGTCGGCCAGGCTGCCACCCCAGTGGGCCCACCACACCAGTGGGCCTGGAGGACAGTATCAACCCATAGAGGATTATTCTCGAGCCTTAAAATTTAGTGGAATTTGCCCTGCTAGGTTTCAGATTTGCTTGGGACCCATGACCCCTTTCTTCTTTCTGATTTGTTCCTTTTGGAATGGGAATGTCTATCCTATGCCTGTCCTACGACTGTATTTGGGAAGCAGATAATCTGTCCAGCTTCACTGGTTCACAGCTAATTCTGTCTTAGGATGAATTATACCTTGACTGATACCTCTCATCCACACTTCATTTAGATGAGATTTAGGACTTAGAGTTGATGCTGGAATGTGTTAAGAATTTTGGGCTGTTGGAATGGGGGTGAATGTATTTTGCATGTGAGAAGAACATGAATTTTGGGGGTCCAGAGAAGAGTGTTATGGGCTGAACTGCATCCCCCTAGGATTCATACATTGAAGTCCTAACCCCTAGTACCTCAAAATGTGACTGTGTTTGGAAATAGGGCTTTTAAATAGGTGATTAGTTAAAATGAGGCAGTTAAGGTGGGCTCTAATCCAATCTGACTGTTGTCCTTATACGAAGAGGAAATTTGGATACACAGAAACATCAGGGATGCACACATGCACAGAGGAAAGCCCACGTGAGGACACAGCAGAAAGGCAGCCATCTGCAAGCCAAGGAGAGAGGCCTCCGAAGAAACCAAACCTGCTGACACCCTGATCTTGGACTTCCAGCCTCCGGGACTGTGAGAAAATAAGTTTATGTTGTTTAAGCCACCCAGTCTGTGGGATTTTGTTATAGCAGTCCTAGCAAACTAATGCAGTGATATAAGAAACATGATCACTGCCCTGCAACCTTACTGAGGGATCCTATCCATGATAGCCCAAAAAGTATGCTCCATGAAGGCTCAGAGTTGTATCCTGAGTCTAGCACATAACCAGTGCTCAATAATTACTACTGAAAGAAGGCATGAAAGAACAGCAAAGGTATCTGTATGAAGAATCTCAGCTTATTGTGTACACAATGTGGAATACAATAATCATCCAATTCTGTGAATTCCTCCTGGCAGCAATTCCTAATATACTACTAAGCTGCTATAATTCCATTCTTACTTATAACTTCCTGATGTAAGCCCATTGTTTCTATATTTCTTCATATAACCAGGTGCCAACTAGCTTAGTTGGATCCTTCATCTTCCCCTGGTAAACACAGGTCAAAAGCAATCCTGATTCAGTGTTGAGATATCAAAAATCCCTACAGCCAAACTTCAAACACAAGCCAGTTGCTGCCACAACAGGACACACTATCTGATTTACTACGTCCTCTTGTTTTCATAATGCATGGGCTCTGGATCCACTGTATTTTCACACAAACCCAAAATAGTGCATGGAAGGGAGAGTTACACCAAAAAACAGTGCCACTTGAGAGGGTAAAAATCAGTTAAGGGTGCACTTGACCACTTCTGCTATAATTTCATATAAATGCAACATAAGATGCTTAACTATAAAGAACATATTTTTTCAAATTTTTTTTTCCAAATTTTGAAGTTGGTGATTTAAAGAAAGACTGGTTCAACTGTCGTTTACTTGCTGGTTGGAAAGGAATGTTTTCTGGAAGAAGATTCAAATGTCTTTGAGGTCCTAGAAGGATAGGAACTGAAAAACTGAGTCTGACCTGGAAGATAATGGGTAAGTAAATATGAAGTACAGCTTCTCCACTGTATGATCCAAGGCTTTGGTTTCTTCATTTATAAAATAGAGCCTGAAACTCCTATTCTTACATGGGAATGCCTAAGCATCATATTGCAATATACAGTTGACCCTTGAACAACATGGGTTTGAACTGTGTGGGTCCACTTACATGCGGATTTTTTTCAATAAATACATACTACCTTACTACACAATCTGCGGTTGGTTGAATCTGGGGTTGGTTGAACTCGAGACATGGAACCGCAGATATGGGAAAACCAAGGATATGGAGGGCCAGCTACAGAGTTATAGGTGCATTTTCAACGGTGCAGAGGGTCAGCGCCCCAATCCCCGTGTTGTTCAAGGGTCAACTGTATAAATGTATCAAATCAACACACTGTACACCCTAAACTTACACAATGTTGCATGTCAATTATACCTCAATAAAATAAAATTTTTAAAAAGAGTAAAAGGGCCTTCTGGTTAAAATAACAGACTATTCCTCTTAAAAATCCTACTAAAATGAAATAAAGGAATAAAAAAGACATAAACGTATTTAAACTCATCATTCCCATCAATACACAAGCATGTTCTTCTAACTCTCCCACCTTTAAAAAGAAAAGTAACCTTCTCAAACCCACTTTCCCCTCCAGCCACTGTTCCATTTCTCCGCTCCTCTTTGTAGCAAAGCTCCTCAAAAGAACTGTCTATATTCACTGCCTCCCATTACTCTCCTTCTATTCACCCACTCAAATCAGGTCCCCACCACTCCACCTAAACAGCTCCCATTATGGTCACCAACGACCTCCATGTCATGCAGTTCAAAGGTCAATTCACACTCCTCATCTTACTTGACCTACCAGCAGCACTGGCACAGCTGATGAGCCCCTCCTCCTCAGTTCACTGTCTTCACTAGGCTTTCAGGATCCCACACTCTCCCGGTTTCCTCTGACCTCACTAGCTGCCCCTTCTCAGTCACCTTTACTGGTTCCTCTTCTCCTCCCACACCTCTTAAAATGGGAATGCCCCTGGGCTCAGTCCATGTTCCTGTTCTCTTTCTATCTACTCTCACTCCCTTGGTCATCTCTTCCAGTCTCATGATTTTAAATAACATCTACATGTTAACAACTCCAAGATTTCTAATTCTTGAACCTCATCCTAATAGATCCAACTACCTATTTAACATACCCACTCAGATGCCTAATAGGTATCTCAATGCAACATGTCCAAAATTGAGCTACTAACCTCCCCCTGCTCAAATCTGCTCTGCCACAGCTTTTTCCATTTCCGTAGTTAGTAACTCCATTGTTCCACTTTCTCCTCCCAAAAACCTAGAGCCATTTTTCACTCCTCTCTTTCTCTTATACCTTCACTCAATCAATCAAGAAATCCTGCGGTTCTGTCTTCAAGATATATCCACCTCCACTGCTGCTCCCACTGGGCTATATCATCTCACATCTGGATTATCACATGAGCCTCCTAACTAGTCTCTCCCTGCTTCTACCTTTCCCTACAACAATCCATACACAATACAATAGCCAGAGTGATCCTGTTTAAAACCTAAATCATATCATGAGATGCCCCCCCAATCAAAACCTCCAATAGCTCAGAATAAAAGCCAAAGTCCCAACAATGACCTCTGAGGCACTACATGATCTGGTCCCCATTAACTATCCTACCTCTTCTCCTATTACTCTTCTGGGTCTACCTTCAGTTCCTCCAGAAAGCATGCCATACTCCTTCCTTAGGGCCTTTGCCATGACTGTTCTCTTTGCCTAGAATGCTCTTCCCTCAGACCTCCACATGGCTGACACCCTCATTTCCTTTAAGTCTTAATTCTAAAGTTTCTCAACCTTGGCACTATTGTCAATTCTGTGTCGTGGGGGGCTGTCCTGTGCACTGCAGGATGTTTAACAGCATCCTTGGCCTCTACTCACTAGACAGATACCAGTAGCACCGTCCAACCATCCCCCAGTGGTAACAACCAAAAATGTCTCCAACATTGCTAAATGTCCCCTGTGGGGCAAAACTAATCCCAGTTGAGAACTACTGCTTTATTCAGATATCACCTTCTCAATGAAGCCTAACTTGATCCCATTTAAAATTACAACCCGCATTTCCCCCAAACTTATGACTTCTCATCCTCCTTATCCTGCTGCATTTTTCCCATGGCATTTGTCTTAGTCTGTTTGCACTGCTAAAACAAAAATACGATAAACTGGGTGACTTATAAACAACAAAAATTCCTCAGTTCTGGAGACTGGGAAATCCAAAATCAAGGTTCCGGCAGATTCAGTGTCTGGTGACAGCTTCCTCAATGACAGCTGCTGTCTTTTCACTGGAACCTCACACGGCAGAATGGACAAGCTAGGGGCTTCCCCGGTGGTGCAGTGGTTAAGAATCTGCCTGCCAGTGCAGGGGAGACGGGTTTGAGCCCCAGTCCGGGAAGATCCCACATGCCGTGGAGCAACTAAGCCCGTGCACCACAACTACTGAGCCTGCACTCAAGAGTCCATGAGCCACAACTACTGAGCCCACATGCCACAACTACTGAAGCCTGCGTGCCTAGAGCCCGTGCTCTGCAACAAGAGAAGCCACCACAATGAGAAGCCCACGCACCGCAAGGAAGAGTAGCCCCCGCTCACCACAACTACAGAAAGCCCGTGCACAGCAACGACGACCCAACACAGCCAAAAAAATTAAAAAAAACAAACAAACAAATAAATAAAAAGAATGGACAAGCTAGTTCTCTGGGGCCTCTTTTATAAGGGCACTAATCCTAATCATGAGGCCTCCACTCTCATGACCTAAGCACCGCCCAAAGGCCCCAACCTCTTAATACTATTACCTTGGGGGTTAGGATTTCAACATATGAAATTTGGAGGGACAGAAACATTCGGACCAGCACTGCACTTATCACCTTCTAACATATTATATAATTTACTTTATTATGTTTTTTTAAAAAATCTGTCTCCCCCCACTAAAATATAAGTTCCACAAGGGAAGGGATATTTTCTTCATTATTGTATCCTAAGCACCTAGAATAGTGCCTGGCACTTGTAGGTACTCAATTGTACTTGTTGAATGAATAAATGAAAGAAAGAACAGAGATAATGGGAGAGAGGACAACAAGAGTAAACCAGATAGAAGACTGGAATGGCAACTGACTTAGCAAGATGAAGGAAGCTACATCCGGATTGCCTACAAAGGGGGATCTGATGAGAGGTAAGGCTTATCTGCTCCACACAAGCCTGGAAAGGCTCAAACTTGAAGTGCAAGGAGGCAGAGATGGGATAAGGTACAGGGCTAAAAACAGGGTTTGGCTGAAAGTCTGGACATAAAACTGGTAAACAACCTCATCCTACAAAAAACCTCTATCCTTCTGTAGCAGGAGGTTGGGGATTTTTTTTTTTCCTTAGGAGAAAATGAACACACAAATACCAGGTAATACCAGGCGGAGTGGTGGCAGAGGGGTGGAAACAGGAAGATTCAATGTAAATTCTCTCAAGAAACCGAATAGTCCCAAAGTAATGACCTCCCAAGAGAGAGACATGGGCCCCCACCCACAAGCACCAGCAGTGAAGCCAAGAATCAACAAACCACTCAAGCTGAATTGCCAATCAATTTAAAGCCTCATGCTTAAACATGAACAGTCAGGCAACTACCACCAGCTATTTGATTAAAGCCTTCATTGCAAAAGACAATACCCAAAACAAACAGGAAAAAAAAATCCCTGAAGGAAGCAGATAATTCAAAAAACAGGAAAAAAAAAGGCAAAAGCAAGATTTAAAAATATATATATATGAGATATATATATATGTGTATATATATATATATATATATATATATTACATTACTAAAAAAAGAAGATGCTGTACAAAAGGAACAATCAGAGAACAAGCAAAAGCTTTTGAAAATTAAAAGGTGGTAGAAAAAAAGTCAATAAAAATGTTGGGGGCTTCCCTGGTGGCGCAGTGGTTAAGAATCTGCCTGCCAATGCAGGGGACACGGGTTCGAGCCCTGGTCTGGGAAGATCCCACATGCCGCGGAGCAACTAAGCCCGTGAGCCACAACTACTGAGCATGCGCGTCTGGAGCCTGTGCTCCACAACAAGAGAGGCCGTGATAGTGAGAGGCCCGCGCACCGCGATGAAGAGTGGCCCCCACTTGCCGCAACTAGAGAAAGCCCTCGCACAGAAACGAAGACCCAACACAGCCATAAATAAATAAATTAAAAAAAAACAAAAACAAAACAAAACAAAACAAAAAAATGTTGGCATTTATTTCAAGAAAATTTCACAAAAAGAAGAACAAAAGGGAAAAGAGATGGAAAATAGAAGAGGAATGAGTAGCAGATTACAGAATCAATTCATGAAGTCCAAAATCCAAATAATAGGAGGTATAGAGAGAACATAGAAAATGAGAGGAAGTAAAGAAATAATACATCACACCAGTCAGAATGGCCATCATCAAAAAGTCTACAAATACTATATATAAAATAGATAACTAATGAGAATGTACTGTATTGCACAGGGAACTTTACTCAATGCTCTGTGGTAACCTAAACGGGAAGGAAATCTAAAAAAGAGTGGCTATATATATATATGTGTAACTGAATCACTTTGCTGTATAGCAAAAACTAATACAACATTGTAAAGCAACTATACTCCAATTTTTAAAAAAGTCTACAAATAATAAATGGCAGAGAGGGTGTGGAGAAAAGGGAACCCTCCTACAGTGTCAGTGGGAATGTAAATTGGTGCAGCCACTATGGAGAACAGTATGGAGGTTCCTTAAAAGACTAAAAATAGAGTTGCCATATGATCCAGCAATCCCACTCCTGGGCAGATATCTGGAGAAAACTCTAATTCGAAAAGATACATGCACCCCAATATTCATAGGAGCACTATTTACAATAGCCAAGACATGGAAGCAACCTAAATGTCCATCAACAGAGGAATGGATAAAGAAGATGTGGTACATATATACAGTGAAATATTACTCAGCCATAAAAAGAATGAAATAATGCCATTTGCAGTAACCCATAGATGGGCCTAGAGATTATCATACTAAGTGAAGTAAGTCAGACAGAGAAAGATAAATATCATATGATATCACTTATACGTGGAATCTAAAAAAATGATACAAATGAACTTATTTACAAAACAGAGGGCTTCCCTGGTGGCGCAGTGGTTAAGAATCTGCCTGCCAATGCAAGAGACATGGGTTCGAGCCCTGGACTGGGAAGATCCCACATCCTGCAGAGCAACTAAGCCCGTGCACCACAACTACTGTGCCTGAGCTCTAGAGCCCGCAAACCACAATTACTGAGCCCATGTGCCACAACTACTGAAGCCTGAGTGCCTAGAGCCCATGCTCCACAACAAGAGAAGCCACGACAATGAGAAGCCCGCACACCGCAACAAAGAGTAGCCCCCGCTCACCGCAACTAGAGAGAGCCCGCGCGCAGCAAAGAAGACCCAATGCAGTCAGCCATACATACATACATAAATAAAACAGAAACAGACTCACAGATATAGAAACAAACTTATGGTTACCAAAGGGGAAGGGGCAGGGGAGGGATAAATTAGGATTTTGGGATTAACATATATACACTACTATATATAAAATAGAGAAACAACAAGGATCTACTGTATGACACTGGGAAGTATATTCAACATCTTATAATAACCTATAATGGAAAAGAATCTGATAAAGAATATATATATATATATAACTGAATCAGTTTGTCGTACACCTGAAACTAACACAACATTGTAAATCAACTATACTTCAATAAAAGAAATAAAAATAGGGAATTCCCTGGTGGTCCAGTGGTAAGGACTTGGTGCTTTCACTGCAGGGGTCCGGGTTCAGTCCCTGGTTGGGGAACTAAGATCCCACAAGCCACGTGGCATGGCCAAAAATATAAAAATAAAAAATAAAGGGCTTCCCTGGTGGTGCAGTGGTTGAGAATCTGCCTGCTGATGCAGGGGACACGGGTTCAAGCCCTGGTCTGGGAAGATCCCACATGCCACGGAGCAACTAGGCCCGTGAGCCACAACTACTGAGCCTGCGCGTCTGGAGCTTGTGCTCTGCAACAAGAGAGGCCCCGACAGTGAGAGGCCCGTGCACCGCGATGAAGAGTGGCCCCCGCTCGCCGCAACTAGAGAAAGCCCTCACACAGAAACGAAGACCCAACACAGCCAAAAATAAATAAATTAATTAATTAATTTAAAAATAAATAAATAAATAAAATAATAATACAGGAAAATTTCCCATGTCTGAAAGTATTAGTTTCCAGCTTGACAAGGACTAGAAAGTGCCCATCACAACGAATGAAAGAAGGACCACATGGTCATGAAGTTTCACGGACAGAGATTCCCTAAAAGCTTCTAGAGAAAAAAAGAGGGGAGAGATTATCTACAAAGGAATAGGACTTAAAGTAGCATCCAGACTTACACAATATTAGTGGCCAGATGACAATGAAACCATGTCTTCAAATTTATAAAGGCAAATGATTCAAACCTAGAATTTGAAATCTAGAAATACTCTCAGTCATATGTCAGTAAAGAACTAAGACATTTATAGACATGCAAAGACTCAAAGTTTACTCCTAGGCACCCTTCCTCAGGAAGCTAATGGAGGTTGTATTCCAGCTAAATGAGGATGTAAACCAGAAAAAGGAAGACAGGGGATCTGAGAAACAGGGGGAAAGACAGAAGAACAGCAAAAGGAGTCCCAAGATAACAGCTAGGCAGAAGGCCTCAGGAGCCTAGGATGGAGACTCCAGAAAAAAGGTCTTCAGGGAAAATACTAAACTCAAGTTTTTGACCATATGGAGACTATTGATGAATGTTTGACAGAGCTCTTAGAGCACTCAGAAAAAAAATTAGCAATAGGTTCATAGAAAACTAAGCCAATGAGAAAATGAGGTAATTATTCAAGCCAATGAAAACTAAAAGTTGTAAAATCCATCATATTACATAGGATTAAGCAGTTATTTTTTTAAAAATGAAGCATATAGCAGAAACTAACACACTATTGTAAAGCAATTATACTCCAATAAAGATGTTAAAAAAATGATCAAGGGATCAATCCAAGAAGAAGATATAACAATTGTAAATATTAAAAAAAAATGAAGCACATTATTATGTGGAAAAAAAGGTACAGAACTGTGTCCATATTAAGCTACCTTTTAGCTAAGAAAAGGGGAGATACAAATATGTTTCCATTTTTAAAAATAAATAATAGTGAATAAAAATGTTACCCATAGAAGGAGGAAGAGAACTGGGCAGAGGGGACAGAAGTGAAAGCTAGACCTCTTTAAATACACCTTTATGGGACTTCCCTGGAGGTCCAGTGGTTAAGACTGCACTTCCACTGCAGGGGGGGCGGGTTCAATCCCTGGTCAGGGAACTAAGATCCTGCATGCGGCGCGGCCAAAAAACAAAACAAAAAGAAAATACACCTTTATTTTGTAGATATGACTTTGAAACCATGTAAATATCTTACAAAATTATAAAACAAAAATTTAATCAAAAGGAAAAAGAAGAATGAAGAAAAAAAAAGAATCCATGTATCATGTCAAGTTGGTGGTGTAACTACAAAGAGATGAATTCCTTCAGAGCCATAATAATTGGACAAAAAGAACTGGACAGAAATCTTGAGCTCTTTTCAGTAATCATTTGTTAGTAATAATACTAGTATTGTTGTTCTGAAATTATATGTAAAGAGTAGGATAGAATAAATAAGTACAGCTGACCCTTGAACAACACGGGTTTGAACTGCACAGGTCCACTTATATGAAGATTTTTTTCACTAAACGTGTACTACAGTACTACACGACACATGGCTGATTGAATCCACAGATGTGGAACCACAGATACGAAGTGGATTTTCGACTGCACGGGGGTTGGCGCCCTTAACCATGGCCTTGTTCAAGGGTCAACTGTAGGTATGCTAATGTTGTCAGGACTAAAGTTTTAATTGTAAGAGACAAGAGATAAAAATATAAAATCAAAGGATTTAAGTAAAAACTCTACAATTTTTAATTTGATTTGGACATATTACTGTGAACTCATATTTTCTTTTAAAAATACTTCCTAGCTCTGTCCACTAAAAAGGCCTTGAAATATGACCAACTCAGTATAAATAAGCACTCACCTAGCACCCTGCCATTTCCCACTAAAAGAGACAAGGATTCCTTAAAGAAACGGCTGATTCCAGCTCCCAGGCATAAAATGGACTAGATGTGCTAGAAATATCTTATCATTCCAGAACTATCACGGCCATCTAGGTCTCACAGCCAATTTAAAGAGGTTCCAACTGGCCAGAAATGGAGCAATTGGAGTACCAAAAAACCCCTAGTATCTGCAGTAGATTGAAACATATCAAGTATGTTAAAAATCTATGAGTTCCTAATGATACCAAAACAAACACATTTAACTGATCATCTTTTGAGGAAGGTGAAAGAACCAAGGATTTATCCTGCCTTTCCTGTAAGAGTACCTTAGAGTAACCAAAGGGTTGATAGGGAAAAGTTATTTCTAGAAGAATTCCAGCTAATATATGATAGATTTAGAACATAACTGCATTGCAACCCTCCTCTGAAATAAGAGATCTAGGCACTGACCACTAATGACAGCTAAACCACTAAGCGAAAAGCTGACAGGGAGCTTTTCAATGAGTGGATCAGACTGATGACACCAGAATCCACTGTTCAATGTTAACATCACCAAAAAAGAGAGCCCATTAGACATCTACATATAAAAACATTCTTGCCAAAAATCAAACCTGAATCTGATCAACACTCTAGATCTACCAGCTTAGAGGAAATACAGGGGATAGAGGAAGAACATTCAATGATATCAAGGGGATTCAATCAGCAAAATCCAGAATGGGAGACTCTCCAGAGGAAAACAAACCAGTTTCTTCAAAAAGTAAATTGCAGGGACAAAAAAATTAATAGGGAGGGGTACTTACAAATTAAGAGGCTAAAGAGACATGTTAATCAAATGCAATGTATATACCTTGTTTGAATCCTGATTTGAACAAGCCAACTATATCAATCAAGCTTTTTATGAGATAAAACAGTGCCAAATCTGAACATCTACTAGGTAGTTGATGATATTATGGGATAAATGTTTATTTGCAGGTGTGACAATGGTATGAAACTATGTTAAAAAATTAAGTCCTTTCTGTTAAAACTCATGCTGTGGTATTTATATCTTATATGATATAATGTCTGGAATTTGCCTCAAATAAATCCAAAGGGGCTGGTGGAAAGTGGGTGAGAGTACAGTGAAAGCAAGATGGGCCATGTGTTGATAGTTACTGAAGCTGGGTAATGGGTACTTGGGGTTTGTTATACCATTCTATACTTTTATACGTTTGTAATTTTCCACAACATAAAATGAAAGAAAAAAACCAGTACAATAAAGGAAACAAAATCTTAGTACATCTACTTGGCTCAGGAGTGAATATCTACAGTCATAACAATACAGATGCTAAATATCAGTGAGACCAGTTGCCTGGACTGGAGTGGTGATGATGGTGGTGGAAACAGAAAGAAGAGGGTAGAGTCAAAGTATTTTTAGAAAGGAAAACTGAACAAAATAAATAAGAAAACAAAAAAAAAAAGAAAGGAAAACTGAAAGGACATGGAGATTAATTATATGTGGCTGAGGAGGAAGTGGTAGGATTAAGACAGAGGAGTCTAAGAGGACATATGTTTCTAGTACATGTTGCTACCATTTACTAACGTGAGAAAAAAAGGGCACATTTGGAAAGGGAAGAGGGTAAATTTAGCTTAGGGCAATGGTTCTCAACCGGAGGCGACTGTGCCCCACAAGAGATATCTGGGGGCATTTTTGGTTGTCACAACTCATGGCCTCTAGGGGCAGAGGCCACGGATGCTGCTAAACATCCTCCAGTGCACCTAACAGCCCCACACAATAAATAATCATGCAACCCAAAATGTTCATAGTGCGAAGGCTGAGAAATCTGGATCTGGGCCAATGCTGATTTGAAGAGCTCCACAGGAAAACTAGGTGAGGATGTTCAGTAGCCTTTGGAACCCCACCTCCTGAAGCTCAAGATGGAGCTGGTATGCAAATGTAAGTTTAGGAGTTGTCACTTTACAGGTGCTCATTCCAATCATCAGCTATAGTGGTGTGCAATCTCCCATGAATATATTCAAAAAGAAGGCCAAGGACAGAGTCCTGGAGGACACCAACACTTATCGTGGGAAAGAAAGGGAGAAAAAGATCCCATGAGAACGACTAAGAAGTGGCCAGCGAAATAGGAGGAAAACCATCAGAGAATGGTAGCACAGAAACCAAAGACAGTGTTCCCAAGGAGGAAAATAAGAATAATAAGCAGTGCCAAAGGCAGAGAAAAGTTAAGTAAGTTAGGGGCAGAAAGTTTCCATTTAATTTGGCAAAACGGAGCTCACTGATGACTTTGGCAAGGTTAATTTCTAGGAATTGTTGGGGGCAGAAGCAAGAACCATCAGATTTTTTTTATTGAATATGTTTATGAACTGAAAGAAAAGAGCCAATAGAGGTGGAGAAAAATAGGTAAAGAAACGGGAGAAAGAGGGAATGTAACAAAGGAATAAGGGACTTGGGGAGAGAGATGAGTCCAAGATGGTGTTTCAAGGAAGAAGAATAGCCTTGGACAGGTAGAAGACTAACAGCATTTCACTGAGATAGGAGGGAAAGGAAGGGTAAGATTTCAGCGAAATTGGTAGATGGTAGGGGAAGCAGCTAAGGGAATTCTCATCTGTTGGTCTTAATTTTCCAGTGCAGAACCAGGCACAGCCATCTGTTAAGAGCAAGGGTAAAGGTGATGGGATAGGAAATTCGAGGAGAGGTAAGAGTTTAGAATAGTCACTGAAGACAATGGGAGAAGAAGCTGACAAGGGTCATGTAGGAAGATTTCTGGAGAATGATCCTATGATGGGAGCTGTGTTCTAGCCAGGAAATCTTTGAGGTCACGATGTGTCCTATGAGAAGGCACCACCCAAGTGTCAGAAAGCTGAATCATTAGGAGGATGGGTGCTGTAAGTATAAACAGGGAAAAAGTATGTCAGTTGGAAGTCCTGTTTCTTTTGCCTTTTTCTTTTAAGTTCCAGGAGGGCAGGCACCATGTTTGTTTGAGTCACCACTGGATCCCCAGCACCTAGTCCAGTGCCTGACACATAGTAGGTACTCAATAAATAGTGCGTGCATGAAATAGAGGGATACTAAAATGTCTCAGAGGCCAATCTAATGATGTAGATGCCTTACGCCCACTCCCACATCTCTCATGATATGTTTCAACCTTGTTCTGCTGAAAACACTAGCCTTCCAAATCCAGACACCTGCCACTTGCTATCCTGCCCTCATCAGTATCTCTCTGTCCTAAATTTCCCTTGTATTAAATTCCTTGGATGCTTGACATTTGCAATAATGGATGCAGTTCTCTCTCCTCCTCTCCACCCTCTCTGAAATGAAACACTAGCAATGTTCTCTCCACCGTTAAGAAGTACACTTTCAGAACAGAACCCCCCTCCCCTGTAGCACTAGAAGAGCTCTATTATTAAAATGTCAGGCATGCTGCCGTTATAGACTGCAATGCCCAGGGTCATCTTCAACCAGCCTTTGTTCCTTATTACCTGTGCCACTTGACTGTGTTTCTTGGGGATATTTTTCAGATGGTTAGACCGCACACAGACCATGTTCCTGTCTATGGAAAGAAAAAGAATTTGATTTACATGGTTTTCTTCCTAAAAGATTATTTAGAATAAAATGTCTAGCAACTCAAATCCCCTAATCCAAAGAGGCATATGCAAATATGAAGAAGCAAAGTACCTAATTCATGCTCAAGGCCATTTTTCAGAGAAAACCTGTTTCCTGGTCTGGCCATTAAAAAGCTTATTCTTAATGGAGCTAGTCCGCAATATTTTCTCTCATGCCACAAATGTGCGATATGATAATGTCTGCTTTCTGTTCAGATTTTAAGAGGGAAGTAAAATGTAATGGGTTTTGTTTTTCTGTTAGTGAATAACAGAACACTGACGTCATATACTCATTTAATTCAACACACAGGGGAAAAAAAGAAAGCCAAGTGCCTACCCTAATGAACTGTAGTTTAAGGCATATGGACATTAAACAGTGTGACTAATATAAAATGATGGTGTTTCAAGTGGATTTATTGAAAATGGGCAAATGGTAAGTTCAGGAATGGAATCTGGGAATGGATACTGGAATTAAGTCTCAGAAATATGCCACTGTGATTTCTCTCACCAGCACTCACCTCCCCTACCAGTTCTTTTAAGGCAGATTTATCACAGAAAGCTCTGAATTTTCAGGGATATGGGGATGTGAAATAGAAAGGGCATGTCTCTAATAAGCAGGAGACTGCTCCCAGTACAGAAAGTAACATAAAATGATAACAACAATGATGACGATGTTGACAACAATGATGATAATGAGAGAGCAGCAGCACCAGCATCAATATTTATGAAGTGCTTACTAGGCCTCAGGCATATGGCTTTTAGAGGAAGAAAGCTGGGGGGCGGGGAGGTTGATTCCTAGCCCTATAATACAATGACTACTCACCAAAAAGTATCCCCAATTAACCTTATTTTTTTAATGCCTTTTTTTAAATTGAAGTATAGTTGATTTACAATGTTGTGTTACTTTCAGGTGTACAGCATAGTGATTCAGTTATACATATCCATATATACATATCTATATCTATATATTCTTTCTTAGATTTTCCTTTATAGGTTATTACAAAATATTGAGTATAGTTCCCTGTGCTATACAGTAGGCCCTTGTTGGTCATCTATTTTATATATAGTAGTGTGTATATGTTAATCCCAAACTCCTAATTTATCCCTCCCCCACTTCCCCCTTTGGTAACCATAAGTTTGTTTTCTTTGTCTGTGGGTCTATTTCTGGTTTGCAAGTAAGTTCATTTGTATCATTTTTTTTGATTCCACATATAAACGATATGATATTTGTTTTTCTCTGTCTGGCTTACCTCACTTAATATGATAATCCCTAGGTCCACATTGCTGCAAATGGCATTATTTCATTTTTTGTAGCTGAGTAATATTCCATTGTGTATATATATACCACATCTCCAATTAACCTTGTGATCATGCTCTGCATCAAAGGCTTCCAATTCAACTTTCTCCTTTAAAGCCACCATATTTCCCACTCCTCTCCACTCCCACAGACACTGTTCTCTGCACCCTCCCCTTTCCTCTCAGTTTTTGGTTTGTTATTTCTACTAGTCACAGCCTTCGACTGACCTCTCCAAGTTCCCAGGTAGTATCCCACAGTCTTTGGATTGCCATCTGGACCTCGGTTCACAGAGAAGGTGGACTTATTTCGGTAGCCATTGATGACAGGCTGGAGAAGGCAGAAGGATAGGAAAGGGACAACAGGTCAAATAAAACCAAGGAGGACAACAATACAAAGAATGAAAGAATGTTCTCTGGATGAGAAAAAATAAATGATGCTTGCTTGGAAGGTATGGCATAGGTGAAATTCCATGACTGAGAAGATCAAGACACTCCATAGACACTCCATAGGAGAAAGGAGTTCCAATCTTGCCATAAAGCAGGAGTCAGAAAACTTTTTCAATAAAGGGCCAGACAGTAAATCATTTTAGGCTTTGCAGGCCATACGGTCCCTGTCACAACTATTCAACTCTGCCACTGTAGTGCAAAAGTAGCCATAGACAATCCATAAACAAGTGAGCTCAGCTGTGTGCCAATAAAACTTTATTTACAAAGTCGAGCAGCAGAGCAGATGTGGCCTCAGGGCCATAGTTTGCCAACCTCTGCCACAAATTAAATTCTGCCTTTCTGAGGCCTCATTAGAAGTTTTCCAAAGTCTGGAATCTTTCTAAGGAGGCAGTAGTGTACTGGTTGAGAAAGTGGGCTCTGCATCAGATCAACTTGAGTGTAAACCTTAGCTCTGGCACTTTCTAGATGTGTGTCCTTGGTCGAATCACTTAATCTCTCTGAGCCTCAAGTATTCATCTGTAAAATGACACTGTCTATCCCTCAGTGTGACTGTAAATAGTAAACAAGACAATGACACATGTTACTCGCTTAGTATAGGGCCTGGTCCCCAGCAAGTGCCTGGTTAAGTATTGGCTGATAGTATTAGCTATTAAGGAGACTTGGTAGATAAAGGATAGGGAAGTAGGGGCTTACAGAAGGTATAATAGGATGGAGGAAACAACAGAGCCCCTCAGATCTGGGTGCAGCTGTTGTCACATTGACTCCATTGAGCATCTGTAGGTAAGATTCTAGTCTCTGTAAAATTTTCTTCTGAGCTTCAAATTTCACCTGCAAAAGAATATAAGCAGTGAAACAAAAGACTTCTGCAGTATCACCTCAAAGTATAGAAAACAAACAGGATAAGAGAAGGTTGTCCCACGGATTCTTGGGTCACGGTTTCAGCAGATAAGGAACTCAGAATGATGGAACAGCAACAGACCTAATGAGGTACCTGGAAAAGGTCAAGTGAGCTCTTATGTAAGCTCACCATTTCATCTGACCTTTCAGACTGAACATTCCAGCTACATGTTAGTGCTGTCCAGTAGAACTTGCTGTGATAATGGAAATGTTCTCTATTGGTGTTATGTTCTGTGTAATAAGGCAGCCTACACTAGCTACAGGTGGCTACTGAGCACTTGAAATGTGACTTGTGACTGAGGAAACGAATTTTTAATTTTATTTCATTTTAATTAACAGTCGGGTCTGCTATCACGTGACACAAGCATTCCTACACCATACTATGCAAAATTACTCAAAAGAAATCACAGGGCTCATGGGACAATGGGGTTGGGCACACACATTCCAAAAATTTATCAGTAACACACACAAAAAAGGTAGGAAATTAATAAAAATAGCAAAGTTTTGCACATGTTAAATGGCTAAGCAATGTATAAACACTACAATAAGGATGGCTCATTACCCCGACAAAGACCTGAAACTTGCTTGTGGAAGTGGCTGTCCACTTATGAGTTATCGTGAGGTGGTGAAAGGAGGGTTATGGGGGTGGAACAGAAAGTTCTCACAACAGATGTGAATGGGTGTGGCTCATACCACACTCAGTGATCTGAGGGAGCTGGGAGATGTGTGAGGTGTGTGTGGGTGTTCATTTTACAAATTCTTACCCAGCTCAGTTCGGCCGGGTACAGATCCCCTTTCATCTCATGTTTCTTGTGGACAAAATCACTCCTAAGCAAATATGAAATCTGCATTTTGTTCAAATTGTTCCCTAATACATCAATCTGTTGGAACAAATTTTCATTTTCAAAACAAGCATTAGAGCAGAATTGGCTGTATTTAAATTTAAATAGCCACATGTAGCTAGTGGCTAGCGTGTTGGAAAGTGCAGCTATATATGAAGCAGCAACAGCACTTGCTACTCACACACAGAGAGCTATAAGAATAACCCAAAAAAAAAGCAAGGAAGAAAGGAAACAGGCATTCGGATATAAGGCTCTAGAGTTTGGAAGACACAACTGGCCTAAAGTGAAAATTTCAGAGTCATTAGCATATTGAGTTTAAGGACACGTTGGGGCATCTGGGTAAACCTGTCCAGCCAAGCTTCCTACAAGTCTACCACCTGATAGAATGGAGGAGTGAAGACTTAAGCTGGGTACCTACCTTGAGCTGTTCTTCATAGCTCAGCCTCCAGAGTGGCGTCACAACATCAGCCAGCCTTGAATAAAATAAGTCAGGCACCACATTCATTATCTAAATATGTACTGAGCACCTACTACGCATAAGTACTTCCTGCCACCATTTGCTCTGGCATTTTACTTATCATTCAGAAGACCTAACTCTCAGGCCCCTGAGGAGATGGAGTCTGGGAGAAGAGCCCATTCTGGTGCTGTCTACTTAACAAAGCCGAACAGATGGGCAAACCTAATATAAGAAAAATCCAGATTTATCAGGAGGTAATTAATCATATTACAAAAAGGCTTCACTGTTGGGTTCCTTTAAATAGCTCACCTCCCTAACACTTTTAAAATATAATTTGATTTAGAAAATACAGTTGTTGCATAAAATGAGGTATATTTGTGTTTGCATGGTTGCTGTGGGACTATTCATTTCTAATTCATCTCATCTCTAAGTCCCTGGCTTTCAGTATACCTGTCCTGGACCTTTTGAGACACAAGGTCCCAGTTTAATATTCTCTTTCTGCCAAAAACACACATAAAGGCAAGGAGAACATTTTCTGCAATCACAAAGCATTTCCACCAACATTCCTTAGATGTCTTAAGTTTGCCCTGGGTATCCTACCTGAGGGGCCCCCCTGAATCCCTGCATATGCCACATTGTACGTCAGGCATACAGAATTTCAGTAGGCCCAGAGATTCAGATTTGTTAAGGGGAAGGGATATCACCCAGGGCCTTACCTTTCCTGCCAGGAATCATCTAGTGGTCCAAGATGTCTTGGTTTCTTCTGACTTTTCTGTCTTCTTTGACACTTCTTGGCTATCATGTGGGTGAAGTTTCCCTTACATGATGAGCCCAAAAAGAGTTGTGACCAACCTGGAGGTTTTCTGGCACGCCAGGGGAGCAAATAATAATAGCATCTACCTTATAGAGTGGTTGCAAGAGTTAAATAAAGGATAATAAAAAGCACTTAGCATGGTGCTGGGAAAACTGGACAGCTACATGTAAAAGAATGAAATTAGAACACTCCCTAACACCATACACAAAAATAAACTCAAAATGGATTAAAGACTTAAATGTAAGGCCAGACACTAAAACTCTTAGAGGAAAACATAGGCAGAACACTCTATGACATAAATCACAGCAAGATCCCTTTTGACCCACCTCCTAGAGAAATGGAAATAAAAAACAAAAAATAAAAATAAACAAATGCTACCTAATGAAACTTAAAAGCTTTTGCACAGCAAAGGAAACCATAAACAAGATGAAAAGACAACCCTCAGAATGGGAGAAAATATTTGCAAACGAAGCAACTGACAGAGGATTAATCTCTAAAATATACAATCAGCTCATGCAGCTCAATATCAAAAAAACAAACAACCCAATCCAAAAATGGGCAGAAGACCTAAATAGACATTTCTCCAAAGAAGATATACAGATTGCCAACAAACACATGAAAGAATGCTCAACAGCACTAATCCTTAGAGAAACGCAAATCAAAACTACAATGAGGTATCACCTCACACCAGTCAGAATGGCCATCATCAAAAAATCTAGAAATAATAAATGCTGGAGAGGGTGTGGAGAAAAGGGAACCCTCCTGCACTGTTGGTGGGAATGTAAATTGATACAGCCACTCTGGAGAACAGTATGGAGGTTCCTTAAAAAACTAAAAATAGAACTACCATATGACCCAGCAATCCCACTACTGAGCATATACCCTGAGAAAACCATAATTCAAAAAGAGTCATGTACCAAAATGTTCATTGCAGCTCTATTTACAATAGCCAGGACATGGAAGCCACCTAAGTGTCCATCAACAGATGAATGGATAAAGAAGATGTGGCACATATATACAATGGAATATTACTCAGCCATAAAAAGAAACGAAATTGGGTCATTTGTACTGAGGTGGATGGAGTTAGAGTCTGTCATACAGAGTGAAGTAAATCAGAAAGAGAAAAACAAATACCGTATGCTAACACATATATATGGAATCTAAAGAAAAAGAAAAAGAAAAAAAAATGGTCAGAAAAACCTAGGGGCAAGATGGGAATAAAGATGCAGACCTACTAGAGAATTGACTTGAGGATACGGGGAGGGGGAAGGGTAAGCTGCGATAAAGTGAGAGAGTGGCATGGACATATATACACTACCAAAGGTAAAATAGATAGCTAGTGGGAAGCAGCCGCATAGCACAGGGAGATCAGCTCGGTGCTTTGTGACCCCCTAGAGGGGTGGGATAGGGAGGGTGGGAGGGAGACGAAAGAGGGAGGAGAAATGGGGATATATGTATATGTATAGCTGATTCACTTTGTTATAAAGCAGAAACTAACACAACATTGTGAAGCAATTATACTCCAATAAAGATGTTAAAAAAAAAGCACTTAGCAGAAGATTAAATAGACATGATGTTTGTAAAGCTCTGAGCAGTGTCCAATGCCTGGGAAAAACTCAGTACGTGTTAATTACAACTGTCATGATGTTTAAAGACAGTATGGGACTGATTGGGGGTGGCAATATTAAAGGAAGGGAGCAGGGGGAAGGAATAGTGGGAGTAACTATGAGTCAAAAGCTGGAAGAGTTAGAACAGGTGAAGGGCCTCACTTTGGAAAGAGGAAGGAACCCCTCTTCCTCCAACACAGGACTCTCTGTTGTCGCCTATTTACCTAATGGTGCCTGATCATTGATGTTTAACTATTTTGAGTACCAAGGACACATGAATGGACTTGGCCAGACACCTCACCGATCTGCCATGAAATTACCTTTTTGCCCTTGCCCTCTACCTTGGATTTCATCCCAATGTTAAGTCATACCTTAATTCAGAATGAAATACATTTCAAGTCCAATGTATGGAATAGGTTTATTAACAAAGATTCTTCCATGGGGGATTCCCTGGTGGCGCGGTGGTTGAGAATCTGCCTGCCAGTGCAGGGGACACTGGTTCGAGCCCTGGTCTGGGAAGATCCCACATGCCGCGGAGCAACTGAGCCCGTAAGCCACAACTACTGAGCCTGCGCGTCTGGAGCCTGTGCTCCACAAGAGAGGCCACGACAGTGAGAGGCCCGCGCATCGCAATGAAGAGTGGCCCCCACTCGCCACAACTAGAGAAAGCCCTAGCCCAGAAACGAAGACCCAACACAGCCAAAAATAAAAATAAATAAATTTATTAAAAAAAAAAAGATTCTTCCGTGGACTCAATGCAACCAAAAATAAATAAATAAATTTATTTTTATTTATTTATTTTTTTAAAGAAATTCACGTTCTTTTATTTATTTATTTATTTATTTATTTATGACTGTATTGGGTCTTCGTTTCTGTGCGAGGGCTTTCTCTAGTTGTGGCAAGTGGGGACCACTCTTCATCGCGGTGCGCAGGCCTCCCACCATCGCGGCCTCTCCTGTTGCGGAGCACAGGCTCCAGACGCGCAGGCTCAGCAATTGTGGCTCACGGGCCCAGTTGCTCCGTGGCATGTGGGATCTTCCCAGACCAGGGCTCGAACCCGTGTCCCCTGCATTGGCAGGCAGACTCTCAACCACTGCGCCACCAGGGAAGCCCCAAATTTATTTTAAAAATTAAAATTTTAAAAATTAAAAAGATTCTTCCATGGCTCCCTCTATTACTGTGAAATTAGTTTGCGTGATCACTACCTAATTTAGAGGACGCTGACATGGGTGCTGCAATATTTAGCCCATACAGTATTTTGTATGTTTACAAAGTACTAAAGAAAGTAACTGTCATAGCTTGGAAGCGTTTTGAGGATTTCAAATTTCTAACAGAATAAATTTAAGCTGGCCCAGAGTTCAGGTGTTAACAATAACACAGTCCACCCAGCTCCCAGGAAGGGACAAGTCATTAAGAACGTGGGCTCTGGGGCCACGTTCTAATCCCAGCTCTTCTTCTCACTAGCTCTGTGACTCTGGGCAAGTTACCTAAGTGTTATGAATCTCAGTGTCACCTTCTATAAAAATAGGACTGGTAACACCTACCTTTCAGGGTTGTGGTAAGAATTAAATGAGCTCACATACAGGAAGCACTCAGGTCTGTGCCTAACACAGCAGCTGTTCAACATGTGTCACTGCCCTGCCTCAGGCTCTGATTTGAAGTGTGTCACTTGACTTCTTTGTGCCTCAATGTGTCCAACCTGTAAACCTGGTGAGATATAATAATGCATGCGAGTGCTGTGAGGGTAAGAACAATTATGTGGAAACTTAAAACAAACAACACACACACGCAAACTCTCCTAACCTCAGTGCCTGCTGGAGTGTGGTGAACTTAAGGCCCACTCAGGACCACCTGTTAATACTACCAAATGTGTGACCTGTGGTAGACCTTTTTCCAAGGTGAGACAAATGTATATATTTGATATAAGGAAAAGCAAAACCAGAGAAAGGAAGTGAGCGAAGGGGCAGGAGACAAAGAATAAAGAATGGTATGGAGAGGGGCACTGAGGAGGCCCACACTACAGGGGGAGAGAGTGGTACTCTTCCAGGAAAGGGGCCCTGTCCCTCCAGCTGGCAGGGAAGGAAGAAGGAAACTGCAGGCCCACTGGGGGTTGGCAGAGGGACAGGGGAGCTGAGGAGTTTGAGGACAGCTATCTCTATCCCATGACATTTAGACTTTTTGTGAGTGTGGGCCCTCTCCCTGGTGACTGCCACCATGACTGTGCTCCACTTGCCCTGTACCCCTTGTCCTTCTATGTTTCTCCAAATGGGCAGATATAGTCTACAATAGGGCTCTACTATTTCAGGGTGCCAACCAGACATCTCTCCTGGTAAAGAGCCTCTCATCATACTTAGTAATTTCTCAAGTGAAATATAGTTTTCAAGGCAGTACAGTAATACCAGTCAAAGTGAGTTATATTTTGTTTTTATAGTGTTTCCTGTTTTAAATAAATGCTTGGGTTTAAAAAAAAAAAAAAAGAATGTGACAACTGCTCTATTTCTGCCTCAGGAATTGATCAGAAAGACACCCAAGGTCCAGAGCTGCCAGAGAGGAAGCTATACTAACTCTCTAGGACTGAATAGCTAACCAGCCTGAAATGCTCAGAGAGGTTCAAAGCAGAGACTATGTAGTAGGTTTAATCCTCACAGAGCCAAGGATCTCCTTGGAGCAAATGTTCACCCACGGAAAAGGATCCTGCTTACACTCTCCGTTTACCCTTCTTGCAGCTAGCCTGGCCCCAGATATGGTTCCTGGCTAAACCAGACGGACAGATGGGTACTGCTGCGTCCTGACTGCAGCCCACGTGCAGTCAGGTCCTTCCTTCCCCCACCAGACCCCCTTCACCAGCCCTTCCATCCCTCTCTTCTTTGGGCAAGTTCTGCCCACCGTGTCTGTAAGAAGGGTAACGAGGAAGAGACACTAGGAAAGGCTACCACTGAACTTGGGCGGACTGCAGGGCCAGAAGAGCCGGCAAGGGGAAGCAGGGGGAGGTCAGAACACAGGCGGACGCAGAGCTGGATGCGACCACGTGCAGCCAGCGTCCGGTCGTCCCCTCCCCCACCTCGCCTGCCTTCCCAGGGGGCAGCTTGGCGCAGTAAGCAGTCTTCTCTACTGCAGGGGATAAATCGGGTTTTCGGACACTCCACGTACCCCTCTTACCTTCGTAACCTATAAATCTTCTTACAAACCGGAGGCGGTTAACGAAAAAATCAGCTAAGGGCCCTCATCGCAGCCTCTGGGGAGAGTCACTTCCTGGTGCGTCCAGCGCCTCTACTCCCGGGACAGACGCGGCGGGACGCTGGGCTCCCCCCGGGCGCCGGCTGGCCCGACACCGGGCAGCTGGTCTCGGGAGCCCTTCCCCCGACTTTGTCCGGGCGCTTCTCTAGAAATCTTCAGCCAAAGCACTCGTTGCGCTAAGGCCCGGCGCCTTCCCCACCCCCGCGACCCCTCTGCGCGACCCCGCCCCCTGCCTGCTCTCCTCACCCTCCCATTGGTGGATCTGGATAAATCTCCTAAATCACTTAGAAATTCTCAATACTGTATCGTAAACAGCGCTACCTCTATAGGGGTAGCCTACAACCAGAAGAATAGTTTTCTGGGTGGTCACCCTAGAGGGGTGGGATAGGGAGGGTGGGAGGGAGGGAGATGCAAGAGGGAAGAGATATGGGAACATATGTATATGTATAACTGATTTACTTCGTTATAAAGCAGAAACTAACACACCATTGTAAAGCAATTATACTCCAATAAAGATGTTACAAAAAAAAAAAAAGAATAGTTTTCTAATGGTAGAATTGCAGGCATCAGATCCATAATGGATTGGAAGATTGGGAGATGAAGAGAGGGGTGGCTTCCTCAAATCGCAGTGTTGAAAGATGCACACGTATGTGCTGTAAAAAACTTACTTTAACAGAATAAAATTTACAGCAAAGTGAATCTACATTTTATGACGCTCGATTTGTATGCTTAATAGTAATTGGGCTTAAATGGAAAGCACTTTACAGTCAACATTTCAGTTATTTATTCAAAGCATAATATGCCTATTATGTGCAAGGCAATGCATTAACCCTAGTGAGTACAGCAGTAAGTTAAACAAGGACCAGTAACTCACATAACAGCAAACATTGTCAGCCTGACCAAGGTTCAAAGCACAGATCTGCCACTTATAAGCTGTGTGAATTTGGGCCAGTTACTTAATTGCTCAGTGCCTCATTTTTCTCATCTGAAAAAATGTCCATAACAATTGTACCTACCTCACTGGGTTTTGATAAAGATTAAAGAAGTTAATACATGCAAAGTGCTTAGAATAGAGTAAGCACACACTCAATAAATGTTAGCTATTATCATTCAAAAATAATTGTATATACTGTGTGTATATATACACACACTGCATATATACCTTTTTTTTAAAAAAGAGATCTTTATACGATGTGTAAAATAAATAAGCTACAAGGATATATTGTACAACACAGGGAATACACCCAATATTTTATAATAACTTTAAATGGAGTATAATCTATAAGCGTTTTGAATCACTATGTTGTACACCTGAAACTAATAGAGTATTATACATCAACTATACCCTAATGAAAAAAAATTTTTTTAATCCACTAAAAAAAAGAAAAGAAGAGAGGTCTTTGCTTCCCATTCTAAAGACTTGAGCAGGTAAGTGCTTGACTCAAATTGTGGCCTTCCTAACTGCTCTAATGGCTCTTGAGCAAAATTGGAGTGCAAACCACTGCTTCAGGTTTCTAGGCCTGCACTGGGCTAGCAAGTGAAACCAGGCCAGAGAGTGTGCTTTTGGGTCTCTTCTCCCTTTCTCTCCTCTTAATCCCCTCTTATTCAGAAAGCCAGCTCTACTCCTTTCCTCACCTCCTCTTCCCCTTTCTTCTCCTTCCCATGCCCTTCTGCTCCTTTATCATTTCTCATCTTGGCATCTTTTGTTGTGCCTAGCCCAGAGACAGGTGCCCAACAGGAGCTCGATAAATATTTGATGAATTGAATTGAATCCCACCTTGTCTACTGAAAGGAAAAGGGCATATCTTCTCTCACCCCCACCCTCACCTGCTCTGAGCATCCAAGCGAACTCACTTAAAGCAGGTCTGTCATTTGAGAAGGCAGACCCTGAGGGGTGACGAGAGAAAAGAGATTAAGGAAGCTATAATGTAATTATTTAGGCTTAACACTTCTATATATGTTTAATCTGATAAACCATGTTCTTCTCTACAAGTGAAATCATTACATTTGTAAGAGGGGAAAAATATCCCATATTATAGAAAAGGTTAGACTCTTCAACAGGAAAGTCAATAAGTGAACATGTCATAGGTGATAAGAAATATTGTTGAATTAAATAAGAGCCAAAACCAAGATAACCTTTGCTTAACTTTGTTACCAGCAAACCAAATCACCACAAAGTGAAATCTCTAGAAATTTGTCAAATATTCTCATTTCGGACCAAAGAAAGGATTTCTGAGAGGCTACAGCATTAGCTCTCAGAAATAACATGTATTAAAATCACTTGGAAAAATAAATAAACAAATAAAATCACTTGGCAGTTAGGGCTGATTTGGTTCCATTAGCCATGTTCTTCAGGTGTGCTTCCTAGGCCTTTAGGCCTGTGTTAGAGGCCATGAGGGATAGACATAGCCCGCGCCCTCGAGAGTATGTGACCTGATGGAAAGACAAGGCTCACAAAGTCAGAATACATAACCATGGGCTTTGGTAATTCTAGAAAAGCAGAGGATCTTCTTGGTAGTCAAGGAAGGAAGAGAATGAGAATTGAATTAATGCATAGAATTTTAATCACCTGAGAGGAGGTGGGGGCTGCAGCATGAAAAGAGGAATGAGCAAAATATATGTCCGAGGCCCAGGAGGAGGCAGGTCCGGCTGGAAGGGACTGTGGTGCCGAAGTGAGTGGAGATCAATAGGTCCAGGAAGATAAAGGGCCTGGAGCCATTCCTACTGTATTTTTATACTTTTTGGCAGCATTAAACATTTTTATTAAATAGAAAAAAAAAAAAGAAGGGCCTGGAGTTGTAGTGCTGGGATGAGGGGTTTGATCTAGTTCCCTTAACAACAGGCAGCTAGTGAAGAGTTTTTCATGAAATGTTTCTGGAAGTGAACTTTAGCAGCTGTGTGTAGGATGGATTTTAGGGTGTAGTGACTTGGAAGCTGAGGGAGACTGCTATAGTCATCCAGATGGAAGGTGCTGAGTCTCTGTACTAAGGCAGGCTACACTGCACTTTGCAAGAGTTTCTCAAAATGTGCACAGGGGCCTGTGTGCAACGTAATCATCTGGGGTGATTGTAACACATGCAGGTTCCTGAGCCCCACCCCACACTTACAGAATCAAAATCCAAGGGGGGTAGGGCCCAAGAATATCTGGGTTTTTAACAAGCACCCCAGTGATGCCTGTGAAAATTTGAGCCCTACTACCAGGCATCAACTCAAATTCCAGATGAATTAGTTGAAGGTCAAAAAAAAATCAAATCATAAAAGCCCTAAAATAAAATATAGATGATTATACATCTGAAATTTGGAGGCAGGAGAACTTTAGCAGTGGGAAAAAACCACCACATACGTAGATTTTACTACATAAATCTGAAAAACTTCTATATGATAAAAATATAATTAAATTCAATCATAAACAAACAGAAAAATATGTACGACTATGGCAAAAGGTCATTTTCTTTATTGTATAAAGAGCTATATAAACTGATAAGAAAAACCCGATGACCACAATAGAGACCTTGGCAAAGGCACGGAGAGGTAATTTGCAGGAAAAGAAATATAACTGGTCAAAAAATGCTTTGTTCTACCTCACTAATAATGACAGAACATGCAAACTATATATCAAGTAGATAATACTATTTTATCTATAAAATTGATGAAGATTTAAAAAAGAACTGATATTCCTCAAAGTAGACCATGGACAGTGAGGCAGATGCTCTCATGCATTGCTGGTGGGATTGTAAATTGATACAAACTTCCTGGAAAGCAATTAGAATCCAGAGCCTTTAAAAATTTTATACTATTTGCCCCAGAAATTCCACCTCTAGGCATCTATTCTAAAGAAATAGAGATGTGAACAAAGATATATGCCCAGAGGCTCTCAAAGTTAAAAATAAGAAACCATCTTCAAGGTCCAACATTAGAAAAATAGGGAATGGTTACGTAAAATATGGTCTGTCCATAGACTATTAGAGAGACACTAAAAATTATGCTCATAGTATGGTGTTAGAAGTCAGGATGGCATTACCTTTCTGGTGCAGGGAGTGGCTGGCAGGGGCTATGAGGAGGCTTCTGAGGTGCTGGTAGTATTCTATTTCTTCATCTGGGTGCTGGTTATAAAGATGTATTCACTTTGTGAAAATTCATTGTTATACTCTTCATATGTGTGCTTTTCTGTATGTGTTATACTTCAATAAAAAATTTAGCTTAGGGCTTCCCTGGTGGCGCAGTGGTTAAGAATCCGCCTGCCAATGCAGAGGACACGAGTTCAAGCCCTGCTCCAGAAGATCCCACATGCAGCAGAGCAACTAAGCCCGTGCTCCGCAACTACTGAGCCTGCACTCTAGAGCCCGCGAGCCACAACTACTGAGCCCGAGTGCCACAACTACTGAAGCCCACGCACCTAGAGCCCGTGCTCTGCAACAAGAGAAGCCACCCAATGAGAAGCCCACCACCGCAACTAAGAGTAGCCCCCGCTCACTGCAACTAAAGAAAAGCCTGCGCGCAGCAACAAAGACACAACGCAGCCAAAAATTTAAAAAATAATTAATTAATTAAAAAAAATTTTTAACTTAAAATTGTGTCTTTGAAAAGTTTATAATGACATAGAAATATGTGTAGAAGGCAACCTTAAGTGAAAAGGGCAGGATAAAGAATTGTGCATTCAGTATGATTTTAAATTTGTAAAGAAAAAAATGCATTGGAAGGCAATATGCCAGCTGTTTACAGTGGTTGTTTCTAGAGAGTGGGCTTGGGGTGATCATTTGCAAAATTTTTTTTCCATTTCTGTACTTTCTAATTTTTTATACAGTAGACAGTCATTACATTGAAAATTAGGGGGGAGAGAAAAACACCTAAAATATCAGAGAAAAAAAGTGACTTGATGAATCTTGGTGAAGCTCCCATAGTCCAGTATGTGGAACTGAGAACTAGATTTCATCAGTTCCCGTGGAAGTGATTTAGACTCTGAGGGACTAACTTACACTAAGCAGATTAATAGGAGACTGGCTTACAAGCCAAATGCCAGTGAGGAATACAGTATCTAATGACTGACATATTCTTATCTCCTGTAAAAGGTTATACCTACCAACTATTAATGTACCTGAGAAACCAAACTAACGATCATTTGTAATTTGAATATATGGAGCTGAATGGTTTTGAGGGACCTCTTTGGCTGGGTTATTTGTAACACATTTTACCAGATCAGTGTTCCTGTTACTTGAACAATGCTGGATAAACACTGACGCTCCAATGTTCTTTTTCCACCATCTCTAACTAGTTGCCAGAATCTTCTGTCATTACAATATTAACTGCCTCCTAGCCTCATTACATGTCACAGTTGCCAAGGTAACAGCTCATCTTACATGAATTACATTCCAGGTTGGTAGCTCCCAGGTGAGATATTGGGAAGCATCTTAATCTCATCTGCAGTATATCTACAAATTATATTTACAAGAAGCCACTTCGGGGAAGAGTCACAGATGGCTAGGTTCATCCACTGTGAGCTTTTATTTTTTTTTTAATTTTCAATTGAAGAGTCTATCATTTTCTGATTTATGTGTCTAATTTTTTCTAAACTCTACCTCTTAGGTTTGGAGATACACATTACTTTTGGGGCCCTTCAGTTCCCTGATTAAACGTTAAGGGTTTTTGACAATAGTACTTAGGAGAATGGCACTGGCACTTACTTAGGGAAATCAGGGAATCTTTTGGGAGAGGGAGATGATAGTGCAACATCAAGTGAAGGTCCAGTGGCCATGTAGAGAAAGAGTTAACATAATAGGAAAGCTCTTATGTTGGAGGTGGGAGGAATTACCTTGGAAACTGTCACCAAACTACCTAGCTACCTTTATGTTCTGGTTTCTAGGGTAACACAGATATTTACTACCTCACATTTACATGGCTGGTGCTAATGTTCATTTTCTGACTTAATAAGGTCTCAACCCTTTGCTTTTCATAGTGTTGAAATTTGCAATTCAATGTCAGTAGCATCCCAGCACTGACAGTCATCCCTTAGATCTAGATGTAGAGAAATAACATGGGGACACCTATCCCATGTCCTGCTCTACACTGTAATGCCATCAGTACATGAACCTTGGCTTCATGCTTGGGACTCAGCACCGAGGGCACAAATTCTACAAATTACTTAGAGGCTAAAATTTCAGTCCTTTCCAAATCACCATCCTCAGCAAATACTCAATAATAAAGAGACTCATCTCTACTTTCTTTCCTGATGCTATGCACCTGGATTTCTTTTAAGAGCCATTATTAGGCTGAATGGAATGGTAGAACTAGACTGCTTTTAGGCATGCCCCCACTTTTATGTTCCATGATTCTGTGAAGAAACTGGTAGATGAAATACTTTCTGCCCCATTCCCATTGAGTTGTTTAAGATACACTATTTGGTTTCTGATCTTATAATTAGGATCTTTTCCAGAGGAACCCAATCACATTGGAAATGAAAGTTGATTATCCAGAACAGCCAATATAATAATAATAATGAGTATCCAGGGCTTCCCTGGTGGTGCAGTGGTTAAGAATCCGCCTGCCAATGTAGGGAACACGGGTTCGAGCCCTGGTCCGGGAAGATCCCACATGCCGCAGAGCAACTAAGCCCGCGCGCCACAACTACTGAGCCTGCGCTCTAGAGCCTGTGAGCCACAACTACTGAGCCCACGTGTCACAACTACTGAAGTCCATGCGCCTGGAGCCCATGCTCCACAACAAGAGAAGCCACCGCAATGAGAAGCCTGCGCACCGCAACGAAGAGTAGCCCCCACTCGCCACAACTAGAGAAAGCCCACTCGCAGCAACGAAGACCCAACGCAACCAAAAATTAATTAATTAATTAATTAAAAAAGATAATGAGTATCCAACATTTATTGAATCCTTACTTTGTGCCTCCCACTGTGCTCTGTGTTCTATGTGCATTATTCCATGTAAGTACCTATTTTACAGATAAGAAAATTGGCGGCTGTATTTTATAGATGCGATGACTGAGACTTAGAGAAGGATCAATAACTTGACCTAGGTCACACAGTAAGTGATGGAACCAGAACTTGAATTCAACTATCTGGTGCCACATCTCCACTCTTAATCTTTTAACTTTCGGCCAGCGGTTCTCAAATTTTGATGCCAGCATGCATCAAAATTCCCTGGAGGGCTCTTTAAAACACAGATTGCTGGGTCCCATCTCCAGAGGTTCTGATTCAGTAGGTCTGGGGCAGGGCCTGATAATTTGCATTTCTAACAAGTGCCCAAGTGATGCTGATGCTGATGCTGCTGGAGCGTAGGACCTGCACTCTGTACTCTACTGCCTCCGGTCAAGAGCAGAAGAGCCTTGACCTTCTGAAATGAAGGACAGGGGGCTTGTGCTCTCCTCATGGCTCAGTGCTCAGGGATCCTGGGGATGTTCTGATCTGCAGGTTTCAGTCACTACCTCTGCCTCTCCAGGAAGACCAGACAACTGACTAGAGACTCCACCCTGGGGGAGTACACAGTGCATAGGCTGCCTTCATAGAATACAATATTTCTGGAAAGAGCTGGACATATCCTGAGTTAGGCTCAGTTTCTAACAGTCCTGACAGCTATAAAAACCTGCTGCATGTACCATGTGATCTTGGTTCTCCTTTGGAAGTAACCTGAAGAGTTAAAATTGAAGCTCAGTATTTGCTGAGTATAGCTACCTGTCAGTTGGGATTTTGATATAACTCACACATTCAGTCTGAGGCTGCGGAGGGGCTCGATTAGCACCACTTGTGAAGCTGAGGAAAGAGCCATTACCTTGCAAACTCTCCTCAGAGCTGGTTGTTCACACCTACCTTATGAAGAACACATGTTGCCTACAGTAGGCAGAGAGAGGCACATGTTGAACATAACACTTACCCCACCATAACATTATTTCTCTTTTCACTTTTTCCACCATGTGCCTTGTAGTTTCCTGAGATACAGCTGAGGCCGCTGAGTTTCAAGGCAGCAGAGTGAGGTGTTCATTAGTGTAGCTGCACACTAGAATCGCTTGGACAGCTTTGTAAAAATACCAGTACTGGGGACCCCACCCCAGACCAATTAAATCAGAGTCTCTGCAGATGGGCCCCACTAATATGCATTAAAAACACATTTCCAGGTGATTCTAATGCTAGCCAAGTTTAAGGACCAATAATGATCCAAAAATATAGGCTCTGCTATGGGGCAGGCTCCATTTCTAGCTCTGACACTTAGGAAAAGATGGCCTAACCTCTCTGAGCCTCGATTTCTTCCGTCTGTAAAAACTTGCATAATAATTGAACCCATTGGACTTGTTTCATAGGGCTGTCTGGAGGATTAAATGGGCTGGTGTATGTAATGCACTATAATGATACAGTGCCTAGCACAGAGCGATCTCTCTCTAGATGGTAGCCAGTAATAAAATTGACATCCCACTTCAGTCTACAGAGCAAGTCCTCAGATTGTGACCCTATGGGAGATGTGGGTGTTGTACCCACTCCTGGGTGGATCTCACAGTCTTTCAATCAGGACTGCTATTACAAGGCAAATGACTCTGCAGAACATCTACTGTACATCACAGCAAACCTCTCCCATAACAAACTGAGGAAATGATGCTTATTTGAATAAGACACAAGTAAATGCAAACCAGAAACAAAGTAACATTAATAGTCTAAGAGAGCAGCCCACAAAATACCTCAAGGGAATAATAGACCACTTGGGGTTCTCAGACCATACTTCGAGAACCACCAAAAGAATGCGGGACGATCTGTGCTATAACTGGTCGCCTCATTAGCAGTTACCCCAGAATTTCCAGGGCATTCAGGGGTCACAGTACAAAAAAAACCCCAGTTCTGTTGCCTAGTGTCTCACTAATTTACACATTTATGTTAACTCTTCACTCTCTGCAGGCATGTGAGTTTGTGAACCCTTGGGCAGTCACCATCCAGAGACCTCTACAGTTGAAGCAAAAACCTACAGATATTTAAGTGGTAGGATGTAAGGAATGAGATGGATCAAGAACAGAATTTCTCAGGCCCTAAGAGACAACAAAGAGGGCTACCTCTTTGTAGGAACCAGGTATAGGGTCTCAGCTCAGTTTCAAGTTCAAGTTGAAAAATCCAGTATTCTATTTCGCCTCCAGAGCCAGATAAAGAATATCCATCTCAACCAATAGCCAACATCATGATAAATGATAAAATAGAAGTTAGTATAATGTAGTTGTTAACAAAATGAACTTTTGGTTTCAGACCTACCTGGGTTTTATTTTATTCTTTTAAAGATTTTTTTTTTTGATGTGGACCATATTTAAAGTCTTTATTGAATTTGTTACAGTACCGCTTCTGTTTTATGTTTTGATATTTTGGCTGCGAGGCATGTGGGATCTTAGCTCACAACCAGAGATCGAACCTGCACCCCCTGCATTAGGAAAGCAAAGTCTTAACCACTGGACCACCAGGGAAGTCCTCCTACCTGGGTTTTAAATGCCAGCCCAGGGACATACAGGCATGTGACTTTGAGTAAGTTACTTAATCGAAGTCTAACAATCATAGTTCCTACTTTTTAGGGTTGCTATAAGGAATGAATGAGATTATGTATGTAAAACACCTAGAATGTCATTTGACACGTGGTAAGCCCTCAGTAAATGATAGCTCTTTACTAACTTGAAACAAAAGGCAAATACAACCAAATGTCATGATGTGAGTTACGCTGCCGCTGATGTCAGACATTGCTTTGGTGTACAGGGAAAATTTGAGCAGCAGAAGTGCTTAGTAAGAGAAAAGACAAATTAACTTGTCAAGTCCTTCCTCTCTCAATAGCAATAGATTCTTTCATAACAATGATTGTTTCCCAGTAGTAACAAGCATTGGCTTTCATGTTTCTTTTTGTGCTCCAAATTATGGTTCCTTGACATGTGGTAAGTGGGCCTCCATTTGTACTCTTGCCCCGGGCGAGGCAAATGTTAGAAGCTGGCCTGTAGCTAACACAGTAAGATGTGAAAAGCAAGGAGGCATAAGTATTGGAAGGGAGACAACAATCATCATTATTTGCAGCTGATCCAGTTGTCTATCCAGAGAACACCCAAGGGAATCAATTGAAACACTCATAGATTTAACAAGAGAGTTCAGAAAAGAGTTCAGCAGAGTGGTTGAATACCAATCAATAGTTTTCCTGTAAGTCAGCAACAACCAGTTAGAAGATATAATGGAGAAAAAAAATCCATTCATGATGACAAAAAAATAGCATAAAATCCATAGGAATAACTTTTTAAAAAAAGTGTAGGTTCTACACAAAGAAAACAAGGATATTTGTACATCTCTCAGCAACTGGGATTTGAATAAATGGAAACTGATGCCATATTTCTGGATGGGAAGGCTAAATTTTGTAAGATATCAACTTTTAAAATTAATTACATGTTTAATTCAATCCAGTCAAAATTCAAAGTTATTTTACCTTGATAAAGTGATTCTAAAGTTCACCTAAAACAATAAATAGGGGAGAATGGCAAAGAAATTTTAGAAAAAGAATAATAGTGATGGGAGACTTGGCTTATAAGATATTAACATGTATACATAAGTTATAAGATTTAAAACGTAGTACTGTCACAAGAATCAACAAACAAATCAGTAGGACTGAACAGAAAGCCTTGAGACTCACCTAGAAAAAGACAAGAACCTGATATACAATAAAAGAAGCATCACAGACCAATGAGGATAGAGTTAGTCAACAATATTAAATGTAAGAAAAGATGAAAGAATAGAACTGCTTTAAGAAAATATAGGCAAATGTTTAATCTTCAGGTTGGGAAGAATTTTCTAAGCATAAAAGCAATGAAAAAAATCATAAAAGTATTGTTAGATTTGACTCCATCAAATTTATTGACAAACACAAACTGGAAAAATATTTAAAACATGATCGATGTCATACAGATCTCTTACGAATCAATCAAAAACCACTAACACTCAGAAATGGCAAAGGACATAAACAGAAGATATACATACGACTAATAAATATATGAAAAAATGTTCTAACACACAAATAATCCACAAAATACAAAATTCTAAATAATGAAATTAGTGAAGATGAAAAACGCACTGATACTCTCAATGCAGATCTGATGTGGTGATGCATATATATTTCTCTGCTGCTGATCAGAGGGTAAATTTTTTTCCTGGAAAGCTCTTTAGTAATACATATCGAGTCTTTTAAATATTCATATCTTCTAAATGAATTAAAGGAGCAGCAGCAGGAAACTGAGGAACAACGCGGGTTTAAGTTGAGTACCCCAACAGACGGCAGCCCTGCTCTGGACCTGGGGAGCTGCTTCCCTGCTGGCTCAGTTTCCTCATTCACGAAATGGAGAGAATTAGTAGTACTAATCTCACAATACATGCAAGTCACTTAGCATAGTATCTGGCATCCTCTAAGTGATGAGTAAATGTTAGCTGTTATTAAATTTGTATACATATGCATATGTATATATGAAAAATTCATAATTTTGACCTATTCACCTTCTAGGAATTTATCTTAAGGAAAAATTCAGGAATTCAGAAAAGACTGATATACAAGGATATGCAGAAGGAAAAACCATGGAAACAACATCAATATCTAACAATAGGAGAATAGTTAAATGAATTATAGTATACTCAAATGATGCTGGAGCATTATACAATCATTTTTAAAAGATTGTGTTTTTGAAGACAGTCTAATGATACAGAAAAATTGCTAACAACTGAAAAAAAAGCAGGGCATAAAACTGACTCTATAGTAGGATTAAATTTCGAAAAATAATTTATATATATTTTGTACATAGGTATTTAAGAAAAAGGTCAATTAAAATATTGACCCATCAAAATATTAAGAATGTTTATCTCTGCACACTGGGATCATGAGTTATTTTTTCCTTGTAATATTTATTATTCAGTATTTTATACATTTTTATAATTAATAGTGTTATTCCCATTATCATGTAATTTGAAAGGAAAATAGCATATATATATTCTGATCATTTGCTTAAGTATGTGAATGCGCTTCCCTAAGTACTCATTTTACTGACATATTCAATGTAGGACATTTGGAAAACAAATTATAAAGACAAACATTTCATTTTGGTTTATTCTTTCCAGTCTTTCTTTTATGTATGAAGAAATTTTCTCCTCTCTAACAAATCCTACTCTCTACTATGCAACAAGCCCATTGGGAGCAGGGTCTATGCCTCATTTATCTGTGTATTCCTACAGTGCCTAATTCACTTGTATGCACGTTGTAGTCACTCACTAATTTATAGGTAGAATCATAATAAGAAAAGAGTCTGAAATGCTTCCACTATAAGATATAAATGATTGCTAAATCTTAAAGTGTTACCACTCCCCAGGATATTTGCATTTAATTCATCAAATTTTTCCCAATCAAGATATTAGGATCTGGTGCACAACAGGGGTTGTTCTAGGTACTGTAGGGGATATACAGAAGCTGTTCCTCCCTTTTAAATGCTTATAATCTAAACTAGTTGTGGAGTGGATTAGGAAGGCAGAAGAAGCAAAAAGAGAACCACATCCATTGAGGTATCATTATGTTAGACACTGTGCTAGGCAATTTACTAACATGGAATTCTTACAACAAACCTTTGAGGCAGAATTTTCATTCACATTTTATAAATGTGGAAATGGAGGCTCAGATAAATGACTTATCCAAGTTCACAGAGTTAGTGGTAGAGCTGGGATTGAAACCCTGGACCTTCAGGGTCTGACGCCAGACTGTTCTCTCTCTCTTAATGAACACTGCCTCTCAAAAAGGTGTGTGTGTGTGTGTGTGTGTGCATGCACGTGCCACTGTGTAATTGTGAGCACTGTGTAATTACAACGCTCAGCAGTATCAGGTAAGTGTCATATTTACGATACAAAATATTATACAGAGAGGCAGTAGAGCAATGGATAAGAACCTGGGCTCTGGAAATGACTGCCCAGGTTTGAATTCTGTCTCTCCATATACTAGCATATACTCTTGGACAAGTTACTTAACTTCCCTGTGCCTCAGTGTCCCATCCATAAAATAGGAACTCATATCTAGCTCACAGTGTTGCTGTTAAGATGAAATTAGTTAATACAAGTCAAGGGCAGTGTCTAGCACTTAGTAAATGGTCAATAAATATTGGTTACTATCACAGGAAATCAGAGGAGGAAGAAATCATATCCAGCTGGCAGTGGATCAGGGAAGGCAAAGGAGGTGACATTGAAGAAAAGGCTGAATGCTAATGAAGAGTGATAGAGCAGGGAAAGGGAATGTAGGGGAGGTAGGAAATCTCAGGTTGGATGGGACCATGAGTGGACAGGAGATGAGGGGTGGCAGTGGGAATTACTGGAAGATAAACCTCCAAAGAGAGGCAGAGGTCAAAATGTGGAGGCCCTTAAATGCCAAATTTAAAATTCTGGAGTTAAACACTGGGCAATGGGAGCCATGACAGGTTTTGGAGGAAGAGAAAGATAAAGCCTTCTTTGGCAGCAATCAAGCTGGACAACTTTGCAGATTTATCCTCGAGTGTTACCAACTGCAGAAACCACCAACTCTGAGGACTAATGTTTTGACTGAGGGAAAGGAAAAGGGGAGAGAAGGGGAGAGGTTGGAAAAGGGGAGTGAATAATTAAAGGACTATACAGATAAAAAGCACTCCTGGTGCGAAGTGATAGAACGGTCTTCCTTAATTCCTCATTGCAGAGGCAGCCCAGGGACTGAACTCGAAGCATAACCTACCTTTTCTCCCATTTAAGACTTGAAGTTTCCACCTCAGTTTAGGACTTCCTTTAACATCGAGACTGTGCTTTTGGCCAGTGCGGAGAGAGCGTAGGGCATTAGGACCCAGCGATTGTTGTAGTGAGAGAGGTTGAATCTCGGTCTCTCAATTTTTCCCTCGAGCTCCCTCCTCTCCCTTTGTCATTCTAGCTGCCTGCTGCCTCCGCAGCGTCCCTCTAGCTCTCTCTGTGCTAAGTGCCTGCGCCTTAGACAGACAGGGTGCGCAAAGCAGCAGTATTAGTCGGGACCTGCCTTGGTGACCCCATGGCATCCCCTAGAACCGTAACCGTCGTGGCACTCTCAGTGGCCCTGGGACTCTTCTTTGTTTTCATGGGGACTATCAAGTTGACCCCCAGGCTCAGCAAGGATGCCTACAGTGAGATGGTAAGTGAAGCAAACGGGTGATGAGGAGCGCACCCCCAAGGGATGGCGAGTACCTCTCCCCTTCTTTCCTTCCCGGTCCACGGTCCCAGTCCTTTCACCCCTACCCCACCCCGGACCCTCCCTTCTCCCCAACAACTTTGCAGCTGGGAAGGAGCAGCTGGACGAGAGCGATTTCATTTGCGGGCTATGCCGGGAGCAACTGTTTTGGAGCCACTGAATGCCAGTTGGGGGAGGGGTTGCCCAGTGAGTACCCCCACCCCCAAGTAAACCGGAGGGCTGAGACCTGCGTAACACCTGTCATTGGCAGGAGCCCTTCCCTCCTTCCAGCACACCCAAAGTCCCGGCAGCCAGTCTGCAAGTCTGATTCCTTCCCTTGGAGCTAAGAGTTTAGCAAGCTGGAGAGTTTATTTATCTTGGGGAAGAACAAAAGGCAAGGAGGAAATAGCTGAGGGCGAATGGGCTACTGAAACAAGCAGTTTTTAGGGGCGGGGAAGGTATTCCTCATCCCTGGCGGAGAGCCGATGGTGTTCCCCTAGCCGCCTGGGCGTGTGTCTATATCCTCGAGACAAAGCCGTCTTGGCCCAAATAAAGGTCACGGAGAGCCTGCTTCTTCCCCTTCTCTCAAGGGAGAGCTGGATGTTTTGTTTTATTTTGTTTTGTATATGGGCTAATCTGCAAAATCTGCAAAGTCTGCTTTTCCTCTCCTGCAAAGTAGTCCTTAATCCCCACCTTGTCTCCTGTGGATGCCCAGGGCCAGGCCCTCTGCAGGTTTTCCCCTCCGCAGAGTTAGAATCAGCTGAAGGTGAATGGCCAAAACATCTCCTCTGCAACCTGGGGGCTGGGCTGCTCTCCACAGTTGGGTGTTAAGAGGACTTGTTCCTATTGCTGTGGAGTACGAGGTGATGGCAGGGGATGTTTCCAGCACTTCCGCTCTCGCTTCTCCCCCTGTCACTTTGCCTCTTCATTTCCCCGCCCCAGCTGAAGAGAACCTGCTTCTCTCTGCTTTTGCCAGGCTGCCAGTAATGGGAGGGAGCCCATTAATGGGTTCTCAAGGTCAAGAAGGAAAAGAGCTTAGGGGAGGAACAGGAGGGAGAGAGAAGAAAGGCAAGAGGGATTCCCCATTAGGGCTAAGGCAAGGAGGAATAGCCCCACACGTTGACAGTTGACAGGAATAAATAGCTCTCCTGGAGCTCACTGCAGAGCCTTCCAGAGCCCCTCAACGTGAGCTGCAAGTGGATGGAGTCTGGCAAATTGTAGATGATCAGAAATGTTTGCAGGCAGCTCTGGCTTCTGTCTCAGGGTTTGAGCTGGTGTTTCCCATGTCTCTCTCACCACAGGATCACCTTGGGGTCGGGGAGGGTGGCTGGGACTCAGGGGCCAAGGTCTAGCCCCAGTTGCAAATCCTAATGTGTTTCTCCTTCCCCCTTTCCCTCCTCCCAGAACATTTGACCAGATGGAATTGAAATCAGGTCAAAATGAGTATCCAAGGCAGCCTGCATTGGGGAGGGGAGGGGAAGTGGGGTAGCAGAAGCCACCAAAGGCAGAGGGAAAGGGTGGAGGGGAATTGCCACTATATTTTTTTCTTGGCAGCAGTAGTTTGGCGTTAGATTATAAATAAATGCATATGCTCTTGCTTTTCTTTCCTTTTCATATGTGCATACATTTATATGTTTGTGTGTGTGTGCCTTGGGTATATTTAAGCTTTCCCTTGCCTTAGGGACATAGTACCCTTCTTCAGTATACTCCCTGTCTCCCTATATCCTGCTCAGCTGCTTTAGAGGCCGCCCAAGCTGCACCCTAAGTACAGTGTTAGGTTTTGCAGGCAATCCAACTAAGATGGAGTCACCGGGAAGCTTCCTATCAGCTTGGCAGGAGCTCATGAGGAGGACCAGCCACAAATGGGTTTGCAGTAGGTTTCTTCCTAGGGTGTGGAGCTATTACAGTTTAATGAAAGGCAGAAGAAATATATGAAGATTCCATATCATACAAAGGAACATATTTAAATAGGTATAATCTAATACAGCAGTACAGAACCATTGTGTGTGTGTGTGTGTGTGTGTACGCACAGTTCCGTGCTTCTGTGCTCAGGGTCATCTGGAGGCAATGGAAGAACTATATCTAGCTGGGAGGTAAACTTCACAGTAGCATGAAGCTTGAGGAGGATTTTCAGACCGCTGTTTTCCAGGGTCCCCTCCTGCATTGAGCATTGGACCCCAGCCTAGAGATGGCTTTCTGGCATAGGGCCCACTGCATAGTGCCTGGGCCGGCCCAGCTTTATTGTTGAATCCATAGGGAGTGGGGACAATTCAGTTCTAGTACAAAGAAGTTGCTCAGTTTATATTTGTTGAGTGGCTGGGTGAATGAATGAGTCATTGTAGCATTGTCTTAGCTTGTCACCACCCTTCAGATTTCTCTGGTTGGCTCTTGATGATGCAGCTCAGAAGCCATTTCTTGCCCAACCAGAGATCAGCTGGGATGATTATCTGGGATTTTCTGTTTTGCATTTAGGAGTGATTCCTCTGCATTGATGGAGTTAGTCATGTATTGACTGCAGTGGCTTTTTGTATAAAATCTCAAGGTGGTGTTGTTGCTCTTGTTGTTTATTTGTTCTTTAAAACATCTCTGTGAGGTAGATTCATTTTTTAAAGTTATGCTTATTTTACTGATGGATTAAACTGAAACAGAGCAAGTTTAATGACTTATCCAAGATCCTAGGGTAAGCTGCTGTTGGAGCAGAGATTAGAAACCAAGTCTGTGACTCAATATTCCCAGTAGAGGAGTCATTAATGGTTACAACTGCTTTTTTGGATGTCAGAACTTACAACCGATTCTTGAAAATATCTGGCACATTTTTTCTCCTTTTTTGGTACCAGTTTAACTGCCCCAATCCCATATTTTGGGGTTTCATTTTACTTCGAAACCAATTTTTCAAATTTAGAGTTTTTTTTTTTTTTTTTGCTTTTCTGTCAACTATTTTTTCTTGTTCTAAAGCCATTAGTGTTATGCTTAGGTGTTATCCCCTCCGTGGAAAATCACTGCTAAAAACCAGACAGACAAATGACTATGAACTTCTTTCCTGTCTCTCCTGGGGAAGCCAGGAAAGGTTAGTGGAAGGAGTACAGACTTTGAGTCATGTAGGTTTGGGTTCAAGACCTGACACTCTTAGTGTCTGTCTCAGTTTCCTCATCTGTAAAATGAGGATAACAACCTACCACAGGAAGTTGTTGTAAATATTAACTGAGATTACATATGGAAGCATCTAGTACAGTGTATGAATATGGTAGGTGTTCAAGAAATGCTCTGGGTTGAGGTGATGATAATTGATTCTATTTTATGCAATGGTTTCCTGACTAATTTGAATGGCCAGTTTAAGGGATTGAAATCAGGCATGTAAAAGAGCAAGATGCTATTTCCTTATGCCGTGGTGAACAGACCTCTATGCAGTCAGCTAATATAGAAAATTCCACACTTGCTGCTGGGTAATACACAGTGGATCCCATGCACAATGTCCGGATGCCTCTCTTGAATAGCCTGTTTGGTATGTGTCACTCCATACCTCCTCCCAATTTAGCAAGTGTCATTATAGAGTACTCTAAATCCCACGTGAATTCAACACGACTGACCACTCCCCTGACTAAATGCCTTCATTAATTCGCTTGAAATTGTGAGACAGCACTTACAAATGCTGCTAAGCAGTTTAACATATGAATGGTTGACTTGCTCTAAATTTGGTGTTCAGCTCTTTGTAACAGTGGTTCTATCCTATAAGCACAAAGGGCCACAGATGGAATAGTAAGAAAACACCACAAATCCTGTCACATTGAAGCCAAAGGATTTTGACCCTGAGGAAGAGAGGGCAAGTCTCTGATAGGGCAGGTCTCTGCCACTTCTTTGCATCCCCTTATAGGGAAGGTTTGTTGTTGATTTGGATGATTTGCTTATTTATAGTGAAATGCTCTCCAGTATTTCCCCAGGGTTTGTGTAGCCCTAGGAAAATACTCCAGATAGGTTTGGGCAGTTTATTTAATGTCCATAGGTGATCTTTTATACTTCCAATCACACTATTAATTGCTTTCCAACTACATAATAGTTGGAATGATAAGGTAATAATACTAAGATAATAATACTAAGATAGTAATTTACTGGTGCTTAGACTGTTCTCTGAGGTGGTACAGTACGTTTATTCCTTCAGAGAGGCAACTGACCCTGAGATGTGAAATGACTTTGCTTAGTTCACACAGCTAGCCATCCTAAGCTAAACTACATTGAAATTTATGCCAGGGAGCTTATAGCCTCTCAATGGCCAACAGCTGTGCTTGTTTCAGAGCGACTTTTGACTGACAGTGGAAGTCAGACCCTTCTCTCCTTAGATGCAGTCTGGGAGGGATCCACTTTGGTTAGTAGGACCAGGTTTGCCAGCTTCCTTTTTAGGTGGGCATTTTATGACAGTGGAAGGTAGAACTGCTTAAAAGGTGTTTTTCATTCACATGGATATTTGGCAATTAAACATGTGATGGTTTATTACTGCATTTAAGAAATGATCTATGATTCACATATGGCTATTTTTCCTACAGAGATTCAGGAAAATCATACTTGAAACAGTAAATTTTGCAGCACTTATGTAGCCTTTATGATCTAAGATATCAACCAGGCTGAGATTTTTAGCCAAAATATATTTTTGTCAGTGCCCTCTTTTGCTTTCATATAGTTTTTTCCCTGTAAATTGTATTGAAGTATAACATACATACTGAAATGTGCGCCTAAGTGTATACAGCTTGAGGAATTTTCAGGATCCCCCTGCGTAACCAGCACCCATATCAAGAAGCAGAACATGACTAGCATCCTAGAAACCTCCCTCCTGGCCCCTTCTGATTACTACCTCTCCAAGGGTAAATCCCAACTCCAACAATATAAGTTAGTTTCATCTGTTTTTGAACTTTATATAAATGGAATTATACAGTATATTAGCCAAATTTTTTTTTCTTTTACCTAACTAGCATAAGTGAACTAAAGTAAACCAGTTGTGAGCTGCTCAAGTTTAATGTAATTAATATGAGATCATGGCCCCTGGGGTGTTGTGAAGAATAAATGATAAAAAGAAAAAAGGTATAACTAAAGAAAGGCTCCATATGATTTTGACTCATGTCTGAATCATATCGTCTCATACGATAAAAACGGACCTGCTTGAATCATTGCTATTATCATTTAAATAATTACTGTGGCTTGCAAACATATGTATTTCTAATTGTGTGGTTCATTAATGATAAAATATGTGTGTGTGGCCCTTGGTTGATGCTATGACGTTATGATTCTTTGACCAAATCTCCAAAATGCTCATTTAATTTACAAAAGGGGAAACTGAGGTAATAAAATACTTAGTAATTTTCTGCAAGCAATTTAGGGGCAAAACTAAAATTGGAATTTAGCTTATCTTAGCCCAAGGGTATTGCTAGATGACTGCCTTCGATTAAAGGGATTTGAAACATTTGACTAAACCCTTCTGTCTCCTGCTTCCTTCCCCTATAAGGAAACTATGGTTTCAGGGTCTGGGTCATGGCAATGAAAAAGAAACAGACCTAACAAAGTGAACTTCCAGAGCCTTTTGGGAGAGTGACTCAGTCAACTCCTTTTATTCTTACTGTCAGAACAATTAAAGTCGTTAGAGATCTAATTACTATAGACTTAAGACACGTGGCCCTTCTATTGTTGGAACTGAGGTGGACCAGACCAAGTATTGTTGCTGCTGGCAATAGCAGAATACTTTTGATGTCTCTATCCTACTCCACAGGAGAAAGAATAAAGGGCTTCCTAGACTGTCAAAACCACATCCAAGCTTAGTCCCATCTCTAAGTTAAACATGACTTCCCTATCAGGAGTCGTGGAGAATAGATGCTATCTGTACCTACTCAGCTTTGAACTAAAGATTTGACGAAATGGCTTATCCACATGCAGTTTCCTCTTGAGAAAAGAAGGAAAGAAAGAAGCAACTGCTGCATAAAAATATCTACAGCTGCAGTTTAAGAGGTTAGATAAACAACTGAAAAAGTAATATGGAGTTAGAGCAAATGGAGAGAACAATGATCACTGAAGTCATAGGAACTTGATTTAAAGACCTGGAATTTGGCCTACAGATTTCACTATAGTATAGATAAAAATCTATTCCTAAATGATGGGTGGTTAGCCCTAGGCAAAAAAGGAATGTTTCCAGAAGGCATTCAGTCAGCATCTGGAAATCTTGGCTCTGCACTGACTGTAAGGAACTCATCCTGCTTCCTGTGTTCATTATGTCAGAAGGTTACACTTAGGATTTAGGAACTGCCTCTTGGGGAGCTTTGTGTTGCTAATTTAAAAAGGTCCTAGCTTGAAAGTGTTAAGGAAAACTCTTGGGTCTAGATTTCTTTCCCTTATGTCCCCCTGCTACCATCACCAGAGTGTTGAGGGAGAGAGAGTGGGCAGGTGGCATCTAGGTTAATAGTGAGAGGAAACTACCAGATGCCCTAATCCTCGGCTCAGCTCTGCTCCACATGGGTCTAGCTCAGTTCAGCCCAGGGTTTTACTCTGCCTACTGGTCAACCTCTCTCCTAATTTTTCTCTGAAAATCCCTGATTTAACCTAAAATGGGAAGAGGGAGGAAGAACGACTGATACTTTGTGTTTCACTATATGCTCAGGAACAGATTAGGGACTAGAGGTGAATAAAGGTAAATAAAGACAGGATCTGACAGGGCTAGGATTAGGAAGAGGTGGGAGGCAGTGTTGTGCAAGTGCAGAATCAGATCCTGCCTCTATTTAAAGTTGTGATATTTTATTTGTTGTGGATATTATTTACCTTAATCAATGAGTGTTTTGGTGCCTTCTTAAATTTTGCACTCAGGGGACATAGGCTTACTTCATCTTAGTCCCAGCCCTGCTCAGGAAAATGAGGCTCAGAGAGGGCAAATAATTTGCCCAGGGACACCAACTAGAAAATGACAGAGATGGGATTTGAAGCCAAGCCTGTTTGAATCCAAATCCATTCTTTGTTTTTTTTTTTTTTTTTACTAAACCAGTGGTCTTGAAACAGTACTCATAAAGGACTATCTTGTGCTACTCATGATAATTAATCCATGAACTAAAGGTGCATTCACTAGAGAAATGACTTAACATTTGTTCCAAACTAGAGTGTGTGAACACTATTCTAAGCACCAGATGCTCCTGACAGGTCAGGTTGGCTTTCTGCCTGATTCTTGTAATACTTGTCTTGCATCTGGTGCTTTTGACTATTCTCTTCTTAAAATTTTTGGCCCCTATGACCCCATCTCTCCTGGTTTTCCTCCTACTTTTCTGACCACACTTGCTTCTGTCTATTTTGTGGATTCTCTTCCTCCTCCCATTTTTTAAATGTCTGTCACACATTTTCCCACTGTATACATTCTACCTGGGCATACTGATAACTGTCAATTCTGTATCTTTACCCCAGACCTCTATTATTGAGCTGCCTACCAGACATCTCCACTTAGGTGTCTTAGAGATACTTCAACTAAAAAACTCCAAATTGAGTTCCTCATTCCTTCCTGCCCCATCCCCCTCTTCTTCTGGATGCATTCTTGACTTCTCCGTTTCCCTCAGTGTCCACATCCAATGAGACATCAATTCCTGTTGATTGTGCATTCAAAGTATCCTTGAGTCTCTCCCCTTCCCTCTATCCTTACTGTCATTACTCTAGCCCAGTTCTCTCACCTGATCTCCTCGCTTCCAGGCATACCCCTTCCAATCCATCCTCCATGCTACTTCCAGAGGGACCTTCCTTAAAAGCAGATTATGTTGCTCCCCTGGCTTATAGGATAAAGTCCAGCTCCACAACGTAACACTCCATGATCTGATTCATATCTGTCTTCTCTGTCTCATGTCTCACCCTTTCCCCCTTCCTCCCCCAACCTATGCTGAGCTGGGGCAGTGTTCGAAACACGCCAGTCTATTTTGTGCTTCAGGGCCTTTGCTCATCCAGCTTCCTCTGCCCTCGATGCCCTTCCCTTATTGATCTTGCCAACATCTGCTCTTCTTTTAAGATTCTACTCTAGCTTTTCTCAGTCCCCATCTAGGGAGATTTGACCACTCTGGTGTGCCTCCACTGTACCTACTACATAGTTTATTTCAGCACCCATAACACTTTATTGCACTTATGTACTTCCATAACTTTTCTTCTCATAAACTCAAACTTCAGGAAGGCAGGGCTTTTGAATGATTGATGTCTGTATCTAGAGTACTGAGTACAATGCCTAGCACAGGAGGCACTTAATAAATATTGAATGAATTAATGGATACTTCATGAAAACAAAGTAGTGGGCAAAACCAGAAAGACACTTGATAAAATCTCATCACTTTACTACAAAAGGAGGATTGGGTCAATCTGAATAGTGAAAAATATGATTATCTATTACTCTAAGGTCAGTATAATTCTATTACTTTGTAGTATATCCAGTGCCTCCCTTCTCTGTTCCATGATATCTGCCTTTGGGCTACAATTAGATCTTATACAGTACTCTCTTATATACCACTAACCATGCTGCTTTATAATGTTGTTTATGCATCTGTTTCCCCCCACTACACTGAGAGCTTCTTGACCCTATCATATTCATCTCTATATCTCCATCATATAATCCATAATAGGTATTCAGTAAATGTTTATTGAATTAAAATTAATGAACTTGAACTAGGCTAATCAAAGTAGTGTCTTGTAAAATCCTAGGGATTTATCTCAATGACCATAAGAACGATTTTTGTCTTACTATATTTTAAAGATATATAAGGGGCTAACATTTGCATACATTTAAATTTTTCTGTTTGCTTAACACACACTTTTTTTATTTTTACAGATACCACAAATGTAAACTCCAACTCAGCTCTTTTTTGAATTAACACAGATTCCAAATTAGGGAAGTCCAAATTAGTGAGGCTTTACCGCCTTGTCTCATTTTTGTTGGTATTCATATGCATCTGGGTTTGGACAATGTAGGCACTAGAAAATGTGGATATGGCTAATCAGTACCAGTTTTTATGGGCCCAGTGAATTTTCTTTTAAATTCTTAATGTTGTTTATGATTTATAATCAGAAAAAAATTTTTTAATAAAAGGTGCTTCCACTGCAGGGGCCATGGGTTTGATCCCTGATCTCGGAACTAAGATCCCGCATCCCGCCCACATGGCGTGCCCCCCCCCCAAATTTTTTTTTTTAACTATAAAGCCAAATTCTCTTACCTTTGGTGCTGTTACTAAGGTTTAAATCACAGGGATCTCAGCAGATTGCTTGCTTTTTTCCTTAATTACAAGGCTTTTATTTAGGGGGCACAGTAAAAAAGAATATGACACCCATGTCTGGTGTGGAAAGGGAATGGTGGGGAAGAAGGACCTTGCTTGTGTTTTCTTCATTCTGTTAAAATCATGGTTAATGCAGCGATTTCCTTATGGTATTCCACTCTAGAAACGTGCTTACAAGAGCTATGTCCGAGCCCTCCCTCTGCTGAAGAAAATGGGGATCAATTCCATTCTCCTCCGCAAAAGCATTGGTGCTCTTGAGGTGGCCTGTGGCATTGTCATGACCCTTGTGCCTGGGCGTCCCAAAGATGTGGCCAACTTCTTCCTACTCTTGCTGGTGTTGGCTGTGCTCTTCTTCCACCAGCTAGTCGGTGATCCTCTCAAACGCTACGCCCATGCCCTGGTGTTCGGCATCCTGCTTACCTGCCGCCTACTGATTGCCCGAAAGCCCGAAGACCGGTCCTCTGAGAAGAAATCCTCGCTGCCAGGGAATGCGGGGAGTACCGGCAATGCGGGAAATACCGAGGAGCAGCCGTCCTTATATGAGAAGGCCCCTCAGGGCAAAATGAAATTGTCGTAGGAAAGCGGAAGTGCAAGAAAGTGGACCTTCCAGGCAGTTGCCTCCATGACACCCAGGAAGATGTCAGTGTGTGTTTTTCATTTGATTTATTTATCTTGGGGGAAAAGGGACAAATATAACCTGCAAGTTAATGGCCCTATTGGCTTGTGTACACCTATACCCTAAAATGACCTCCCCACATAGATGTATGTGCACCACCTTTAATCACTCTGGGGCAACTCTCACATCTTGCTGCATGTACATGTATATGGCTAACTATTGAAGTGTATTTGTGAGATGGACTCCAGCAAGCATGTGACTGTGAGATTAAGTGTGGGAAAATGTTACTGTGTGTGTGTGTTTGCGTGTTTGCACACACGTGCGAAGGAGAAGGCTCTGATCTTGAACTAATCCTGCATAGATATCCTTCCCTTCATAGACTGATTCTGGTGAAGGCAGAATAAAATAAATCTCCTATAAAGAGAATCCTACTTACTTCTTGGTATAAAACAAACTATGTATTCCCATGGGATGGGGGAATCCCTCACTAGATTAAGCTGAAAACTTAAACCTACCACTTTAGGAAAAATTTCCTTCAATTTGAGACACTGAGTTACACGTAAAATGAATTAACTTCTACTTTAACAGTTGTTTACATTGTAAATACTCCATACTGAGTTTAATTAAAATAAGGCAAATGTGCAGTCAATAGATAATCTAATTCTTCAAGTGATAAAATTGGAAGTTTCACCTTGCCTTTGTCGGAGCCCAACCTACTAAGCTCCTTTACTCACACTTGGAAACTGAAACAGTAAACTTTATATCGGGCATCTTTTTTGGATTTTCTTAAGCCAAAAGCTGCCTCACTTCCACTATTCTCAGCAGCTAACCAGGATTTGGCAGCTGCTCCACTGTTGCGGTTGAGGGAGCGAGGATTAGTCCCGTTAGAAGTCTGTGAATCTCAAACTAGCTGTTCTTTTAAATCATCTGAAATTTGACAGAGGAGCCGTATCCAGTGTTTCGCTGCCAAACAGATTCACTATTCCTATTGAATTTTCATTGAGCTTTGCTAGTGTAAGCAGAGATCCAAGTTACCCCCACAGCTGTCTCCTCTACACCTCTTTATCATTCCAGTGAGTGGAGTTTAGCTGGGGGAAGGACATTTGATATAGGCTAGTTGGATTGAGCAGTATGAAAATTTGCTTTCTTACGTACTGCTGCTTCTCCTTGTTAGATGTGCTTTGATGGTTTTAATATTATTGTGCCAGGGATGGGAAAAGGGGTGGGAGTGTTGTGTGTGGGGGGAGTACAAATTATTGTATTCGATATCATTGTTCTTGTTGATTGATACCTCTCTGTCTTATTTCTCTCATTCTTTCAAAATAAAAATTTTTGAAGTTTGGAGGAAGTGGTCTGGACAAATAATGAAAATCTGGAAAGAAAGGGTCATGTCATGGGATTCAGGTTGTCTTATTTTTGAGTGGATGAGGGAGGAGGATAAAGAGAAGGGGGAGTACAATAACTTAATATACTAATGAGGTTACTAACTTTCCAATCTCATTTAAGTTTCCTCACACTTCTGTGATGTCAGCACATAAGACAGAAAGCCACAAAATTAGATCTCAATACAGTTCCCAGGTTTGGGGAGTTCTGCTTTATTAGGTGATGCCAAGGGAAGGTAGAAGAATGATTTCAGAAATAATTGCAGGTATATTAAATAAAGATGAACCAGTGTCTCTCACTATATATGCATCCACAAACTGGCACAAATTCCCGTGCCACAGACTTGTCACATTAGGCAAGTTATTTTACCACTCAGGGCCCCAATTTCATTTACAAAAATAAGGGGATTGAAGGCTTAAAATTCTTTCAATTTACATTTGAGTATGAAATGATTATGAAAAAATGACTCGATAAATTTTCAGTTTTACTAGATAAGGAAGATCAGCTATCATAGAAAATGCTGAACACTCGGTTCTCATGCATGATTAAATATGATTTCTTGAAAGTACTCTGAAAACAATGTAAGATGTGGTAACTAATCATTTTTTGCTGTAGTCTTTCCCAAATACATCAACTTAGTCTGATTCTTCATCTCTCCCCAAGATTGCAAAGTTTCCTCCCACACTTTTGCCTATAGTTTATGGGTATATTTTGGCCTCAAAAAAATCAGTGAGGGTCATTAAATTTTTATCTTTCCTCTCCAGTTCCTACTCTAGTAAGAGACTAAACTAGGGACTAAGTTCAGGTCTCAGACTAAGCCCTTGCTGCTGTTTTAGCCAGTTTCTTTAAGGTCCATCGATTCCTCAAAGTTAGGAATCTTTACTTGTTGACTGGCCGGCTACCTACAAGATGCCACATCTGGCTCAGGACATACGTTTCCAGCATACTCTAGAAGGTATGCGTGCCCATCCTCGGTAAAAGGAGGGCAAATTCAGCCGCTGTCCTTTCCTCCCACCTCCTAGCGACAGCTTCAGAGGTGTCAGACCCTTTAACCTAATTCTCTTGCCCAACATGGGAGAAGCAGCCTTTATTGAGAAGTTTGCAGTTTCATATTTTCCTACAGATTCAAAGTCCCGACCTTTGGGGTCAATCTGAGCAAATGGATCACTGTAATTGGTCTTGTTAAACTCAAGAACCGAGACACTAATTGTTCCGTTTTAGGCACAGTGACGAATGGGAACAATATTAGAACAGTGGGAACATCAGCCAATGGGCTAATTTCAGCAGCAACTGCCCGCTAGCCGGGCGTCCCCGGGCCTGGCGGGTGTGGCCGGCGGCTCTGCGGAATTGCGTTTGCGTCAGCGTGGGCGCGCGCGCCGCTTCGCGCCATTGAGCTGTGACCCAACCAATCAGGCTTCAGCAGAACGCGTGGCTCCGCCCTGAAGCCCCTTGAGTCGCCGCGGAAGCGCATGCGCGGGGCGGAGCCCGCTCATTCGAATCCGGGAGGTGACGTTTGGACTCCAGAGGCTTTGGGACTGAGGAGTATTTTAGGTGAGGTGCTTTTAAACACCGGGCAAAGTGGGAGCCCCGAGGCTGAAGGGAATCAATCTCCTGACTTCTGAGCAAGACTGTCCTACAAGGTATCGGGTTTTTCCGCAGACCGGGAATCTGCCCAGTGGGTCCGTTGTCGTGGCCAAGTTCGCTCCTTGCTGAGGCAGGCTGTGAAAGGGGGTCCTTGGGGAGCGATGGGACGGTTCCACCGGAAAGGGCCAGAAGCTGCTCGCCCGCCCTTCTTTCGTAGGACCCGAGGAAACAACTCGGAACCTGGAACTTCTTGGTGGGTTAGACATACATATTGCTCTTCTGCTCCAGCCTCATCTGTTCTAGGGAGGTGGGGTTGATTGTCATTACGACCATTCCCTTAGTTTTTCCTATTTGAAGCCCAAAACTTAGAAGTCATTCTGGCTTCCTCTCTTTCTTTTTCCCTACATCCAATGCCTTTATTACGGCCTTGCCCAGTCTCCTTCCAAAACATTTCACGAATACAATCATTTTCTACCTCTCCTACCATTTACACCTTAGGCCAGGTTCAGATTGCAGTCATATCTCTTCTGGACTTTTGCTAGACCCTTTTAATTGTCTATTTCCACTCCTGCACCCCTAACATTCTGTTTTCCGCACTGCAGCTAAAATGATCTTAAAACATAAATCAGATGGTATCACTCCTCTCTGTAACAGTCTTCCCTTCCCCCATAGTTGCCTATGACACTTAAAAACCAAATTCCTTGTTCTGGCTTACAACCCCAATATAGCAGTCCCTGTCTGCCTTTTTGACTTCGTCTCCCACTACTCTGTACCTCTTTTCATGCCACTACCCCACCGACCCTCGCCTCTTACCGGTGTTGTTGCTGTTTCTTTAACACACAGAGCTCTTGCTTTAAGGTCCTAGCATGTCTTGTTCTTTCCTCTCCATGAAATACTCTTCCACCAGCTCTTAACATGGTTGGTTCCTCCTGGCATTCAAATCTCAGCTTAAAGGTCACATCAGAGAGGCGTTCTCTGAACACTTATTCCAAAGTAGCTTCTCACCCCCACCTCTCTTCTATGACATCACTGTATATTATGCTCACTATTAGTTATTTACTTATTTATTGACTCTCACAACTCCTCTTCACTCCACCCCCATAAGTTTCATGAGAGCACAGACCTTGACTGTTTTGTTATTTTTTCCCCGGTGAGTAGAATTGTGCATGGCATATATTGTAGATGATGCTCAGTAATTATTTATTGAATAAGTGAATTATCGGGGCATGTTTCTGTTCTGAGAATCCTTGGTTTGGCCACCAGTTTGTCTTTAACTTAGCACTGACAAAGCAGGCAACATTAAAGTTTAAAAGCAAAATCAAGGCAGGGTGGAGAAAAATAGGAGTGGAGAAAGTAACATTGAGTTCATGAGATGGATTAGTTTTGGACTCACTTATGTGATATAGCCCTTTTAAGAGAATTTGTTATGTTGCCTGTACTCTTACTGTTTTTTTCCCCTCACAAGGCCAGCTAGTGAATGTTACCTTGGAGAGTTGTTTCTGTTCCTATTTAGGTCAAGGGCTTTTTGAGAAAGTTAACCTATAGATTTTGTTGCCTGGATTGCTGTCAGTTTTTTTATTGTGTACCTGTATGCTAGGTCCTCTGTACTAAATGTGGGAATACCGGCATGTGTGATCCCTGTCTTTGTGGAGTAAAAAGGGAGGGACAGTTTGGCTGGTTAATGGTAACTTGACACTTGTTTCTGTATAGAACACGTGCAGTAATGTCACTTCAAAGGAAAGTTAAGAACTCTCAGGCACAACAGAGGACTTCACAAGGTAGTAATAGCTATCAGACTAGACTCTCGGCCTGGAAAGTAAAAGAGGACCTAAGTGACTCAAAGAGCATCTCGAAACATGGACAAAACAATCCAGTGGAAGACTATGAACATGCTGATGATCAAGCAGAAGGCGCTCTGCAAATAGCACTGACATACTTTGAGAAAGGTAAGACAGATTGTTTTCCTTATGTTAAGTCCTATTCCTGTAAAAATATTCAGACTTTTTTTCTTAAGGATTTTTAAAGGAAAGCATATTTTTGCTCATTCGTGATTTTTGTTTATTTAATGGACATTTATTGAGCACTTACTACATATCAGTATGCTAGGTACTAGGGATATAGCAACAAAGCATGTTCCTGGCAGAGTGGTTTCCAAACTGTTGCACATTGGGATTTCCCGAGAATCTTTAAAACCCACTGGTACCTGGCATCCACTCTTAGACTTTCTGATTTTGTTGGTATGGGATACAAGCTGGGCATTGGGATTTTTTAACGGCTCCTTAGGTGATTCCAACGTGCAGCAAAGTTTGGGAACCACTGCCCTAGTTTTTGCAACAGCTTAGTCTAAGTTCAGTGCTTTTAGTTAGTTTAGAGCAGAGAAGCCAGGGAAGGATTCAGTTTTCCTGCTTTGCTGTGAAGTGTTCTAGGGTTTTAAAGGCTTTGAAGGGTTTTTAGGAAGACATCTTTTACGTAAAGCTATTCCTTTGAAGAATCCTAATTGTAACTGTTGAGGCTGAGGAGTGAGAGAGTTTTAAAGTCCTCACTATTTAATATTGTTCCTCTTCCAGGTCCCGTTAAAACTTCACAGAGTAAAGATAAAACCTTGGAGAAACACTTGAAAACTGTGGAAAATGAGGCGTGGAAGAATGGGTTAGCTCCAGAAGGAATCGACATTCTATTAAATGTGGCACTCAGTGGCAAATTTGGTATGTCAAGGGGATAAATTTTTCAGTTTGCTATTTGTTTTGCCTTTCAGACTTTGAATTAGATTGTTGATTGGAATCAGCTGCAGTTAAAGAACTATATATTTTTCCTATTCTCTTCATAAAACCAATCTGATAAGATTATATCAATAAAATGGGCCTTTCTTGTGTTCACACTACCTTATGAACCAAAAGTTTCTATGTGCATATGCTGAAAATGGCTAGTTATCACATATCTTTACAAATAAAATGGATTCTTGTCACCAAATACATGGGAGCCATTTTTAGTATTTCTCTTAAGAAGGATAGATGATAATTTAAATAGTGTTGCTGGAAGGCACATTAAGAGATCACTTGGTCTATTTTATTGCCTTTAGGTTCACTTATCTATGGCAAGTCCCTGTTGATACTCTCTCCATTCCAGTGTCTGTGGCCTTAATAGTCAAGATGTTTTTTCTTTTGTGCCAATGCTTCCTTTTCTGTTCTAAGTTCATTTGTAATGGCAGTGGGGGGAGAGTCTTAGAAAGAAATCATATCTGTCCGTTATTCTTTTTACTCGAGAAGAACCTTTTAACCTACCCTCACCCAAATTGAGACTTAGAGAGTATTTTAGCCCTTGAACATTCTCATTTTAAAGGTGAGGAAACTGAAGCCCAGAGTGGTTAAAGAGACTTGCTTAATCTCAGAGCTAGAACTGGGGAACTCAGATCTCCTAACTCCCCTTCTAGTGTTTATGCTGCACCACACTGCTAGTGGGTTTTCTCCTTTTTTTTTTTTTAATTAAGACAACTATCAAAATTGAATACTTTATATACCATTTTCTAGCCCTTGCATATTGGGTTCCTTTGTGCATACCCTATCATGTTTGCAGGTGTGTGTGTGTGTCTGAGAGAGAGAGACAGCACATTACTAGCTGAATTCAGTATATGACTTCCAGGAATTTTAGTTCTCTATATTTTTAAAAATTTTTATTTATTTATTTTTGTCTGCGTTGGGTCTTTGTTGCTGCGCGCAGGCTTTTCTCTAGTTGCGGCGAGTGGGGGCTACTCTTCGTTGTGGTGCGCGGGCTTCTCATTGCAGTGGCTTCTCTTGTTGCAGAGCACGGGCTCTAGGTGCATGGGCTTCAGTAGTTGTGGCACGCGGGCTCAGTAGTTGTGGCTCACGGGCTCTAGAGCACAGGCTCAGTAGTTGTGGCGCATGGGCTTCGTTGCTCCACGGCATGTGGGATCTTCCCGGACCGGGGCTTAAACCCGTGTCCCCTGCATTGGCAGGTGGGTTCTTAACCACTGTGCCACCAGGGAAGTCCCTAGTTCTCTATTTTTACCTGATTAGTTCTCTTTGTTTTCCTAGAAAGTTAAATTTGACCTAATAAAATTGGTCTTCTTCTAAGTGGTTTCAGATTGGTTTTGACAAATTTCTAGGAATTCATGTTTAACTGATTAGTGTCTATTGAGAACAATTCTATCTATCCCTTCTCCCCTTAAAACATGTATAGAATGTACAGATGTTTTCTATTTTGGAATTTCTCTTTTCTTTTTTGATATCTCAGAAATTAACGTTTAGAAGGTTTTCGTGATGTTTGCCAGGTCTTGTTGCAAATGCATGCATGTTTCAAAATGCATGCCTCAGACTTAGAAACTTGTATGTAACAATTTAAAAAATAATCTCTGACTTTCTAGTCTAATTTCGTTTTTCTGTTAAGCTGGAATTTGGTGACATTAAATGTAGCCTCATTAATTGCTTTTCTCCTTTTAGTTATTTCTGTGATATCCACCATCACTACCAGATCTTTATATGTAACTGTTTTGCTAAGTTGAAATACATATTGAGGGGCAGGTGTGCTAGAAATGTCATAATTAGGTACAAAGGGACTTTGGACTCTTTAGTAATTGAAAAGTCACTGGGAAGTAAGAATAGAGTCTTTATTGATTTCTCCCTTTGAATTTGGTGCATGTGTAAAGTGTTAGCGGTCAGACTGTTGTAAACTTTACAAGGGTTGGGGGATGGGAGTAGGGGAGAAGAGAGGAGTAAAAACAAGATACCACGAGACTGGAAAGCAGAGATTTTTATTCTTGTGATTCATTACCTGCCATCACTGCTTCCTTTCTTCTCCACAGAATGATGGGGTAGGAATTGATGAGATATATTGTTGAAGTTATGTAGGATATATAAATCTAGAGATCTGATATACAACATGATGACTATAGTTAGTAATATTGTATAGAATACTGGAAATTTGCAAGAGAATAGATTTCATGTGCTCTTACCACACACAAAGAATGGTAACTATGTGAGGAGATAAAATGTTAATTAGCTTGACTGTAGTAGTCATTTTATTCTATATAGGTATATAGTATCTGCCGGGTGTTGGTTCCAGGACCCCCTGCAGATACCAAAATCCTAGGATGCTCAAATCCCTTGATAAAATGGCGTAATATTTGCATATAACCTACACACATCCTCCTGTATACTTTAAGTCATCTCTAGATTACTTATAATACCTAATAAAATGTAAACACTATGTAAATAGTTGTAAATACAATGTAAATGCCATGTAAATAGTTGTCTTGTGTGGCTAATTCAAGTTTTGCTTTTTGGAACTTTCTGGAATTTTTCTTTTTTTAAACAAATATTTTCTGTCTGTGGTTGGTTGAATCCACAGGTGCAGAACCTATGGATATGGAGGGCTGATTATATCGTATCATCATGTTGTGCATCTTAAATATATACAATTTTTATTAAAAAAAATAAGAGGTCTACACTAGTAGGAAAAGAAAAGATGTATAAGATGTTTCTGAGAATGCTGCTTGCAGGCGAAGTTAAGAACAGTGTTATCTTGGTGAATGGATGTGATAACCATGCTATAATGCATGTAAGACAGCGTTTAAAGACCTGTATGTTTCTAAGAATGCTACTTGTGGGAGAAGTTGAGAACAGTGTTATACTGAATGGATGTGATTACCACGCTATAATACCTGTAAAACAGTGGTTAAAGACACATGTATCCAAGATATTGTTGAGGCTTCTACTTGCATGAGAAGTTGAGAACACTGTTTTTTCAGTGAATGGTTGTGATCACCACTGTATAATGCAAATAAAATAATGTTTAAATACAAAAAGAAATTGATGATATACATGTATATTTAATTATTGAAGCCTTAATAAGCAGAAGTTGATATAGGGTATACACAAAACTACTCGCAAAATCACTTCTATTAGCAGATGGGAGGATAGCATAGAAGCCAAGAGAGTATGATGGAAAGATTGGACCAATATAGAATGATATTACTACCAGCTAATAGTATAGTTGTTTCATTCTGCTATCCTTCCCACTTTTTTGGGGGGGATGGAGACTAGAAATATATCTATTTATTCTTAAACATAGGAGCTCATGCAAGATATCTTAGAGTAGCTTTAAATAAATCAGAATCTATTATGCCATTTTAAAAAGTCCTTGAAATTTTCCTAGGAGTAAAAGACTTTTTGAGGTGTAATTCACGTACCATAAAATTCACCCTTTTGAAGCATACAATTCAGGGTTTTTTAAAAATTTTTTTTAGCATATTCATAGAGTTGTGCAACCATCACCACTATCTAATTTCCAAACATTTTCATCATGCCAAGAAGAAATCCTGTACTCATCCTCCCTTGTTAGATAAAAATATTAGAACCAAAGAATTTGCTTTATAGTTTATATTAAAAGTTAAAGGTACATTTTTGTTTCAAACTATGTTTTGTAATGATGATAAGAGATATTGAATATTATTTTATTGCCTTCAATGTGAAGTGAAATTTTTAGGACCAAGAGTTAATAATAGTAAGGAAACAGTCAAGATCCTAAAATGTAGTTTGATTTAGAGTTTGTCTGCTTTCCAGGGAGTGCTGTAAACACTCGGATATTCAAGTGTATGATTCCAGCAACTCTAATATCAGAAGATTCTGTGGTTAAGGCGGTCTCTTGGCTTTGTGTTGGCAAGTGTTCTGGTAGCACCAAGGTAATCTTTTTAAACCCTTTGATGATAAGTCCTTCAGAACCACTTAAGGGCTGGCAAGGAAGAGCCACTTATGGAGTAATGGCAGTGGCCTTTTGTGCAAAGCCTGTAGTTTTGGAACAATGTAGCTTGATGCAAGGAGTCTGTTCAAACAGAAATTTTTACTGAGAGATAAAATCTATTATCCTTCTTTGTGCTAGAGGCTTCTAAAACAGCCCTGAGGGGGGGAATTAAGCTCCTTCCTCTGCAAGTTATATTTCTCTAAAGATAAGCATTTTGTCTCTCAATAGGTACTTTTTTATCGTTGGCTGGTTGCAATGTTTGACTTCATTGATCACAAGGAGCAAATTAACTTGCTCTATGGCTTCTTTTTTGCTTCATTGCAAGATGATGCACTGGTAAGTAAAAATTGGACAGCATCATGCATTGATCAAATGGTATGTGCTTGTATATCGATGCACTATATGTGCTTCAAAGTGCCACACAACTTTCCTTACTTATTTTAAAATATATGAAACACATAGAAAAGTATAAAGAGTAACATAACAAACATCTTTACACCTGTCTGTCAGATTAACAAATAAAATTTTTAATGCATTTGCTTTATATCTTTTTTAAGGAAATAATTGTAACAGATAGAATTGAGTTCACATTGGAGTCTATTTGCTGATATAGAGCAATGATTGCCATCTTTTCCCTTTTAAACCACTTCAGCAGGGTCCTTTGAGTCACTTATTGTACAGTTTCTTGATTAACACTGCGAAAACCTCATCAGAATTAATGAGGAGAGGATTACTTTTCATGAGATGCCAATGGACTGATTTTGATTAAATAGCATAATTATTCCCATTGAAAACATTAATAACTCTAAGAAATCAATCTACTGTCCACATGGAAGACTTTCAAGGACCATCAGTAGTTCACAGACCATGTGAACCATTCATCTAACCGAATTCCTCTTGCTTCTGGATAGGGAATTCATCCATTGATTTCATTTTTAAAAAATTGACTGTCTTCATTGCATTGATCGAGGCAATGTAGAAGATTCAAAGTTTAGCAGAGAGTTTCCATATTCCAGGGGTTTATAATCCAGTTGGGGGACTAAGGGAAGCAGATAAAGTTAAATAACAACGCATAAGTTAAATTATCAAAGACAGTATATGTTAACATGAGGATAATAATTGCTGTGATATTTCCAGGAAGGAAAGAACACTGTAAACCAGAGTGATTAGAAAAAGCATCATAAAGTATGTAGGCATTGAGCTAGGCCGTGAAGGTTGAGTAGGATTTGAGATTTGATGTTTGATATGACAGGAATATTTCAAGCGAAGTTGTGAACTGTGTAAATTGTATTTCAGGAGACCTTAAATAGATCAGACTGACTTAATTACAATTGGTGTCAGGCAGTGGTGGGTGATAAGGCTGAAAAAGTTGGGTGAGGAAAAATTGTTGAGGTCTTTAAATGTGATGGTAAGGAATTTGAACTTTATCCTATATCCAGTGGGGAAATCACTGAAAAACTTGGGGCAGAACATGTTGAAAGCAACACTGTAGGAAGTTGTATCTAGTAGTGCCAAACATTATGAATTAGGATGGAGGCTAGAGTCAGAAGACTAGTTAGGAGACTAGCATGATGATGACATCCTAAACTAGCAGTTCTCAGATATGCTCTGTGGACCCCTTGAGGCTCCCTGAGAACCTTTCAGGAGGTCTCAGTGGTTCAAGTTATCTTTATAGCAATATCAAGATGTTATTCGCTATTTTCGCTGTGTTGACATTTGCACTGATGGTGGATAAAACTGCTGGCGCCTTAGCACAAATCAGGTCAGTGGGACCAGACTGTACTAGGGGTCGTTGTGTTCTTCACTGCAGTAAAAAACAAAAATGCTAGTTTCACTTAATAATGTCCCAAATGAAGCAGTAAAAATTACTTCATTAATTATATTAAACTTCAACCTGTGAGACACATCTTTAATATTATGTTTGATGAAATGGGAAGTACAAATAAATCCCTTCTGCATACTAAAGTACAACAGTTGTCCTGAGGAAAAGCACTTGTGTGATTGAGTTGTGAGCTAAACCAGCTGCTTTTTTCACAGAATACCATTTTTACTTCAAAGAGTGACTGACATATAAACTGTGGTTATTCAGACTTGGGTATTTGGCAGATGTTTTCTTGAAAATGAACAAAGTGAGCTGGTCATTTCAAAGAAAACAAGTGGCACTATTTTTTGCCAGTGATAAAATTTGAGCTTTTAAGCGAAAATTACAAGTTTGGAAAATTTGTATCTGCCACTGTGAACTTGACAGCTTCCCAATACTTAAAGACTTTCCTGATGAGGATGGTAGCAATATTAATGAATGTGATTTTTAGATATTGTATAATGAAATGTGTCAATATTTGGAAACTTGATATAACTAATTTCCAAATTATCAAGTATGATATTATGAAATTATGCATGGGTAAAAGAGCTATCCAAAGTGCAAGATATATCAATGAATTTTAATGGAACAGAGTACAAAGAGAGTTCATTGATAAGATTTCAGATTCCACATTGCAGCTGTTCCCTAAGAGACTATCACTTACCAAGTTTTAGTGAAGTATCAAAGACTAATATCCACAATTTTCTGAAAAGGCTATTAAAATATTACTTTCTTCTCCAACTACATATCTGTGTGAGGCTGGCTTTTCTTCATGTACTTCAATCAGAACAACATATTGTAACAGATTTAATGCAGAAGCAGAGAATCCAGCTGTATTCTATTAAGTCAGAAACATTAAAGAAATTTGTAGAAATGTAAAACTGTGTCACTCTAAGTCATTTTTTTGGGAAAATATAGTTATTTTTCATAAAATATTTCATTTATTGTTAGCATATGATGGGCTTATTTTTTAAATGAGTTAGTAAACATTTAAAAATTTCCGAGTTTTAGTTTCTAATATGGTAAATATCAACAGATATAAACCAGATAAACAAAAGCTCTTCGGGGTCCTCTAAGTTTTAAGAATGTAAAGAGTCCTAAGACCAAAAAGTTTGAGAATCACTATCCTAGACTCAGGGGAATGAAAAATTGAAAGGACAAATTTTAGGGGAAATTGTAAAGGAAGAATTGACTTGGTACCTATATTGGATTAAGGGAAGGGTCAAGAGATAAAGATCCAAGTTTTTAAGGCAGCATGACTCAGAATGATGGTACCTTTGACCATAAAAGGAAATTTGTGAAAAGGAGGTAGTTTTGGAAGGAATATAATATATTTGGCTTTAGATGTACAAAGTTTGAGGCTACATCCTGTAGAAATTCACTCAATGAACATTTATTAACCACATAATATGAAAGGCATTGAACTAGTATTGGAAATACAAATATGAGTAAGAATAAGTTAACTATAAGCCTCATATAATTAACTTATATGAGGCTTATATGCCAGGCACTAGTATACTTTATATACACAGTATTTCATCATCTCTAAGATGCCATCAGTGTTAAGATGCATCATTATCTTATGAACCGTTACAGTAGAATGCTGCCATTAAAACTATCACATGATATGGATTTTAGGATTAGTTCTGTTTTCAGAGATGTTAAAATGTAGAGAAAGAAATGTTAGACTATGTAAAGTGTTTTTTTCCCAGTTCTGAGGGTCTGAAAGTTCTTTTCTTACATCGATATTCTAAAAGAAATTAATGAGCACCTACTATTTTCTATACTTGTGCTACCAGTATAGTAGCCACTAGCTTCATTTGACTAAGTGAGCACTGGGAATGTGGCTAGGCCAAACTGAAATGTGCGGTGAGTGTAAAACACACACCAGATAAGAAGTGGTTTTAACTCACATGAACCTCTTGCCAACCTTATGTGGTATACACTTTTATCCCCATTTTAGAGATGAGGAAGCTGAGGCACAGAGAAGTCAAATAATTACCCAGAGTCACGTGACTAGAGCCAGGATTTATGGAAAATGATATTCCCATTTTAGAGATGAGACAACTGAGGCTTGGAAAAGTTATGTAACTTTGCTAAGGTAAGCTATCTAGTAAGAGGCTGAGCCTTGAAGATCTTTAAATGTAGTAGGAGAGAAGATAAGTACAGTGTGATAAATCCTGTGATAGTATCCACAGAGCTCCATGTGAGTATACAGGAGAGGTATCAAAATAAGACTGGGGATCAGGGTTAAAGTCATAGGAATTTGTTTTCAACAGGAAGAGAGACATGGGTGTTGATGTCAATAAATTTGTGGGTTAGTAAGGGACATGATTGAGGGAATTCCTGCCCAGTGGTTTTAGTGATTTTTTTTTCCTCAAAGTTTCACTTAAGTAGGAGGCAAGGTCTTCTGCTGAGAATGAGGATGGGAAGATAGAATATTATGTTTGAGGAGAGAGTATACATTTTGAAATAGCTTTTGGTGGAAATAGAAATAGGAGGTTAGAGACACAGTTCTGAAGGCCCAGATGAGTTTAGGGAGCACAAATTTGTGATAGGTAATTTCTCCAGGGTGGGACAAGGAGGCAAGAGAGTGACCGCCGATGGATCAGGAAGTCTAGAGAGAACAGGGAGAAGGTGAAGACAAAACAGGGCAGATTGGGAGCACACGCAGCTGAGGTTCAGGATGCCTTGGTGACATTCAGGAAATGTATTGGGGTTAAAAACTGGAATGATAGAAATTGTAGCATTGGAGTTTAAGATTTCAGGAGGGGATGGTTCAATGTGATGACAAGATTCAGAGTGACAATGGGGTGAGTTGTTGAAGTAGGGTGAGGGAATGAAGGTTATTGGAATTGAAATTTTCTCTATCCTTATGGATTTATTGTTGTTGCTGCCCATTTATCAATTACAGAGTGAGGTATGTTGAAAATCTCCCACTATGAAGGCAGATTTGTTAGTTTTCCCTTAAAGTTCTGTCAAATTTTACTTTATATATTTTGAGTCTATTACTAGATATATGCACAATTATAGTTTTCATATTGTCCTGCTGAATCAAACCTTTATCATGGAGTTGCCCTTTGTTAGAAATGCTTTTTTTTTTTTTTACTTGTAACAAGATGAGTTTAATAGTTATTTCATATCAAAAAATAGCCAGAAAGAGTATACAACACAAATATAGTGAGATCCATAATAAATTTCCCTTACTTTTTAAGTGGAAATAATATATATGACTTGAATTTATATAATTATTATAAATAGACTGAAGACAATATTTGTCCTTTTGTGACTGGCTTATTTCACCTGGCATGTCTTTGGGGTTAATCCATGTTGTAGCATGTGCCAGAATTTCCTTGCCTTTTAAGGCTGAACAATATTCCATTGTATGTATATACCATGTTTTGTTTATCCATTCATCCATCAATGGACCCTTGCATTGTTTCCACCTTTTGGCTGTTGTAAATAATGCTGTTATAAAATAATAATAATAACAATGAAATAATAACTAATAATGCTATTACAAACATGGGTGTGGAAATATCTATTCAAGGCTCTGCTTCCAATTCTTTTGGGTATGAATGCAGAAGGGAATTGCTGGATTGTATGGTAATATAGTAATTTTATGTTTAATTTTTTGAGACGCTCCCATACTGTTTTCCACAGTGACTGCACCATTTTACCATCCCTTGCACAATGCACAGCATTCCAATTTCTCTACATTCTTGCCAGCACTTGCTATTTTCTGTTTTTGTTTTGTTTTAAATAACAGCCATCCTAATGGATAAGAATTGGTATCTCACTGTGGTTTGCACTTCCCTAATAATTAGTGATGTTGAGCATTTTTCATGTGCTTATTGGCCATTGGTATATCTTCTTTGGAGAAATGTCTGTTCAGGCCCTTTGCCCATCTTTTAATCAGGTTGTTTGTTTCATTGTGGGAATTCTTTATATATTCTGGATGTTAACCCCTTATCAGATATATGATTTGCAAGTATTTTTTCCCATTCCATGGGTTACCTTATCACTCTTGTTAATAATGACTTTTGTTGCACAGAAGTTTTTAATTTTGACATAGTCCAGTTTATCTATATTTTCATTTGTTGTCTGTGCTTTTTGTGTCATATCCAAGAAATCATGGCTAAATCCAACATTATGAAGATTTCCCCTATGTTTTCTTCTGAGTTTTTTTTTTCTAAACATCTTTATTGAAGTATAATTGCCTTACAATAGTGTGTTAGCTTCTGCTTTATAACAAAGTGTATCAGTTATACATATACAATATGTTCCCATATCTCTTCCCTCTTGCATCTCCCTCCCTCCCACCCTCCCCATCCCACCCCTCTAGGTGGTCACAAAGCACCGAGCTGATCTCCCTGTGCTATGCGGCTGCTTCCCACTAGCTATCTATTTTACATTTGGTAGTGTATATATGTCCATGACACTCTCTCACCCTGTCACATCTCACCCCACCCCCTCCGCATATCCTCAAGTCCATTCTCTAGTAGGTCTGTGTCTTTATTCCCGTCTTGCCACTAGGTTCTTCAGAAATGCTTTTTGTTTTAGTCATTTCGTTTGATATTGACATTGGCTAGTATATTGCTTGGTATATTACCATCTTTTGGTTTTTTGAAAAATCTTCTTTTGCCCTCATGTCTTAGATGCCTCTTTTATTTATTTATTTTTAAAAAACAATTTATGTTCTTTTTTTCTTTTTATATTTTTGGCTGCATCAGGTCTTAGTTGCGGCACGTGGGATCTTTCGTTGCGGCGCAGGCTCTTTGTTGTGGTGCGCGGGCTTCTCTCTAGTTGTGGCGCGGGCTCCAGGGTGTGTGGGCTCTGTAGTTGGGGCGCACAGGGTCCAGAGCACATGGGCTCTGTAGTTTGCGGCACGCGGGCAGGCTCTCTCTTTGAGGCTCACAATGCGGGCTTTGTTGCCCCATGGCATGTGGGATCTTAGCTCCCCAACCAGGGATCGAACCTGCGTCCCCTGCATTGGAAGGCAGATTCTTTACCACTGGACCACCAGGGAAATCCCTTAGATGCCTCTTTTCAATAGCATATAACTAGATTTTATTTTTAAATCCTGTCTGACGGTTTTTCACTTTTACCTGGAAAATTAGTTTATTTACTTTTGTAGTGATTGTTGATATAGTAGAAATAAATTGAAATATCAATATCTTATTTTGAGCTTTCTAAATGATCTGCTTTTTTCTGATTCTTTCCCTCATCCCTCTTATTTTGGATTAATTGTGGTTTTCCCCCATTCTTGGTTGGAAATTACACATTCTGTGTGTGTTGTTTTAGCTGTTATTGTACCTATTTTAACATGCATATATAGTGTAAAATGTAAGACAGTGTCATCCTTCTTACTGCTTTTCTTTTGTTTGGAAAATGTAGTTTTTTTTTGTAAAATATGTCATCTAGCATATAATGGGTTTATTATTTTTTAATGAATTAATAACTTTATAATGTTCTCAGTTTAAATTTTTAATGTTTTTTTCTTAAAGTCCAAAGGTAACTAATATCTTTACCTTCATCTTGAATGATACAAGGACCTCAGAATGCTTTAACTCTGATCACACCCCTCCCAGATTATATGCTATTATCTGGTTTTAGTTCTGGCTCTTTCTTCTCCATCCTCCTCCACATACACATACAGTAGACAATATTATTTTCTTCACAGTTGGTGTTTGTTTAGATTTGCCCACATATTTGCCAATATCTTTGCTCATCATTTGTTTTTGCATCTCAGACCTTCAATCGAGCTCGTTTTCTAGAATATTCTTTCAGTAGAATCTTTGATGGTAAACTCTGTCTTTGCCCAAAAATGTCTTTACTATGCCCTTGCTCTTGAAAATTGGTTCTACTGTGTGTAGAACTCTAGGGTGACAGTGAAGTTCTCTCAGGACATTGACAATATTGCACTGGCACCTCCTTTCCATTGTTGTCAAATCAGTCTAATTGTAGTATGTCATTTCTTTTCTCGCTGGATACTTTTTAAAAACAGCTTTGTTGAGATGTAACTCACATACCATACAGTCCACTCAAAGTAAAATCCACTGGTTTTTAGTATGTTCACAGATATGTGCAACCATGAACAGAGTCAGTTTTAGAACATTTTCATCACCTCAAAAATCTCATACCCCTTGGGAAACCAAAAAATTCGTGTGACTTGCTTTATTGTGACATTCTTTCACTTTATTAAAAAAAAAAAAACTCATACCTTTTGGCTATCACCCCCATCTTCCTATTTAGAGGTTCTTAAGCAACTCTTAATCTATTTTGTGTCTTTAGAGATTTGCCTATTCTGGACATTTCACATAAATGGAATCATACAATATGGGGTCTTTTTTTCTTTTTCTTTTCTTTTTTTCTTTTGGCTGCCCTGCGCAGCATGCAGGATCCTAGTTCCCCAACCAGAGATCAAACCCAGGCCCCCTGCAGTGGAAGCATGGAGTCTTAACCACTGGACCACCAGGGAAGTCCCTAATATGGGGTCTTTTTTGACTGGCTTCTTTTACTTAGCATAATGCTTTCAAGATTCAGCCATGTTGTCAGCATGTATTAGTACTTCATTCTTTTAACCTGTTATCTTTTTTCCATAACGTAAAATTTACCATTTTAACTATTTTAAGTGTTGTTAATTGTTATGAATTTTTAAGTGTTATGAATTTTTAAGTGTTATTAATTTTAAGTATTATTAGTTGTTATTAATTGCATTCATAATGTTGTGCAACCATCACTGCTATCTATTTTCAAAACTTTTGTATTACCATAAACAGAAACTCTCTAGCCAGTAAGCAATAACTCCCCATTCCTCCTCCATCCAGCCCCTGGGAACCTCTAATCTACTTTCTGTCTATGAATTTGCCTATTCTAGGTGCCTCATATAAGTGGAATCATCCAGTATTTGTCCTTTTGTGTCTGGCTTCTTTCACTTAGCATGTCTTCCAAGTTCATCCATGTTATAGCATGTGTCAGAACTTCATTTTTATGGCTGAATAGTATTCCATTGTATGTTTATACCACATTTTCTTTATCCATTATCTGTTGATGAACCCTTGGGTTGTTTCTACCTTTTGGCTAACATGAATAATGCTGCAGTAAACGTTGGCATGCAAGTGTCTGTACAAGTCCCTGCTTAGAATTCTTTTGGATACATACTTAGGAGTTCTTCCAGGCAGGGACTGAGCCTCTTATAACCCAGGTATTTAGTATTGTAAACTTCATAAGAGCAGACCTTTTTGTCTGTTTTATCCACTGCTTAATAAGTACTTATTTCATGAGTGAATGAATGAATAGGAACTATTCATAAATGTTTGTCAAATAATTGCAGTGTACTTGAGTAGTTTTCATGATGCTGACGAGAGAGTTTCTTGCTCAGCATGGCAGGGGGGGAAGGGGGCCTGCTTTTTTTCCTTTTCTTTTCTTTTTTTCTATCTTTTAAAAAATACTTATTGAAGTATACATACACAAAATTACTTATAAGTGATCAGCTCAATTAATTTTTATAAACCGAACATATTTGTATAAACATCACCCAGATCAAGAAATAGGGATCCTAACTTTTAAAAGCATTAAAAGTCACAACTTGGCAGGCGCCTGACTCTGTAGTGACTGAGATGTGGTGGTTAACTATTTGCCAGAAAAGCAATTGTAAAGTCTTAGATGCACATGAATTTTTCCTTTCTAGATGTGATTAAAGGAGAATGTCAGATAGAATGCTGGGGCCTAGGGTGGCACTCGTTTCATACCCAACATGATAAGCAGTATTGCTAATGATTCATATCCTAGGGATGTGAGGCAGTGAGTTTTTTTTTGTTTTTTGTTTTTTTTTACTGAAAGTTACTATGTTTTGTGTACAATGTGGCAGACTTGGTCATAACATGTATTCTTCCCTTAAAAACAAGAAGATCCTATATATAAATCCATGCTTATTACAAGTATGTTCAGTCTTTATCAACCCATTTCTAAGTAAAGGAGTGGCAATATGGAATGCTGTACTTCAAAGTTTAGAATCAAGAATACTAAAATATGAGTTTGTTTAAAGAAAATCTTTGCTTTTGTTGCCTTCTCTAGTCCTATTTAATAATTTACTTTTTCAATTTCCTAACATCTAAAGCAGGTATTGGCAAATTTTTTCTTAAAGGGCCAGGTAGTAAATATTTAGGTTTGAGTGCCATACTGTCTCTGTCACAAGTACTCACTCTGCTGGTGTAGTGCAAAAGCAGCTACAGACAATAAATACATAAATGAATGACTGTGTTCCAATAAAACTTTATTCACAATAACCAGCAGTGGGCTGGATTTGACCCACAGGTTGTTGTTTACCCATCCCTGCAATAGAGTATTATTTCCGTGTCTGATAAACAGATATTCTTAATTTAATGAACTCTAATTTATTGGGGTTTTTTTAATGTTTTATTTTATGGTTATCATTTTTTTTTTTTTTAATGAAAGTAAAACACTGCCACCCGCTGGTCCTGAAGATATTCTACTCTAGTTTTCTTCTAGAACAGGTATCAGCAAACTTCTCCTGTAAAGGGCCAGATAGTGAATATCTTAGGTTTTGCAGGCCACTCAGTCTGTGTCACAACTGCTCAGCTCTGCTGTTGTAGCGAGAAAGCAGCCATGGCCAATACATAAATGAGTGACTGCGGCTGTGTTCCAGTAAAGCTTGATTTGCAAAAACAGGTGGACTGTAGTTTGCTGACCCCTGACCTAGAATAAAACCTCAACAAATGGATGCTCAAAATGAAGTGGTATAAGGGAACCAAGGAATCATTTAGTAGTTTAACAAATTTATTATGAGATATTTGCCAAACTGAGGGCTAAATGATTAATTAAATTCTGGTATATCCACTCACTGGAATATTAAGATCATTGAAAATGATCATTTTGAAGACCAAGTAACATGGGAAAATACTTCTAAGTGGGAAATCAGGATAAAAATTTTAAGTTTGTATCTTAATAAATACGGACCTACTAGAAGGAATACATGAATTTTTGTTAGGTAGAAGAATCTTTTTCTGGTTTTCAAATTGTCTGCATTGTTGTTGTATTCCAAAAATAACTTTAAAAATGGCATAAAGGGATGCCAATTAAAACTATTGTTTTTTTTATCACTACTATGTAGTATGAAAAAGAAGCTTTGTAAAACTATTGTTCAATGAAATCCCGAAGCCTTTTTTCTTAGTATAAGATTGACATTTGAGGAAAATGCATTGTTGCCCCGGTCAAGATATATTGTCATTTTTTTTCTTTTATTTTTTATATTTTGACAGTGCCCTTATGTCTGCCATTTGTTGTATTTACTTACCAAAAAAGAGAATGGTGAGTATTTTCATTCCAGTTGTATTACATTCACTCTGTAGAATTAGCATTTGTATCCGCCTTTATAAAGTTAACTGTTAGCATTAGTTCTATGACAGGGTTTTGTGGGATTTCTTTTTAGTACTTTTATCTAAGAGCATCTGCTTAATGGCTTAACTGAACAGGGTAATTATATTCTTGATGTGTTGTAAGGAGAAGCTACATGAACAAGGTTTCTTTTTATTCTGAACCACAGACTAGTACTTCTTTTCTTTACCTTTTCTAGTCAAACCATTTCGTGTGAGAAAACTGCTTGATCTTCAGGCCAAAATGGTGAGTACTGAAAAGACCTAAAACTGGCCAGTGTACTCTGTGCTAGGTACCGAGCTAGGCTTTGGGGATGTAAAATCGAATGCATGTTTACCTTCAAGGAACTTAATTGCCTGGGGAGCTCAGTCAACAAAATAAAAAATCAGAATCAGACTGGTGTCAAGGAGGAGTGGTGATGGTGAGTAGAATTTAACTAGGCCAGGAAAGAAGAGAAGGGCACTCTTGGCAGAGGGAACAGCATGAGCAAAGCCAGGTCGATACCAAATAGCAGAAACCGTTTACAGAACTGGGTTGGTATGGCTGGAAAATAAGTGTTAGGGAGTAGTCAAAAATGACTACTTTATTTTATTAAAGTGACTAGCTTATTTATTCTGTGGCTGTGATCTAGGAAAGCATTCTTTTCTGGATACTTAAACTTCAGTATATTCCCTTACTATTATCTCTTGTCCTTACAGCTCTCTTGCATTGTTATTTCCACTATACCTGCCAGGTAACAGAAGTCTGTGAAGGTTTGGGTGTAAAACAATAGGAAGTTGTAGTGCCTGTGCCTAACTGTTGAAGCCTGCGCAACCTATGTAGAGGCATTCAAATTTCATGAAAAACACAAACACATGTGCACATGTGTGCTTCTCCGTTGTGAGGTTTCCTGTTGGTACAATTCAATGATTGTTCTTGCTTTATAGCTTCCTATTTTGGCGCTCTGGGTGCAGTATCTTCTCGTAGCTCTCTGAGGATAGTAATGGTAATGTTTTTGTCCAAGTTTAATTTTATTTCACATTAATAGAAGTTATGAAAAAGATGTACATTTTTCCGTGTTAACAGCAAAACATTTCAATGGAATAAGAAAATCTTACCATAAATAAGATCTTGTTGATTTGTATTAACTGAGACAAGTATATGTTAAAGTTAAAAAAATGACTCAGTACAGTGTCTAAAAATTTTTAACCCAGACATTAAATATATGGCTTCATTATTAATATTCTATATAGTACATTACTAAATTACCCCATTATCAATGCCTATTTATAAAGATACATTCATAAAATTGTTTTGATAAGCTGGATTTCGGTGACTTTGATCACATCCAACAATACCGAGCCTAGAAGACATAGCCATGCTCACATGTAACTGAACATGTAAAATGGTAACAGGCATAATCAGCCCATGTAAGCAAATGTATTGGGTATGTGAATTTTTGATACCTTCAGAGGCATGTGTTCCCTCTATACCCATCCGTGCCCCATAACTTCCCATCATGATGGACACAAAACAGAGAAATTGTCTTTCTGGTGGCAAGCATGAATGGTGGGAAGTGGAGCAGGCACATTGTTATCTTATATGCACCAGGCCCTTTGAGAGCAGTCTTTGGAAAAGGAAGGGGGAGTTAGGTCTCATGTTGAAGGTGGGTAAGGGTGGTTTCTGGGATTCTCCCTCTACCAGGCATGAACCTGTGTGATTTGGGCTGATTTTTTTTTTTTTTCTGTTCCGAGCTTTGTCTCTGTTTCCTCAGAGTTCCTTTCTTGTTTGTTTGGTCTTTCATGGTAGAGGCTTTTCTCAAATACCTGGTAAACCTTGTTTGCCCATATTTAATAGTAAAGCACTAAAATGGTCATTGGAAACTTGTGTACGTGAGCAGGACTTGTTCATTGTAGGATCTTGATGTTTCATTGGGGAATCCCCCAGATGATGGTGTCACTTTTCCTAAGAAATTCTCCTGGGGACTTCCCTGGTGGCGCAGTGGTTAAGAATCCGCCTGCCAATGCAGGGGACACGGGTTCGAGCCCTGGTCTGGGAAGGTACCACATGCCGCGGAGCAACTAAGCCCATGTGCCACAACTACTGAGCCCGCGTGCCTAGAGCCTGCGCACTGCAACAAAGAGTAGCCCCTGATCGCCTCAACTAGAGAAAGCCCACGTGCAGCAACGAAGACCCAATGCAGCCAAAAAATAAATAAATAAATAAAATTTAAAAAAAATTCTCCTGTTTCCTGACTAGGGGTTGTATTAGTCAGGCTTCTCCAGAGAAACAGAACCACTAGGATGTGTGTATATATAGAGAAAGATTTTTATAAGGGATTGGCTCACATGATTATAGAGACTCATAAGTCCAACATCTGCAGGGTGGGCCTGCCGGCTGGAGATCCAGGAGAGCTGATGTTCCAGTTTGAGTTCATCGGCAGTTGGCAGTCTGGTGGAGAATACTCTTGCTTGGGGGAGCTGGTCTTTTTGTTCGGTATAGGCCTTCAACTGATTGAATGAGGCCCACCCACATTATGGTGGGTAGTCTGCTTTACTCAAGAGTCCACCGATTTAAATGTTAATCTCATCAAAAACACCCTCAGAAACACCCAGAACATTTGATTTGGGCACCCCATGGCCTAGCAAAGTTGACATGTAAAATTACTTGTCACAGGGCTATAAACCTGGCTACTAGCACTCTGGGACTTAAACAGTAGAAAAGATTGGGGAAAGGTTCTGGTACACTCCCTCAGTTCTGCAAACTGTATGAGTTCATCTTTTATCTTCAGTGAGTAAAACCCTGATGTTTGCCAGTGTAGTGAAGGAATTTGGGGTTCTAACTGCTTCTTATGTAGGCTTTCAACCAGTCCTTCTGTTTTTCAGCCCTCTTGCACCTCCACTTTTCAGAGGTATCTGATCCCTCAAATTCCTGAGCCTTTCTGGGAGTTCTCAAGCATGAATCTGCTGCTTTTGAGGCTTTTTCTGTTGCTGCCTTAGCTTTCATTTTCTCTGTTCTGCCAAGTTGGTTATTGTTTGTCCATCTTCATTTGAGGTTCCGAAATCTTGTTGAGACCTCACATGTGCTATTGTCTGCCTTCTTGTTCTCTTTGAACTTGTGCTTTATGCCTTTTTCCATTCCTTTACTTTTTAGTGGGGTGTTATGAGGACCCAGAATTAAACATGTATGTTCAGTATGCCATGTTTAACTAGAAGTCTCTCTCTCTCTTTCTTTTAAGAAAGTGTTAACTTTTTAACAATAAAGATAGGTTTAGTTAACTAGACAATAAGTTCTAAAGGTCTCTCCACTCCTAAATATTTGCTCTTTCAAAAACATTCCAACTCAAAGCAAACACTCTGATACTAATTGATAATGAGTACAGAGATCAGAAGATATTTCAGCATAGATAGCCTGGGTCATTTTGGTTTTGTTATCATAAATTTAATTTCAGGAAGCTATTATAAAATAGGAATACTGTATTTCTAATCCCCATTTTCTGCCTTCCTTATTTTGTATAGTATTTGATTCAACAAAATAGTAATATAATAAAACAGTTTGGTTTCTTCCTTGGAATTTTAGTGGTATTCTTCCTCTGGATAGCTAGATATATCAAACACAGGTATCCAGCAGTAAGGACTTCTGTCATAAAATTAATGTTTTTGTAAAGACTTTTTCAGTTATATCAAGCTGTTTGACTTCTGCATACCAATTGTTAGATATCCTAGTGAATTTTCCAAGAATCATGATGCTAAGGTATTAATATTTCCTTTGCTCTGTTTTCTTGGCTTCCCTTTTTGTCCTTCCACCTTCCTGTCTAAATCAAGAATGAGTAAACTTAGAGTCCTGAGTATTATACTAGTGAGAGTAAGCCATGCTAGCAGATGTGACTGGTAAGCCTAAAGCACGGGCAGAGAAGAAGAGAGAAAATATAAGGAAGAAGTAAAATCTGGAAAAAGGTCATAAAAGAGAAGATGGCAAGTTGGCGAGGGTTGCTTTATGATAGTTGATTTAAATGTTTGAGTTTCTATTCCTTGATTTTCTATAGCATCTTCCTATAGCTATATCACATAATAAAATTAGGGTCTGAATATATGTTTAATCTTTTTATTTTATTGTTACTTTTTTTTTTCTTACTGGCCACAGAATTGAAAATTGAAAACTCTTATTTTATTTCAGGGAATGCAGCCTCATCTCCAGGCTTTGTTGTCACTATATAAATTCTTTGTTCCTACTTTGATTTCTGTATCTTTGCCTATGAGGAAGAAGGTAAGGGATTAAGGAGCAGTAAGTCATATCGAGATAGAAATATGTTGTTTTGAGTAAGTTAATTTATAGATTTGGACTAAAATGTTTATAGCATACTGTTTTAAGATCTAATATTGTGGCACTGTTTCTGAGTTTTTTTAGGGATTAGCACTTCGTTTTGATTCCATTCAATGTATTCCATTCAATGTAATAGATTCCTGATTAGAAAAAAAACTTAAATGGATTTGCATGGGTGTAAAACATTTCATAATCAATATACTTTGAATTAATGAAGAGTTTTAGGTTTTATGCTGCTCCAACTTATGGATACCTCCTCTCATGTACTTTACATTCAAATTTATAGATCTATTTTAAGAATTCAGAGAATCTGTGGAAGACAGCTCTACTTGCTGTGAGGCAAAGGAATCAGGGACTTCCTCCAGAACCTCTAAAGTTGATGTTAGCTAATGTCCATCCTGTAAAAAGAGTAAGTATCTAAAACCCCAAGTGACTTGCACAGTCTTCTTTTATTAAATTCAAACAATAACCATTCAGATGTTGGAAGAGATTATAGATATTTAAGTACATTTTAATTACCCAGTATTCTATGCAAACTATATTCAGACTCCATTCATTAAACCACCTTAACAAGTGCTTTTACACTTACAGTTTGTAATCTGCTTAGTCCATTGATAGATTGTTTTATTATCTTTCTTTTTTAGAAATGGAATTCTCACTCAGTTATACCAGTGCTAAATTCCCGTAACTACAGTAAAGAAAGTGGGAACAAGGGGATGAATCTTTCTGATTATTTCAGTAGCAATGGATCATTTCCACTGGAACAGCTTAAAAGCTTCCCTCAACTCTTACAGAACATCCATTGCTTAGAGGTATGTGACTGGACCGTGTGCTTATTTGCATTTTCCATTTGATCTTCATGGCCTTTATTTTTGTTATATATTTCCTATCTGATGATTTCCTTGTTGCTCTGATCTCCTTTTTATATACTTACAGTTGACCGATTGTTCTGTCTTTGCAGCTGCCTTCTCAGATGGGCGCAGTGCTGAACAACTCTCTGCTACTACACTATATTAACTGTGTCAGAGATGAGTCAGTCTTACTGAGGCTCTATCACTGGTTGAGTCAAACATTACAAGAAGGTAAAAATTTATACTTAGAAGTGTTAGATGAATGAAGAAGGAATAAGATGGTTTACAAATGGGTTTCTTTTAAAAGGGTGCCAACTTCTAGACAGGAGGAGCCTTCATATGCTGTAATTATTTTTCCGGTAATCATGTATTCAGAGCCTGAATGCTGCTGTTGCTGTAATTTTAAGGGGTAGTAAGAAAGGAGGTGTATTGTTAAGGAAACACTGCTGGATGGCCACCAAAACTCACTGGGTGGCTCCACTTTGATGACTGTCACAGTCCAAGGCCTCTTCATCTTTGTATGTTCAGAAACTTGCTGTTAAGCCCCCAGAACCATCAGATTAATGCTAACCAAACTCAGAGACTGTTGTGTAAGCCAGAATGTCAACTTTTTATTTCATAATAGAAGTAATTCTTTCTGGTGACCAAAATGTTCATGTTTGCCGACTAGAATAGCTCCTCTCTGCTATCAATGTATATGGGGACCACATTAGTCATCAGAAAGTTTCTTAATTATAGAACTGAAGGAAAAGGCAGTGAGGGAGTTTTTCATCCAGGCCATAGTAAAGCCTGATCATTTCATTCCTCCAAGGAGGTCGATTTCTCTAAACATAGTATTGAGTTCACCAGATTATTTCTTTCCTGGATAAGTAAATCCCGACTCTTCAAGTGTTTAAGGTCAGTTTTAGTCGGTTCCAGGATAACTCTCCTTTTCCTACTCAGTCTTTCTTTACATAGGATATGATACAGTTTGTTAGATTTCCACTAACTAAAGTTCTGCCACCCTTAGATTACCCCCAGCTCACCCTAAGTGAAGTTTAGGCATTCTCAAACTTTTAATTCATACACTTACAGTCTTTTGGATTACTGTGTGGCATAAAGCTAATCACATTCATTATATGTGACATTTACTAGTTTATTTTTTCACTGTAAGCTTTCCCCCTATATTACCAAGTTCTTGAGAAACATCACACTATCACTTCCACATATATATTATAGTCTCCAGTGTGAGTTGGCTAGGATGTATGAGACAGATAGCTTGTTTATATTTGTCATTTATTTGTCACTTTAGAGTTGTGGTGGTTATGTTTTGTGTAGTTTTTACTGTTGTACAACCGGAGCCTTATGTTTAATATTTTTGTTCTAGAATGTATTTGGTACAAGGTGAATAATTATGAACATGGAAAAGAATTTACCAACTTCCTGGACACTATCCTCAAGGCAGAATGCTTCTTACAAGTAAGATTCTGCTTGTTTCCTACACACTTCACCACTTTAAAAAAAAAATTTTATTTATTAATTTATTTATTTATTGGGCTGTGCTGGGTCTTAGTTGTGGCATGCAGGATCTTTAGTTGTAGCATGCGAACTCTTAGTTGAGGCATGTAGGATCTAGTTCCCTGACCAGGGATCGAACCCAGGCCCCCTGCATTGGGAGCATGGAGTCTTAGCCACTGGACTACCAGGGAAGTCCCACCACTTCTTAATTCATTTAGATATCCATTAAAAACCTTTTCTTTAGTGCTTGACATCTTTTGTAAACAATATCTATTCAATTCAAAATTCATTATAAATAGAGCCAAGTTGCACTGTCGTTTATCTTTGTACTGTTGGATTTGAAGAAAGAATTTGTTAAATTATGCAAATAAGAGAGAAAGGTCTAGGGAATTCCCTAGCTGTCCAGTGGTTAGGACTCCAGCGCTCTCACTGCCGAGGGCCTGGGTTCAATCCCTGGTCGGGGAACTAAAATCCCGTGAGCCCCCCATCCCCCCCAAAAAAGAGAGAAAGGTCTATAATTTAAGAGAACAAACTGAAGATGTAATTGAATACATTAAATTAATTGAATTAGCCAGTAAGATAAATCTCATAGGGTTACTACTTGTGTCCTTATAATCAACAAACATTTTTTTGATTGTCGAATATGTTCCAGCCAATTAATTATTTGGCCTGGGTAACCCTGAGTTGTACTTTTAAGCTGCCACTCAGGTATCAGCACCATCAAGAAGCCTTTACTCAGTCTGGGTTAGATGTTTGTTCTACGTGCTTCCTTAGCTCTCTGTGTTTGCCTGTATCGTGGTACTTTCAGCATCTGTTTTTCCACACATGAGCTCTGGACAGGTGGGAACAATGTCTAACTTTTCTTCATGTATGGGTGTTCAACTTGGTACCTGATACAAAAGAGATTCTCAATAAATGTTTGTTGAATAAATCTTAAGGATTTGGTGTGAAACCATTGAATTAGAAGTTGGGTGTGGATAACGGTGGTGAGGATAAAAGGATGAATTTAGGTTGATTTTTTAGATTTCCTGCTTGGGAGGATGATGATGGGAATATAAGAAAAGCAGGGTAGGAAGGAAAGATATATTTGATTTGAAAGATGCCTGTGGGATATCTAAGAGGTCCAGTAGGCAGTTAGATAATGAGTCTAGAGCTCAGGAATGAGATTTGGGCTAGAGATGCAGAAATTTAGGACTCCTCATGATATAGGTGGTGGTTTTAGCTATGTTATAGATGCGATTGTCCAGAGAATTCATGTCATGAAAAGAAGGTCCAGAATAGAGTCTTGGTGCACGCCACTATTTAAGGCTCAGGACGACAAAGTTAAAAGGGAAAACCCTGGATCTTCACTCTGATAAAAACAGAGGCAGCCTAGACATTCAGGCCTCTCCAGATGGGGCTGCCCAGAGTTTGGGTTTGGTCTATGGCCCCTAATGAAATTCCAGCCTTATTATACAACATTGTATGCACTCTATTGACTGTCATGTACTCCAAAATAATACAGTGTCATTTATCTTTAAAAATATTCCATAACTTGACTTCTTACCTTCTTTCCAATTGGTAAAGTTTTATGGTGTTTGAAAACTATGTTGATAAAGATGGTAATGTATCCAAATATTAATCATCTGATCCTTTTTATGAGAAAGTCTGGCACCTAATCCAAGGCTTTTAATTACATTTATGACAAAAAAATTAGTCTAAGGGTAAAACAACTATAGCACAAAGTAAACTGGTTGTTTCAAGAGTAATTACGGCTGAAGAGTTCCATGCAAGGTTTTACTATCAACTTGTGTTACAGGAGGGGTTTTATTCCTGTGAAGCATTCCTATATAAGAGCCTTCCTCTCTGGGATGGCTTCTGTTGTCGATCACAGTTCCTTCAACTTGTGAGCTGGATTCCTTTTAGTAGCTTCTCTGGTATGTATCATGAAAATTTGGAGTCATTTAATTCAATGTAATATTAATTAAAAGGATTGAATAACTTTTTTTATTATTTTTAGAGGTGAAACCACTTCTTTTTGACCATCTATCACGGCTCTTCTTTACATCAACTATTTATTTCAAGGTAAAAAAAAAATTGTCTTGCTTAGATTCAATAGGAAATATTAGTCTGTGGCTGGTGGTACACAGTTTCAAACCCACACTATAGCAGTGTTTTGTAACAGGAGTTGCTTGGACCTGGACTTGAGGTGCTGCATCATTCAAATCACAGTTAATGTGTAGAATCTTCTGTTTTTAAGGTTTTGTTACATGTAATTTTCCTGAACTGTAACAGATGACAAAGTGAATGAACAGGTGGCAAATGAGTATTAATAAAAACAAACTGGGAAATAACTTAAGCATACTTAGTTTGATTGTTGTGGTTGATAATTTTGTAGATGCACTTATTCATTTCTCAAATGTATATTGAGCACCCATTATGTGTTATAATATAGTCATTTTCTGCTAATAAAATTGTTCCAACCTTATATAATAAAATTAAAAGTTGTTACTATTTTGCGGTGTGCTCCAAAAAAAGACCACTGTGGCTTCCAGACTAAGTTTGAGAGCCACTTTCTTATAGAATGGTTATTCCTATTCGAAAAGAGTGACAATATAAGTAATGTTTCTTTTATAACTTTTTTTCACCTTAAATCACTTACTGTTCGCCACATTTACAGGAGAAATATATTGTCCTGGTTAGTGTTTGTCATAATCAAGTGGTACTTTATAATTACCTGTCACATTAACTGCGATTCAAGGTTTATTTATATTATTTGTAACTTTCTACCTTACCATGTCATGTCATTCATGTGACAATACACACTGCTTCTCCCAGATAACACATTTTCAGAGACTTCATTTTGCAACTTTCTGTGATTCTCTTCCGATCTTCTAATTCAGTTATTCTTTATTTCTTCTCTTATTCCACCAATCTAGAGCGCTATTTATCTGTAAATATTAGGTTAAACCATATGAATAGGTTTAACCTAATAGGTCAAAGATGTTTGACAATTGGCAGTTTCATATGTTCCAGCCTAATAAGTATATATACGTTTATACACACATGCATATATTTATATTTGAGAGTGGGGGGTGGGGAGAGGAAGGGAAACAGACAGTAGGCCAAAGACAGAAATCAAGGGAATGCTCACTGTTTAATTCTCACTGAAAAGGAGGTGTCTATGAAGGAACCTTTTCAAGAGGTATGAAAAGAACCAGGAGAACAGTAGTGCCAAAGAAACAGAGAATACAGGCTATCAAGAAGGAGTGAAGGGATAATGTTGCTACATATCCCAAGAGGGTCCAGAAAGATATGGACCAAAAAAAAGTTTCTTTTGGAATTGATAATACAGAGGTCTTGGCTACCTTTGTGAGCAGGTTCAGTGGAGTGTGGGGGTAAAAACCAAATTGTGGAGGTTGAGGAGTTGATGAGAAATGAAGACAAGACAATGAGTATTGACTGTGTTTCCAAAAGTTTGGCTAAAAAGAAGAGGTAGAGAGAGAGAGAGAGAGAGATAGCTGTAGTGGGACTTTGAATCAAGGGAAGGTTGTAATCTTCTTTGTCCCCAGAGTGAGAAAAACCTGCACATGTTTATAGATAGGATGCAAGGAGCCAGATGACAAGAGGGAGAGGTTGAAAATGGGGGAAAGATGAGGGATAATTGACAGTGCAGGGTTTCAGAAAAAGCATGAAGGTATTGGTTTAAGACTAGGTAGAGGGATTTGCTTGAATGGGTGGTAAGAGGTTGGGAGGTACTACTTATTCTCTAAGATTGGGGACGAGGACGTAGAGATAGGTGGACATGTAGATATATTTGTACAGTTTGAAGAAAGAGCAAGAAATTGAAATACTTGTGCCTAAAAATGTTAAATTTCTCAAAATAGGAAGTGCATTGTAGAGGACAGAATTGAGTAGGGGACTTCAAGACGGTGTTATGTGCTTCGCCATTAAAAAGAATGGGAGAGAGAGACAGCTAATTGAAGAGAAATATAGTAAAAGGATTATTGAGCTTCATTAAGGGCCCAGATGAAGTTGGAGACCATAACTTAGGAGTGTAGAGCTGTGCTTCTCAACCATTTTTTTTTAAGCCCATGCCCCCTTCTCATAAACCTAAGAATCTCATGCCTTCCTTTAATGTGGAGGCTGGATGGGGTAGAGTAGGTGAGTGGAGATTTTCTGAATATGTCATAGTAATATCGAATATCTTTTCAAGTGTTAAATTGACACCAAAATAGAAGATTGTTTTAGGTGATTCTAAGGTTGCTTTCAACTTGAACATATTTATAACCTGAATGTGAGATGTCAATTTCTTAAAAAAAAAGAGATATTTTTTAAATTAATTAATTTATTTATCTATTTTTGGCTGTGTTGGGTGTTCGTTGCTGCACGTGGGCTTTCTCTAGTTGCGGCGAGCTGGGGCTACTCTTCATCGCGGTGCGCGGGCTTCTCATTGTGGTGGCTTCTTTTGTTGAGGAGCACGGGCTCTAGGCGTGCAGGCTTCATTCAGTAGTTGCAGCATGTGGGCTCAGTAGTTGTGGTTTGCGGGCTCTAGAGCGCAGGCTCCGTAGTTGTGGCACACGGGCTTAGCTGCCCTGCGGCATGTGGGATCTTCCTGGACCAGGGATCGAACCCGTGTCCCCTGCATTGGCAGGTGGATTCTTAACCACTGCGCCACCAGGGAAGTCCCTAAAAAAATATTAATTGAACTGTGCTATGAAGTAGCAGTAAGCATTCTATCACTGGAGATACTCAAATATAAATAGTATCTAGACCATCATTTATTAAGGATATTTAAGAAAGGTTTTACTCAGCCGTAAAAAGAAATGAAATGGAGGTATTTGTAGTGAGGTGGATGGAGTTAGAGTCTGTCATACAGAGTGAAGTAAGTCAGAAAGAGAAAAACAAATACAGTATGCTAACACATATATATGGAATCTAAGGGAAAATAAAGGTCATGAAGAACCTAGTGGCGAGATGGGAATAAAGACACAGACCTACTAGAGAATGGACTTGAGGATATGGGGAGGGGGAGGGGTAAGACGTGACAGGGTGAGAGAGTGCAATAGACATATATACACTACCAAATGTAAAATAGCTAGCTAGTGGGAAGCAGCCGCATAGCACAGGGAGATCAGCTCGGTGCTTTGTGGCCACCTAGAGGGGTGGGATAGGGAGGGTGGGAGGGAGGCTCAAGAGGGAGAGGATATGGGGATATAGGTATACGTATAGCTGACTCACTTTGTTATACAGCAGAAACTAACACAACAATGTAAAGCAATTATACTCCAATAAAGATGTTTAAAAAAAAAAAAAGAAAGGTTTCCTGTGTTAGGTTTTAGGATGGTATGGATTGCTTTCAAATTTATAGATATTATGATTTATCCTTATAAGTGTTCCAGGCACACTTATTTCAAGACAATATTTTTTGTATATGAATGAGTCCCTGGGAAATCAAGGCAAGGCCTGACAAAGGAAAAACTATAGGATTGTTTGTTTTCCACAATCACAGAAGATAAATTTTATGACCAACAAAAAGAGTAAATTGCAGTTGTAGACACAAGGCGGAAAGGGTGGCAAACTCCTATCTGTAGCAACTTCAAAGGATCTCTGAGGGGAGCTAATAAGGGGTGAGTGATGTAATATATGTTATGAATGAATGTAATTTAGAGAGACAAGAGTCTGTTCCTCACTGATAAGCTGGGGGCAGGCTTGTAGAGAAAATGGTAAAATAAACTTGTACTTGCATTAATCTGTCTCTTGGCGACCAATTAGGTTGGAGCAGCAGCTATTGGGTTCTGAATTGAATGTGGTTATCTCCACAGTCCCTTCCACCTCTAAGCCTCTGGTTTAGTCTGTTAGTTCTCAGCACTATGGTATGTCTGATGATTTTTTTGTTTTGTGTCCACAGTGTAGTGTTCTTCAGTGTCTGAAAGAGCTACTGCAGAATTGGCTGTTGTGGCTTTCTATGGACATCCACATGAAATCTGTGATGAACAGTCCTCTGTGAGTTATCTTATAACCCTCCATAAGAGTTGATCTCTACAAAACTGTTTGCATATGGATTAATAGTGTGGCATAAAACCTAATTGCTTCATGCAAATGCTTAATTGTACTTATCTAAAAAAAATGTTTTTTGTTACTTTTCACTCTTCCCCACAATCCTGTGAGGAAGGTTAATTCTTCAAGTTTTATTCTATAAGTCAGAAAGCAACCCCCAAGCCTCTGAGTCACTTGCAAGAGTTAATATAGCAAAACATTGGCCAGCTGACGTTGGAACTTGCAACTTTGACTTCCATTCAGTTTAGCTCATTTTATAAAATGTATTCTTGCTTATATGTGAAGTCAATTTTGATGATGGCTAGGAAGATCTGTAATTTTGCTGTACAGATTTTTTTTTATGTTTCTCTGATGTATTTTGCTTATATATGTTAATTTATTTTCACTTTGTAATTAAAAAAGAGCCCTGAATTTCCATTATGTTCATTACTGTTAAATGTGAAACCTCAAAGTGAAAGTAAAAGCCTGACTGAATTTCAAGGAACTGCCTGATCAGGTGTTTTTCACTCTTTCTACCTAGAGTCTTTTGCTTCTCCTGTATTCTTTTTTAACATTAATGTTTTTTATATTATAGAAAATTACAAACATACTCAAAAGTAGAGAAAATAGTACAATTGTTACCCTTATGTACGCATCACCTGGCTTCAGCAGTTATCAACTCATGGTTAACTTTTTTTCATCTATAACACCCCTCACTTTCCTCCTCCTTTGTACTAGATATTTTTTAAGCAAAACCCAGACATCATTTCAGCTGTTGAAAGATGATACCAGTATAACACCTAAAAAGTTAATAGTTCTTAATATGTTCAAATATCTAATGGATGTTCAAATTCCCTGTATTATCAGTCACATTCTTACTTTATAAGATAAGGATCCCTTAGCTCCAACTGCAAGTAGCTGGTGGTTGGCTTAGTTAGATTAGCCCAGATCTATTTTTCTATATGTTCTTTTCCCTATAGTTGTCTCCTACTTTGTTAGGAGAATAGAAGCTTCTTGGGAGTTGCCTGGAAACTTTTTAATTCTTCGTATTCATTATTGCAGTACTACCATATATCGTGTATGTCTGATCACTTTTAGAAGGAAATGGAGCATTAGTGAGTAGTGAAAGTATCTTGTAAAGCCGTGCTTCTCAAAGTGTGGTCCCTGGACCAGCAGCATCAGCATCACCGGGGGTCTTGTAGAGATACAAATTCTCAGGTACTACCCTAGACCTACTGAAGTAAACTCTGGAGGTAGAGCCCAGAAATCTGTGTTTTAACAAATGCTTCCATAATTTTGGTGCAAGCTAAAGTTTGAGAACCACTATCATAAAGAAATTCCATTTGAACAGTTAACCTCTTCAAACACCTCAATTCTATTAAGAGTAGTATGTTTGCATTTATAATCTTTGGCCAATTTGCAGTGTAAGTCTTAGGCACCCTAATACAGGTGCTTTATAATTTCTATATTTTCTTTCTAAAAATCCTAGGATCCTTTTTAATTAGTGTCATAAACTTTGAGAGGGCATTTACAAAGGGGCTCTGCTTTCTAAAAACAAATAAATAATTGTAGGTAATTGTAGGTAACTTTGCTTGTCATAATACTACTTGGCATTATATAATATAGCTCTTAAGTTCTCAATAATTTTTCTATCTTGGAGATATGAGTGTAATGCTATGTCTCCATCATATGACCATATGCCATATGACTGTCAAAGAGGGAGTAAATTGTAGTTGTAGATCACAAGGAGAGAAGGGTGGGAAACAATTCTCAGCAGTGGCTCTCCAGGGGGCATTTTTGGTTGGCACAGTGACTGGGAAGAGGGTGCTAACATCTTTTAGTAGGTAGGAGCCAGAGGTGCTAAACGTTCTGTAGTGGGTGGGGGAGTAGGAGGCAGTCCTGAATGGCGAATTGTGTCATCCAAAATGCCAGTAGTGTCCTGTGGAGAAACACTTTCAAAGATGCTACCTGAGCAATCATCATTGTACAAATTATTTCAGACACATTTTGTCAGGTGCTGCCAGAAATCATGAAGTACAGTTTTGCAAGTGATGGGCTGACTGTATGTATGCCCACCTATTTGAACGGTCTCTTAATCTTTCCCTGCTTGCTCTGGCACTGAATCATCATGGTGGTGGGTAATGGTAGAGTTATCATCATCTCAGACTCTAAGACTATATGCTATTCCTTTTTCCTTGTGCATAACCATTGTTGGCTACCTAGATCTGAGGGTAAAGCTATGAAATCACATTTCCCAGTCTTTTCCTAATCCACTCAACAGTGGATTGAAGGAGAGGGGTGGGGAGATGGATGGATTGAACTAATTATACCCATGTGTAATTTAAAGACACATGGTTCATTGATTTGGGAAGAATATAAAATATGTAGGTCTGGTTTTTACTAGAAGAATGAAAGATGCCAAAAATTTTACTCATTCAGTTTTAGAATTGAATTCCAGTTAAATAAGTGAAAATATTTTTAACAGCATTTTAGTTCAGGAATTCAGGCAAAACTGGGTTTGGATTTGTGTACTTAGAAACTAATTTGCTGGCTGCTATGGTCCCTGGACATAGGTGATATTATCTAAAGTCTGGAGCTTAATCCTTTCTTTCTCTGGTATTTACTAGTAGAATGGTTGCTCAGGGATGTTCTATGAATTGATCTTAATGGTTCCCTAGAGGGCTGTATAGTTTTATGATTAATCACTGTGGTTTAAAAAAAATGTGAATTATACATTGGAGCACTGATCGTTTTCTGAAATTCCCACCGACTTTCTGCTGTATATTTAATCCAGCTTTAGCTTGGAAAATGTGAGGACTTTTGCTAATATGGATCTTGGTTTCTTATTGCAGAGAGACAACTTTAGGTGGATCCATGAACTCTGTGTCTAAACTGATTCACTATGTAGGGTGGCTGTCCACTACTGCAATGCGCTTGGAAAACAACAGTACTTTCTTGCTGCACTTTATTTTGGATTTCTATGAGAAGGTAGTATACATCCCATTTTCCCTACTTAGATTTTTGTGATGGCTGTCTGCTTTACTAGTCTATTGTTTAAATTTTATGCACAACTATTAAGTTGGGCTATGACCTTATTAGCATACTTGAGATAAGCTATGTATTTTGAAGTTAATGATTGTATTCTGGCCTGAATAATTGACATTCATAAACAAAGTGGAAAAAGCAAATGCTTTTTTTGAAGTCCAGGTACCACTTTAATAGACATTCCCCTGAATAATGCTGGCCCTAGACAGAAGTCTGTCTTTAGTATCACTTTTTGCTCATCCATTGTACATTTCCAACCCCTGGGAAAAAAACAAAAATACCTTTTATTTCTTTAGCTCTCCACCCCCACCTTTCAACTGCCTTATCTCCCAGTACCTATGATTCTGGTCCTCTTCTATTGTTTTATAGTATTCAACCTAGACAGAACTATTATCTAGGAAGTACCCACTAATCTCAGTTTTCCTGGCTTCTTCCCTTCATTGATACCTAGTTGTCTTGTGTTATATTTGCTTGGAAGCATGCTCCTTTGTTTTCCAGGTTGACAGCTAACTAATATGATAATTCAGTATTTATAGGACTTAAGAAGAAAGAAATGCTCCCTTCCCCTTTCTCCCTAACTCTAAGATCTCTCCCCAGAAAAAAATAAAAGATTTTAATAACTACCTTGCAGAAATAATCCTCTATTGTAAGGTTGCTGTTTGGTGAGGTACATTTTTAAGCAGGTTGTGGCTACGTATTCTATTTATGAATCAGGCAGGCCCAAACCTGATGTTATATTATTGCTTATTCTCTAGTGGTGATTCTTTGGGTGAAGTTGGTTGAGAAGTTCTGAGGAATAATTTATATACTGGTCTTGTCATTCTTCCCAAAAGGTGTGTGACATATATATAAATTATAACCTTCCATTGGTGGTGTTGTTTCCTCCTGGGGTCTTCTATCCCGCACTCCTCAGCCTGGATTCCAGTATTCTGAACCAGCTCTGTTACATTATGGACAGGTACAAAGCCTTTTTACCATTTTATGAGTTAATACATCATAATTCCATCTTCATTTTCCAGCTATACAATAATTTGTAAATATACTACAATAAGTTTATTGTATATAATACAGTGAAATATTAAATACAATAAAATTGTTATCCATTTTCTGCCAGGACCTTTGGAAATAGGAAACATGGCTTTCTTTCGGGAATGACCTTCCAACATGGGACTATTTTAACTGTGTTTTTAAACTGTCACTGTGGGGGATATGGATTAAAAGAATTCACAGTTAAGGATCTTTTGTGCAGTGGTACCGCTGCACTCAGCATTGTTAATTCTCATTGCTGTGTCTCAAAGAAAAATTAGTCATTTACTGACAACTGGTTTAAGTCTACATAGCTTCTCTGGTAAAAAGAACATTTTCTGGGAGATAAGGGGAGCTATTACCAATTATATGAAACTGTAAGTATTATTTCTGATCTCTTCTAATTTTTTCACTTATGGACTGAAATTGCTCTTTTTAGCCCATAAGTGTAGACCCTTTTGGCGTAACTTATGAGACTATGCCAAGGTTAAAATGTTGAAAAGCTACTTAGAATAGTTCTCAGGCAAGAAAAGATTACATCTCTCAGTTTTCCCTTTATCCTTTCTACTGCACCTTTTTTTTCCACATTAGGAAAATATGTTTTGTAATATGTTTTGTATCAGTGACTGCTTTTGAGCCTCTATTAATTTTTAACAGTGAAACATTAAAAGCATTTCCTTTCTTTTTTATTGAAGTATAATTTACAGAGTCATATCTTAAATGCATATCTTAAATTTACAAGTACTTATCCTAAATGTATAACTCAATATTTGAGCCTCTATTAATTTTTATTCTTTGAGGAAAATGTACCACAAAAGGAAAAAAAAACTTAAATAGACAGCTGGATATTTGTGTATGTGCATATATTTACATTTAAAATGTAAACTTTTGTTTATGTTTACATATCAAAGGCATTTAATGGTAAAAGTTCTCTTCGTTCTGTCTTTAGGTATCGTAAAAATTTGACTGCTGCAAAGAAAAATGAGTTGGTACAAAAGGTATGGATGATGAATCTCTGTTTTAAATCACCATTGTTTAAAAATTGAGTGTAGAGATATATGATCTGTTGGGAATAAGAAGGAAAGGGAGAATAGGTGATAATGACAATTTTTTTTCTTTCCCAATAGACAAAATCAGAGTTCAGCTTCAGCAGCAAGACCTATCAAGAATTTAATCACTATTTGACAGCCATGGTTGGTTGCCTGTGGACATCCAAACCCTTCCAGAAAGGATTATATATTGACCCCGAAGTCTTAGAAAAAGCTTCAGTAGCAGAGTACAAAAACAGTTTAAATTTAGTCCATCATCCTGCTCTTTTGAGTTATGCTGTTTTCTTTCTGCTACAGGTAAGAGTATTTAAATGATCTTTGGATTTTCTATAGGAATACTATGATGGCAGAAATAGGAAATGCAATAAATTTAGCGTGTCTGAATTGCAAGACATGTGTTCAGTCATACTTTTTGAGTATCAGCTAACTTTTGGGCATTGTGCTAGGCTCTGGGGATTCAAAGTTAACTTAAGTAATTAGTTTCTACCTACAAAGAGCTTGGGCTTGTGGCAGAGACAAATTTGTGAACATTACTGCAATACAGTTAGGTGAAGTGAGAAGAGATACAATTGTGAGAAAGATGGGAGAGTGAATATTAGTTCAGTTCTACCTGGGTAGAGGTGGTGCCAGGTAAGAAAAGGGTACAGCGAAGTTGAAGCTTTAGTAAAATCCTTCTAGGCAAGATGGAAAATGTAGGCTAGATGATGTTATAATTAGAGTTGGAGTCTTAGCCAAAGACTGCTGATTTAATGGGTTGATATCAGTATGTAAGCAAGGGGGTCTTCTCAGGACTTTACACCAGCCCTGTCATTTTCAACATTATCAGTGACTCAGAGAACTCAAATGGTGTGCATATCATATGTGTGGATGACACAACAGGATGGGATTACAAATACACTGATAGAATCTGGATTCAGAATTCCCTGAACAGACTGGAACATTGAGAAATCTAACAAAATGAAAAAAGTGTATAGAACGGGGGAGATATTCATTGAGTAAATGTTTAATATATTCATGTAAGAACCAGGCACTGTGGTGAACAAGACGCATCTGAGTACTGCCCTCATAGAGCTTGGAATCTAGTCAGGGAGGCAGTCATTAAACAGACATCTTACAATAACGAATAATGAATAATATAGGGAAAGTACAGAGAATGATGAAAAAATATACAGGGGGGCTTCTGTAAAGCCACTTCAGGCTTTACAGAAGTGATGCTAATTGGAGTTTTGAAGGATGAGTATGAGCTTGTCAAGACAGGAGCAGTATTTGAGGAAAAGTGCAAAGCTAGAACAGGGGACAGCAAACTTTTTCTGTGGAGGGCCAGACTGTAAATATTTCAGGCTTTGCAGGCCACATGGTCTCTGTCAAGATTACTCAACCTTGCTGTTGTAGCATGAAAGTGGCTATAGACAATGAGTAAACAAACGGGCATAAACAGTTTATTTACAGAAACAGGCATTGGACTGGATGTGGTTTGTGGACCCCTATGTTAGAGCATGCTATGTTTGAGGAATTTAAGCAGAATTATAGGGCTTGAGCAGGGATTCTACCCTGACTCAGCAGCGTAAGTACCCGGGCTGCTTTTCCAAAGTATACATCCTTGATTGCTTCCACCCTGACATTTTGATTTACTAACTGGGGTGATATCCAGGATCTGCTTTTTTTTTTTTTTAACATGTTTATTGGAGTATAACTGCTATACAATGGTGTGTTAGTTTCTGCTTTATAACAAAGTGAATCAGCTATACACATACATACATCCCCATATCTCCTCCCTCTTGCGTCTCCCTCTCACCCTCCCTATCCCACCCCTCTAGGTGGTCACAAAACACTGAGCTGATCTCCCTGTGCTATGTGGCTGCTTCCCACTAGCTATCTACTTTACATTTGGTAGTGTATATATGTCTATGCCACTCTCTCACTTCGTCCCAGCTTACCCTTCCCCCTCCCCGTGTCCTCAAGTCCATTCTCTACGTCTGCGTCTTTTTTTTCTTTTTTTTGAATTTTTAAATTTTATTTTATTTATTTTTTTATACAGCAGGTCGTTATTAGTCATCAATTTTATACACATCAGTGTATACATGTCAGTCAACGTCTGCATCTTTATTCCTGTCTTGCCCCTAGGTTCTTCAGAACCATTTTTTTTTTTTTAGATTCCATATATATGTGTTAGCATACGGTATTTGTTTTTCTCTTTCTGACTTACTTCACTCTGTATGACAGACTCTAGGTCCATCCACCTCACTACAAATAACTCAATTTCGTTTCTTTTTATGACTGAGTAATATTCCATGGTATATATGTGCCACATCTTCTTTATCCATTCATCGGTCGATGGACACTTAGGTTGCCTCCATGTCCTGGCTATTGTAAATAGTGCTGCAATGAACATTGTGGTGCATGTCTCTTTTTGAATTATGGTTTTCTCAGGGTATATGCCCAGTAGGGGGATTGCTGGGTCGTATGCTAGTTCTATTTTTAGAACTATCTTTTTTTAAAATTTTATTTATTTATTTATTTATTTATGGCTGTGTTGGGTCTTCGTTTCTGTGTGAGTGCTTTCTCTAGTTGTGGCAAGCGGGGGCCACTCTTCATCACGGTGCGCGGACCTCTCACTATCGCGGCCTCTCTTGTTGCGGAGCACAGGCTTCAGACGCGCAGGCTCAGTAATTGTGGCTCACGGGCCCAGTTGCTCTGCGGCACGTGGGATCTTCCCAGACCAGGGCTCGAACCCGTGTCCCCTGCATTGGCAGGCAGATTCTCAACCACTGCGCCACCAGGGAAGCCCCCATGGGCTTTTTTTAATGGAAAGGTTTTAAATTACTATTCAACCTCTTTTCTTTTTATAGGTCTATTCAGATATTCTATTTCTTCTTGAGTCACTCTCAACATTTATTTTTCTAGAATTTCTCTATTTTATACCATTTATATAATTTATTGATAATACTTTTTTTAATAAAAATTTCTTTTCTTTTACATTATGGTTTATTACAAGATATTGCATATAGTTTCCTGTGCTATACAGTAGGACCTTGTTGTTTTGATAATACTTTTTATTTCTATAAAGTCAGTAATGTTTTCCCTCTTTTCATTCCTGATTTTAGTAATTTGAATCTTCTCTTTTTTTCCTAATTTAATCTAGCTAAAGGTTTGTCAATGTTGTTGATCTCAAAGAACAAACTTTTGGTTTCACTGATTTTTCTCTACTTAAAAAAATTTTTTAAATTTAAAATTGTGGTTAAATACATAACATAAAACTTACCATCTTAACCATTTTTAAGTATACAGTTCACTGGCATTAAGTACATTCACGTTGTTGTGCTAGTATCACCATCATCCATCTACAAAACTCTTTTCATCTTGTAAAACTGAAACTCGGTACTTATTAAACAGTAACTCCCTGTTCCCTCCTTCCATCAACCCTTTGTTGCCTTCATTCTACTTTCAGTCTCTGTGAGTTGAAAATTCTAGGTACCCCAATAAGTGGAATCATACAGTATTTGTTCTTTTGTAAATAGCTTACTTCACTTAGCATAATGTCTTCAGGGTTCATCCATGTTGCAACATGTGTCGAAATATCCTTTTTTAAGGCTGAAAAATATTGCATTGTATTTATATACCACATTTTGTTTATCTGTTCATTCTTTGATGGACACTTGGGTTGCTTCCAGCTTTTGGCTGTTGTAAATAATGCTGCTATGAACACGGGTGTAAAATTCTCTCTTCAAGTCCTTGTTTTCAGTTCTTTTGGATATATACCCAGAAGTGGAATTATTGGATCATATGGTAATTCTTTTTTTACTTTTTTTGAGGAAACACCATTCAGTTTTCCATAGGCGTTTCCATATGAATTTTACATTCATACCAGCAGTGCACAAGGGTTCCAATTTCTCCATATCCTCACCAGTACTTAATTATTTCCTAGTTGTTTTTTTCATAATAGCCATCTTAATGTGTGTGAAGTGATATCTTACTGTGGTTTTGATTCATGTTTCCCTAATGATAAGTGGTGCAGAGCATCTCTCTATATGCTTATTGGCCATTTGTGTATCTTCTTTGGAGAAATATCTATTCAAGTCCTTTGCCTATTATTTTAATTGGGTTATTTGATTTGTTGTTGAGTTGTAGGGATTCTTTATATAAGAAGTCTAGATGTTAATTGCGGATATATGATTTGCAAATATTTTCCCCCATTTTGTAGGTTGCCTTTTCATTTTGCTTGATTGCATCCTTTGATGCATAGAAGTTTTAAATTTGATGTAATCGAATTTAGCTATTTTTTTCCGTCTATTTTTGCTTTTGCTGTCATATCTAAGAAATCTTTGCAAAATCCAGTGTCATAAATCTTTCCCCCTATGTATTTTTCTAGGAATTTTATAGTTTTTAGTCTTATGTTTAGATCTTTAATCCATTTTCAGTTAATTTTTGTATATGGTATAAAGTAAGGATCCAACTTCATTCTTTTGCATGTGGAGATTCAGTTTTCCCAACACCATTTGTTAAAGAGACTGTTATTTCCCCCAGTGAATGGTCTTGACACCTTTGTCAAAGATCATTTGACCATATACATGAAGGTTTATTTCTGAGCTCTCTATTCATTTCCATTGGTCTATATGTCTGTCTTCATGCCAGTAATTATTTTAATTTGTAACTTTGTAGTAAGTTTTGAAATCAGGAAGTGCGAGATTCTCTTTTTTTATATTTTTTATTTCAATTATTTCTGCTCTAATCTTTATTTATTTCCTTCTTGCTTTGGATTTATTAATAGTTTGCTCTCTTGTTTCTAGTTTCTTGGCAGTAAATTATATTATTGATTTGAGATCTTCATTTTTAACATAGATGTTTACAGCCCTGACTCATCAGCCATGCTCACTAGGAAGGACCAGTGGCTTACATTGCTATTCTTATGGAATTTTAGTAGATTTTCTTGAATAAATATTTTTATATTTTCTATATGTCATTAGGGCAGTTTCCAAAGACTTTAAATGCTGGGTTTGTAAAAACAGTTTTTGCCAACTTTGCCCATTTTGCTGGGGAGTGGTTCCACAGAACTCCTTATGATCTCATCCTGGAAGTAGAACTCCATGTGGACACTTTTTATCATAGAGCAACCACTCTCCGTTTCTTGAACATCCTTCCAGAGACATACTGTATGTTTCTGTATAAATGATCTTTTTCAACACTTTTCTGCCTCTTGATTTTTTTTGACTTAATATCTTGGCTTTTGTTTCATGTTTGTACATAAAGGACTGCCTCATTCTTTTTGTTATCTCTGTAGTATTCCATTGTGTGGATGTAGTACCAGTTAAGCATATAACTTATAAATTGAGCATTTGAGTTATTTCTAATCTTGTTATTAGATTATACTCTAATGAATGTGTTTGAACTATATATATCATTTCATACATATGCAGGTGTGTCTGGTGGATAAAATTGCTCCAAGTGGAATTGATTTCAAAGGGTATATCTTTGTAATTTTGTTAGGTATTGTCAAATTGCTTTCAGTAGAAGTTATACCAATTTACATTACTGCTAACAATGAATGGGTGTCCAGTTCTCCATACCCTGTCAATACAGTTGCATCCAATTCTTACTTGGAAAAGTATGCGATGAATCATAGAGTGGAATTGATTTTTGTAAGTCAGTTCTTTTTTTTCTTCCAGACTGTGTGTGTATGTGTATTAATTATAAGATTCAGTCTCTAAAGTAGTAAATATTATCAACTTAGGCATAGGTAAGTAAAGTTGTTTTGGAGGATCAGGAATTAATATATTCTTTTAAATTGAACTGTTTTAAAAAATATTTTAGGAAGGTTAATTCTTGAAGGTTTAATTCTAGCAGCATTGAGCACATTTGGCAAACTGTGAGACTACCATTTTGTAATTGATGATGTTTCTGTATGATTCTGAAAATACTAGACTTTAATGTCAATTTTCTTTTAAAAGAATGCCTTTTGAGCCTCGTCACCAACTAACTGCTCATTATCTAAGTATCATACCTTTGGGGTGGTAAAAATAACCTCTGATGCCGTGGTAATGTGATGTAATTCTGACAGTTTTACTTTGCTGAATTATCACATTGTAAATATTTCAAATTGGCCATATTTTTAGAGCTAATTTAGTAAATTTTATTTGGCCAATCAGTTCTCAGTATCAAAAGAGCTCAGGTCACTTCATGAGTTTGGACATTTGTAGAGCTTACATTTCAGGAAATTCAGAAGCTCTAGGTTTTCTTATCATCAATTACCTTTGAATTAATAACTAGTTATTTCCTTATTCATTCAACAAATATTTGGTGTCCACTGTGCTTTGGACACTGGGAATACAGTGCTTAAGAAGATAGAGACCATCTCTGTCCAAATGGAGTTTATATTCTAATGAGAACAAACAATAAACAAGTAATAAAATAAGTAAACATGATAATTTTAAATTTTTAGAAATGCTATGAAGGACATAAACAGGGTGGAGTGAGAGAGACTGTGACTGGGGAGTTGTCAGGGATGGGTGTTCAAGGATGGCCTTTTTGAAGAGGCGACAGTTGACTTGAGATTTCTTCTAAAAGATGAGAATAAGCCACCCTAGGAATAGCTGGAAGAAGAGCATTCCAGGCAGTGGGAACAGTACTTAAGGGGTTCAAAGAAAAAAAGAAGGCCAGTGTGGCTTAGATTAAGGAACAAGAGGGAGAATGGAATGAAATAAGGTTGGAGAGAAGCAGGGGCCACTATCTTACAGATCTGTTAGGAGTGCAGTGGGAAACAATTGAAAGATTTTTTTTTTAATTTTTTAATTTAATTTTATTTATTTTTTTATACAGCAAGTTCTTATTAGTCATCAGTTTTATACACATCAGCGTATACATGTCAATCCCAATCGCCCAATTCATCACATCACCACCACCGCCCACCCCCGCCGCTTTTCCCCCTTGGTGTCCATACGTTTGTTCTCTACATCTGTGTCTCAATTTCTGCCCTGCAAACCGGTTCATCTGTACCATTTTTCTAGGTTCCACATACATGCGTTAATATACGATATTTGTTTTTCTCTTTCTGACTTACTTCACTCTGTATGACAGTCTCTAGATCCATCCACGTCTCAACAAATGACCCAGTTTCGTTCCTTTTTATGGCTGAGTAATATTCCATTGTATATATGTACCACATTTTCTTTATCCATTTGTCTGTCGATGGGCATTTAGGTTGCTTCCATGACCTGGCTATTGTAAATAGTGCTGCAATGAACATTGGGGTGCATGTGTCTTTTTGAATTATGGTTTTCTCTGGATATATGCCCAGTAGTGGGATTGCTGGATCATATGGTAGTTCTATTTTTAGTTTTTTAAGGAACCTCCATACTGTTCTCCATAGTGGCTGTATCAGTTTAAATTCCCACCAACAGTGCAAGAGGGTTCCCTTTTCTCCACACCCTCTCCAGCATTTGTTGTTTGTAGATTTTCTGATGCTGCCCATTCTAACTGGTGTGAGGTGATACCTCATTGCAGTTTTGATTTGCATTTCTCTAATAATTAGTGATGTTGAGCAGCTTTTCATGTGCTTCTTGGCCATCTGTATATCTTCTTTGGAGAAATGTCTATTTAGGTCTTCTTCACAGTTTTGGATTGGGTTGTTTGTTTTTTTAATATTGAGCTGCATGAGCTGTTTATATATTTTGGAGATTAATCCTTTGTCCATTGATTCGTTTGCAAATATTTTCTCCCATTCTGAGGGTGGTCTTTTCGTCTTGTTTATGGTTTCCTTTGCTGTGCAAAAGCTTTTAAGTTTCATTAGGTACCATTTGTTTATTTTTGTTTTTATTTCCATTACTCTAGGAGGTGGATCAAAAAAGATCTTGCTGTGATTTATGTCAAAGAGTGTTCTTCCTATGTTTTCCTCAAAGAGTTTTATGTGTCCGGTCTTACATTTAGGTCTTTAATCCATTTTGAGTTTATTTTTGTGTATGGTGTTAGGGAGTGTTCTAATTTCATTCTTTTACGTGTAGCTGTCCAGTTTTCCCAGCACCACTTATTGAAGAGACTGTCTTTTCTCCATTGTATATCCTTGCCTCCTTTGTCATAGATTAGTTGACCATAGGTGCATGGGTTTATCTCTGGGCTTTCTATCTTGTTCCATTGATCTATGTTTCTGTTTTTGTGCCAGTACCATATTGTCTTGATTACTGTAGCTTTGTAGTATAGTCTGAAGTTAGGGAGTCTGATTCCTCCAGATCCCTTTTTTTCCCTCAAGACTGCTTTGGCTATTCGGGGTCTTTTGTGAAATATTTTTAAGCAGGGTTGTAGTATGGTTTGAGGTGATGTTTAGTGGAGATCACTTTGGCTTTTTAGTGGAGGATAGAGTTATAAGAGGAGGCCTGAGTGGAAGCAGAGGCACCAATTAGGAGGCTCTTGGTCTAGACAAAATAGATTGATAGTGATTTGTATACAAGTGATGGTAGTGAAGATGCATAGAAGTGGACTGATTGGATATATACTGCAGAGATAGAGCAGACAGGGCCTGATGGCTTGATCAGAAGTGGGAATGAGAAAAAGGAAAGGACTTTTGAGTTTTTTGAATTGAGCAAGTGGGTTGATGGTGGTTCCATCATGGTGTAAGGTCTACAAATGTCCAAACTCATGAAGTGACCTGAGCTCTTTTGATACTGAGAACTGATTGGCCAAATAAAATTTACTAAATTATCTCTAAAAATATGGCCAATTTGAAATATTTACAATGTGATAACTCAGCAAAGTAAAACTGTCAGAATTACATCACATTACCACGGTATCAGAGGTTATTTTTACCACCCCTAAAATATGATACTTAGATAATGAGCAGTTAGTTGGTGACGAGGCTCAAAAGGCATTCTTTTAAAAGAAAATTGACATTAAAGTCTAGTATTTTCAGAATCATACAGAAACATCATCAATTACAAAATGGTAGTTTCACAGTTTGCTAAATGTGCTCAATGCTGCTAGAATTAAACCTTCAAGAATTAACCTTCCTAAAATATTTTTTAAAACACTTCAATTTAAAAAAATATATTAATTCCTGATCCTCCAAAACAACTTTGCTTACTTACCTATGGTGGTAAGAGGAATAATGATAGAAGAACAGGATAGGTTATTTTGTTTTTTGCGGAGGACAAGTTGAGAATCAAGTTTTGTTTTGACCTACTTAAGTTTGAGATGCCTGTTAGGTATCCAAGAAGAAGTGTAAGTAGGCAGTTTGAAATAGGGGCTTAGAACTCAAGAGAGTGGTTGGAACGAGAGAAATCAATATGGAATTCATCAGCATGGACTATACTTCATCAGTTCCAAAAACACACATTTTTTTTCACTTTTTATAACTTCTCAGAGATCAAGATGCATCTTGTGATCGATGTCAGCCAGGCAGCAATCATGATATAGTTGTCATTTGCTGTTTTTGAGTGTGCGCAGGCAGATTGCCAGAATCAGACCTTGCAGATTGGATGTCAGCAGCATGGGGGAAAGATTGGAGACGATGCTGGAGCACTGTTTTAAGCTCTCAAAACCAAATGACTTGGAGGAAGAAGGGAGGGAAGTGGTGAACCATACATGTTATGGACTTTCCTTGAAGTAAGGGCCAAAAGTAGGTTAGATTTATGCAGTTGGGACCCAAGCACCATAGCCTTTATTAGTTCCTTTAAGAAATGCTACATAATCAACACTCTGGCACAGAGGATGATATTTTGTGAAAAACATAGATATCCACAACCCTTGAGTAGAAAAGTAATTCAGAAGAGTTGGACTCTGAATGTGAAGTTTTAGAAATACTTTCACCACTTAATTTTGTTTATATTTACCATTTCATGTTTGTAAAAATGATATATGATCAAAATCTGCCTACATCTAAAACTCTTTCAATCATTATAAAATAAAAACTTCTAAGTGTTAAAAATGCATTGTGTTATATGTAGTTTAATAGGCAGAGTTTTTTCTTAGTGATACATAAAAAAAGTTGTTAGAATTGATGGCTCTTCAGTGAAGTACAGTAGGTGATAGTTGAAGCCGGGGAATAACTAGCTAGCTCACCTAGCTCTGAGTTTTTATAAAGAATTACAAATTCATAGAATCTACTGTATACCCAGACTACCTCACCAGACTTCATCCTCATCCTTCAAAACTCAATTCAGGTAATCATATTCCTCAGAAAAAGCCCACCTTCCATCTCCACCCCGGTGGCTGAGTACAGAATTTTAAAAAATGAAGCCAAATATTAGCAAAATGGTGCTCACTTTATCCACTGTGATTTTATTTTTTTTCTGTTTGTGCTTCTAGGGAGAAATATGGAAGGTTATAGTGGGTGCTTATTCAAAAGGAATCCAAGTGTGTTGGTAGGAATAGAACGTAGCAAATGAATCAGATAGTGAAGAGCCATCTTAATTTTCTGGTAATTTTTGCTAACCAAATATTTTCATCCCCATTTCTCTCCATTTTCTTTTCTGTTTGTTTTTTGTTTTTGTTTTGAAAGGAATGGCCAAAAGAAAGGAAAGTAAACATGAGCTCTGTTTGGGTAAGTAAATTTATTTTCATCATGTTCAGGGATTTCATAAAGCTTCATTTCATCAGAAGAATTTATACCTTTACTTTTTCCCAGATCCCAAGTCTGATGCCTAGACAAAGTCAAAGTGAAGTGTTTGCCTTCTGAATTAATTCCAGTGACTTTTATGTGACTTCGTTGGCACATACCCTCTACATAGATAAAACTATTCAGAGTTTGACTCTTGCTGTTGTGTCTGTGCATCATCTTATTTTATAATACACTTGCATGTAGTCAAAGTGTCACTGTAATGCGTCTTATTTAACAAAGCCAAGCACAATTGTCTCAATATAGAAACTCTGCTGTGTACATATTTAATATAGGAAGTAATATAATAATGTCTGTGTTGTCTGTTTTAGATGTTAAATTCCTAGAGTTCAGGAATGATGACCCATTTCCATTTCACAATACTTGTTCATTTGAACAGCTGAATTTTTTTGCCAATATAATAAAAGGAATATTTAGCCCTTAAACTTCGGGTACTCTCTGGTTTGACTGTTACTTAGTGACTGAGTTTCAGTTACGAACCTGGCCATTCGAGCTAACTCTTGGTATGTGCATCCAGGATGCTGGGAACTTTTCCTAGGCAAAGAAGAGGAGGTAGAGAATAAGCAAACGAAATATTTGATAAGTAATTTTCCCTTTTTTGTGCCTGCAGGGGAAGAAATGGAACTGGTATTTGGACTATTTATTTTCAGAAGGGTTACAAGGCTTGAAACTTTTCATAAGAAGCAGTATTCATCGTTCTTCTGTCCCCTGAGCAGAGAGCATAAATCACCTGATCAACATTAAATGAATGTTGACAGAAACAAACTGAGCATATGGGACTAAATTCCTTCCTTGTTGCTGGAGAGGTCAAGTGGCTCAACTTGAGTTTCCATACTCATTTCACCAACAGACTGCCATCCTCAGGGAGCGCTTAGACTGGCCTTCTATCCATGGATCAGGAGAGCCTCAGTGTGGCTAATTTTATTTTTCAGGATCTAGATTCTTTAGCTCATTAGTGAAAAATGACTTCATCATCAGGCTCTGCCTTCCACCAAATTATACATAAAGAGACATATCTGTTATGTGGTGGGATTTTTCACATTCTTGTGGACTATGAGCTGCATTTTTGATGGAAGAGAGCAGGTAAATAATATATAGTGGCAGTTCAGCTACAGACATATTCATGCAAAATACTCAGCTGCCTCTGTAAAACCTCTGTGGATATTGCCATTTTTCTTATTGTGAACAACCACACCAACACCAAGTTAAGAGGATACATTTCTAACTCTAAAAGGTGGCTCTAAGTAGTTGGTAGATTCCTGGGCCTTCACTGGTAGCAGTTTGATGAGAGAAGGAAGGGAAGAGGATTGTGGGATAATCTACATTCCTATTTATACCAGTTTGATTTCACAAAACTGCTCTATTTTGTGTGTGTGCGCGCATGTATGTGTATGTATATATCCCATTTTTGAGTGTTTAGGTCCAAATAAACTAACTGTAACTATTTTCAGGAATAATTCTGAAGCTTTTAAAAAGTTGTATAATAGCTAGAGTATCTTGCTGAAAATTGACTACAAAATTTTGCTTCAGCGCTGCTGAATAACTCTCCCTCTTTTAATAAAATTCGTATCATTTGAAAGAAATCAAGCTGAATTTATTTTTATTTTTAAGTGCACATTGTGGCTCTTTTTTTTTCCTTTTAAAGCAAAACAGAACCCTAAACTATATTATTGGATGGTGTTCAAACTAGAAATACTATTTATTCATTCATTTTTGATTTAATACGTATTTATTGAGCTTACTATGTACCATGTATTCTTCTGTGTGCTGGTTATACAGTATCTGCTTTTGTGGAATTTACTACATTCTATTGGAGAAGACAGATAATACAGATGTAAACAAATGTATAATATCAGGTGAAAAAGCAAGGAATAGGGACAGAAACAAACTGAGCATACGGGACTAAATTCTTCCCTCATTGGTAGAGAGGCCAAGTGGCTCCACTTGAGTTTCCATACTCATCACCAATACACTGCCATCCTTAGGGAGTGCTTGGATTGTCTTTCTATCCATGGCTCAGGAGAGAGAGCCTCAATGTGGCTAATTTTATTTTTCAGGATCTAGATTCTTTAGTCCACTAGGGAAAAATGACTTCATCATCAGACTCTGCCTTCCACCAAATTATACATAAAGAGATGTACATGTTTGAGGGGGTTGCTACTTTAGATAAGATGGTTAGGGAAGGCCTGTTCGAAGAGGTGACATATGCAGAGGCCCTAATGAAATAAGTGTATGAACCATGTGAATATTTGGGGAAAGAGCATTCTGGGAAGAGGTAAAGGCAAGTAAAAAGGCTTAAAAATGTTAACTTACTTGGCATGTTTGAGGAATAGCAGAGGCCAGTAAGGTTACAACATAGTGATTAAGGGAGAAACATGGTAAGAAAAGAAATAGGAGAGAAAGCCAGAGAGTAGTTCATGAAGATCCTTATAGCCTGGTATGGATACGTAATGTGAAGCCATTAGAAGGACTGAGAGCAGAGGAGTGACATCATTTTACTTACCTGTATGGAACTGCAGTGTGAAGGTTAGACTGAAGAGGATTAAGGGTGAAAGCAGAGAGACCAGTTATGTTATTACAGTGTTCCAGGCAAGAGTCTTAGACTAGTGTGGTGGATGATGGAGAGTTGGGGGGTAGTTAGATACTGGACGCAAGCTCTAAAGGTAAAGAAGATAGGATCTGCTGATAGCTTGGATATGAGGAGAGAGAAAGGGAGGAGTAAAGGATGACTCCTAGGTTTTTAACTGAGTAGCTGGGTGAATTCTGAAACAGAGATGAGGAACAGATTTGGAGGAATGTGGAATCACGAGTTCTTTTTCAGTCATGTTAGTTTGGAGATGCTAAACAGGCAGTTGGCTATCCAAATCTAGAGTTCAGGGTACAATTTGGTACTGACAAAATTGATTTGGGAATCTTTGCTGAATAGCCATGACATTGGATGAGATCACTTAGTACAGCTTGAAAAGAAAGTGGCAAAGGACTGAGCCCTGGAGTATGCCAATGTTAAGAAGTAGAGGAGAAGAGGAGGAACCAGCAAAAGACTGAGAAGGACCCACCAGTGAGCTTAAAGAAAAGTCAGGAGACTGGTGTGCTGGAAGCCAAGTACAGAAAGTGTTTCAAAAAGGAAGGGTTATTTAATGGTGTGGAATGTAGCCTATATACCTGGATAAAAGAAGCTTTAGCTGCTTTGAAGTAAATCTGATAGCTTCCCCAATGGGTAACTATTTAGAGAATTCTCTTTTGTTTTTACATTTGTACTCCAAATAACTTCCCATATTGTTTTTCAGAACATGGTATTTTGATCCTTAAGATCATGTAGAACTTTAAATTGTGAGAAGGGGTTTGATTAGTTTTTATGAAATTTAACCAGTAACAATCTTCAGATCATGGAAGAAACTTTTCTAAACTTAAGTTCATGTTCTGGGAGAAAAAAAATTTCTCCTTTAGTTTGCCTTTTTGTTCAATAATGATTCCCTGGGTACCTTTTTGACCATATTCTTCTCTTGATCAATTTTTTAACCCACTTACGATTAGATATACAGCTATGCAAGTATGCCAAATCTAGTTATTTGAAAAATCTTTTTTGAAGAATCTTCACGGCAAAGAAAAACAAAATTTAAATAAGAATAGCTATTTTGTTTCAGTGCCAAACATGTCTAGAAAAGAAAAGAAATAGAAAATGTGGTTTATTTTCCCAATTGTACAAAAAGAACACTTTGTTTACCCAGTATTTGTGTAAAATTGTTGATGTTATAAATATTGACTTAATATTCAATAACACTGCTATTAGATTTCTAACTTATTTTTCTTTTTATCATAACTTCTCCTTTGGTCTTGGGGACAATCTGGAAAGAAAAGTAGATAAGTCTATGGTGCCTCACATAACTTTTATTAACATAGTAGAAATTCTCTTTATATCAGATACATTTTTTTATCATAAAATGGTTTACTAGATAGAAGAAAAATTATTCTCTAAAATTGGTATTATATTTTTAAGATTTTTTTCAATTGATACTACTTTCACTTTGTTTAAATTATTAGGTTTTTTAATATAGAGAGCCTCTGTTTCTGTCATGTAAAAAAAAATCAGTTTCAATTAAAGATGGATGCTATGGACTGAATGTTTGTTTCCCTCAGATTCATATGTTGAAGCCCTAACCCCCAATGTGATGGTGTTTGGAGATGGGGCCTTTGGGAGGTAATTCAGTTGTGAGGGTGGAGTTCCCATTAATGGGATTAGTGCCTTTATAAGACGAGACAAGAGAGATACGATCTTTCTCTCCACTGTGTGAAGATCCAGCAAGAAGGCAGCTGTCTACAAGCTAGGAAGAGGACCCATGCTGGCACCCTGATCTTGGACTTTTAGCCTTCAGAATTGTGAGAAGTAAATTCGTTTTTTAAAGCCACCCAGTCTGTGGTATTTTTGTTATATAGCAGCCTGATCTGACTAAGACAATGGGCAATAGTGTTTAACAGAATATACTGTTGACCAGAATCATTAATGCTTTATTTTTATAATATTCAGAAGAGGATATCTTCCCAAGGAGCATAATAGTACATGTGAATTAAAGTCCATTTTAAAGTATATAACAGGAATGCAACATTTTTCAGCTTGCCGGGAAGAATATTAGCTTATCTAAATAGATTTGGTGCACAGAGCTGGAGGCTGGCTGTTAAGGAGTCCTTCAATTGCTTCTAGTTGTAGGTTCATCATTAGTGAATTGTACGACCTTGGAATTCACTTAAATACTTTGCCTCTTGATTCTCTCTTTGGTAAAATTTAGATTCTGATGTCTGTCTTTCAAAGGTTTGGCATATAAAATGATAGAAAATTTGTAGAATTTTCATTGAAAACCCACAAAGGGGAAAAGAGATATAAAAGTTTTTCCTACTTTGGAAGCTGTATTTGATCAAAGTATATCTTATAGAAATGCAATTAAAGACTATCCCAGGAGGTATTGGCTTACTGAAGTAATGCACATTCTCTGTACTTTACTTTCTGTGTGAACAGAGGTTTCCTGAGCCTTTCTGAGAAAAGTGCTGAAAGTATGAATGAATAAGCACCTACTTAATAGTTTGACATCCTAAGCATTTATGAGTATTCCAGCCCTGGATACAATAACATAGTTAATATCACATATGAAATTGAACAAGATTGAATTTTTAATATGCTGTACTTTCCCCTTGTATCTATTTGTAGGTGAACTTTCTATTAATTACCTGGGGTAGTGAGGAAGAAGATAGTATATAATTGTTTAATTAGACGTGAATTTCAACTTAAAAAAACTGAATCCTTTTTCTATTTGTAATCAGTTTTGTGGACTAGGTTAAATTCACAAACTTGATCGTCAGTTTCTGCATAGTCAAGCTCAATGGAACTTCTCCCTAGAAAAATATCTACCTAATTGGTCAAAATTAGCAAAGACAGTCATTGAAAGTCTCTGGAGAATGATAAAGGGATTTGCAACAAATTGAAAACCATTTATTCAAAATGTACAAAACTCAGTAATAGTAGTAGGAGTCTTTAACATGTGAGATAGAGGTTACACCCATTTTCCCACCCAACTCTGCGTTGCAGAAGAGGTATTACAGTGAGCTTGGCAGCCAAGTGGCAGCTCCTATCTCCCCCAGATACTGTTCCATAATATAGAGGTTCCAACAGGGTCAGAGAAAACCTCAAAGGCTGGCAACACCCTGGCCCTGCCTGAGGGACCTGACTTTATTTGGATTGTGGAGCAATTTGTGCCTCAAAGGAACTGTCCAAAATAAAAATCAGCAAACAATCAGTGGAGGCCAAAAGCATGGTATGATACTAATAGAGGCAGACCAGCCAGAAGTTTAACAGACCAGAGAAAGAGCCAGCAAAGGAGGCCTGGTGATATGGAAGAGTGTGCACATACCTAAGGCCACACTCTCTCAGGAGCAACTGGAGAGGAAACTGCTTTGCTATTAGTCCTTGACTAAATGTGAGACAAACTTGTAAGCTCCCTGAAGTGTGAAAGCAGTCTTTAAGCCACACAGGTCAAACAGCAAAAAATGAAAACCTTACTGGCTCAGGGGCTTAAGTACAATTCCAATCAATCAGTGGATGACTGCTAAACTATACTGACCCAGGGATTACCCTTAGGAACCCAGGTGTCATGATGAAAAATAAAAAATCCAAACAGGAAAATTAGAGGCTACACACTATGGGGGAACTGATTTCACAGAATTAGTCTAGCCAAGTTGCTATAAGACTCTGGAGCAGGGACAATCCAGTGCTGTTACAATATATTACCTAATTGTTCAGATTAATAAAGAAATAGGAAAGTGTGACCCATATTCAGGGAAAAAAAAGACAAATTGCCTTTGAGGGGGGATCAAATATTGAACTTAGTGGACAAGGACTTCAAAGCAGCTATTATAAATATGTTCAAAGAACTTAAACCATGTTTAAATAATTAAAGGAATATGTAATGACAATGACTCATCAAAAAGAAAATACCAGTAAAGGATCGAATACATACACACCACACCCTAAATGGAAGTGCTGGACTTGAAAACAGTGAGGAAAAATGAACAGAGCCTTATGAAAATGTAGTACGGCATTAAGCACACAAACACACTCATAATGGGTATACCAGAGGAGGAGACAAAGGGACAAAAAATATTTAAAGAAATGATGGCTGATAATGCCCCAAATTTGATGAAAAACAGTCTATACATTCAAGAAGCTTGGGAAAATACTAGCGAAGCAAATCCAGCAACATATAAAACGGATTATAATCCATGACCAACTGGGATTTACTCCAGTAGCGCAAGGTTGGCTTAACATCAATGTAATACACCATACCAAAATGTTGTTTAAAGAAAGTAAAAATACATCTAATAAATGCAAAGACGTCCCATGATCATAGATCAGAAGACTGAATACTGTTAAGATAGTAATACTCCCCAAACTGATCTACACTTTCAATGCAATCCCATGTTCATTGCAGCTCTATTTACAATAGCCAGGACATGGAAGCAACCTAAGTGCCCATCATCGGGTGAATGGATAAAGAAGATGTGGCACATATATACAATGGAATATTACTCAGCCATAAAAAGAAATGAAATGGAGGTATTTGTAGTGAGGTGGATGCAGTTAGAGTCTGTCATACAGAGTGAAGTAAGTCAAAAAGAGAAAAACAAATACAGTATGCTAACACATATATATGGAATCTAAGGAGAAAAAAAAAAAGAAAAGGTCATGAAGAACCTAGTGGCAAGACAGGAATAAAGACACAGACGTACTAGAGAATGGGCTTGAGGATATGGGGAGGGGGAAGGGTAAGCTGGGACAAAGTGAGAGAGTGGCATGGACATATACACTACCAAACGTAAAATAGATAGCTAGTGGGAAGCAACCGCATAGCACAGGGAGATCAGCGCGGTGCTTTGTGACCACCTAGAGGGGTGGGATAGGGAGGGTGGGAGGGAGAGAGGTGCAAGAGGGAAGAGATATGGGAACATATGTATATGTATAACTGATTTACTTTGTTATAAAGCAGAAACTAACACACCATTGTAAAGCAATTATACTCCAATAAAGATGTTAAAAAAAAAAAAACAAAAACAAAACAAAAAAACCCCAGCTGGCATTTTGCAGAAATTGATAAGATGATCCTAAAATTCAAATGGAAATAAAAAGTACCATGAATAACCAGAACAATACTGAAAAAGAAGAACAAAATTGGAGGACTCATACTTCCCGCTTTCAAAGCTTACTACAAAGCTACACTAATCAAGACAGTGTTGTACTGGCATAAGGATACACAAAGATCAATGGAATAGAATCGAGAGTCCAGAAATAAACCCATTCATCTAGGGTCAATTTGATTTTCAACAAGGATGCCAAGACAGTTCAATGGGGAAAGAAAGTGGTGCTGGGAAAACTGGATATCCCCATGTAAAAGAGTCTGGTTGGACTGTTTATCACGTCAAATACAGAAATTAACTTAAAATGGGTAAGAAGCCTAAATGTAATGTCTAAAACTATAAAACTCCTAGACAAAACATTGGAGTAAATCTTCATGACCTTAAGTTAGTCATTGATTTTGTAGCTCTGATAACAAAAGCACAAACAATAAAAGAAAAAATTCATGAACTTCATCAAAATTAAAAACTTTGTGCTTTAAATGAGACCACCAAGAAAGTGAAGAGAAAATTCACAGAATGGGAGAAAATATTTGCAAATCATATATCTGATAAATGTCTTGTATCCAGAGTCCATAAAGAACTCTTACAACTCACTAATAAGGACAACTCAATTAAAAAATGGGCAAAGGATCTGAATATTTCTTCCCAGAAAAGAAGGGTAATAAGAACATGAAAAGGTGCTCAACATCATTAGTCATTAGATAAATTCAATCAAAACCATAGTGAGATACCACCTCACACCCTTTAGGATGGCTATAATAAAAAAGACAGAAGTGAGGATGTGGAGAAATTAAAACTTGTACATTGCTGCCTGGGCTATAAATGGTTGTAGCCACTTTGGAATACAATTTGGCAGTTCCTCAAAATTTTAAACATAGAGATACCATATGACTGAGCAATTCCACTCCTGGATATATACTCAAGAGAAATGAAAACATGTCCTCACAAAAACTTGTACACAAGTGTTCATAGCAGCATTATTCATAATAGCCCCAAAGTGGAATCAATCCAAATGTCCTACTGATGAACAGATAAATAAAATATGCTATTTCCATATAATGGAATACTGTTTAGCAAAAAAAAAAAAAAAAAAAAAAAGGAATGAAGTCATACATATTATAATATGGACAAACCTCAAAAACATTATACAAAGTGAAATAAGCCACTCACAAAAGAGCACATACTGTATGGTTCCATTTACATGAAAATGTCCACAGTAGGCAAATTGATAAAGACAGAAAGTAGTTAAGTGGTTGTCTGGGGCTGACGGGGATAGGGTGGAGGTAACAGAGAGTACTATAGACTGAAAGTTTGTGTGCCCCCAAAATTCATATGCTGAATTTCCAGTGTGATGATATTTGGAGGTGAGGCCTTTGGGGATGATTAGGTCAGGAGAGTGGACCCCTTATGAATGGGTTGAGTGCCCCAGAGAGCTTCCTTGCCTCTTTCACCAGGTAAGGTTATAGCAAGAAGATGGCTGTCTATGAACCAGGAAGCTGGTCTTCACCAGACACACTGAATCTGCCAGCACCTTGATCTTGGACTCCCCAGCCTCCAGAGCTGTGAGAAATAAATTTCTATAGTGTATATGCTACCCAGTTTATGGTATTCTGTTACAGTCCCCAAAGGACTAAGACGGGAAGTGACTGCTAATGGGTATGAGGTTTCTTTTTAAGATGATAAAAGTGTTCTAAGCTCTGTAAATATAATAAAAAACACTGAATTTTATGTTATTAAATTATATCACTAAAGCTCTTAAAAAAAACTTATAAGAACTGTTTCAGGCTTCCCTGGTGGTGCAGTGGTTGAGAATCTGCCTGCCAGTGCAGGGGACACGGGTTCGAGCCCTGGTCTGGGAAGATCCCACATGCCGCGGAGCAACTAGGCCTGTGAGCCACAACTACTGAGCCTGCGCGTCTGGAGCCTGTGCTCCACAACAAGAGAGGCCGCGACAGTGAGAGGCCCACGCACCGCGATGAAGAGTGGCCCCCGCTCGCCGCAACTAGAGAAAGCCCTCGCACAGAAACAAAGACCCAACATAGCCAAATAAATAAATAAATAAATAAAATTAAAAAAAAAAAAGAACTGTTTCAACTCCTGCTTTGGAAAAGGATGAGATGAGTAATCCTTTTTTTTTTTTTTTTTTTTTTTAAATTTATTTATTTATTTATTTTTGGGTGTGTTGGGTCTTCGTTTCTGTGCGAGGGCTTTCTCTAGTTGCGGCAAGTGGGGGCCACTCTTCATCGCGGTGCACGGGCCTCTCACTATCGCGGCCTCTGTTGTTGCGGAGCACAGGCTCCAGACGCGCAGGCTCAGCAGCCGTGGCTCACGGGCCTAGTTGCTCCACGGCGTGCAGGATCTTCCCAGACCAGGGCTCGAACCCGTGTCCCCTGCATTGGCAGGCAGACTCTCAACCGCTGCGCCACCAGGGAAGCCCGAGATGAGTAATCTTAAAGATCGCATGTTTGCATAATGATTATCTTAACTGTATAATAAGAAATTTGGAAAAATTATAGTCATAAAATCATTATTTGCTTCTCTTCTATGTCATACCTTGCCCTCTTCCAGTCTAGGAAATTAGGAATATGCAAAGAGAATTTTATGTGGTAATTGTGCAGCCATCAAGCATTTTAAAGAATTTTTAAAGGTAGATACCAGATTTACATGTTTATTTGAGATATTTTAGGGTCAGTAAGGAAAAAAGATAGGCTGGAATAATTTTCTAAAGTATAGATAGGCAAGTGGAAGTAGGTTATGAAATAGTGGGTAAAAATCATTGTAATATTGTTTCTCTTTAAAAAGGTTTCTGATCAATTTTAGAGGTATTTGTATATTTTTCTACCAAAAATAAAAATATAATATAGCTATAATGGATGTATTCAAACAAATAAAGTGCAACTGAATTTCTAACAAAATATTTAGTTAATTTTCCTTATTCTGAATGAGGATACAGCCAGAGTGAATGATATTTTAAATAGAAATGGGAAATTTTCACTTTTTTTAAAAAAAATAAATTTATTCATTTATTTTTGGCTCATTGGGTCTTCGTTGCTGCGTGTGGTCTTTCTCTAGTTGCAGAGAGTGGGGGCTACTCTTTGTTGCGGTGCGCGGGCTTCTCATTGCGGTGGCTTCTCTTGTTGTGGAGCACAGGCTCTAGGCGTGCGGGCTTCAGTAGTTGTGGCACGCGGGCTCAGTAGTTGTGGCTCGTGGGCTCTAGAGCACAAGCTCAGTAGTTGTGGTGCACGGGCTTAGTTGCTCCGTGGCATGTGGGATCTTCCTGGACCAGGCATCGAACCTGTGTCCCCTGAAATTGCAAGCAGATTCTTAACCACTGAGCCACCAGGGAAGTCCAATTTTCACGTTTTTATATGGATAATTGTAAAGAAAAATTTATTAATCTATTTAATTTCAGGTGAGAATTGTAAACGTTAAGCTTATTTCAATTATTTAACCGAGTTTCTAAGATGCTCTGTGTAAAAAATTCTCTCTTCCTCCACCTTCTGATCTCCTGTCACTGTCTCTTATTGGCAGACTCCAACAGTAAGCTTAGTTAGCAAGAGAGCCTGGGAAATGCACGAAGCATATAGAATGGTAGGAGTAGAGTTGAGGGGCAATGAGTAAATTGCTGGCACAGGTCCCTAGAATTTAATTTTTAAAGATTGTTGAGATGTTGTCTTAAGTGTTGCTTAATTCATCTTTGTATATAATATTCATATGAGTAATTGTTCTACCCTTTCCAAATCAATGAATAATCATTTTCTAACACAGAGGAAATAGAAGAAAAATAGATACTGGGTAATTTTGCTTTTTCTATTCCATTCTTTAAAGTTTAAGTATCTGGAAACTTTGAATAAAAACTTGAACTAATGGTATAGTGGTTAAGAGGCTAGATTGTCTAGTTTAGAATCTAGACTCTGCCACACTCTAGGTGTGTGGCTTTGGGCAAGTTATTTAATCTCTCTGTGTCTCAGTTTCCTTATATGTAAAATAAGGGTAATAATATCATCTTCCTTTTAGAGTTGTTATAAGAATTATGTGAATTAGTACATGTAAAGCACTTAGAACAGTGCTTAGTATATAATGATCACTTCATGAATGTTAACCATTATTATCATTACTTCTTCATGCAATTTACCACCGTTAAGTACTAATATGGAGGAAGCAATTAAGCTTTCATTTCTCCAACATCAATTTGGTTTTGAAGGAAGTATTTTGCTTAACATGATAGTAATTGATGGACTCATAATCCTTACCTAGCAATTCTCCTTTGAAGTGAGAATCTTTAGTCAAGAAGACACTGAGGATTTTCAGGAAGGAGTTGTGAGATAGAGAAAATAGTTAACTTTGTTCTTGTTAATGTTTGACATTGATATATATTGTCAGAAAAACATACCAAGTGAAAGTAAAACTGACAATGCAGTGAATAGCCACTACGAAAAAAAGAAAGGGAAGCATTGGGAAAGAAATGGGGATGTCAGTAGTCTACTCTTGTTAAGCATCTTTCTATTGCAAACAGAAGAGGGATTTACTCCTGGAGACCAAGTGTAGGGATAAAGATATCTATGGGATCTGTAGTTACCAATAGAAGAGTTCTAGGGCAGACATTTAGAGTTGAAAGGAAAAGTACCCAGCCATTACTTAGGATGAATTTCAGAATACTTCATCACAAGCCTACAATTACTAAAATCCTATAATCAGTAATAGTCCTATTTTTTAAAAAGTCTAAAAAGAGTATATTCAATTTTTTTTTAATAAATTTATTTATTTATTTTATTTTTGGCTGCGTTGGGTCTTTGTTGCTGTGCGCGGCTTTCTCCAGTTGCTGCGAGCGGGGCTACTCTTCCCTGCAGTGCATAGGCTTCTCACTGTGGTGGCCTCTCTCGCCGCGGAGCACGGGCTCTAGGCGCGCGGGCCTCAGTAGCTGTGGCTTACGGGCTCCAGAGTGCAAGCTCAGTAGTTGTGGCGCACGGGCTTAGTTGCTCCGCGGCATGTGGGATCCTCCCAGACCAGGGCTCGAACCCGTGTCTCCTGCCTTGGCAGGCGGATTCTTAACCACTGCGCCACCAGGGAAGCCCCTATATTCAATCTTTTAAAGAGAAATTCGGAATTGCAGAAGATGTAGATTAAGGCTGAATCATCTAGGTGAGTCTCTGAATGCTTGTCCTAGGATGAAAAACTTATTAGACTAGATGATAGTATGACTAGGAAAGAAAGTTCAATACAACTTTATCTAGTTTACCTATGAGAATTTTTTTTAGATACAAGGTGGAATTAGAAAAGTGTTCTGATTATCTCTTGTTGCGTAACAAACCACCCCAAAGTTAAAATTACTGTATTTTTGTCTCCTCACATTTTTGTGGGCTGACTAGGCTCAGCTGGGCAATTCTTGGCTGGGGTTGGAGTCATCAAAAGGCTCTATTGGACTGGATGTTCAAGGTGGCTCATTCATATCACTGGTGGCTGATGTTGGCTCTGGGCTAGGAACTCAGCTGGGGCTGTCAAATGGAACAACTACCTGCTCCCTCTCCATGAGGCCTGGACTTATCACAATATAATGGCTGAGTTCTGAGAGGGAATAGTCCCAGTGGCCCAGGTAGAAGCTGTAAGGCTTTTTCTGACCTTGCCTCAGCATTCACACACTCATTTCTATCTATTGGTTAAAAGAAAGTCACGAGACCAGTCAAGATTCAAGGGGAAGGGAAGGATATGGGATAGGTCACATAGGGTGTGAATACAGGGAGGCATGGGCTCATTGGAGGACCACCACAGGAAGAAAAGACAATAATGTGTACATTTTGGCTTGTAGAAAAGAGTCGAAGCAAGAAGGCTGGAATGAAATTATACCACTGAGGAATTACTGGGGAATATTCAGCATGGGAAAGAGAGTGAAGGGAATTAAGTATTGTGTCTATGATGAGTAGGCACTGTACAAAGGTGAATAAAATATGGTCTGCCCCCTCCAGGAGTTAAGGTCTTTTGGGTGAATATTTTGAAAATATCTCCTGCCTATTGGTTTGTACTGTGTGTGTGTGGGGGGGGGTGGGTAGTTGAATGTTAGCACAAAAATGGTGGTTTTACTTTATATTTTATTCAAGAGGGAGAATTGTGGGCAGGGGCTTAGTCATAAATGCCTTTTGTGCTAAGCTAAGGAATTCAAACATATTAAATGGTATGAAGAACCACAGCAGGTATTAAATAGAGGAGCAACATGATCAGATTTGGGTTTTTGGAAAGCAAGAAGACCAACTAAGAGGTTTTTGCTGCAATTAAGGCAAGACGGGGCCTGAATCAAGGCAGTAGCTATAAGAATAGAGAGACTGATTAGAAAGATTTAAGAAGTAGACTCAGTATCAGACTTGTGACTGATGATATAGGAGTGTCTTATCAGCCCAGAATTCTCAGGTTTCTGACCTAACCTCCTGGGTAAATAAAATAGTACCACTCACTGAGTTTGGTTTAATCAGAGTCCTTTGATTGAAAACAGCAAAAAATTAAAATAAAAATGCGTTCTCTGGTTAGGAAGGGTAAAGAAAGGGAGAAGGTAATGTTTTTAAAAAGTCAAACACAAGTTTAAATGTGTGATTCCACTTATAATTTAACCTTGAGCAAATTACTTAGCCTCTACTAACTTCAGTTTTTTCATTGCAAAAACGGGATAATATGAACTACCTCCCAGGCTTGTGGTAAAAAAATAAATACCATAATAGACATATTGTACAGCACAGAAGATACTCAATACATATTAGTTAAATTAATAAATACTTTTCTTATTCTCCCATTGCATTCCTAATGTCACAAGTATATCAAGAATGGAGGAAGCAGAATATGAAGATCCCCAGGACAGGATATTTCTGAGGCTGGTCAGTAATATTGCTGTAAAAGCCTGGCAAGAAACTCCTCACCAGCCCCACAGAGAAAAACTTCCATCAGAGAAAAATCCCCTACCAAAGATCTCTCAGGTGGAGCCTCTTTTTACTCCTAGCTCTTCCTTACGTCCTACTAGGCCTTATCTTTGAAAAATAGTAATTCCAATATAAATATTAGGATCAGTCCTCATTCATTCAACAAATATTTAATGATCCGGTACTTGTGTATTAGTCAGCTCAGGCTACCAAAACAAAATACCACAGACTGGGTGGCTTAAACACAGACATTATTTTCTCACAGTTCTGGAGGCTGGAAAGTCCAAAGTCAAGGTGCTAATTTGGCTTCTGGTGAGAGTTCTCTTCCTGGTTTGCAGATGGCTACCTTCTTGTTGTGCCCTCACATAGACTTCCCTCGGTGCATGTGAATGGAGACAGAGAGAGAGAGAGAGAGAGAGAGAGGAAGAGAGAGAGAGCACAAGAGAGCACTGGTCTCTCTTCCTCTTCGTACAAGGACACTAATCCCATCGGATGAGGGCCCTACCCTTATGGCCTCATCTAACCCCAGTCACCTCCGAAAAGACCCTATCTCCAAATACAGTCACATTAGGGGTTGGGGCTTCTACATACGAATTTGGGGGAACACAAACATTCAGTCTATAGCACTATGTATAAGCATTGTGATAGACTAGATTTAGAAAGCTAAAAAAGAAAAGGTTCCTGACATGGTTCATCTCCACAGTACACACATATAGTATAGCAGAGTGGTTTTGGAATCACACAGGCTTGAGTTTGAGTTCCAGCTGAATGACCTTGTGAAAGTTACTATCAATTTGTGTCTCATTTCTCTCATTTGTAAAATGAAAAAAACAAGAGTACCTAATTCATTTAAAAGATATTTGTTCTGTAACTACTATTTGCCAGCTTTTCTACTAGAGCCATAGGGTTGTGGTATAACTGAAAGATCATAAAAATATATAATGTGCCTAGCACAATATAAATATTCCATTAATGTGAGTTATTGTTATAAGGCAGAGCCTCATTGAAAATTGAATTCCAAGGCTAGGATTTCCAAGTCAACATGTCCAAAACCAAAGTCATCATTCCCTCCTGATATGCCTCTTACCTCTTAATCCTCCCCCACCCCAGACAGATAAATAAATAAAGTCTGTTTTTCCTCCTGAGTTCCCTTTCTCTATAAACATCTAAGGAGTCATCCAAATTAGCCATGTCCATCACCTTTGATTTTTCTCTTTCTTCCCCCACACTGAACTGGTCACTTGGTAGTGGTATGCCAGCTCACACTGGCTCAAGAGAGCTGACTGAGCGCACCTCTTCCCAATTCCACATCCAGCGACATCTAGTGGTACCTTTTTTTTTTTTAACATCTTTATTGGAGTATAATTGCTTTACAATGGTGTGTTAGTTTCTGCTTTATAACAAAGTGAATCAGTTATACATATACATATGTTCCCATATCTCTTCCCTCTTGCGTCTCCCTCCCTCCCACCCTCCCTATCCCACCCCTCTAGGTGGTCACAAAGCACCGAGCTGATCTCCCTGTGCTATGCGGCTGCTTCCCACTAGCTATCTATTTTACGTTTGGTAGTGTATCAGCCATGGGGAAGTATTTACACTATGGAAATCAACAAACACTGTAAATCGGGGCTTTTTTTTCCTTTTCTTTTCTGGAGAGCCAGTTGTTTACCAGCACATCACTGCTTCTTAGTGTGTTCAAATCTGCCACCTTTCAGTTCCCACTACCACTACCCTAGATATAGCTCTCATTTCTTATCTAGCCCTTTGCTAGAGCCTCCTCAATGGTCTCTTTACCTCTGCCTATCAAGCCTCCATACTCCCACAGAGCTCTCTTTGTTAATGTGGATTGGATTGTGTTTCATCTGCTTAGAACACCCCATTGCCTAGAGGAGTAAGTCCAGCCGCTTAACCTGACTTTCAATGCCCTTCACATTCTGCCCCACCTTACCTTGTTCCAGTCTCCCGGGCATCACTCTCACTTTGCTGATACCTTCCACTGTAGTCCTGCTCAGCTATTCACTTTCTTGAATCCACCATGCACTTACGTACCCCTGAACCCTTGCTCATGTTACTCTCATCCTGGAATGCCCTTCCCTGCCTGGTGACCAGTTTAAACAGCAGCTCCTGTTGGAAGTCTCACAGACTCTCCCCTTGTGGTCAGAATTAATTTCTTAGTGACTGTGCTATCAGGCTGAGCTTCCCCAAGAGGAGGAAACAGTGATAAAAGTCGTAGTAATAGCAGTAGCAGCAAGCTTTCAATAAGTAGAGATCTTTTGGATAGCTTGGTCCTCGGTAGATTTAAACAGGAAAAAAAAAAAGACTAGACAGCGTGGGCGCTAAACAAGGTGGCTCATCTCTGTGGGGGTCAGGAAGTATAACCAGAGATTCACATGACTGGAAGGGGCCATCTCTTTGCTTTCAGCAGAACTACTCCTAACCCACTTTAGACAAGCAAAGGAGAACTTTTTGAGAATGTCCTATAGAAGAGAAAAATAATCCTAGCAAACTACTTGCCTTGCCTGGTACCTCCCCCTCACTGTGAGCCCTGTTACCCTAAGTGGGAGGTGTGAGGGACTGGGATACAGGAATCCAGAGAGCGTACCCATGCGTGGGTTGGTAGCTCATTGGAGCTCTGGGTTCATTCTGCTCAGTCTGACATTGCCTTCGATCCCTCGGAATTAGATTGGTCACAAATGGTTGCTCACCAGCCCACTGTTTCTGAGGTTCAGCCCATCATGAGTGGAAAACAAAAGCAGGGCCTTCAAATGGCACAGGGATTGAGAGAAAACAGCAGACCTGGCACAGGAACGCCCAATGATGTTAACACACTGTGTGTATGCCCTTGGGGCCCTCCAGCCCTTCCCTGGGAGGACCAGAGACATTTCACTGGGTTAGTTGTTGTTTAAAGACTATGGAATGCCAGTCCAATGAGTGACTGGTGCAGCAGAGAACATAAACATAGAATTTAATACAGTTATGGCTACAATCCTATAACAAACAGAAGTGCCCACGTATGATTTTATGTCACTTTGTGAATTGAGTTCAAGAGGTTCTGACTCTAAGCGCGGTATGTAAAATAAAAGCAGTTAGTGCAGCTGTTACCATTGTACTCTCCAATCTGGAATTAAGTTACAGGCAGAAAGTGTAGACTATTTTTCCCACCTCAGTTTAATCACAGTTTGGAAGCAGGAAGCACATTTGTTGCTTCTTTTGGGACCCTTGCAATACTCAGCATTACTGTGCACACAGGAAACACTCGATAAATATGAAAGCCAGGAAAGGGTTTTAAAGATTCCTGCTTGACAGCCATTAGCATGGTCAAAACAGTATTCTCACCTTCACGTCCCACTCTCCCTAGTTCCTTTTGAGCCTTGTCTCAGCAAAAGACCCTCTACTCCCTCAAGTTAGTCCTAAATCAGTCTTCTCCTCAGTTGGCTCATCAACTGGATTTTCTCTCTGCCATATTTGTCTTTTCTTGGGGTCAACTGGGTACCCCAACTCACAGGACTAATTCCAGGAAAAGTGTTGCTGGGAGGAAGTTAAAATAATTTGTTAGGTTCCGGGCTTTGCACCTAACAATCACTTCCCTAAGTCTGCATTGTCCTCTTCGTCATGTGATGGAAAACTGGACAGGCAGGGGCTGGGTTGTGTTAGCAGGAATCATTTACCCTAGAGCAGAATGCATTGATGTGCAATAATTTCTTCTTTGGTGTTGATATTCTTCTGAAACTTCTGTAGTGCAACAAGTAGTTCCCTGAAATCCAAGTGTTGTTTCTACTTTACCTCCTCCAATCATGACACTTTTCCTACCACTCTTCTCAGCACGTGCTCCTTCCCCAGAGCAGTTCCAGCAATGGGCCCATGAAACTGGCCGAAGGGCTGTAAAATTTTATTCCCATCCATTGATCCCTGACAAGTTTGCTCTGATTCTGCATGAATAGCAATATTAGCTAGCATTTACTGAAAACTTCCCATGGGCCAAGCAATGCACTAGCCACTTCACATATGGATCTCATTTCGTCCTTATGTCTACTCTATGGCATGAGTAATTTTATTTTCATTTTACCAAGAGAGAAACTAAAGTCAGTAAGCAGGCATTAGAGTCAGGATTTGAGCCCAGGCAGTTGGCCTTCAGAACCTGTGCTGGTGACCCCTCTGCTATTACTACTCTGAAGTATTCAAATTAGTAAGTGCTCAATAAAAATTTGAATAAACAAAGAAATGATTAGAGGTCTCTATTTTTTCAAAGAGCTTCCTCCAAGTCCTCCCTCAGGCAGAATCACGTGTTTTTACAACGCCCTGGCCCATTGCCCTGAGCAGGGTTTAGACAGATGGTTGAGGGCAATTAGGTTGTGCTTGACTTTTTCAAGCACAATTGAGTCCCACTTCAGAGAAGTAGATAGCAGTTCAAAAGTGAAATTACCTTCTCTGGTCTGTTGAATATGAGTTAGCTGTGCTCAGGCAGCCTGCTTACTCTTAGCTACTCTCAGGAGAAAGGCTTGGGACCTGGGGAGTAGGTATCCCAAACCCACAACCTCAATAGCTGCAGTTTTCTCATGGGTAGAGGTAGAGGTAAAACAGGGAGGACACACAGAACTTCAGTCTGATAACATGATTTCTTTAAAATTATTGGGTCACTTAATCTTCATATGCCTCAGCCTCTCCATGATGAAATGGGAGCAATCTCTTTGGCTTGCTTTCTATTTCCAAAGCAAAATACAGAATCAAAATGCTTCTAAGACTGCAAAGGTTCTCTGAAGGCTTAGCTGATTGCAAGCACCATCTCCAGAAGTTGGGGTGTACTGGTGCAAAGAGGTGTGATGGGAACAATTCAGGTAAAATGGTAGATTGGGGAGAGGGCAATGAGGAACTGCCGGAATAGGACTTGTTTGTTGTTGCTAAGAAGGTTGCAATAGGAGATTATTATTTATAATGCACTTTAGATTTACAAAGTACTTTACAACCATTCTTCAGTGCAGTCTTACAAATTGGTGTAAGACTGAAAGTAATGAGGCCAAGTCTGAAAGAGCCAGCCAGTGGGTAGTAAGTATGAATAGTAATTGAAATGAGAAGATGACAAATATACTTCTCAGGCTCAGTACAGTATACCTCTAAGAGCCTTGTTCCCTGCTCTTGTAACTGTTTCCAAGAAGACTCTGGATTCACGCTGTGGCTGGGTAAAGGTGGAGAGCCAGTTTGCTTTGGTGATGTTTGAGGTTGCTTAGCACTGTATTTTGAGAGAACTGCATCTGTTTTGCCCTGATACCCCTCTGTACTTCCCTTGCCTTATTATAGCACTTCCCTCATTCTACTTTGTTTTGTAGTCGTTTTGGGTAGGTGACTGGCTCCCCTATTAAACAGGAAATGTGGTTTAGTCATCTTTGTGTCTTGGTTTGGTGTTAGAAATGTTTTACCTGATAGGCCCTCCCTTATAGCCCTCCAACCCGAGGAACCAAATCAATTCTAGCTGATCCCAGTTCTGGATGCTTTAATAATAGGCAGATCAAGCATATACTTAGGAAACCAACTAAATAGAGGCATTAAAGATTTTTTTTAAAGAATTGGATATTTGATATTTCAAAAAAGGATTGACACAATGAAATACAAATTCATACCCTCTAGTATGGCTATAATCAAAAAGACAATAACAAGTATTGGTGTGGTGGGAATGTAAAATGGTACAGCCACTTTGATAAACAGTCTGGTAGTCCCTCAAAAGTTAAACAGAGAGTTACCATATAACCCAGCAATTCCATTCCTAGGTATATACTTAAAAGAATTGAGAACATGTGTCCATACAAAAACTTGTACACAAATGTTCATAGCAGCAATACTCAATAATAGCCAAAAAGTGGAAACAACCCAAATGTCTATCAACTGATGAATGGCTAAACAAAATGTGTTATATCCATACAAGGGAATATTATTCAACCATAAAAAGGAATGAAGTGCTGATACATGCTACAACAAAGAATAACCTTGATAACATTATGCTGAGAATAACATTATGCTGAGTGAAAGAAGCCAGACACAAAAGACCACATATTGTATGATTCCATTTATGTAGAATGTCCAGAATAGGAAAAATCTACATAGACCAAAAGTAGATTAGTGGTTGCCTAGGGCTGGGAGGGAGTGGAGGGTAAAAGGAGTGACTGATAGGGGTTCTTTTGGGGGGGAAAGTGATGAAAATATTCTAAAATTGATTGTTGTGAGGGTTGCACAACTTTGAATATATTATACGCCATTTAATTGTACACTTTTAATGACTGAATTATATGGCAATAAAAAAGAATTGCAGTAGTAATTATGGGAAAGGTCAGATTCTGTTGAACCATCTTATGCTTAGTTTATAGGTTTACATCTTATGTTTAGTTTATAGAGTTTGTAACACTATCTCTTCTGTGCTTAGGGCTTCTAAATGTCTTGATCTGGACTTGCTCAACTCTAGCCGCCCATTATACATCACACTGAAGCTTCCTCTCTGCCTTCTCCTTCAATATGATTTGCCCTGTATCCCATACCTGTCTGGTGATTAGAATGAAAGTGATATGACAGATGCCTTAACCTGAAAGAAGTAATTAGTAGGAAAGTGCAGGTCTCATGGCAATGCCAGCAGGGGAAATCATTTTGATTAGTGATAGCATTTCAGTCCTCCTCAAATCATACCAGGTAGATACCTATCAACTCTATTCACCCCTATAAGGTTGAATCTGAGGAGGGAACAGTGTGGTAGCTCTGAGTTTGATTGGTTATTGGCCAGAGAACACTGTGTGAGGCATCCTTTTAACACTGACAGTCTCACCTTGAAATTGTCACTTTGCCTCTGCCAAGCAAATATCTTGTCTGTCTTGCAAGATGTGTAGAGCTCACTACTTGATGTAAAAGATAGCTCTTGTCTGTTAGGTCCAGGCTTTCTTTCTTTCTTTTTAAAAATATATTTATTTATTTATTTATTTTGGCTGTGCCAAGTCTTAGTTGTGGCACGTGGGATGTTTGTTGCTGTGTGTGGGATCTTCATTGTGGCGTGAGGGATCTTTAGTTGCTACATGCAAAATCTTTTAGTTGCAGCATGCATGTGGGATCTAGCTCCCCAACTGAGGATCGAACCTGGGTCCCCTGCATTGGGAGTGCAGAGTCTTACCCACTGGACCACCATGGAAGTCCAGGTCCTGGCTTTCTTTAGATTCCAAAACAACTTCAAGATTTAGAGGCATCACTGAAAGGGGACTCTACCTGTTGGTGGCTAAGGTACTTACCAGATGTTATGCCAATATGTACTTTTGAGTGCAACAAGAAGTGGTAATTTCTAGGATGTGCCCTGCTTTGAATATTGATGTCCTGCCTAGAAGAAGGAGAGAAGTGGGAAGAGCATCAGCACTGGAGTCAGATGGATTTGGGATGGAATTCCAGCTTGCATGTCTTACTAGCTTAATGAACTTGAACAGCTTACTTAACATTTCCGAGATGCAGTTTCCTTGTTTATAGAGTTGGGAACAATAATCCTTACCTCACCTAGTTGTTGTGAGTATTACAGGAGGTAATAGCTGTCAAGTGTCTTACACTGTGTTTGGCACAGAGGCTGAGCTCCAAAAATGTTAGTTCCCTTCTCCTCTCAATGCAAGTTACAAGCAAGAAATGCTCATCTTGGCCCAGCAACCTAAACACAATGAAAGTACAAATCAGTAGCAGTGTCCTTTAGCCTAGAAAACCAATAGTTCTTATCGGGTTGTACATCCTAGCCTAGAATCTCATATGTGAAGGTTGTTAGTGTGTGTGCATATATCTAGCCTTCTGGGCTGGAAGGAGGGATGGGAAGGTTGATAATGTGAAGGATGTGAATAAGACTCTGACTGCCTTGTTGGTATGTCTGCTTAAAGCACTATAGTATCTGATCTATCATGGAAACAGGGAGCTAATTACCTTTCTGGCTCTGCTTCCTTAGCTGCTATAATCTACTCTGGGTCTTTATGTCTTCTGCAGATAGAAGAATCACCAGGACGTTGAAGCAATGGAAATAGTAATCTCTTATATTTAAATAGCATTTTATAATTTCAGTATGTTCAATATATATTCATATCCATTATCCTGTTTGATTCTCAACCTAATCATGTGAATAGGGCAGATATTACCCTCTTTCCGGTGGAGGAAAAAACCCTAAGGCTCATAAAGGTTAACAGCAATTTAATAGCAAAATTGGGACTAGAACCTTTGTCTTCTGACTCCTAATTCAGTGTTCTTTCCACTGTACCATTTTTACTGTAGCTTGAATGGTTTTGGTCTAAATGGAATATATTTAAAAACATAAATAGAACATAATATTTGGTTATATAACATCCCAGCTGCTGAGTCTGGTGTAGCAGAAGCTTGAAAAGCAGAAGAGGGTGGGAGGTAACCAAGTGTGTAAGATGAGTTCCACATTTTGAGATGTTCAGCAGAAACAGCAGAGGGTGTTCAGGACATTGACTGGGACAACACTGATTCTTCAGCCCTTCTCTGTTGTGGCTTCACCTTATTCCTTACCAACTTCAATGACAAAATCCAGCCTTTTCAGCAGTGCGCCCCTACATTCCTAACATGTTCCTCCAACTTATCACCAAATTCCCTGCTCCGTTGTCTATGTCATACACACTTGGTGAAACTCCCTCCCCCCTACTCTCTGACTCATTCTCACAATCCCAAGTTCTCAGGCATTTCACCTCTGTCTGCCCCTCTACTTAATCCTTTCTATTTTGCTACATGAAATTCCCATTCGTTGGAAGCAATCTCTGCTAGATAAACAAAACAATGTGGCAAAAAGCACTCTGCAAATAACTGGCAAATGTTTATTATTCTTTACTGTTTAATTTTTTATTGAAGTATAGTTGATTTACAATGTTTTCAGTGTACAGCAAAGTGATTCAATTATACATATATATATAACTTTTTCAAATTCTTTTCCATTATATGTTTTTACAAGATATTGAATACAGTTCTCTGTGCTATACAGTAGGTCCTTGTTGTTTACCTACTTTATATATAATAGTGTGTATATGTTCATTTCAAATTCCCAATTTATCCCTCCCCCCTTTCCCTTTTGGTAAAAATGTTTATTATTCTTATTCTCTGCATTTTCTTAGTTCTACTTTTTATGTCCTAGCCTTACCTGAAACCTGGGAATTCTTTGCCCTGATGATGTTTCTTCCCTCCAAACTTGTTGGTAAGACAGTTTTGACCTGGTTGTGTGTGTGGTGGGTTCCTATAGGGCAGAGGGGAGGGCTTTCTCTAGTGGGGGAACATTCTTCCCAGTTCCCAGCTCATGGGAGTCAGCAAACTTCCTTCTCCTCACATGTTTTTAGAAAGCAGGAAAAAGTGTCAAAAGCAAGGAAAAGGTTGAAGATGAAAACCAGAGAGAGACAAAAATTTATGAAGTTCCCAGAGAAGATAGATAGGAAGAGAATGGTGTGAGGTCATGAGCAGAGGTATTGACCTTGGTGAGGAAAAAGCAGGGGGAGGTCCTTTGTCGGGGGATAATGGAAGGGGAAGAAGATAGAAAGAAGTTCTGAGGCAGAGAAGACTTTTGCAGGGATAGCTTTCACCTTCTCAGCAAAACAAGAATGGAGGTTATTTGCTGAGATAGGTGGGCATGGGTTGGGTGTTTGAGAAGAGTAGAAATGATTTGAAGTAATACTTTTGGTAAACATGGTCAGGGGGGCAATGAATAAGGTTGTGGAATGACAATGGGAATTACCTATACTACCTCTCCCCCACCCACCAAGGACAAAAAAGCTATTCACAGTTTATTTCTCTTTTAGCAACTTGGCAAGTAGTAAAGCTAGGAAGAAATGATAAAAGGAAAGGAGAATATGAGGAAGATCCACTACCAACTGCTCTGCTTCAGGCCCTCATCAGATGAGTACTACAACCACCTCCTACTAGGTGTCCAAGCTTCCCGCTTTCCTCCCCTCCAATTCATCCTTCATTGCACTCGATTGTATTTATGTTTCATTAGTTGTCTCACCCATTAGACTGTGAGAAACTTGAAGGTAGTTTTCAAGTTGTCTCTGTGCTCTTGGGGTCTAGCACAGACCTAGCATGCAGCGGGCACTCAATAATTGTTCTTCGCAAATGTTGGCGAGGATGTGGAGAAAAGGGAACCTTAGGGCATTGTTGGTGGGATTCTAAATTGGTGCAGCCACTATGGAGAACAGTATGGAGGTTCCCCAAAAACCTATAAATAGAACTACCATATGATCCAGCAATCCACTTCTGAGTACATATTAAAAGAAAAAAAACTAATTAGAAAAGATACATACACCCCTATGTTCATAGCAGCACTATTTATAATAGCCAAGATATGGAAGCAACCTAAGTGCTCATGAAATTTTGCCATTTGCAACAACGTGAGTGGACCTGGAGGGTATTATACTACGTGAAACAAGTCAGACAGAGAAAGACAAATACTGTATGACGTCACTTATATGTGGAATCTAAAATATACAACAAACTAGTGAATATAACAAAAAAGAAGCGGACTCACAGATACAAAGAACAAGCTAGTGTTTACCAGTGGGGAGGTGGGAGGGGTGAGATGGGAGAGGGGATTAGGAGACACAAACTACTATGTATAAAATAAATAAGCAACAAGGATATCTTTTACAGCCCAGGGAAATAGAGCCATTATTTTGTAATAACTCTAAATGGAGTATAATCTATAAAAGAAATTGAATCACTATGTTGTACACCTGAAACTAATATTGTAAATCAACTATACTTCAATTTAAAAAAAATTGTTCTTTCAATGAAAGCCATTAGAATGATACTTCTAAAACATAAATCTGACCATGCCACTTCCCTGCTTGAAACAAAAACAACAAAAACATAAATGACCCTAGTGCCTCTGTGTGCTTCCAAAGCTTCATCTCCTGCCGCATCCTGCCATTTCCCACCTGTAACCCCATCTTAGCTTCGTCAAAATGAGTTAGTACTTACAGTCCCTTAGCAAGCTGTGTCCTCTCAGCTTTGTGCCTTTGCACATGCTTTCTCTCTGCCTGAAACGCCCCACCTATCCTTGTCCACTGAGCAAAGTCCTGCTCAGTGACGCTAGGATGGGTCTCAAACATCCTCCTATAGGTTACCAGGGTGGAGATACAATCAAAGCTTGTGGCCTGACCCCCTTTCATCTTTCTTTGTCCTCATCAGAAAACTAGTTGAAGCTAGCCTATGTGCTTGCTCTGGTTTGTTGAGACGTCTCCTGGGTGAAAATGGGTCTCCCTGGGATTTAAATGTCAGAGTGAACTATTCTATCCAGTTGCGATGTTCAAGCCAAGATATTACCTTTCCTGAAACACAGCTAGAGACTCTACCCACCTTGACACCCTCCAGGAAACAAAAACCAAACAATCCTCTTCTAAATACACCAGAAGACCAACGACAGTAAGGAATGTACCTTCGGTAGCCTATGAGACGGCACCCACTGAAAAGCCACAGGAGCTGAACAGGTAATATAAATGACTAGAGTACAGTGGGCAGTGTGGGAACCATAGCAAACTGGAGCACTCCACCTCATCTCAAGGTCATTTGTCTTTTCCCTTTCATACTCCATTCATAGCCTTAACCAAAATTTGTGTGGACTCTGCGCACTTGGGACTTCTCAGAGAGAGAAATCTTACGTCTAAGGTCCCTTGTGTTTCTGTCCTCTAAAGGGAAGGGAGACATTTTGAGGAAATAGCCTGAGAAAAGACAAAAAGATTAGAAAAACTATCCAGGGACTTCTGCCCTAGTCACGTTTGTCTCAATGACCTACCTAGGCTTGACATCTGATCAGGCCACTACAAGATAGATGGAGACAGTATAGCATCATGGTTAATCATGTGGGCATTGCCCAGAGACATCTAGGATAAGTCTTAGCTCCATAATGCATAGCTGTGTGACCTTGGGCAAGTCATGTAACCTCACTGTGTTACAGTGCTTTATCTATAAAGTGTGTGGGGGGATAATAGAAGCTATTTTTAATCTGCTATGAGGATGAAATGAGCTAATAACATGTTCAAAGCACTTCAAACAGTGCCTAGCCTGGAGTAAATGCTCAGTAATGTTAGCCATAATTATAATCTAATAATTAAATCTTAGGTGTTGCTAGCTGATAATAGCTTAACGTTTTTTTTGTCTCACTGGTAATATCCTCATTTTACACAAGAGCTCTGAGTGCCTAAAGCAAAGGAACAAGGAGGGGGGGTCTTTTCCATCATGATCGGGTCAACGGGAGAGAGATTTAGGGAAAGATTTTGTTGTATCCCTCAAAACAAACTCTGCGGGTTTATTTTCCTGGAGGCTGGTATTGTCTTTTTGTAACAGCAGCCTGAATGCTTTCTCTAGAGATAGAAAAATTAAGGAGGATTCTGACTGCTCATGGTGATCTGGGCCAGTCCAAGTGCAGTCAAAGTGGGTAGCAAGGGCTTCCCTGGTGGCGCAGTGGTTAAGAATCCACCTGCCAATGCAGGGCACACGGGTTCGAGCCCTGGTCCGGGAAGATCCCACATGCTACAGAGCAACTAAGCCCACGAGCCACAACTACTGAGTCCGCGTGCTACAACTGCTGAAACCCGTGCACCTAGAGCCTGTGCTCCACAACAAGAGAGGCCACCGCAATGAGAAGCCTGCGCACCGCAAAGAAGAGTAGCCCCCGCTCGCCGCAACTAGAGAGAAAGCCTGCCTGCAGCAATGAAGACCCAATGCAACCAAGAATAAATAAATAAAATAAATAAATTAAAAAAAAAAGTGGGCAGCAAGTACCCAATCCGGCTCGCTCTCCTTCTTCTTTCGAAACCCAGGTTCGGCTTTGACTTGGTGTGCCAGCGCACTGGTGCCAGGAGTGAGCATGGAGTCAGGTCCCCATGTGTTTGGTGTGTGTTCTGTGCTGTGCCAGCCCAAACAGTTTCTCAGAGTGTTCCTCTGGTCTTTCTTCTAGCCAACTGCCCCCTCCAAGTCATTCTGAGTCAGTAGTAAAGGGCTCCTGGGGCCCTGGATCTGGATGGTACTGAGAAACCCTGCACGCTGCCAGGGCTAAGACTGGGGCCAGGCCGGGTGAGGCTGGGGAGCTCAGAACTGCTCTGGCGGGGGTGTGTAGACTGAGAAGCCGGATGTGCTTCCAAAACCCCTTCAGAAATCAAAGGCCCTTTCTGCGCCTGCATGGGGGCCGGGCAGGGGGGGCCGCTCACACAGCTCTAAAAGCCTCGTTTGGGGGAGGGAGCATTTGGTTCCCATTTTCTTTGCTCGTTTTAAAGAGGAGATCAGGCCTTATGGCTAATCTTTTACTGAAACCAGCAGCTTAAGTTTTTAACATTTTTATCTCAAAAGAACACACATACACACTAGTTATTTCCTACCTGAGGATTTTGCATAAAGATAAGACTAATAATAATAATAATAATAATTCTCAGTCTTTGTAGAAACTTTGTAAACACTAGTCCCAAGTCCTTTGGGCCAGGAAGTATTTTGTCTTCTAAATTCCATTGCCATCAGAGCTTATAGAGTTCTTAGAGGCAAATCAGTAAAGTTAAGCAACCCACCCCCAAACCAACCTGTTTCTCCTTCTCATACACACCCTGTTCTCAGAAATGGAGAGAGGAAAGAAGAATGCTTCTCTTATCCTTTGCCCCAGCCTGGAGCTGCTGGGGCTTTAATTATGAGTATGTTTGTGTAGGAGGATGGGGATGGGGGCCTTCTGACTGCTATCCAGCCAGCCATCCAGCCATCTATCCATCCAGCCATCCATCCATCCAGCCATCCATCTTTTCAATTTACTCATTCAACAAATATTTATTGAGTTAATGTACTGTGTGCTGGGCACTCCGTAAAGGGGTATAATCCCCTCCATCCATTTAGTGGCTTCTCCCAGGTCTCTCAGTGTGTTTGGCGTTCATACCCTCTTCTCTTTAACAGGGGTGACGGTTAAAGTTGTAAGGGCTGGTATGGACAGAGGGAAGGAGAGTGACTGGGGTAGTGGGTGAGGGGAGGCACGGAGGAGCTGTATTTTCTTAAATCATTCAAGGCGCATTTTGCTGCTCTCATTGTCAAGGCTTTCTCTACATTTAGATCTAAGAGGAGGTAAGGATGGAACTTACGGGTGACTGGCAGACTGCCCTGGGCCCAAGACTCTACCTTGGGTACAAGTGATGATTCTAGAGCAGAGGTTTCAACCTCTAACACAGAAACTGAATCCTGGACTGGCTAACGAGGGGCCCTGCCAGCTGCTGGCTCTGAAGTTGGCTTTGGCTCTGAGCTAGATCTGTGGAAGTTGAGGCCCAGGCTCCTCGCTCAGCAGCTTGTATTGATCTCTCAGCCTCTTTTGTCTCCTCCTCCCCAGTGGAAGCCTCTCCCCCTCTCCCCCTCTGCCTCTCAGCGTCTTCCGCTTTCCTTCTCTGCTCCTAATAAATTGAAATCTCCGAGAGAGCCGCCAAGGCTCTGGTAGTTCTACAAAACTGTCCTCGCTCTTCCTGCATTTGCCCAGTCAAGGGTATCTTTGCCTGAGGTCGGAGTGATGCTGTTAGTCCTGTGATATGATTGCATAGCAACACAGAGCGGTTCCGAGAGGGGAGGAGGAGCAGGAGAAGGAGGGCAGGGAGGTGGGAGAGACAGAGGGAGAGTGTGCATACAGCAGCTGTCAGCATCCCTGTCTCAGGGACTTCTTTGCTGATTCACACAGGCAACCCAGCCCTGGCCGCCCAGCTCCCAGTTGTCGCCTGCTCCTCAGACCTGCTGGAATCAGAAGGTAGGCCACAGAGAAATGATTTCCAAGCCTCACCCTTTTTCAGCCCACTGAGGGGAAATGACTGAGGGAGGGGAAGCTCCAGAGGTACTCTGTGTGCGCCCGTGTGTGTGTGTGTGTGTGTGTGTGTGTGTGTGTGTGTATGCACCTGCCTGCCTGCCTGCCGCCTGCTTGTGCCTTTAGGGGAAAACTTGCATTTAAAAAATGCCCACAATGAAGTAGCCACCGCTTGGATTCATAGAAGGAAAAAAAAAAAGATGCCCAGGAATAGAAACTCCATCCAATTTGAGCAACTATGGTCTAAAAATGAATAAGAGGAAGGTCCGCAGTTTGCTGCTTTGAGAGGAGAGGGGTATTTATTTAGTTACTTGTTTGTTTATTTATTTATGTCTGTTCTCAATGACAGGCTTTTTGTCCATGGATGGATTTCCTGGAGGGAGGGAAAGGAAGGGGTGTGGAAAGCATTAGCTGAAAAAGGAGGAGAGAGGAAACGTGGGACCTCGGAGCAGGTTTCCTGAACAAATGAGTGTCTGGCCAGCAGACAGGACACAGGAGCACTTCCTTGGAGCAAACCGGGCTCTGACCTAGGAGCCTGGTGTTGAAGGCGCATCCTAATCTCTGCATTTACTTCCTGGCTCAATCCGGCTTCCCCCGTTGCAGTTTTCCTCTGGTTGCTTCCCTTGATTTCCTTTCTACCCCCTGTAACCAGGAGACTCCTCTCCATTCTTGAGAGCAGAGCTTGGAGAGCTTTGAAATGGGGCTCACCTCTTCTGGCATCAAACACCCTGTTCCTTTTGCTCTCTTCAGCTTTCCCCAGCATCAGGCCCAATGCCCCAGCCTGGTAAGTAGGCCTGACACTGTGTGGGTAGTTAAGGCTTATCTTGCCTTTGGTAGGCAGGGAGATCCAGGCCTCAGAGGTGCTGGGTCCGAGCAGGTAGCTGGGCAGGGCCGTGCTGGGGTGGAGTGGGGTAGAGAAGGAGGAAGGGCAGCAGGAGCAGCTGCCTGGAAAAGAACATACTTTTCTCATGTTTTCCTTTTGATTGTTCAAAAGAACAAAAGCCTTTAAAAAAATCTCTCTGTCTCATTCACCTTAGCACCTGACTTTTCCAAAGGAATCCTTGTTTCTAGATTAAAGGCCCTCAGGTAAATCACCTTTTAAAAGGCCCTGTGGGAGCCACAAACCTCAGGGCTTTGGATGGGGAGATAGTTCCAGAGAACCCTGGGATCTTCTAAGGAACCCCTCCCCACAAAAGGCAGTGCTGCCAGTGGAAGTGATAAGTGTCCTGTCCCTGAAAAAAGTCGGAGCCCCTCTTTTCCTGGGTGCACTGGCCTCGGCTCTGCAGTCCTGTCTACTGCAAACCAGTGCTGGGCGATGAAGGCACTTAGGGGTCCTCTTCCCGTGAGACTTGTCCCCCAGGAATTCGGCCCTGAGCTCTGGGCCAGAGCACTCCTCAGCTCTGCAATCACCCAAAGGAAGGGAACACGGCTTGAAGCAGCAAACTTAGCAAAGGCCCAAGAGCCAGGTACAGAGGGCACATCTGGGATGCAGCACTTCTAACCATAGATACTCAGAAGTTTCTCATGTTAAATCTGCCAAAGTGCGAGATAGAATGGGCTCTCACTAATGAAGCCTAAGAAGATAGCCTTCTACACTGGCCAGGAACACTCACTCAAAGGAAACCCACTCTGTGGAAGTTAAACTAGGAAACTACATTCCACTCTTACAAAAGATTCTAAACATCCATCAGCAACTGAAAGAGCAAGTGAGATAAATCCTTCTAGGATGACATTTACCAAACCGATGTTCCACAGAACACTGTTAGGAAAGAATGTTAATAGATTCTGTTTTAAAATAAGGAGTGGTGGTGGTGTGTTGCACGTGGTGGGGGGGGACGTTTTCTTTCTTTTTTTTTTGAATTTTATTTTTTATACAGCAGGTTCTTATTAGTTATCTATTTTATACATATTAGTGTATACATGTCAATCCCAATCGCCCAATTCATCACACCACCACCACCCACCCACCCCACTTTCCCCTCTTGGTGTCCATACGTTTGTTCTCTACATCTGTGTCTCAATTTCTGCCCTGCAAACTGGTTCATGTGTACCATTTTTCTAGGTTCCACATATATGCTTTAATATATGATATTTGTTTTTCTCTTTCTGACTTACTTCACTCTGTATGACAGTCTCTAGATCCATCCACATCTCTACAAATGACCCAATTTCGTTCCTTTTTATGGCTGAGTAATATTCCATTGTATATATGTGCCACATCTTCCTTATCCACTCGTCTGTCGATGGGCATTTAGGTTGCTTCCATGACCTGGCTATTGTAAATAGTGCTACAATGAACACTGGGGTGCATGTGTCTTTTTGAATTATGGTTTTCTCAGGGTATATGCCCAGTAGGGGATTGCTGGGTCATATGGTAGCTCTATTTTTAGGTTTTTAAGGAACCTCCATACTGTTCTCCATAGTGGCTGTATCAATTTACATTCGCACCAACGGTGCAGGAGGGTTCCCTTTTCTCCACACCCTCTCCAGCATTTATTGTTTGTAGGTTTTTTGATGGCCATACTGACTGATGTGTGGCAATATCTCACTGTAGTTTTGATTTGCATTTCTCTAATGATTAATGATGTTGAGCATCCTTTCATGTGTTCATTGGCAATCTGTATATCTTCTTTGGAGAAATGCCTATTTAGGTCTTCTGCCCATCTTTGAATTTGGTTGTTTGTTTTTTTGATATTGAGCTGCATGAGCTGCTTGTATATTTTGGAGATTAATCCTTTGTCTGTTGACTGATTTGCAAATATTTTCTCCCATTCTGAGGGTTGTCTTTTCATCTTGTTTGTAGCTTTCTTTGCTTTGTAAGAGCTTTTAAGTTTCATTAGGTCCCATTTGTTTATTTTTGTTTTTATTTCTGTTACTCTAGGAGGTGGACCAAAAATGATCTTGCTGTGATTTATGTCAAAGAGTGTTCTTCCTATGTTTTCCTCTAAGAGTTTTATAGTGTCTGGTCTTTCGTTTAGGTCTCTAATCCATTTTGAGTTTATTTTTGTGTATGGTGTTAGGGAGTGTTCTAATTTCAGTCTTTTACATGTAGCTGTCCAGTTTTCCCAACACCACTTATTGAAGAGGCTGTCTTTTCTCCATTGTATATCTTTGCCTCCTTTGTCATAGATTAGTTGACCATAGGTGCATTGGTTTATCTCTGGGCTTTCTATCCTGTTCCGTTGATCTATACTTCTGTTTTGGTGCTAGTACCATATTGTCTTGATTACTGTAGCTTTGCAGTATAGTCTGAAGTCAGGGAGTCTGATGCCTCCAGCCCCAGTTTTTTCCCTCAAGACTGCTTTGGCTATTAGGGGTCTTTTGTGTTTCCATACAAATTTTAAGATTTTTTGTTTTAGTTCTGTAAAAAATGCCACTGGTAATTTGATAGGGATTGCATTGAATCTGTAGATTGCTTTGGGTAGTATAGTCATTTTCACAATATTGATTCTTCCAGTCCAAGAACATGGTATATCTCTCCAACTGTTTGTGTCATCTTTGATTTCTCTTATCAGTGTCTTATAGTTTTCTGAGTACAGGTCTTTTGCCTCCTTAGGTAGGTTTATTCCTAGGTATTTTATTCTTTTTCTTGCAATGGTAAATGGGAGTGTTTCCTTAATTTCTCTTTCAGATCTTTCATTGTTAGTGTATAGGAATGCAAGAGATTTCTGTGCATTAATTTTGTATCCTGCAACTTTACCAAATTCATTGATTAACTCTAGTAGTTTTCTGGTGGCATCTTTAGGAATCTATATGTATAGTATCATGTCATCTGCAAACAGTGACACTTTTACTTCTTCTTTTCCAATTTGTATTCCTTTTATTTCTTTTTCTTCTCTGATTGCCGTGGCTAGGACTTCCAAAACTATGTTGAATAATAATGGTGAGAGTGGACATCCTTGTCTCGTTCCTGATCTTAGAGGAAATGCTTTCAGTTTTTCACCATTGAGAATAATGTTTGCTGTGGGTTTGTCATACATGACCTTTATTATGTTGAGGTAGGTTCCCTCTATGCCCACTTTCTGGAGAGTTTTTATCATACATGGATGTTGAATTTTGTCAAAAGCTTTTTGTGCATCTATTGAGATGATCATATGGTTTTTCTTCTTCAGTTTGTTAATATGGTGTATCACATTGATTGATTTGCATATGTTGAAGAATCCTTCCACCCCTGGGATAAATCCCACTTGATCGTGGTGTATGATCCTTTTAATGTGTTGTTGGATTCTGTTTGCTAGTATTTTGTTGAGGATTTTTGCATCTATATTCATCAGTAATATTGATCTGTAATTTTCTTTTTTTGTAGTATCTTTGGTTTTGGTATCAGGGTGATGGTGGCCTCATAGAATGAGCTTGGGAGTGTTCCTTCCACTGCAATTTTTTGGAAGAGTTTGAGAAGGATAGGTGTTAGCTCTTCTCTAAATGTTTGATAGAATTCACCTGTGAATCCATCTGGTCCTGGACTTTTGTTTCTTGGAAGATTTTTAATTGCAGTTTCAATTTCAGTGCTTGTGATTGGTCTGTTTATATATATATTTAAAAATTTATTTATTTTATTTATTTATTTTTGGCTGCATTGGGTCTTCAATGGAGTGCATGGGCTTCTCATTGTCGTGGCTTGTCTTATTGTGGAGGACAGGCTCTAGGCACGCAGGCTTCAGTAGTTGTGGCACGTGGGCTCAGTAGTTGTAGCACACGGGCTTAGTTGCTCCGTGTCATGCGGGATCTTCCCAGACCAGGGCTCGAACCTGTGTCCCCTGCATTGGCTGTCGGATTCTTAACCACTGTGCCACCAGGGAAGCCCCTGGTCTGTTTAAATTTTCCATTTCTTCCTGGTTCACTCTCGGAAGGTTGTGCTTTTCTAAGAATTTGTCCATTTCTTTCAGGTTGCCCATTCTATTGACATATAGTTGCTTGTAGTAATCTCTCATGGTCTTTTTTATTTCTGTGGTGTCTGTTGTAACTTCTCCTTTTTCATTTCTAATTTTATTGATTTGGATCTTCTCCCTTTTTTTCTTGATAAGTCTGGCTAAAGGTTTTTCAATTTTGTTTATCTTGTCAAAGAACCAGCTTTTAGTTTTATTGATCTTTGCTGTTGTTGTCTTTGTTTCTATTTCATTTGTTTCTGATCTGATCTTTATGATTTCTTTCCTTCTACTAACTTTGGGTTTTTTTGTTCTTCTTTCTCTAGTTCCCTTAGGTGTAAGGTTAGTTTGTTTATTAGAGATTTTTCTTGTTTCTTGAGGTAGGCTTGTATTGCCATAAACTTCCCTCTTAGAACTGCTTTTCCTGCATCCCATAGGTTTTGAATCATCGTGTTTTCGTTGTCATTTGTCTCTAGGTACTTTTTGATTTCCTCTTTGATTTCTTCAGTGATCTCTTGGTTATTTAGCAACGTATTGTTTAGCTTCCATGTGTTTGTGTTTTTTACGTTTTTTTCCCTGTAATTCATTTCTAATCTCATAGCATTGTGGTCGGAAAAGATGCTTGATATGATTTCAATTTTCTTAAATTTACCGAGGCTTGATTTGTGACTCAAGATGTGATCTATCCTGGAGAATGTTCCGTATGTACTTGAGAAGAAAGTGTAATCTGTTGTTTTTGTATGGAATGTCCTGTAAATATCAATTAAATCTATCTGGTCTATTGTGTCATTTAAAGCTTGTGTTTCCTTATTAATTTCCTGTCTGGATGATCTGTCCATTGGTGTAAGTGAGGTGTTAAAGTCCCCCACTATTATTGTGTTACTGTCGATTTCCTCTTTTATAGCTGTTAGCAGTTGCCTTATGTATTGAGGTGCTCCTATGTTGGGTGCATATATATTTATAATTGTTATATCTTCTTCTTGGATTGATCCCTTGATCATTATGTAGTGTCCTTCCTTGTCTCTTGTAAATTTCTTCATTTTAAAGTCTATTTAATCTGATATGAATATTGCTACTCCAGCTTTCTTTTGACTTCCATTTGCATGGAATATCTTTTTCTATCCCCTCACTTTCAGTCTGTATGTGTCCCTAGGTCTGAAGTGGGTCTCTTGTAGACAGCATATATATGGGTCTTGTTTTTGTAAACATTCAGCAAGCCTGTGTCTTTTGGCTGAAGCATTTAATCCATTCATGTTTAAGGTAATTATCAATATGTATGTTCCTATTACCATTTTCTTAATTGTTATGGTTTTGTTTTTGTAGGTCCTTTTCTTCTCTTATATTTCCCACTTAGAGAAGTTCCTTTAACATTTGTTGTACAGCTGGTTTGGTGGTGCTGAATTCTCTTAGTTTTTGCTTGTCTGTAAAGATTTTGATTTCTCCATCAAATCTGAATGAGATCCTTGCCGGGTAGAGTAATCTTGGTTGTAGGTTCTTCCCTTTCATCACTTTAAATATATCATGCCACTCCCTTCTGGCTTGTAGAGTTTCTGCTGAGAAATCAGCTGTTAACCTTTTGGGAGTTCCCTTGTATGTTATTTGTCATTTTTCCCTTGTTGCTTTCCATAATTTTTCTTTGTCTTTAATTTTTGTCAATTTGATTACTATGTGTCTTGGCATGTTTCTCCTTGGTTTTATCCTGCCTGGTACTCTCTGTGCTTCCTGGACTTGGGTGGCTATTTCCTTTCCCATCTTAGGGAAGTTTTTGACTATAATCTCTTCCAATATTTTCTCTAGTCCTTTCTCTCTCTCTTCTCCTTCTTGGACCCCTATAACGCGAATGCTGTTGCGTTTAATGTTGTCCCAGAAGTCTCTTAGGCTGTCTTCATTTCTTTTCATTCTTTTTTCTTTATTCTGTTCTGCGGCAGTGAATTCCACCATTCTGTCTTCCAGGTCACTTATCCATTCTTCTGCCTCAGTTATTCTGCTATTGATTCCTTCTAGTGTATTTTTCATGTCAGTTATTGTATTGTTCATGTCTGTTCTTTAATTCTTCTAGGTCTTTGTTAAACATTTCTTGCATCTTCTCGATATTTGCCTCCATTCTTTTTCCGAGGTCCTGGATCATCTTCACTATCATTATTCTGAATTCTTTTTCTGGAAGGTTGCCTATCTCCACTTCATTTAGTTGTTTTTCTGGGGTTTTAGCTTGTTTCTTCATCTGGTACAAAGTCCTCTGCCTTTTCATTTTGTTTATCTTTCTGTGAACGTGCTTTTCCTTCCACAAGCTGCAGAACTGTAGTTCTTCTTACTTCTGCTGTCTCAGGGGGGCGTTTTCTATGGTCCAATAATTTTTTGAAAATGCTTCATAACTGAATTCTCCTCTTGAAGAGTCATAATATATATAAACGTATTAAAGGCTCTGAGAAGTACTGCTGTAAAGAAATCTGTTTAATTCTGTTTAACCCAGTATATCCCAAACAGATTTGACCAGGGAACTTTTTTCTACATGGAAAAAATGTTTGTATCTTGCATACACAGTTTTAGAAATTGCTGCTCAAAAAAAAAATCCTGGAAGAAATTGACATATGGAAAAAACTTTAAAATAATCTAATCCAGCACCACATTTTTAAGTGTGAAAAAATGAGAGGTTAATGAAATTGTTCTTTCTGAGTATTTGAGAGAATGGAACCCTTATCTCCTAATTCTTAGTCCCCCTGTTCCCATTTGCTGCTCCTCTAGCAGGTTCCCTCCTGTTGAACCAGTCCCAGGAAAATGAAGCAGGTTGAAGGAATAATCCTGTCACTTTGAGTGAGATGTTTGTATCTTATACATTTCTTTAGTTATTTTGTTATATCCGAAAATTCTGAATTTCCCTTTCAGCCTGGGATTTGTTGCATTCTTTTAAACAATGTGCTATGAAAATTTTTAGACATTCAAAGAGGTATAAAGAATAATATAATGAAAATCAGGATATCCACCACCCAGCTTAAGAAAAAACATCTCCAGTAGACTTGAAACCCTCTATCCTTCTGTGATCAAAGCTTCCTCCTTTCCTCCCTCCAAAGTAACCACTCTCTGGATTTGGCATTTATTATTCTCATGCATCTATTTATACTTTTACTATATATGTATGGGTCTTTAAGCAGCATATGCCACTGCTTTATGTGTTTTTAAAATGTATATCAATGGTATGTATTCTTTTCCAATTTGTTTTTTTCTATTCAATGTTATATTTGTGAAATTCATCCACGTTGTGATATGTGACTCTAGCTCATTCATTTTTCACTATTGTATAGTATTCCATTTAATGAATATGCCATGATTTATTTATCCATTCTGTAGTTGATGGACATTTAGGCTGTTTCCAGTTTCTGGCTCACAGTTAGGGCTACTGTGATCATTCCTGTGTAGATATTCTTATGTGACTATTGCTATTGGATATATATCTAGGAGGGAATTGTCCCGTTGCAGGGTATGAGAATTTTCACTTTTGGGAGATATTGTCAGATTGCTCTCCAAAATGGTTTACTAACTTATACCCCCACCAGCAGTGTATAAAGGTTTTAGATGTATTGCATTAATTGGTTCTTTCTTTTTCCCTTTCCAATTCCTATATCTTTTATTTCATTTGGTTTTCTTTTTTCTTTTTTTTTTTATTGGAGTATAGTTGATTGACAATGTTGTGTTAGTTTCAGGTGTACAGCATAGTGATTCTGTTATAAACACACACACACACACACATACACACACACATATTCTTTTTCATATTCTTTTCCATTATGGTTTATTACAAGATGTTGACTATAGTTCCCTATGCTATACAGTAGGTCCTTGTTGTTTATCTATTTTATATATAGTAGTGTGTATATGTTAATCCCAAACTCCTAATTTATCCCTCCTCCCCCGCTTTCCCCTTTGGTGACCATAAGTTTGTTTATTAGTTGGTTCTTATAATACAATTCTCCTCATGAGGATGCATCTCTGATCTTTCTTGCCACTGGAAAAGAAATTTTATTTCTCAAAATTACTTGACATCTACCTTCTCAGGAACACATTTCATTGTTTCCATTTGTAAATGAAGGGGTTGGCCTAAATAACCTCTAAGGTCCCTACCAGCTTGACAATCTGTGTTCCCATGAGTTATTCATTAGTGAGAGCATCTGAAGCAGAACCTTGGTTTTTGGTTACATTGCAGGAATTATTTTAGGAACACATAACAAGGTTTGGTACAAATGAAATGTGTGTCTTGTCTCTTAGTGCCATGCTGTCAGGTAGAAAGGCAGTGCTGTGAGAGGGAGGACCATCATGCAATGTCACCTTGGACTGGAGAGAGGAATCTGTAGCTCACAGGAAGGGGTCTTCTTTTCACTTCCCTGTTCTTTCCTGAGCCTCTCATGATTTAGAAGTCTTCCTTATTTATTTTCTTCCAAGAATAATAAATGATTGTTGTAAAAATTACATATATATATATATATATATATATATATATATATATATATATAAAATATGTACACACACACGAAGTGTATAAAGTCAAAATGAGGGTCCCCTTCATACAACTCTCCAGAAGCAATGTCGCTAAACAGTTTTGTATATCCTTGTAGGCTTTCTTTCTATGCATACACAGAAAAAAGGTTTTTTACAAAACTGGAGTTATACCAGACATGTTCATTCTGACACTTTTTTTTTTAACCTAAAATATATATCTTCAGCATCTGTTCAAATCAGTGAGCACATATCTACCTCTTTCTTTTTAACAGCTACATAATATTCCATAGCATGAGTGGCTGCAATAATAGAAAAGATTTGAGTACTTACTAGATGTCAGAAACTATGAATTAGCTCCTTACAACAAGGCTATGAAGTATGTCTTTTCGTTATCCCCTTTTTTACAGATGCAGGGACTGAAGCATGAAGTCAGGGAGCTTGTCCAAACCTGTGCTGTTAGGTCTTGGAGTCAGGATGCAAAACCTAGTGTGCTGGCTCAGAGCCCACACTCTTCACTGTTATGCGGTGCCGCCTCTCCGACACAATCCACTTAACCAGTCCCTTGTTGATGGACGTTTGAGTCGATTGCAGTTTTGCTATTGCAAACAATACTGTAGCAGACACCCTCATCCACTTCTGCAAGTAGGATAGGTTCCTAAACTTCTCCAGTTTATAGGTGGAAAGAGCTTATTCATTTGTTCAAAAAACATTTACTGAGCTCTAAGGCACTGGGAAAGCTCTGAGGTCAGACTGGGAGAGTTGACTAGCATTTTACTTCCCAGATGTCCTTGGAAGGTCATTTAAATGCTCTGTAGGATTTGCCAGCTGGGTGATACCCCAGACCCACTGCATTCTGTCCATTCTTAATTGCTTGTGTCTTTGCCTGGGTAGTGGCATATCTGAGTCAGCCCTTGGGCTCCCACCTGGTGGCCCATAGCCAAGAATCTTCCCTACTTACTAAGTGTCAGTGACCACAGTACCTCAGAGCCTGGGTTCTAGAATTTACAGAGGCAGAATAGTGTAGCAGTGAAGAACTTGTATTCTGAGACACACCAGCCTGGATGTAAATCCCATTTCCTCACCTCATAGTCACAATATCACTTTGAACAAGTTACTTACTGCCTATGTGCCTCCGTGTTCTTACCTGCACAATGCAGACAACAGTAGTAACTACTTCATAGGACTGTCCTGAGGAGTCAATGCTTGATGTATGTAGACTGATTAGTTAATATACGTAAAACATGGAATACAGTAAATTTTAACTGTTATTATTTATTTGACTGTGGAAAAGCTGCTACACCTTCCTTTCCATAAAACAGTTGAAGATGTCCATGGCACTTTGGTGAGGAGTGGGGAGGGAGGGAGAGAATAGCCGTTAAATAGCTAATGTACTCACACAGCTCCAAATTCAAAAGGTACAAAATGATATTCAGTAAAAACTATATCTCCTATTGGTGACATGGGGCTTTTGTGGGTGTGAGTAATTATTCTATTTCTCAACCCAAGCCATGATTATATGGGGATTTACTTTGTAATAATTCAATATATTTTACACATATGTTTTATGCACTTTTTTGTAAGTTATATTTCTCAGTTTTAGAAAGAGAGAAAATAAGGAAAAATCCCAAAGGAATGGAAGGAATTCTCCCATCTCTGTCTAGTAGCCACTTGACGCCATTCTCCAAAGGCAATCAATGTTAACGGGTTCTTTTCTATACTTCCAAAGATATTTTATTGCATATATAAGCACATATTTTCCTTTTTTTAACACTAATGTAAACTAACCATTTTATTTTTTTTCTTCTTTCCTTTTTACTTAAAAATATATCTTAAGAGATCATTCTATATTGGCACATAAATAGTTCTTAATTCTGTTTTTAACAGCTGTATAGAATTCCATTGTATGGATACACCATTATTTATTTAACAAGTCCCTTAGTAATGGACAGTTAGGTTCTTTGCAGTTTTTTTGCCATTTCAAGCCTTGCTTCAAATGCTAATGTTCTGTACACATCATTTCACACAAATGCAAGAAACGTGTATATCCAAAGTCCTTCTCTTCATGCCCCTTGGAATTTGTACCTACAAAGTTGAGGACCTGTACACTCACCTGTTTGGAGTTCAATTCAATAGATCAAGTTAGTTTTTGTCTCTTAATCCCATACCCCTATCTCACCTCTTCCTGATTCCCTCTCCCCACTGGTAGCCACTAGTTTGTTCTCTATATCTGTGAGTCTGTTTTCTTTTTGTTATATACACTTGTTTGTTTTATTTTTTAGATTCCACATATAAGTGATAACAGAGTATTTGTCTACACATAAAATAATTAAGCAACAAGGATATATATTGTACAGCACAGGGAATACAGCCATTAGTTTATAATAACTTTAAATGGAGTATAATCTATAAAAATACTAAATCACTATGTTGTACACCTGAAACTAATATAATGTTGTAAATCAACTATACTTTAATTAAGAAAATCAAGTCAGAAAACATTCACCGAGTGCCTGCTCTGTGCCTGGCTCTGTGTTAAAAATATGTGAGGTAGAAATAAATATTGGGCATGAATCTTGTCCTCTACCAGCCAACAAACTTGCTTTCATGCTGAAATCCTGGTATTCCACATATATTTAAAGCTTTTATCTCTGCCTAAGTTAAACAATGTCTCCTCCCTGAATCCTCCCAGAAGGGCCTGTATATGGCTTTGAGAACTAGGAAAAGAGTATTCCTATTGGGAAAAAGCCACAGCTTGGTATCTAGCAGGATCCCTAGGGGAGAGCACAGATGAGTTGGTTCCACGGCAAAAGCATCCTCCATACTACTTCATGCATCCAAAGCTTCTCTCTCACCTCAGCTCAAAAACATCCATAAATATATCCTATATCCCTCCAGCTTGAAGTGAACAGTTCCTACTCTGTGACCTCTCAGAGTATGATTTCTGTGCCCCACATAAGGTATGAATCATTTCTCCCCTGTGATACTTGTTTATATGTCTTATTTCCCACACTCGACTGTTTGGGTACCAAGCCAGATTCATCTCCAATTCCTCACATACTCTGCAAGTTAAAAGGAGGAATAGGAAGAGAACAATCAGTATGTACAGGTAGTAATTGGGACAGGATGGAAATAAATAAAGAGGCAGCAAGAAGAATCTTTATGTAGACCAAAGAGCGCTGGCCAGGAGTCAGGAGGTCCAGGTTCACTTGTGTCTCAGCATCTTCATCTGTCAGATGGGATCATAATTCTGGCTGGGCCAACCTTACCAGGTCCATTGAGGATCAAGAAAGACAGTACAGCAGGCTACAAAGGCATGCCCTACAAATACAGCAAATGCTAGCATTTTGATGTGTGGCAACTGTTAAACATTAACATTTTAGCAAACCAAGGTCTAGAGAGGTGAAATGACTTGTCACAATCAGTGGCAAAGTCTGAACATAACAGAAGGTAGTCATGCTAGTACTAGAAACAGTTTATTCCTTTTTGGCCTGTGTTGGGATTAGAAGATCTGAATTCCCTGATTCCTGGATTTGTTTTATTTTTATTTTGTGAAGCATCAAACTAACATCGGGTCAGTAGAGGAGAATAGGAAGGAAGGAATTTAATCTGTAGAGAGGTGAACCTCAAAAGAGAAAAAGGGATAGTTTATGAAAGAAAAACTACAACTGGCCACTAAAAATGTAAGGAAAAAGTTAAGCATTTCTAGTAATTAAGGATACAAAGTAATCCTCAAGATGCCATCTTCACTTACAAAATTGGCAAATATATTTTAAAAATAAGAATACTAACTGCCGGCAAGTGTGCTGGGAAACTGGCTCTCTCATACATTGGGGGTAGTACAAAGTGATCTAACTTTTTTCTAGGGCAATTTAGAAGTATGTATTACAAGTCTGGGACTTCCCTGGTGGCGCAGTGTTTAAGAATCTGCCTGCCAATGCAGGGGACACAGGTTCTATCCCTGGTCCGGGAAGATCCCACATGCCGCGGAGCAACTAAGCCAGTGCGCCACAACTACAGAGCCTGCGCTCTAGAGCCCATGCGCCACAGCTACTGAAGCCCGCGTGCCTAGAGCCTGTGCCCCACAACAAGAGAAGCCACCACAATGAGAAGCTGGCGCACTGTAACAAAGAGTAGCCCCCGCTCGCCACAACTAGAGAAAGCCCTCGTGCAGCAACGAAGACCCAACACAGCCAATAATAAACAAAGTAAATAAATTAAAAAAAAAGAAGTATGTATTACAAGTCTGAAAATGGTTCATGCCCTTTAATCCAGGAATTTTCCCTTCTAGGAAATTATCCTACGGAAAGAATCACAAATATGCACAAGGCTGTTCATTGCAGTGTCACATGTTTAATTGTTAAAATAAATTTTGGTATATCCATTCAGTGGGATAGTATACAACAATGATTACAGCTAACATTTATTGAACAGTGTGCCATTGCCAGACACTGTGCTAAGTTATTTAAATACATTATTAATTTTAATCGTTAGAAGTAGTCTACGAGGGCAGTCATCCCCATTTTACAGATGAGGACACTGAAGCTCAGAGAGGTTAACTTGTCCCAGGCCACACTGATATTAGGTTGAAGAGTGTGGGTTTGACCCTAGGTCTGTCTGATGCCAAAACCCATGGCCTCAACCATAGCACTCTAACAGCTTTGCAGCCATTAGAAATCATCTTTTAGAGGAATAGTTAGTGAAATTCTAAACTGATCATGATATAAAAGGCAAATAAAAAAAGCATGATACAAAATTATAAATATATAATAAATATATAAATAATATGATGACAATTTTATTTCCAAAGTGTAAGTATATATTTTTCACAGAAAAACTACCATAAGGATTCACACCTGTTAGTAATGGTTATCTCTGGATACTAGTATTATAGGTTATTTTTAGTTTCAGTTATGGTTTTCTATATTTTCCAGTTTTTCTATAAAGAACATGCATTACTTGTATAAAAAATATTAATGTAAAAAGAGGTCTGAAAGCAAGACTTTTGTAGCCATCATACTTACAATATGTCCATAGCAGTACTTCATTTTTGATCTGAATGATTAATTCTTTTATGTTGGTGTTGGATCAGAGGGGAGCCACCTTTTCAACCATCCTTTAGGGCAATCTCTTTGGGGATGAGGAACGATGTAGCTGTGTGATCTCTAGGGACTTTGACTACAATAAAGTGTCCTTCAGACAATAAATTCTTGCACCTTCATGATCTGTAATAGTCCCAATCTTTGGACCATAGCCCCATAAGGAGGAGGGAAGGGTACTTAATGTGAGGAGTCCACAGATCTTTAAATGTATACGTGTTTTTCTCACTCTGCAAGTGCTAAAAGTACAGCTACTATGTAGGTGTGAGTGGGTGAAGTGAGATTTTTTTATTTTAAGAAGAGGCCCTTATACCTAAAATGTTGGGAACCACTGAAATAGAGACTAAAAATGGTGGCTATTTAATCATCAGGATCAGGAATCAAAGATGTTCACTGCCTGCCCATTGGATCAAAGTTGGCACATCTTTGCCCAGCACTAAAAGATATCACTTTTATCATCTGTAAGCATTGTTTTAGCCACCCATCCTCATCACACTTGTGTACATTCACTAAACTGTCAGTTGGTCTGTACATTTAACTTTTTCATTCATGTCTTTTCTAAGCTTAGCTCTTGACATCAAAAGCTGAACATGTCTAAAGAATAGCTTATTACGGAATACTGCTCTCACCCGCCCCCGCCACACCAAATTTGCTTCTTCTCTTGTCTTTCCTTTCCTGCTGTTGGCAACATTATCCACCCAGCTCCCAAAATTAAAAACCTTTGACTCCTTCACCTCTCTCACCCTTCACCTCCAAGTGATCACCAAGCCCAGTGTGTTTTACCTCTTCAATGTAACTCAAAGCCATGTTCTCTGCTCCCTCTTCACTGCAACTGCCTTCCTATTTTGACAGCTCCTCAATGAGTTTTTGCCCAAGAGAATCTCTCCACAAGGTAGCCAGAGGCCTCTTTCTAAAATGCAAATCTAGTCATGTCACTCCCCTGCTTAAAGTCTTCAGTGCTTCCCTATTGTCTACAAGATGAAGCCTTAGAATCCTCTGCTTATCATTCAAGGCATGACTCAATCTGGCCACAGCCTCACCTGCTACTCCCCACAAGGCACCTACCTTGTACTCTGGTCACACCATACATTCTATTTTTGTGCTGTTTGGAATGTTCTTTTTTGTTTTATCTTCTCTGACTAATGGCAATCTGATTTCTCTTTTATGACTCACTTCAAGTATATTTCCTCTAAGGAGACTTTTCCTGACATGACCAGGTAGAACTCACCTCATCCATCCCTTCACTCCAACCCATAAATACTTCTACAATTAATGCAAGTAACAATTTATGGCTTGATTTTCCCCATGCCTGTTCTCTCTGTATGTGAACTCCTCAGGGACAGGCACCATGTCTTTTTCATCTCTGTGCCTCCCAAACTCCAGCCATACTGAACTTACTGTTCTCTGAACATGCTGTGCTTTTTTTGTGACATCCGCCTTTGCACAGGTGCGTCCCTCTGCTGGGAATGCATTTCTCCCTTTCTTCTCTTCTCTGCACAGGCAAACATCTACTCGTCCTTCAAGACTCATCTCAAATGCAGTCTCTCTGAAATCTCAGATAGAGTTAGTTGTTCTCCACTCTGTGCTCCCCTAGCCTTCTGGTCAAACCTCGATTATAGCATTTGCCACATAAGTGTTTTATTATCATTATCAGCTTATATGACTGCCTCCCTCCTTCTCCCACACCCCATCCCCAGGCAGTGAAATCTCAGCATATCATCTTCGTGTCTCTAGCACAAAGCACAATAGAGAAACAATAAATACTTCCTTGATCAATAATTAAATCAAATTTTTATGGTACATGATAGCCTGGGAAAAACTATTGGATAGGTCAGTAAGCTTTGAATACTTATTTACATAACTGGTCAAGGCACCTCTAGGGAAGTGGTGGATTTGCAGTCCTTTTCTAGATCTTGACTCTAAATTTCTCCTTGTTACTCTTCCAGGTGCTTATGCTCAACCGTTGGTGCACTGCCTATCCTCACTCCCCCATGAGCCTCGGTTCTGATGCAACCTATGGTCATGCAGGGATGCCCTTACACCCTCCCACGATGTCATGAGTGGCGGGCAGCTGACCACTTCCATCACAGCAGCAGCCTCCGAAGCACCTGCCCCCAGCCTCAGGTAAGAGGTCGAGAGCAAAAGAAAGACCTGTAGAGACAGGGTGGACACAGGATCTGTGTGTGATCTTGTGGGTATCCATGCTTCCTAAGGCTCAGGGGTACTGTCCATATACATGAAACCTCTTGGACAGCACGGGGCCTCCTTTGGCCCATCCTTGTCACTCATGAGGCCTTTTATGGGGGGCATGGGGCAAAGGAAGTGTGTTGAGCTGGACAAGCCAAAGGGCCCACAATGGCTGAGGGGGCTGGTTTTATGTTAACATCCCAAGGGAGGTCCTAGAAAAGCATGATCCTTCAGGATATAGCCAAGGACAAGACAGGACCTTCCTTTGTCTTGACTTCTCTGTGGCTTACCTCATATTCTGCACCTGCAGAATATTCCCTCTCATTCTATTGGCTCTTCTTCTCAAGTCCCTAGTCTTACTCGCAGTGGGTTAACCCCACTAAGGCTCCCCTGAGTTTCATACTGGCCTCTCCTGTCTCTCTCCTCCCCTAGAAGTGGAGTGGTGGTGCTGCGTGTGCCCACCTGCATACATTCTAGGTGGTCAGAGTATGTGTGAGAGGCAGTAATCCCAAGAGGGCAGCCCCCTTTCCTGACAATAAGGGAGGTCCAAGGGAAAGCTGACTAGACAAGAGAGAAGTATCAGCATACTTTGGCTTGCCCTACAATGCATTGGGGTCCAGAGGCCATGGGAGTGTGTGAAAGTACTATGTTTCTTAGTATCTCACAGATGGGCTGTGGCGCTGAGTCACTATTCAGCTGCAAACAGCAGCTGAATATACAGGGAGGAGGAAGAGAGAGACACGGATGGAGAGCTGGCATGGATGGAGAATGTAGGTGCTGGGGAGCCCATTTGGGGGAGAATAATGGGAGAAAGTCAAGGTCCAGAGAGGCATAAGACCCAGGTCCTCCCAAGCTGTTTTCACATGTCTAGCCAGAGACAATTTGCTGCTTGTAACATATTCTCAAAGTCAGTGTCAACTTAGAGTCCCCCTGTGCACCTACCCCTTCCCCAGACTGGGACTTTCAGAGGGTTGAGGGATTGAGAAGCATGGGTCCTTCCATAACGCTTGCCCTGCTCATTGCCCACCCCTCCAAACTTCTCCACCCGGCAACGGGACCTGAGGGCTTCATTTTGTGACAGAGAATGGTGAGACCAAGCCCTCTCCTCGGTCACTGTCTAGTTTCTTCTCTTCCTTCTCTATGGCTCTGACTTTGTCTTAAAGTTTCAAGAGATAAGGAGAGAGCCCTATGGGGAGTGGGGAGTGATAAGCAAACATCTTGGCCACAAAAGCCAGAAGTAGAAGGCTATTGATAGGGAAAGAAAACTATGATTATTCATTATTTGCCTATTGTGTGCCTGGTTCTGCCCCAGGGGACTTGAGATTATTAGGGGGAACTCGGAGGGGAGAACAGGGTGATGGAGCATAGTAAAGGAGCCAAATGGGGGCATAGGAAACTGAGAGGAAGGCTGGAGGGAATGAAAGGCTAGCATGGGTGGAGCCCAGCTCATCGTGGGCGCTTCCATCAGAACCAGACAACTAGGTTGTGGCTGGATCACAAGAGGCCATTTCTAACTCTGGGGCATTCCCAGTCTGGGGGACTCTGTGAGACTGGCTTGGGACCAATTATCCCAGCATAAGCCAAGCTGCGACCCAGAGCTAGAGCCACTCCCTGCTCTTGGCCTGCTATCCCCTGCCATCCCCCATCCACCCCGCAAGGCTCTACCCCGTAGCCCCAGAAAGGGTCAGGCAGCTGCTCTAACTATTCCTGTAGGTGGGCCTCAGCATGGAAACAATGTGGAACTGTGGAAAGCCCAGAAGACTCTGTGGGAGATAAATGAGGATTGGAACAGAACCCTTTTTGGTCAAAATGAAGTGTTTTGCCTCAGTGCTTAGGGGTGGGGGCCCAGCTCGGGAATGTTAACCTTTCTCCAGCCAAGTCTGCTGGCAAAGGAGAAGAGTGGCCACCTCCAGAAGGGGCCCTGCCCCTCAGGCCAGGGACCTAGGACAGCACAGGCAGGGCACAGGAGCCTCCCTGGCACTGGATCCCTGCATGGAGTTTCTGGGTTCCCTCTTGCCCTCTCCCCACCCTGCAAAAGTCCAGGGGGGGGATGCCCATTGACCATCCATCTCCCCCTGGCCTTAGAGTGCAGGGGGAGGTCTGTGGGGACAAGTCTCTCCCTCTTCTCTCATTTTCACTGCGGGCTTGGGTCAGTCTTCTGCTGCCCACCTGCCCAACCACAGCTCTGTCCCCAGGTGTGCCACACACATCTCTCACTGCCTCTGAGGACGCTTACTTAGTCAAGGACAAGGTTTATCACCAAGCTCATCATCCTTCCAGACCTTGGGGAAATTGCTTACCAGAGGTTTGTCACCAAAGCAGTCTGATCCTTTCCTTCACCTCAGGGGGTGGGGGTGGAGGCAGAGTGAGTCCTTTGTGTCTTCCAGGGAAAGGGAACATAAATCAACAGAAGCTCCCCTCTTCGTGCCCCTCCTCAGCACCATGGAATGCTCAGTCCCACTCTCACCATCCTTGCCAGTCTGGGAGGGCCCTCCTGGCCCCGGTGTGGCGGGCCCAGTTGGGAGTGAGCCGGAATTCCCCAGGGACAAAGCCCTGATTCACCGTCTGGAGTCCTGACATAGCCGCCCCCTCTGGATTCCTGGGGGGTCAGTAAACAAACAGGGTGACAGATCCCGCCTCCTGGCCTGGCTCAGCTTTGCCCACCCTCCCTGAGGGAGCCTGCTCAGAGCCTGTCGGGACTCTGCCTTTAGCTCACCAGGCACTGGGTCCTGATTTGTGTGGAGGGATCATCATGGAGCTGTCCAATCCCGCAACTGGGTCCCCAGGCGGCACAGGTAGGGTCCGCTCCCGGGGACGCAAGGCAACTGAACTCAGAGCTTTGCCCCAGAGCCTGGCTGCTCTCCCGCTTCTCCTTCCGTGTGTGGCTGCGAGCTGTGGGTTCTTTTTTAAATCTTGAATATTTTTTTATTCTATAGATTGGGCATCATTAATTTTATCAACAGATATTTATTAAGCACCTACTATGTGTTAAGCACTTCGAGCTGTGGTTTGAATGGGATGATTGGTTTCCCAACTTCCGGAGAGTCTTGTGTGGGGAAGAAGTATGGTTTGGGGGCAAGGGGAGACAAAAGGAGGTTCACCCACCAGGACCGTGTGCTTTCCACAGAAGGTGAGGAGGTAGACAGGCAGGAAGGCAGGTGGGTTTCCCGAGGCTGAGATTTCCTCTCCACACTCCCCTGCCCTCCACCCACTTCTGCCCCTGGCTGCGCAGGTCTGGCACTGCGTTGAAGGTAGCTAACTCCTGAAGGGCTACTTGGCACAACCTACACTCTCCCAAACCCCATAATACCCTACAGGGTGAGCAAGTGACGGGCTCTGAACTTGACGGCCCAAGGCAAGACTTTGGCAGGCTCCACAGCTGGTCCTCTTAGCTGTCGGCTCTGGTCAGAGTCCTTTGGCGATCAGGACCCAGAATGCTGCTTTAGCCCTTTCGCAACCCATGGAAGATGAACAGTGCTCTTTAGGACTCTTTCCAGCCTTCCTGACTGTGGCGGGAAATGCGAGCGGGGAAGAGGAAGAGGGGGCACCAAGGCCTAGATTCACTTGGAAGTAGGACATCTACCACTGATGGCTCTCTCTGGCTGGTCTCTCTCTCTCTGGAACTTTGTGGGACAGCCCTTCAGCTTTCTTTTCCAGAAGGTTGGCTAAACTGTGGAACACTGAAGTAAGAGCTGCAGCTCACATTGATTGCCATGGTTGCCTGTGTTTGTTTGGGCAATTCTGAGCAGCTCTTACCTAACACAAATACTTCCAGGGTCCCATCTGGGCAGTAGTCCTGGCAAAATTTACAATAATAAGAGTGATAATGATAGGAGTCAGCAGTTAAAAGTGACCGACCTGTACCAACAGAGGACCTTGCCATGAACAGAGCCACGGAGTCATCCTTTCTCTCACCCCCCTACCCCTGAACACACCCCAGAACCAGCCCTTCTCTCCCTCTGTTCACACTTGTCCCACGCTTGGCTTGGTGCAGACCAGGGTGTGGCACACTCCAGGGATCACAGAGGTGTCTTTCTGTCCAGGTTAGAGCTGCTGCCACCACCCCTGCGCCTCCTCACGATGGTGCTGGGGTGCCCTACCTAAGCCCAAAGCTATTCAACGGGTCTGTTGGTGCCGCTGGACCCCGGGAACCACCAGCCATGAACCTGTGTTGGAATGAAATCAAAAAGAAGTCGCACAGCCTCCGGTAAGGCCTGGCCCCTCGAAACAGGGGCTTTAGGGAGTTGTCTGGGACGGTGTTGTTGGGTTCCTCTTGCTGCTGTAGCTCACCATCCTCTTCTCAGCCTTCTCGTCAGCCTCACCCTCTGTTTCTCCTCCTTTTCCTTCTCTGGCACTGGGGGAAGAACACTGGGTCAGAAGTCAGGAGACTTGGATTTGAACCTCAGTCTTGAATAGCTGTTGTCACCTTGCATAATTGGTTTGAGTAATCTCTGAATTTTAGCTTCCACTTGTTTGGATTTTTTTAAAGGAAAAAAGCTGAGTAGAAGAATAATAGTTGTCCTAACTATCTCCCAGTGTTGTTGTGAGGACTCAAATAAGATATGAAAATGCTTTCTGAACTTAAGAGCGCTGATGTATAAATGGAGGATGTGATTACTGCCTCCCCCTCTTCCTCTCATAACTGTCCTCCATCTTGGTAGATCTCATCTGCTCTCTTTCCCATCTTTTTATCCCTCTATTCCTATCTATTGCTTATCACCCACCCATGCCTCCCCAAACTAAGGGCGAATCAGTAAGAGCCTGAAGGCAACTTCTGTATCAGTTGTTCCTCTTTCCTCTACCCTTCTCTATAACCCCTGACGCCTCCACCCCCCACACACACTTTTCCTCTCTACTCCCTATCATCAAAGACCAAGCTCCTGGCTTCTGGTGGGTTCTGGTGGGGATGAAGAGTGTGGAGAAATTGAAAGAATGCAGGCTCTGGAATCAGACAAAGCTGAGTTCAAATCATCACTGTACCAGTGACTTAACTGTGTGACCTTGGACAAATTACTTAACCTCTCTGGGCAATAGCAGTGCCTACCTCACGAGGTTGCTCTGAGAATTAGTGGAAGCAAAAATGTAGGTAAAAGGCTTGGCCCAAGTGGTAGGGACGCAATGACTAGTTAGCACTGTCGGCTGAGGGGAATGGGCTCGATGGCTGCACACAGCCTGGGCTGGCCTCTGGCTTCCTACCACTTGGACCTCAGCTCATGGCTCATTTGCGGGGGAAGGCAAGCAGAGGTGATTATGCGGTACCCATTTTCCTCCTTCCATATGTCAAACTTCTAGCTTATGCTGTCCTCATCCTTTGGGACCCCTGGGCTGCTTGTATTTGTATGCAGCCTCACACACGTGCGTGCCCAAACTCAGCCACCTGACACGCCCTTTCCACCTACTGCATCCGCTTCTGCTCAGAAGGCAGCCTCCAAGAAGCCTCTGAGGATGAGCAGTTTGGCATGACTTGAGGTCCTCTAGGACAAGAGGGCAACGAGACAGCTGTCACCTCTAAAGGCCTTGCTCAGTTCGCTACCCTTCCCAGCGTGATGCTGGGCACTCAACTGAATTAACTGACGTCTGCCAAGTGTTTTGGTACCATACTCCCTCTGGAGGTGCCTTGAGAGCCTTTGTGGGTGGGTCAGAGGGAGGGCTCCGGGCCTCCTCCCACTTCGACCAGAGCAGCACCTCTTTCATCTGTTTATATATTAAGGTTCCACGTATGTATTTGTTGGGGAAAAATGTTTTGCAACTTAACAAGAGGATTGAAAATCACTGGTCTTACCATTGTGTGCAGCGCCCGCCTAGAGGCCTTCTCAGATCACAGTGGAAAGCTTCAGCTCCCTCTCCAAGAGATTATTGACTGGCTCAGCCAAAAGGATGAGGAATTGTCAGCTCAGCTGCCCCTACAAGGGGATGTGGCCCTGGTGCAACAGGAGAAGGAGACGCACGCGGTAGGTTAGAGTTACAGAGGCCGTGGTGTGTAGCCTCTCCATCGGGAAGGGATCTCTTCTGCAACACCCTGACTGATGGATGCCCAGTCTCTGCTTAGATGCTTAAAGTCACAGGAAGCTGTGTACAGTCCTACTGGTCTGTGGATAGTACTCCAGAGAATAAGTCAAATCTTTCCCCTCTATTCTTCCCATCAAATATGGACCTCCCTTAAAATTCTGCCCTGATTTGTAATGGGGACATGGGAAAATGAACATAATATAATATTAAGTGAAAAAACACAGGATACAAAACTATATACAGGTGGATCTCAACTGTATAAAAATCGATATAGATGTGTATGTACGTATACACGTGCATACAAACAGAAGAAGGAACTGTATCAAAATCTTCACAATGGTTAAATCCAAGTGATGAGATCAGAGTTCTTTTTAATTTTCTTCTTCATACTTTTCTGAGATTTCTAAGATTTCTGTGACATATATTACCTCTATAATCAGAAAATAACAACATGCTTCTTAAAATGAATCCATAATGCACCAGAAGGAATGATAATTATGTGATGTGACAGAGGTGTTAGCTAATGGCAATCATATTACATAAATGTTTGAAATCAGTATATTGTGCACCTTAAACTTATGCAATGTTATATATCATTTATATCTCAATTTAAAAGATGAATACAGAATGGAATACCATACAACAAGAAAATAAACTATAAATGTGTGCCACAGCATGGATGCATCTTAAAGACAATAGGCTGAGTGAAAAAAGAGCCAAATACAAACAAGAGCACACACTGTATGATTCCATTTATATAAAGTTCAAAAATGGGCAAAATTAATCGGTGGTGTTACAAGTCAGGATAGTGGTTACCTTGGGGGTGGGGGGAATGAGAGAGTGACCAGAAGGGGTCATGAGGGAGCCTTCCAGGATGCTGGTGGAGTTCTGTTTCTTTATCTCAGTACTGGTTACAGAGATTGAATCACTTTATGGAAATTCATTGAGCTGTACACTTTTGATTTGTATACTCTTATTAGTGTATATTTCAACAAAAAAACTAATTAAAATTTTAATATAAATCTTGCCCATCCTGGCTTTGATTTCTCTAAGCCCCTCACAGAGGACTTTCTGAGTCTTCCAGAGAACCAAGATTCCCAGCACCAAATCCCCACATTTCACTCTACCTTGTGGCGTAGACAGACCCATTTCAGAGTAAATAGACCTTCCAGTGTCAGAGTTATTCTTCTGCCTAAGGAGAAGACTGCTCCTCTTTAGTCTGAGTAGCCCAAAGATACACGATAACGCCAAAGGATCAAGCTGCACTGAGGAGAAGATTGTCGATTGCAGGATGGATTTCAAAGCAATTGAAAGACTTTCCTTCCCCATTGACCACGTTGCTAACTTCACAGGCCTTTATGGAAGATGTCAAGTCTCGGGGCCCCTATATCTACTCTGTGTTGGAGTCAGCTCAGGCCTTCCTCTCCCAGCACCCATTTGATGAATTAGAGGAGCCTCGCTCTGAGAGCAAAGGTGGGTGATCTTCCTCTCTTTCATCTTCTTCTTTAGCTGTGAACCATTAAACACCTTCCTGCCCTCCCCAAACTCATTTTCTCAGCTGTTACCTAGGAGGATAATTTTCTCCTAGCAGTCCAAAGTTGGGAAGAAGCCAGATTCACACTATAAGAGAAAGCAAAGAGAACAGAGCCTGGAGCAGGGGAGATGAGCGTGTGGCCTAAAGCTGTATGTGGCTCTCTGGAGTATCATGTGTGGCCATTTAATAAGGCATGAAAAAGAAAAAAAAAAGACTCAAATGCATTAAACTAACTCAGTAAGTAAAAGTAGTAGTATGTCCTTTAAAAGCATACTGCTTTATTACAACATAGAGAGGCATGTGGCACTGCTGTAATCAACCAGAAAATAAAAAACCTTTCAAAAACATCTAAAAAGTTTGGTGATTGCATTTGAAAAGAAAACTGATCGTGGCTCTTTAATTCTGACCCTGGTGAGTTCTTGCCCCCTTTCATCAATAGAGCGGGTCACTGTAGGTCTAGGTTTAAATAAGGCAGCAGGGTGGGATCCGTGGTGCTCAGGTCTGAGTGGTGGCCCAGCATGCCCTCTTCTCCAGAAAGAGGCTTCAACCCTCTGAGATTGGTTATGTACAGCCTGAAAGGACCCTTTGTTAATGCAGCCCTTTGTCAATGCTGTTGACCCTCTCAGTTTACCTCGAGCCCCTCCTACTGAGTACTAACTAGTACTCAATTTACTGTCCAATGGGCCTCAGATAGAATGAGCTCAAGAGAGCAGGACAGTTCCAATTAGTCTGGAGTTTGGGGGCTCTGAATCTACTTCTGAGGGGAGGTCTGAGGGAGGAATTTAGGAGCCTAGGTGGAAAGGCTGGGCAAATTATACTAACCTCTCCTTTGTTGGGTCTTCATAAAATACCTCCCTTTTTTGGAAGGAAGTGGGCAGCAGACACTAATGCAAAATCACATTCCAAGGTCATGTGAATAGGACTCAATGATTTGCCTCACTACACGTCTTAAATATTTTACTCACTCTTTACCTTGCCCATTTTTTAAGAATATGAGGAAATCCTCATGATATAATAAGTGGAAAACACCAGTATGGTCTCTTGACTGTGGTGGTGGGTCCACGAACCTACACATGTGATAAAATCGCATAGAACAAAACACACACACACACACACACACACACAGAAATGAGTACAAGTAAAATTGGGGAACTCTGAACAAAATCGGTGGATTATGTCAATGTCAATATCCTGGTTGTGATATTATACTGTAGTTTTGCAAGATGTTACTATTTGGGGAAACTTGCTAAAGGGTAAATGAGATCTCTGTATTCTTTCTTTCTTTCTTTCTTTCTTTTTTTTAAGAATTTAGGCAGGAGCTGGAAGTGATGTGAGACCACAGGAAAGCTTTATTTATTTATTTAAATTTATTTTTGGCTGCGTTGGGTCTTTGTTGCTGTGTGCAGACTTTCTCTAGCTGCGGCGAGTGGGGGCTACTCTTCGTTGCGGTGCATGGGTTCTAGGCATGTGGGCTTCAGTAGTTGTGTAGCGAGGGCTCTAGAGCGCAGGCTCAGTAGTTATGGTGCACGGGCTTAGTTGCTCCACGGCATGTGGGATCTTCCTGCACCAGGGATCAAACCCATGTCCCCTGCATTGGCAGGCGGATTCTTAACCACTGTGCAACCAAGGAAGTCCCTCTGTATTATTTCTTATAATTGCATGTGAATCTACAACGAACTCAAAATAACAATTTTAATTTTTTAAAAAGCTGAATCTTCAAAAGGAGCTCAACTCTGAAAAAAATGTATTTGTGTGTGTATGAATATATATACACATGTACACGCACACACACACACACACACACACACACACACACACATTTTACAAAGGGCTATCTGTCTCTGTCTTTCCATGGGCTATCCTTGCCTGGCTGGCCTGACCTGACTTCGTGCCTGCCCTTGCAGATACCTCTCCCAGACAGCGGATCCAGAATCTTAGCCGCTTTGTGTGGAAGCAGGCAACGGTGGCCAGTGAACTATGGGAGAAGCTGACAGCCCGCTGCGTGGACCAGCACCGCCACATTGAGCGCACTCTGGAGCAGCTGTTGGAGATCCAAGGGGCAATGGAGGAATTAAGCGCGACTCTGACTCAGGCCGAGGGAGTCCGAGCCACTTGGGAGCCCATTGGGGATCTCTTCATTGATTCACTTCCTGAGCACATCCAGGCTCTTAAGGTATGCAGGCCCCCTCCCCTGGCTACAGTCCACCCCGGGACCAGACGTTCCTCCCAGACCCTGACAGTGTTCCTGCTGCTGAGGCTCCATTGTTGCCCTGGACTTCAATAGGGTCTCTCCCAGTTTCCGTGCTAGATTTGGGGGCTGGTTTAGCTGAAGTCTCCTCTGTCCTTCTACTGTCTTCTCTTTCCCTGGTGTCTTCTGAGAGTAGAAAAGGAAGAGGATAAGGACAATGCCCCCCCCCACACACCTTAGTCTGGTTGCCCTAAAAGGCAAGCACTGAGGTTGCGCTATTAAAACAAAATGACTAATGGTTCCTCTTTCCTATTTTCTACCTACTGTGGCACTTGGGTTTTGGTTCTATAGCTATTCAAAGAAGAATTCTTCCCCATGAAAGATGGAGTGAAGTTGGTGAATGATCTGGCCCATCAACTTGCCATTTCTGATGTGCACTTGTCAATGGAGAACTCCCGGGCCCTGGAGCAGATCAACATCCGGTGGAAACAGCTACAGGTAAAAGAGAAGCCTGGAGTGAGGCATGAGGAAAAGGCTTGGTATAACTAGGCTTGGGGGGAACTTACCCAGGCCCAAAGGAAGTGAAGGGGCATTGAAATGGGATCTATGTGGGAAAAGAGTTGTAGAGAATTTGGGGCCAGGAAACAGGCTTCCCAACCTCTAAACTGCAGGAAGTGATTAAAATGGTCTGAGAGGGGCCTGTCTGCCCCTCAGGGTAGACAGGGGCAGATGAACGGTGACTGTGGCCTGGAATTAGGGATGCTCTTCTCCGACCCCTGGGAGTGCCATGGGAAGGCTAGGATTTCGGCGAATGGTGGGAGGATCTGGAACTGGAGAAGAGGCAGCCTCTGAGGAAATTCACAAAGATTGCCAGAGGCACGTGGAAATCCTACCCTGTATATCTGGAATGAGTCCACTGACTTCTTGCGTCTTCTTTCCATAGGTGTCAGTTGGTGAGAGACTTAAGCAGCTCCAGGATGCCCACCGGGACTTTGGGCCTGGGTCACAGCACTTCCTCTCCTGTATGTGAGACAAACTGGGCTTCACTTGGTAGAAACTCAGCCACCTTCCAAGAGGGTCTACTCTTGTCCCTTGGGGGCCTGGTGGGAGCGCAGTGTACCTTGGCATCTAAGAAGCAGTAGGATAAAACAGTGTAGTATAGTGGTTAAAAGGACAGGCTCTTGAGTCAGAGAGACCTGGATCTGAGTCACAGCTGCTCGACTTTATATCTGTGCAAGCTTGAAAAAAATAGCTTAACCTTTTTGAACCTCAATTTTGCCATATGTAAAAAGAGGGAAAATATTACATAGCTGATAGAGTTATGGGAATTAAATGACTTTATTGTTCCAACAATATTTCTTGATGGCCTACTGTGGGCCAGGTACTGTTCTAGGTACTGGGGCTACATCAGTGAACAAAACAGACAAAAATCCTTGGACGTGGAGAGCTTACATTCTACAGGAGGAAGCCAGACCATAAACAAATAAGTAAAATATATATAAAGTCAATCGGTGACAAGTGCTATGGAAAAAAAGTAAAGCAGGGAAGACGTGAATTAGGGAGTGCTGGACTTAATGAGGGAGGCAACTGAGTGGAAACCTCAAGGAGGTGAAGGAATGAGCCATGTGGATATCTTAGGGAAGAACAGAGGGAACAACAACTTCCAGGACCTTAAGGCAGGGGCATACCTGAGGGACAGCAAGGAGGCCAGTGTAGAAGAGAGTGACGAGGGGAGAGAGCAAGAGGTCAGAATGGGGGCAGGAGGCCAGAGCACGGAGGGCTTGGAGGGATATGGTAAGAACTTGGGATTTTATTCTGAATGGAATGGAGAACGATTGCAGGGATTTGAGCAGAGGGATGACATGATCCGACTTATGTTTTAACAGAGTGTGGGGGGGCAAGAGTGGGAGGAAGGAGACCTATTAGGATGCATATTGCAACAATCTAGATGAGGGATGACGGTGACTCAGATCAGGGTGGCAGCAGCGGAGATAGTGGGAATGTACAGATATGAAAATTAGATAGGCACACAGAGCATTCAGCAGAGTATCTGGCACATAGTAGGAACTTAATGTTAATGGTGATTAGAACTATTAAATTATAATCACTGGCATGCAGATATACCTGCAGAGGGCTCTTGTACCCAGGGAAACTGCAATGAGGAGGTTGGCCAGGTGACTGAGCCTCTCCTGGAGCATCCGGATGTTAAAGACACAGAGCAGAGAGAGACATCCTTTTCCAGAGTTCCTCACTAGAGAGGAGTGAGCAGTCCCATTCCCCATTGTCCCACAGGACTGAGAAGCTTGACCTTCTGAGGGAAGGGCTTTGAGCCCCATGAGGAAAGTTGGGTCCATTTCATATCCACAGCAGCACACCAGCTGCCTTCTGCTGAATGGATAAAATGGCAGACAGCTCAGGGAGAAGATAGGGTGGCCAAGGCTACCTGTTCATGCCCTTGTCATGTCTCTGGCACATGAGGGTATCAGTGACAACCTCTTCTCCTTCCCTCACCCAAACGTCAGGGAGAGAAGTGTGTTCATTAAAAGTGTTTACCCCATGCTCAGGGGCTGTTAAGAGCTGGCAATGAGAGTCAGGCATCCCCTTTTGGGCTTAACTACTTCTTTGAGAGGATAGAGCAGGGGAGTAACCAGGGGCCTGAAGAGCATTAGTGGTCAGCTTCTTTCTCTTTCTCTTCTCCCTCACCAGCCTCTGTTCAGGTTCCTTGGGAAAGAGCAATTTCACCCAATAAAGTTCCCTACTATATCAAGTGAGTGACCGTCTGAATCGGAAATGGGTCAGTCACCTGCCCACCCCCTCCTTTTCCTGTCTTTTTTTCTATCTATCCCTCTCACCCCTTACCTGTTGGGATTCCTCCATCCACTCCAGTTTTTCCTCCTACTCATCTCAAGAGCTCAAGATTCTACCTGGTAAAGGTGAACCCTTGTGCTTTGGGATCCTCCGGGTTCACCCTCAGATCCTGCTGCTCCTTGCATCCAACCTATCGCTGAGGGGTGCGTGCATGTGTGTTTGAGGGGTTGGGGGGTGGTATAGACCCTGGCACTATTGATGCTTTTGTTTGTAGCCACCAGGCTCAGACCACATGCTGGGACCATCCCAAGATGACTGAGTTATACCAAACCCTAGGTAAGAATTCAAGGTTCCTGTATAGTGTGGAGATCTATACAGTTGCCTTTGTCCTATAAGAATATAAGGGAGTAGTATTCCATTGTGTGTGTGTGTATATATATATATATATATATATATATATATATATATATATATACATACTATATCCTATTTATTCATTCATCTGTCTACAGGCACTTAGGTTGTTTTCATGTCTTGGCTATTGTAAATAGTGCTGTGATGAACATAGGAGTGCATATATCCTTTTGAATTAGTGTTTTTATATTCTTTGAATAAATACCCAGAAGTGGGATACCTGGATCACACACACACACACACGCACTCAGCCATAAGAAAGATGAAATCTTGCCACATGTGACAATACGGATGGACCTTGAGGATATTATGCTGAGTGACATGAGTAGAAAGACAAATACCATATGATTCCATTTATATGTGGAATATAAAAAGAGACAATCAAAATAAATGAACAAAACAAAAACAAACACATAAATACTGAGAACAGAGTAGTGGTTACCAGGGAGGAAAGGGTAGGGGGAAGGTGAAATGGGTAAAGGGGTTCAACTGTATGGTGACAGATGGAAATTAAATTTTGGTGGTGAGCACTTTGTAGGGTATACAGCAGTAGAAATAAAATGTTGTTCACATGAAAGTTACAAAATGTTATAAACCAATGTTACCTCAATAAAAAAATAAATTAAAAAAAAATAGAAGGGAATCCTATTCAACAAGCAGGTGAGGGTGGAAGTGAGTCCTTGTCCTTTTTCCAGTAGCCTTCTTTCCTTTCCCCTCTGCACCTCCCTCAACTGGAAGCTCTATACTCTCCCTGAACGATTTTATCATCACATTAGGTAATTATGCTTATAGATGTGTACTAGATCTTCTTTGAAAGATACTATCCAGGCTACGAATATGACTCTCATGTGCCTTATCTTTGACTGCCAAGAGAGACTCCTATTATGTTGTAAATTTCACCCATGTTGATGCATGTGACTATAGTTCATTCATTTTCCCTGCCGTGGAGTGTTCCATTGTATATACCACAGTTTCCTCAACCATTCTACTGTTGATGGACATTTCGGAGCTAACAAGAACTGTGCTGCTTGGTCAAACAAACAAACAAAACATGTGAAAATCACTGCTCTAGTATATATAGCTGGCTGGGTCGTAGAATATATGAATGTTCAATTTTATTAGGTAATACCAAGTTGTTTTCCAATGTGGTTGTATCAATTTACACTTCCACCAGCAATTCTCATTCATCCACATCTTTGCTGACACTTCCTATTGTCAGGCTTTTATTTTTTGCCAATCTGGCAGGTGTAACATGGTATCTTGTTGTGGTTTTAATTTGCATTTCCCTGATCTGAGTGGGTCTCTTTCCATTCTCTGCAGCTGATCTGAACAACATTAAGTTCTCAGCTTACCGCACTGCCATGAAGCTACGCAGAGTCCAGAAGGCACTGCGTCGTAAGTCTCCCATTACACTTCCCTTATAGCCTTCATCCCACTCCTACCCTTCCTCATCTGTTGACTGTTTCCCACTTTCATCCCACCTGTCCAGTGTTGTTGATTGGCTTTGTGGGGACTCTCCAAAGGCTGGGATATGCTGGCTGTGGACACCTGATTTTTCCAGGGCCCTTCTATTTTCCCCAACCCCCAGGCTTGTTTCCAAATTAACCCACAGCTATCCTCTTCCTTGTCCCTTCTTCCCTGCCCAAAACGGATAATCAAGCAAGTGTTTTATGGCGAGAATTATCCCAGCAAATGGTTTGGAACCACTGGAGGCTTGTGTTCTTTCACCATCTTGGGGTTATTGGATGTAGCAGCAGAACTGTTGAAGCGAATGCCAGTGGTTAGGGGACAACATGGCTGCAGATATAATGTGCCTTCTGTCTTTTCTCTGAGACACTGTCCATTCTGTCTTCCTGGACCAGGTTATCTGGCTAGGCTGATTCCAGCATTGGGTGTAGTTAAAAAATCCTCCTGAGTTATGTCACATTTACCCAGGCATACCTGAGCCTTCATAACCAGTGTCTAGGTTTTCAGAACGAGGTTCACAGACCAACTTACTTGCAGTTGAAATGCGTGTAAAGACAAAGAAAGTTAAAAAAAATGGTATTCAACCCCTGGGAGTTTACCCAAATCCCACCATCTTCTTGAAACTGATGTCAAGAAACATTTGGGTATAGAAACATTTGGGGTTAATTTAGGGGGCCTTCTGCTGCCTTCTCCTCACTTGGGTTGAGGGTCTTGGTAAAGGGCAAGCTTGTTTCATACTTACCAATGGTTAGTCTGGAGATTGAGTCAGATTTGGTGATGCTGGTGGCCGTATCTTCCTGTCTAGTCCCTGGGGTTCTACTTTTGGCTATACTTTCTCCTTCTCTCCTTTCCTCCCCAGTGGACCTGGTAACTTTAACCACAGCCCTGGAGATCTTCAGTGAGCATGATCTGCAGGCCAGTGAGCATGTAATGGATGTGGTGGAGGTCATTCACTGCCTGACTGCCTTATATGAACGGCTGGAGGAGGAAAGAGGCATCCTGGTCAACGTGCCACTCTGTGTGGACATGAGCCTCAACTGGCTCCTCAATGTTTTTGATAGGTAAGGGCTTGCAGCCCTGACAGCCTCCATGGTGAAATTCAGTGGGACATATGGAGTGGGCATGGTGGGAAGGAATTGCTCCCCTGGTGCACTTGGACTCAGCTCAGCTTGGGGCATGGCTGGCACAGAGCCCTGCTGGGATCAACCCTGTGAGGGACATGACTGCCAAGATGTTAACCCTTTACAGATATTCATATTCTCAGTCTCTTCTTTTAAACCTAGTGGTCGCAGTGGAAAGATGCGGGCATTGTCCTTTAAGACTGGCATTGCATGCCTGTGTGGCACAGAAGTGAAGGAAAAACTGCAGTGTGAGTACAACTCCAAAGTTTGGAGTAGAGGTGTGTGGAGGGAGAGGTGTGGTGGGAGGAAGAAAAGTCTAAGATAAGCAGAAGATCAGTCTTATGACTCAGCAGAGGGCTACTCAGGCTACCTTGTAATGCTTCCTGGTCCAAGCTATTGCAAAGAATCCACAACAGCCAAAGGCCAAGATGGGTCTAAGGCCTGTTATTATCCCCACTGTTACTCCAAGGGCATTGGTTTCTTCTGATCTGGTGTAATTACTTGATGGGGATCTGAGTTGGGATCCTGGGATACCCAGGACCTGGACTTTCTAGTTCCATTTCCCTGTGGCCTATCAGGCTTAGCCCTCTCCCAATCTGAAGCTCAAACCACGTCACACAAATGTGGAAGAGGACAGTTTTATTGTTTACTAGGCAGGTGTGTGCTGGTTTTTATAAATGGAATGGTTTTTACTATATAATACATCACTGAGAATTGTTCAATTTACCCTGACTGTCAAAAACTTTGAAAGGCATTTATGGTTTTGGGGGTTTCCTGAGAACCTGCATCATCAACACAGGCATCTGAAATAAAATAAAAAGCTATACGTTAATAATAATAAAAAAAACCCACGCCACACATTCTGTTGGAGACTTCCCATGTGATAACATGGGTGGTGTGCAATAATCCCCATTATCTGGGAGGTGGACAACATGTAATTCTGTAGGTTTGAACCTCTCTGGTGTACAGTACCTTTGCTTTCCCCTCCATCCTCCATCATTTGTACAGCATTTTGCATTTTTCTGCAACAGCATCACTAGTGTCAAGTGTTTAATGTGCGTTGACCACTGTGCTACATGTGGTGAGTATCAGGTCCAGTTAGACATGGTCCTTGCCTCAAGTGGTTTACAGTCCAGAAGAGGAGACAGAAGTACACAGAAAGCATTTTTTAGAGTGCTAATTAGAATAATCTGAATGGCAAAGGATATGTGCTATATCAGATCACAGAAGAGTGAGGACAGCCGTCTAGGAAAGATTTACAGGGAAGAAGACTTTTCAAAGTATGTTTATAGCTATGATATAATTTCTTTCTCCCAATGTTCCTTTGAGATGGGATGGACAGTGATGATTTAGTCTCCATTTATAAGTAAGGAAACTGCAGCATAGAGAGGTTCATGACTTACCCAAGGTTTTACAAGCTAGTCAGTAATGGATCCAGAAATAAACCCCAGGCCCTCTGCCTTTTGGTTTTGTTCCTTTTCTGGGCCTTAGGTGAGGTATGAAACGGACAGACAAGAACCTCTGGAGGAGGTTTTCTAAAGTTGGGGTGGGACGGGGGAGTTCCCACAAGGGCAGATATAGACCATGCTCAAATATATAAGTACCATAGTCTGTTCCACAATGACTGAGAGTGAATTCTTAGACGATCAAGTGTGTTGAATTATCCCCTTTTTTTGGATTATCCATGCCAGTGTTTCTTTTCATTTGTGTGGATAACTGAGAGATTACTGCAGTATCAGACTACATGGGCTACATGAACAGGAGGGGATAGGGCAGACTGACTGCAACTCATATTCAGGCACCCTTGAACCCCACACCCCTTCATCTTGCTTCTTGAGACTTTGTTTTCCCAGCAGTGTCATGTCTGTGTCTGGCACCGCTCTCTCACACAGCTTGCTCTCTGTCTTCACCCCTCTCTCCCCTGCTCTTTCTGATGCTCTCCGTCTTTGTGTCTGACTCACTTTTTTCTCTCTGAACCCAGAGGAATGCTGCTTTTAGAACTTCTGGACTTCTAGAAGGTCAGGGATGGACCTTTAGGTATTCCAGTTTCAAAAGTCATTAGCTAAGTCAATGTGCTCTTTCCCTGTCTTCTTTTTCCGTTCTTTCTCCTCACACCATTCTCTGGCCATTCCTGTATCGGGCTTGGCCATGACTTACGGTGGGGCCAGCAGACCTCTTCAGCCAAGTGGCCAACTCAGGCAGCCAGTGTGACCAACGCCACCTTGGTGTCCTGCTTCATGAGGCCATTCAGGTGCCCCGTCAGCTGGGGGAAGTGGCGGCCTTTGGGGGCAGCAACGTGGAGCCCAGCGTCCGTAGTTGCTTCCGTTTTGTGAGTATGGAACTGGGGAGGGAGGAAAGGAGGAGTGATGGGACAGAGGGTGGGAAGAAGGGAGGGAGGACTGAGAGCTGGGCTTTTGATCTGAAGTACTCAGATGCAAGGGAGTTTGTTGGGCTGGAGCAACAGGGCAGAGGGTTCTCTGGGCTTTTAGGGTCAGAGTCCTGAGGGGAGGGCACCAGGTCAGCTAGGGCAGGGTAGAAGGTGGACACCTCTGGAGAACAGTCTAACCCAGAGTCCAACCAGGTCTTGCTGTTTCTCCTCCTCTCCTGAGGGCTGCCATTCTAGGCACAAGACACTGGGCCTCAGACATCACTACTGGGCTTCTTGTTTCCCTAGAGCACTGGGAAGCCAGTCATTGAAGCTTCACAGTTCCTGGAATGGGTCAACTTGGAGCCCCAGTCCATGGTGTGGCTGGCTGTTCTGCATCGGGTCACCATTGCTGAACAAGTGAAGCATCAGACCAAGTGCTCTATCTGTAGGCAGTGCCCCATCAAAGGCTTCAGGTAGGGAAAGCAATACCTGCTGGAGTGATACTAATAATAAATAGGCCATGTTACGTATAAATCATAAATCAAAACAGGGCATTACATAATTATATAATTACAACTAATCTATTGTATGTTGTTATATACTGTTATAATCCTTCCTACTGCAGAATGTTTAACTTTTAAAAAACTCAAAAACGATGAAATTTTTTTCTGTTAGTTGTGTTGTGAGGTATTCAGACCTATAAAAATGTATAGAGAAGCAAAAGGGGGTGGGGTGGGAGAACAGCACAGAAAGGGAAGTAATTTGTTCATTGTTTCCCAGGGAGCATTAAGTAGAACCCAGAAGCCCCAGCATCCTGACATATGAGAACACCTACGCACCAAAAGGTGTGCTGGCAAATGTGCTACTCTCTAGAAAGCAAAAGAGAAACGTGATATAGCATTGGCTAATTTCCATGATGTAAATACTCCCACTGTGGCCAGTGTCAGGCTACCCATAGGAGGTCAGGAAGAGACGCACAGTTGCACCCCATTTATAGTATTTCTACCACCAGGTATAACAGATGTAGACAACCTCGAGAGCATAGATAATGGTGAAATAGTTAGGAAGTGATGAGTTTAATTATTTATTACCTTTGTTTTTAATACCATTTGCTTAATTGTGAGTTTATACAATTTAATTTTTAAATAATGGCTATATTTAACAACTGGCTTGGAAAATTCCTGAAATTTTAACAACCAGCTCTCGTGAGCTTATATGAGCAGGCTCCAGCGCCCCACGGTGGGCACCCACCACCAAGCTGAAGAAACAAACAATATTTTACAATATATTTATATATGTTATATAATATATTTATATATCTACAAATTTATATATGCTATACATATTTTATATAATATATAAAACAATATATTTGAAGTTTCCTTGATTACATTTCCCTCCTGTCCCCACAAAGGTAGCCGCTATCCTGAATTTGGCTTTCATCATAAAATGCTTGTTTTTACCACTTTAAAGCACTAGCACATACTTTCTTTACAACCACCCTGCTTTTTATAAGCAAATGAGGCACAGAGGTGGAGTTCACACTGCTGGCTAGTGTAGCTCCAGGACAAGATGTCGGATCCTCTGACTGTTCTAAGTCTAGACATTTCACCATGCTATGCTATTAGGTCTGGGCAGTCCAATCAGGCTTTGGAATTGGATCTGAAGGGCTAGTCTATATTGTCATAATAGAGTTACTATTATAAATAACTTTGGGGAATAATTTTTACAACTTGCTCACGGCTGATAGAATCAGTTGTCTTCGTATTGAAAGTGTGCCTTCTCCAAGGAAGGTGGTCATACCTGTGAAACTGGACCCTTTCAGGCCACCTTTGTTTAGAAGGTTATTTGATATAATGAGCTCTTTACCCCGTCCCACCCTCCCTTTTATTTTTTATTTTTTATTTTTTTCATTGAAGTATAGTTGATTTACAATGTTGTGTTAATTTCTGCTGTACAGAAAATTGATTCAGTTATACATATATATACATTTTTTATATTCTTTTCCATTATGGTTTATCATAGGATATCGAATATAGTTCTCTCTGCTATACAGTAGGACCTTGTTGTTTATCTCACCCTTCCTTTTAAAAAAAGATGGTGAGACAGGGCTACTTCCTGAACTTCCTGGGATTCTGAGCATGTGATTTCATGGAGATTTGTGGTCTCTGGAGTAACCCTTTTAATGTATGTGCATATTTGGATGTTTGGGGGAGGGGGAGGTCACTATAGTATATTGCATCCTCTTTCCTACCACCTCTCCTTTCCCCAAGGTACCGGAGTCTGAAACAATTTAACGTGGACATCTGCCAGACCTGCTTCCTGACAGGCAGGGCCAGCAAGGGCAACAAGCTTCATTATCCCATCATGGAGTATTACACCCCGGTATGGAGCCTCTGGGCCGGGCGGGAGGGGCAGGCAGCTCTCAGCTTCTGGGTGCTTGATCCATTTTGTCCAGCATTAGCTCACTGTATTCTGCTCTCCGTTGGGGAGCATCCTCCAAACAGGCCTGGTGATTGACCAATTTGGGGGATCCAGGGCTGTCCTTCTAGTAGAGCTTCTCCCTCACCCTCACCAGGGCGGTAGCTGGCTGGAGCAGCCCAGGACATTCTTGGCCATCTAAAAGGCACTCACTATTCTCCTGCAGAGAGAAGTCTCAGGAAAAAATAGAGACAGCAAGGCAGTTACAGGTGACTAGCCTTTGATCGCTCAATTTAGTTTTTCCTGCTTAGCTTCCTGGATTGTTTCTGTCCCCTGGTCTTCACCTGCTACCTTGTCATTGCTTCCATCCCTTCTAGTCAATACCAAAGTTTGTGCTCAAATTCATTACTCAATCTCTTGCGTGAAAAGGGGGTATGCTCTTTACCTGGGTCCCCAAAATCCACTGGGCTTTCATTGGAAACTGTGCCCTTCATAGCCTCCTGAGCCCGGCATCCCTGAACTCCAGCCACAGAATTTCTCCTCTGCTATGTTCAGGACTCAGACCTCCAGGCTTAGCTTCCTGAGCTGACTCTGCTCCCTAAACTCCTTTATTCCTCTCTCCCCACACGTACTCCCAAAGTCCCAAGCATATCCCCAGCTCCCCCCACTGCTCTCTCCCATCTTACCTCCCCATCTCCACAATCCATCTCCCTGAGCTGTCATCTCTTCTCCAAATTCTGTTGACACAGAAACATGTGTGACCCAATGGAAGCAGTGACCTTGACCTTTATTTTTCTTTTATTATCATTTTAAAATAAACATTATTAAAGTCATACATGGGAAACTGGCTAGAGATGGTAGACTGATAATTGTGTAGCTCCTGCTCATCTTCTACACCCCTAGAATTTATGTAAAAGATATTTAAAAGTTAACAAATATACGATCATTGTAAAAGATTCAAATTATATAGAGGTGTTTAAAGTATAAAACCAAGTCCCCTTTTCTCCTCAGTGCGTTCCCCACCCCTCAAGTCTAACTTCCCTGAGGCAAGCCGTGTTCACAGTTTGGCATGTATCCTTCTAGATCTTTTTCTAGGAGCGAGGTGTGGTAAATATGAACAAGAGTGGACTACCAGTCATGGTCCCTGCTCCGGGGGAGTGGCCACACCTCCCTAGAATAGCCCATTAGGGTGAGTCCCTCTATCTTGTCTCCTCCCAGACCACATCCAGTGAGAACATGAGGGACTTTGCCACTACCTTAAAGAACAAATTCCGCTCAAAGCATTATTTCAGCAAACACCCTCAGCGAGGTTATCTGCCTGTGCAGTCAGTGCTGGAGGCCGACTACAGTGAGACGTGAGTACCGGTAGCTGAACGGGGGCTGCAGGCATCCTCATTGAGCCTAGGGATGTGCTGTGAAGGGGCTGAGTCCCACATGGGCTAGGGCAGTCTTCCAGGGCAAACCCAACTAGTGACAGGGCAGTTCAGCTGGGGCCTGACCAGGAATCTGACCTGAGAAACAGACTAGAATCCAGTCTCTGTATCTTGTTCCCATCAGCTCTTGGGAGCTCCCTAATTTGGTGGTGGTGTTGCGGGGTGTGGAAGGGTGGTGGTGAGGAGACAGGCTGCCCAGCTACCCAGTCTTTGGTCTTCTGAGTCTTTGCTGCTTTCTTCTAGGCCTGCTTCTTCCCCGATGTTGCCACACGCTGACACACACTCCCGCATTGAGCATTTTGCCAGCAGGTACCACCAGATTTTGGGGAGGGGAATTGTAAGGAGTCCAAGGGGGAAGGGGTTTTCAGTTGGGGCAAAGAGAATGAAGTCAGGGCCAGGGGGACATGCACAGCGGGCTTTGCAGCAGCCAGCGAGGCCTAACGTTTGGGGCGGGGGAGGGGGAATTGGGACAGCCTCCCAAACCTGATTTTCCTATTGTGGGATTACAGTCCTTGAGATGAAAGCCGTCTTCACATACTGTTTTCCCTTCTGTTCCTGCTCTTTCTTCCTAGGCTTGCTGAGATGGAAAGTCAAAATTGCTCCTTCTTTAATGACAGCCTGTCCCCAGACGACAGCATGTGAGTTTTCACAGCTGCATATTTGCCAGGAATAGCTCTCCTTTGGGATCCTTCTACCACCACTTGGGGAGGGTATATCCTCAGTGGGAGGTGGGGGGGTGTGTGGATAGGGTCCCTGACACCCTAAGGAAGGAAGTCGGCTTTCTGGGCACAGTATTTAATGAGAGAAGCAGTCTTCCCTCTATCGACTGAGCAGGGTAATGAAGGATGAACTACCTCCCTGCCATCTGCCAAGGTCCCTTTCTGTTGCAAGATCCCATCCTTCTATTCCTAACTCTGAAGGAAGAAGAATATACCCTCAACTAAAGTTGCAGAAATGAGCCATTATCTTATGCTCAAAATGCCAATGCCCCATCTAGTGCCACATCAACCCTGGGGAGATACCACGGACTTGACTGAAGTGTGGCCAGAGAGATTCCTTGGTGCTATAGCCCAGAGAAGGGGCCCTTCATCTCTAGGGAGGTCCCCGGCCTCCTCAGAGGACCTAGGAACTGTTGGCTACACGGATAAATCCAGCCCCGGGACTGGGACTCAGGCAGGCCACAATTCCCCTGGGGATGGGAAAGCGAAGGGGGGTGGGGTGGGGGAACATCACAGAAAGGGAAGTGATTTGCTCATTGTTTCCCAGGTCACTATAAGTAGAACCCAGGAGCCTCGGCATCCTGAAAACACTCTCTCCTACTACCCCCAACAATGACCCCTACCACCTTTGAACACTTCCATCCCTCTTAAACCTGAATACATGGCCTTTTCCCTCTCTATGTATCTTAGAGAGGGAATCATCCAGCATGTGTCTCCTGGGGCTTGAGGTGGGAGCTGAGAACTCACACCCTGAGCTGTTTCTCAGTTCAATGCCTGGGCCCCTCTTTCCTCTCCCCACCCCCACACAGAGATGAGGACCAGTACTTGCTGCGGCACTCCAGCCCCATTACAGACCGGGAGCCAGCCTTTGGACAGCAGGCTCCGTGCAGCATGGCCACTGAAAGCAAAGGGGAGCTCGAAAAGATCCTGGCCCACTTAGAGGATGAGAACCGGTAGGTGTGGCAATGGCACAGATCTTGCGTGGGTTCTAGAGTCAGACGGCTTAATTCAAGATCTGAATTTCCACATCCTAGCTATGTGGCCTTGAACAAGTTACTTATATTCTGTGATCTTGCATTTCCTCATCTGTAAAATGGGGATGATGATAAGAGTACCTACCTCTTAAGGTCACTTGTGAAGATCAAATGATCAGGCATATAATGTGTTAGCCAGTGTCTGTCTTATTGGAAGTGTTCAATAAAAGCTAGCTATCCTAATAATTATTTGAATCCTTTTAACTCAACCCAAATATCTCCAAGTACCCAATAGATACAGGCAGAGAGAATGCAAACACAGAGAATACAGAAGAGATGATGCCTCTGCCCTCAAGGAACTTTCAGTTGTTGGAAACGGAAAGAGGTCCTTATCACTTAGCGAAAGTAATAAGAGGAGGATGATACTGCATAGAGCATTTGAGGACTGGAAGAGGGAAGGTGAAGAAGATTATGGGGATGGCATTGATCTCTGTAAAGCATGGAGGGCAGCACGAGTCTGAGGAGCATCCAAAACACTTTGGGGGTGTGTAGTGGAATCAATAACAACCCCCAGAAAAGTAATTCTCAAACATCAGTGTGCATACAAGTCACTTGGGAAGCTTGGTGAAATGCAGATTCTGATTTGAAGGTCTGGGGTGGGGCCTTAGTTCCTGTACTTCTAACCAGCTGCTAAAGGATGCCCATGCCTCAGGCCTACAGACTGTATTTGGATTAGCAAGTCCTTAGAACAGGGCCTATCTGCAAAGTATTTGTTACTGGTTCAAGACAAGATAAATACATAAATAGAGAGTAAACTTTTAGAAATTTTCATAGCAATTTGACATTGCCACAATTTTCCACGCACGTAATTAGTGGACTTGTCTTCATTGAATTGGGTATAGGCCAGGTTGAGTGCTGTTGAATTTGGGCAGCAAGTCATGTGTGGTGTGAGCTGTGTACTAGCTATGCACATTCAGACCATGTATTGATCCATGATGGATTGAAAAATCCCCCTGTTTTTTTGCTATGGATAGTTTGAGAAGCACTGCACTAGAGCAGTGGTGGTGGGGGGGGACCCTGGGAAACACTAGGGAGAGAGTGATTCTGTTGCAAAAAAGAAAAAAAAGTAATGTCCTCCAAAGGAGACCATCTCTTTGGAATCTGTTTCCTTGATGACTCAACATGGGTGTTTAAAGTGGGTCAAAGAGGAGTGTAGTAGAGAGAAGAGGAAAGATGGGTGATCCTTTGTTTATGTTATGTCTTCCCCTGGAATCTAAAAATCTAAAAATGGAGTAGGTGAGTCAGTGGCCCTAATGCCTCATTTATTTGCAGACTGTGTTTCTGCCCGATTTTAAGGTCAGAATTAATCCCCGAAGCAGCACATCAAAGTCCTGAGACATTTGTTATATGAAATGTCAGCTCTCTCTGCTCTGTGGCCTAAGGATGGCAAAGTAAATGACATATGTGTTGGAGAGGAAGTGGATATGGCCATTCAAGCAAGAGCATGGCTGGGATAGACTTCCCTGGCCGTCCAGTGGTTGGGACTCCACGCTTCCACTGCAGCACTACAGGGGATGCGGGTTCGATCCCTGGTTGGGGAACTAGGATCCCACATGCTGCGACCAAAAAAAAAAAAGCACGGCTTGGGGGCTGGGGTGGGGGTGGGGATGGGAGAGCAAAGGGATTGCTCACACCTAGGTATGAGGGGACACTGAGCCCTGGACAGTCAATACCCTGTGAAGGTCATTGGCCTTGGCTTCTCCATCCTTGGCAGGATTCTCCAGGGGGAGCTGAGGCGCCTGAAGTGGCAGCATGAGGAGGCTGCTGAGGCACCCACCCTGGCTGAGGGCTCTGCCGAGGTGGCACAGGACCACCGCAATGAGGAGCTGCTGGCTGAGGCCCGGATCCTTCGACAGCACAAGAGCCGCCTGGAGACACGCATGCAGATTCTTGAAGACCACAACAAGCAACTCGAGTCCCAGCTGCAGCGCTTAAGGGAGCTGCTCCTGCAAGTGAGTCTGGGGTCAGGGGAAGAATCAGAGCAGCCTCCGAGCACAGGCGGGCCGGGGAGAGGTGCTCCTTGCTCCTGGGAGGTATCTGTTAGAAGACTTTCTGAAGAGAACTGGGCTGGCAATCAGGAAAGTTGGGGGGAGGAATGGGCTGCTATATCACATCGCTTGGCCAATTCTCTTGTACCTAGTTTCCACTCCATCCTTGTGTGTTTACTCTCAAGCCACTGTGGGGCCTAGGGCAGAGGGAGGGCTTTTGAGGGCTCACTTCCCCACAACCCATTTGAATCTGGTATTGAAAGAACAAAGTTCAAAGAATCATCCAAAACGTTGACTTTGCTACTTTGATGTTTGCTGGAAAGAAGCGAGTTTGGACATGCTTGGCAAGAGGAAGATTTTCGCTGTGAAGGGATCACTTATTACTTTTTGTCCCTTTCCTCTTTGAGAGGCAGCGTATAGGATGTAGTGTGGTTCTGGAGTTAGACAGCCCTGAGTTTGAGTGTAGTGCTGCCGATTAGTGGCCGTGGGATGTTAGGAAAGTTACTTAGCCTCCCTAAGCCCCAGTTCCCTCATCTGTAAAACAGGGATAAAAATATACCAACTTCATGGAATTGTGGTGAACGTCAAATGAGATAATGCATTTAAACAATTTGGCATGATGCGAGGACTATAATAAACATTTCATAAATAAATAATTTATGAATAATTATTGTCATTATCCATACCAGGTAATACCACACTGTGCCTCTTCCCCAGATCCTCCAAAGGATGGCCTCTAGATGAACTCCTGGAGGTCTTAACATATGATATTATGTCATGAACCAAGGATCAGGTGTGCAACTCTACATTTCCAGAGGGAATTGAGTTCTAGATAGCTTAATTATAGCTGAAATGACAGCAAGAGATATTTAGGGGCAATGGCATCCTTAGAAGAACTGGGAGCCTTTGATACATGTTGTTGAAGGAAGAGGGTATCCAGTAATTAAATATTCTAAGAAGTTTCCTGAAAGAGGAAACCACTGTTTGGGGCACCACCAAAGGCTTCTTAAAGTCCAAGGGCAAAGGGATGGGCATGATGTCTCTAAGGACCTTTCTAAGCTCAGGAGTCTGTCAAAGTAAGGTCAGGAAGGCAAAGCCACTTAAGTCATGCCTTACCTCTTGCTAGCCACATACTGAATCGGATGGCAATGGCTCTGCAGGCTCGTCCCTGGCTTCCTCTCCGCAGCAGTCAGAAGGCAGTCACCCCCAGGAGAAGGGACAGACTACTCCAGACACTCAAGCTGCAGGTGGGTTCCCCCAGCCCCTCCCAACCCCTTCCTCCATGGCTTTGTCTTGCCCCAGGTCTCCTGCCTAGGGTTCTGCTAGGGCTGGGACTGGTTTCTCCTCATGGCTTTGAGCTTAGGGTCAGGGATGATTGGCTTATTGACTGATTCATTCATTTCTTTATTCCACAAATGTATGTTGAGTACCTCATATGTACCTAGGCATCGTGCCGGGAAGATACAAATGCTATAGGTTCACCCTTCAGCCGGCAGCATCCTACCTCGGCCCCTTGGCCTCATAAGGGAATTTCGAGTTCTCTTCCCACATCTTTCTTCTCCAACTCAGATGATGTGGGGTCAAAGAGCCAAGATGTCAGCCTGTGCTTGGAAGACATTATGGAGAAGCTCCGCCATGCCTTCCCCAGTGTGCGAAGTTCTGATGTGACTACCAACACTCTGCTGGCCTCCTGATGGAACCAGATCCCCATCCTATAGTCCACGGTCCTCTCCCAGTTCTGGTCAAAGCCTTCCCTCAGCCTTCACCCAACCTTTCCAGTCCCCACTGGCCCCACATTCCTCAGCCGGAGTTATCTGGGCTCCAGGCAGCAGCAGGGATTCGATGGTATGCGAGGTGGGTGTGTGAGGGCCGGGGGAGGGAGAGGCATGATTCCTCTGACTCTAGAAATGTGCCCTTTACTCTTCAAGTTTGAGATCAGTCCCTTAAGTACAATTCTGTTGCAGCCCAGGCTAATGGCACTTGGAGGCCATTCAGATGGGGAGCAGAGAAGCTGCCTTGCAGAGTGAAGCAGTGCCCATTGGCCCCTTTCCATTCTCCATGGAATGATGGATTTGGGGGAGCCTAATGACCCGAGGGCTCCAGCACTGTGAACACACGGGACTTAGCCCTACTCTCTGGCCCAACACAGGGAAGTGACACTGAAGACACTCCCGCCACCCCACCCAAAGTGCCCCTGAAAAAGTCTGGGCAACGTGTGTCATATAACTTCAGCTCAAAGGCATAGATCTAGTCAGCCCGATGCTACCTAGATGCTGTTTCCTCCTTGAATATCTTCAGTTCCTTCTGCCTCAGTCCCTGGCAGACCTTTCTCAAGGCGGGAAACAGTTCATTCAGGTTCCTATTTTCACCTTATATTGGGAAACATTAAAGAAATACTTATGGGCTTAGATATTTTCCCCAGATCCTCCTCTTTCCTGAAAACCTCAGCATCCCGAGAGACCAGCTGAGTTGCTCTGGGAACCCAGCTGAAGCCACCCTTGGCTCTTCTGAGTTGGCCTTCACAGCCCTGGGGGAGGGCTGGCAGCTGCTCAGCAAGGGGGTCTTCTCCTTGGGTGAGAAAGGGGAAGCCACCCTCTAGACTGGAGGAGCATGACCACCCAACACCCTTTCAGGCTGTGACCCTTCTTTCTCTTAGGCTGAATCAGATGAGGTGGCTGATATCCCCCAGCTAGTCAGAAGGCAGATGCAACAGGCCATCCTGAATAGTGGCCCTTTTCTAGTATCCAGGGGCTACAGATCAGGAAGTTGGCCACTTTCCACAGAGACAACAGCAAGGCCTTCCTTTGCATAAAACCATTCTTTCTAACTCTGGAAGGTGAACCCAGTCCTCAAACTGAGCTAACTCTTCCTAGGCAACATATACCATGATCCCTTTATCCAGAAACTGTTCAGAGTAGATAGTGGGGGTGGGGGTGGTGGGGGGTGGGCTTGGGGACTTTGAACAGAGTCAGAACCCACTTAGGCAGCTTTCTACCAAAAGGAGCTTTATAACTTAGAACCCTGCAATTGACTTAATTTGCCTAAGTTTATATACATACATACCTATCCTACATATCTACTGTACATCAGTACTCCCCTGGCCTCACTCACACATTAAATTCTAATACCTCTTGAAGTATTAATGTTCTGCCTTGCTCTTTGTTAGTCCCAGCCTCTGGTTGGACAGACAGATGCCTCCTGGCTGCTCCCCTAGGATGTCTCTCCATTCATGTTTGAGGTGAGCTGCCCTCAAGACCAAAGCAACAGAAGCCTGTGGCCACAGAGGAATCTAACAGGAAGAGTCACTCTGCTCTCTTCATTCATTCCACACCTTGTTCCCTGGAGACGTGGGCCTTGGGTGAATCTTCCTGGGCTCCTCTAAACAATGGTTCAGAGGCCAAAATAGAACAAATCCAAGCTCTACTCACCCCATGCAGAAAGGGAGGAGCAAATAGCCAGGCTGAGACACAGAGTACATCCTCTTGCCCCTTCCAGTTTCCAAGTCTGGCTCAGGGCCTTAAAGAAAGTAGCAGTTGCTACCAAGGTCAGGAGGGTGTGAGATGGTTGGGGTGCTCTCTTATAATCAAGCACTAGGCCAGTGGGTAGAACTGCTGGGGATTTATCTACTGCTGGGCAGGGAAGGCAGTGGCTTGGGTCCAGAAGCCAAGGATTGCCTCCTTCTAGAATCACCAGGGGGCACTAAGCCACAGGTTCAGGGTGTCAGACTTCATCATGACATCTGCCTAAGAGCTCATGAGGTCTCTGGGCAGGAGCACTGGTGATGCATGGCGAGCAGGTGGCAGGTGGGTATCAAACACAGAGCCTGGACATCAGTTACTGGGGTTGGGCGCGGGGGAGCTATATTTGTAGGAGCCTAGATTGTAGGTAGGAATAGTATAGAAAGAATTTGCTCTAGGACACAGAGTTCAGGGTCTTTGAGGCATACGCCTGCCTAAGAGAAAGTGGGGGCCCTGCCCTAGGGCTGTGGAGACTTACCTGCTCAGCTGGTAAAGAGGGCAGAGGTTATGAAACAGTCTTACCAGGAAAGTCCTGGAAAATCCTTTTCGTAACTGCTACTCCACCCGAGAGATCTTGGGCTGTTGAGGGCCTGTGGCAACCGCAGTGGGCCATGGTAGAGAAGACGTAGATCTCGTTATGTAGGATTTGTGCTATAGGTAGACTGAAGCAGCAAGTCAAGAGTTGAATTCTCAGTAATGGGGTCAATGACACTTAGTGGTCCTGGGTTTACCTTGATGCCCGAGGTGAGTATATCGCTTGAGGGTCCAGTGATAGTCACTGCAGCATGTGTGGGCAGTTTTCCCGCAGTGAGGTAAACGGGTCTTTGGGCACTGTGAATTCAAATTAAGGTGGGATTTACTGAGATGTGTTGCATGTTGTTAAGCATCTGTCGTGTATCTTGTCTCCTAGAGGTATTGTGTGTGATGCTGCGTAGTTTTTGGCCCCGTACTGGAAGGGTGGTGAAGGGAGTTGCTGGGTAGGCAACCTAATGAAAACCCCTGGCTTGTGGGATTAGCATCAGTGATAAGGAATGTGTTTGCTGCAGTTGTTGTCAAATAGTATCGGGGAACAGTTAGGATTGATAGGTAATGTATTCTCGACAGAATCTGGTAGAGGCCAAAAAACCATTATGAAGGTGCCTCTGCTTCTAGTGAGAGCAGAGTGGAGTCAGGTTGTGACGGTCCAGCCACCGCAGGGGGTCTTCCAGGTCCCGACAGAGAGGGGTAAGGGACTGAATAGCACCATGAGTATGGGGTCAGAAGGGCCAAGACAACTGATGGTTGCAAGGCACTTTATTTAGAATTTACTGAATCATATATAGACAGAAGAGGAACTCATTATTAGACAATGAACCCATAGAATTGCTTATCGTCTCAGTTCAGTCACCACCATGGACGTCAACAAGTTTACAACAACTATCCTTGAACATTATCTTCCCTTAACCGGGCACACACACAGCCCCCAGCCATAAGGAACAACCAGGACTCTCAGTTCCCTGAGGTCTCCTGGCTTGAGATAGCTTTGCTAATCTCTTTTACATTCCTCAGGCCTGGGAAAAAGAGTGCATTCCAAGTCAAGGGTAAGGGCTTTGCTTTTTGTGAGAGACATACTGTCTCCTCCAGGAGTTACCTCCGGCTAAGACTGCATGCTTCCCACACAGGTTGATTGGGAAATTATTAAGGAAGGCTGACTGGCTGGAGGACATCAGGCTGTTTGTTGTATGGTTCCCTAGAGAGGGTCCTACCCAGGAGGATACGCACCCTTCCCTCCAGAATGGAAAGCCCTTCAAATGCCCATTTCCTTCCAGGCCCAAAGTTTGGAGATATTTCCTTGTAGAGAAACCTGTTTGAGTTTGTTGTACTTTAGGAGCTGGGCTGGCAGGCCATGGTAATGCGAAACCCTGAGGCCAAGCAGAGGCAAATCCTGGGAGATGGTTTCCTTCCCAATGAATTTTAATGAATACCCATGATGCTTGAGGTGTGTGTTTGGGATCTGGGCTCCATAGTCAGCTTTGGGCTAGAGCATTCCTTGAAGAGGCATTCTCAATGGCAGACTCACGGCCTCTGAGACCATTTCAGGCCAAGACTCTCATCAAAGTTCCCTTGACATGGGTGACAGATAGCTAAGAAAGTAGCTACCTTAAGATGAACAGTCCTGGAGGAGAAAGTGGGGGCCCTGCCCTAGGGCTGTGGAGACTCACCTGCTCAGCTGGGCAACTCTGTCTCTGGGCCTTCCTGCCAAAATCTGGCCCTGAGAACAAAGGAATACTTCAGCTCCTTCTTGTTCTTTAAACACCAATGACTGTGGGAGAGGGAAAGGCTCAAGGCCAGGGCTCAGCTCCCAGCCTCCATCTCCTCCCCCAGCTGCCGCATTTGGGGGGTCACCTGCCCAATGTCCTTGCTGTCCCCAGGGCAGCCTTGAGGCCAGACCGAAGCCTGCGATGCTGCTCGCTGGCTGCAAGGACTGGTCACAAGGATGGGATTTGGGGAAGTGGCAAGGGTGGCGCACAAGTCTAGAAAAGTTTGGGATGAAGGGGCGGGGCTGGGGACAAATTAGTTAACTTTGCCACTCACTGTGGTGCTTTTCCCCTTTCCCTTAAATTCTGCTTTGAAAAGAATAAATTCGTATTTGTTTACTTTGGTTCCTCTGGTTACACTCTTTGACTCTGACACTCCACATCTTTACCTTATTTGGGTGTGAGAGAAGAGGGTGGGGCCAAGAAGCCACAGGAACACTGCAAAACATAGGCCACCAGAAGAGTCCAACACCTACAGGACAAGAAGACACCCCCACTAGCCCCATCCACCACTGTTACCTGGACTGGTCGCCTCTCAAAGCCCCACACAAATTAGCTAGTTATCAGCTCATGGGATGAGCTCTTTATAGCAATGGTTCTTCAACACCATCCTCATCAATCTGAGGAATTTTTCACCAGCCTAAAGCATTAAGAGAAAAATCTGGACAATGCAGTGAGTTTCCATAAAGTTACATATATTCAATTTAAAAATCTATCCTTTATTCTGAGAATATGGTTATATATTTGGGGGGGGGGTGTGTTAAAATGTCCCTGTGAATTGGTGGCGATAGTTTTTTTTTTTTAATGCCATTTTCTGGCAAAATAAAACCCTGTCAGTCCCTCCTCCCCACCACCAATTTTTCTTTCTTCACTGATCTATAACATCCCTGTCCAACAGAAATATAATGTGAGTCACATATGCAATTTAAAATTTTCTAGCGGCCATATTAAAAAGGTAAAAATAAACAGGTGAGATTAATTTTACTAATATTTCGTTTTACCCAATATATGCAAAGTATTATCATTTCAACATGTAATCAGTATAAAACCATTATTGAGATATTTTATATTCTTTCTTTTTTTACTAAGTCTTAGAAATTGTCAAGTAAGCTGACAGATTCAACTGGTAAAAAAGAACAGGAAACCCACATACATCCAGGCACTTTATTACTTAGAGACAGCAAAAGCAAGACCAGCAATGGGATCCGTTCCGTGTCGCTGTTGCACAGGATGACACTGAAACAAAAGGGGCCAGATGACATGCAACATGAATGGCAGGACACCATGTTGCTGAGTACCAACTCCACACCGCTGCTAAGCAGCTCTATGGCCTGCAGCTGGACCCTTTGGGGCAAGGGCAGTGGAGTGGAGAGGCAGGCAGAAAGTCTCATGCTCACCAGAATGAGGGAGGCAGATGAGAAACTGCCCCATGACAGCCTCCCTCAAAACAGGGAGGTGAGTGAGAAATGGTCTTGTCTCAAATCCTCGTGAGATTGCCCATCTTCCCAGGTTCCAGGAGGATCACAGGGCATTCTGCCAAGGCCTGGGGCCACCTGCAGTTGAGCCTTGCCTATGTGGAAAGACACACCTCAATTTGGCCTAGCCATATGTCAAGGGCTCAAAAGTCACACATGGCTAGTGGATACCATATTGGACAGTGCAGTTCTGTAACATGCCTAAGTCTCAATCACTGTGCTATAGAAAAGGAAACCTTCATGATATATTACGTGTGTGTGCTGGGGGGAGGGAGGGAGTCAGGGCGGCAATAAGCCTTAGGTGACTGGAGGGCAGTGGTGAAGCAGTTACCCAGGGTTACAAGACGTGGTAGTAGAGGGAACAGAAGGGCACCACAGATACACAAATTTGCTCCTTCCCGTTGTCTTCCCTTCCCCACTGCCTCTCAGCAGAGCTCTGGCTGCTCTTGGGCTACAGTATTGGACAGAGGCTGGACTAGGGCTCCTCTACTTCTCTCACCCCTGGATGCCACCTGTGGTCTATGTGCCACTCTCTCCGGCCTCAGTCTCTCCAGCCACGTCCCCAGGGTACTTTTTATGTTTTTGCCACAGTCCTATGCCATCCTTCATCTGGAAAGGTCTATCTTCTTTTCAAACCCTGCCTCTTCCCCCACCTTCTGCCTCTGACAATTCCTTTTCCCTATTCTTTCTTCTCATCTTTTAAATTCTGGGTTTCTGGAAAAAAAAAAACTTAAAAAAAAATCATCTTGGTTTTCAAGCTATCCTCTAACTTTTCTCCTAATCTTGGCTTCATTTTGTTTGTCCATGTCTCTCTCCCTCAGACACACTTCTTCCCTGCATTTGTCCCCAGCATTCCTTCTGTCTTCATCCCTTCTCCATAGGCCCTGCCCATGCATACTGATTTCCCCTTCTCTGCCCTTGGCTTATTACCTTCAACTTGGAATGAGAGCACTAAAAGTGGCAGAGAAATCTTGCGGGTTCACTTCCTAGAGTGGCACCGACTTCATCAATTGGGACCAGACCTGGGTCTAGCTGGGCTAGTTCCAGAAAACCTTCAGATGTCTCTTGGTGATAAGCATTATCACCCTTGATTTCCAAATAAGGACATAGAGGCTCTAAGAGGTGTAGGGACTTGCCCAAGGTAGGTAGCAGAGCCAGGATTCCAATCTTGTGTTCCTTCCACTACAACATAATTCAGTGCAAATATTGGAGCTGCCATTTTTGTTACTTCTCTGTACCTTCTCTCAAAATCCCAATGATGTATGGTGAATATGAGATGATCTGCATAGTTCATTAGGAGTTATCCTAAGAGCTCTTTAGAAGGATGTCCCAGTGCTGACAGCATCTTCTTTCGTTTCCTAACTGCAGAATTTATTGCTTGTCTCACCAGTTTCCTTTTGGATATGAATGTACTTATCATGGGAGCTGTTTAATAAAGTGACAGTAATCCACTTAAGGAATTTATTTATTGCTTAAAGAATACAGACTAGAAAATCTTAACATAGCTAAAAATCACCAAACTGGCCCAGGGTTTTTAAGGAAGTTTTCACAGGCAATACAAGTATCTGTTTTTTGTTCGTTTTTTTTTTTTTTTTTTGGCCACGAGGCTTATGGGAGTTCCCAGACGAGGGATTGAACCCAGGCCATGGCAGTGAAAGCCTGGAATCCTAACCACTAGGCAACCAGGGAGCTCCCACAGGTATCTGTTTTTTTCCTAACCTTTTCCGATGGGGGTTAGGAAGAAGAGGCTCAGAATAAGGATAACAACTCAGAATTTCACCTCTGCTCTAACTAGTCCCATAGCTGCCAAATAACAACCAGACACAATCCTAAAACCATTAAGAACAGAACAAAGATAGCAGCAGCAAGAAATCATCCCTGAGCCGGAAAGCAGCCTTTAATGCCTGAACAGAGACAGGATACAACCTAGTATCAACTGCTGCCAGATAGGCACTTAATCACTGTGGCAGGTTCTAGCCCTTGGTAGAAATGGTTTGACTCTATGTTTTAGGAAATATTTGAAACAAACAGAAGAAGAAAAAGCTAAAAATCTATGCAAACCAGCTGTATAGCCTTCAGGTTAGACTGTCTGCCTTTGGCAAGCATGGCTGAATCATCTGAGACACCATAAAAGAAACAACTTAATTCTCAAACTGATAAAGAGAAGCAAAGTCCCATAGTTGATTTGGGTCTTCAGGTCTACTACTTTTTTATACTTTGTCCCTTTCTACATGGCTACAAACTTTGAATATAACTAGCAAAAAAAAAAAATCGTTCAGAGAAACAAATACAAATGATGCAACATAAGGCAATGAAAGGAGAAGAAACAGGCACAATTTTATCTAGTCTTCAATATGGATGGTGAAGCCAAGGTTTGTATGCCAGGCTGAAGGCTCTCCTCAATCCTTCAGAAAATAGTTCAGTTTTTCCTGTAGAGAAATGACCTGTAGGGAGAGGCAGAAAAACACGAAAAATTAATCTGAAATCTTAAGTTCCGTTACTTGATCTAGAATTTACTTATATAAACCAAAAAGAAAGACTGTAATTTGGCATTTATAAGGTTATCTTAGTCTTACAATGTTCCAAAAAACAGTGCCACAGTCAAGAACGCAAACACAATGATGCTGTCCTTTATCATGCCAAACTTATAAAAGGAAGCTTCAAAACTGAATATACTAAAGAAATTAAATATGCTTGCTGTTAAGAATTTGTACTTTTGGGAAGAGTGTACAGAGGTCACAGCTCACTGTAGGGACAAAGGAGGTGGGACCACTGTAGCCATAGTCTAAAACTCAGAAGATAAGGCAGTTGTGATAGCCTCTTGCCCCACTGAACGTACCGTGTCTTTTTTTTTTAAAGTTTTTTTTCCTTCTTTCTTTTTTTTTTTAAGTATTTGTTTATTTATTTATTTATGGCTGTGTTGGGTCTTCGTTTCTGCGCGAGGGCTTTCTCTAGTTGTGGCAAGCGGGGGCCACTCTTCATCACCGTGCACGGGCCTCTCACCGTCGCAGCCTCTCTTGTTGCGGAGCACAGGCTCCAGACGCGCAGGCTCAGCAGTTGTAGCACACGGGCTTAGTTGCTCCGCGGCACGTGGGATCTTCCCGGACCAGGGCTCGAACCCGTGTCCCCTGCATTGGCAGGCGGACTCTCAACCACTGCGCCACCAGGGAAGCCCCGCACCGTGTCTTAAACCGAGTCTTAGCTGCTGCTTCCTGCCATGTTATGAGACCCTTGAAAACTGGCTCAGAGTCCTAACCAATGACGAGTCTGATGACGTTCTACTTACCCTGATGCTTTCTAAGTCAGAAGCTCTGAACATTTTGTGATGTAAGAGTTAATTTTTTTTATTTACTTGAAATGGCAAAGTGACCAATAACACTCAAGTATACTGTCTTTGAGACAAAGATTGTTTCTGAGTATTATTCAATTTAGCTCGCCCCATATCAGTGTGGATTTTCATTTTGTGGAATGACAGGAATGGAGCATTACAAAATGATCCTGTGCTGGACATGAGCTACCAAACTGCTGTAATTGCTAGCTGTAGTAATTGCGAGCATCTTTTCACTAAGATGCTGACCACGATTACGACCACTGACTTCTCCAGTTCTTTCTCCTTTACGGGTGCTTTCTCCTCCCACCACCTCCTAAAGGGAGGTTTATCCTTAGGTTCAGACTTCTTGCTGAACAGTCAACCTGGCTAACTCATCTATCCCCACAGCTTCAATGATCATTTCTATGCATGAGGCACTCTCCGATCTCCCATTTTAAAAAGTGCTTCCGGGCTTCCCTGGTGGCGCAGTGGTTGAGAATCTGCCTGCCAATGCAGGAGACACGGGTTCGAGCCCTGGTCTGGGAAGATCCCACATGCCGCGGAGCGACTAGGCCCGTGAGCCACAACTACTGAGCCTGTGCGTCTGGAGCCTGTGCTCCGCAACAAGAGAGGCCGCTATAGTGAGAGGCCCGCACACCGCGATGAAGAGTGGCCCCCGCTTGCCGCAACTAGAGAAAGCCCTCGCACAGAAACGAAGACCCAACACAGCCAAAAATAAATGAATAAATAAGTAAATAAAATAAAAAAAAAAGTGCTTCCAACTCAACTCATCATCTTCTCCATCCCCCACCCTCCAAGAATCCTCTTCAAGTTGTCTTCATTCCTGTTAGTGGCTCACCATTTTCCAGTCACCCAGGCTCTGCACTACTCTTTGTTCCCTTTTTGTCCTGGAAATCCAATCAATTTTTAAGTTCTGATTCCTTCTATCACTTGCATCTTCCTCTAGTATTTCCCCCCTCCAATTTCTCCTATATACTGCTGGCAGAGAAAATTTCCTGAGTTACTCCCCAGGTGAAAAAGCTTTTAGGGCTTATTATGACCTACACCAAAAATCTAAACTCTTAAGCCTGGCATCACCACCTCTGAGCCATTGTGAATGCTACTTTCTATACAGAATGCCTTCATTTCTCTATCTCTTTATTAGAACCTTACCCACCTCTTAAGGCCCCAAACACCATCTCTCTATGAAGCTTCCCCTAATCTCCATGGACAAAAGTGAGCTCTCATTCCTCTAAATTCCTATCCCTCTCATGTATTTCTCCCCAACTGGAGGCAGAGACTGTGTCATAAGCATTTTGTAGTTCCCTGTGGAACCTAGCTTTAAGTAGGTGCCCAATAAATCTATGTTGAATAAATGAGCTAACATAAAGGGTTCTGAGTGAATAAAGTTTACAGCTATAGTTCTATGTTGAAAATAGCACTCCCCCAATACTAACTACTTACATGGAGGAAAACAAAGATGTTTAGTGGGTGCTAAGGCAATCCTGGCATTAACTGTTCACGTGTCTGTTTATAAGCAGTACTTGGATGAGTGATGTGCTGAGGGGAAGGGAATATACAGAACATAAGAATTCTCCTGGCCTTGTTTGTATGGGGATGAGCATGGGGGATGGCATCACTACCGTAAGAGCTCTATGCTCGGGAATTCCCTGGCGGTCCAGTGGTTAGGACTCCGCACTTTCACTGCTGAAGGTGCGGGTTCCCGCAAGATGCGCGGCGCGGGCCCCCCGAAAAAAAGCCCCATGCTAAGTCCATCCTCATAATACGACCTCCAGTCTCCTTAAAACTGTTACCCTATCCTCAACAGTATAGGGCTGGAACCAGCATACATTTCTATACAGCTACTTGACCCTCATTTATCCCGCACTGCCCTCTTTTCTTTTCACTCTGCTCACTCTCTTGTGGCTTTAAATAATAGTCTTTCAAGTTAGAAATCTGGCATACATCCTTAACGCTCCTTTCTCCTTCAACACCCAGTAATTGGCCCAATTCCCATCAATTCTACCTTTAAAATACATTCTCTCATATATAAATGTTCAAAACAGCATTATTCATGATAACCAAAAAGTGGAAACCACCCAAATGTCGACTGATGGATGAATGGATAAACAAAAATGTTGTATATCTGTACAATGGAATATTATTCAGCCATAAAGTGGAATAAAGTACTGATACATTCCACAACATGGGTTAACCTTGAAAACATTATGCCAAGTGAAAGAAGCCAGACACAACAGACCTTGTAGTATATGTTTCCTTTTTATATGAAATAACCGGAATAGGCAAAGTAGGCTAGTAGAAAGTAGATTAGTGGTTGCCTAGAACTGGGTGGGGGGGTGGTGAGTGGGAGGGTGAGAAGAAACGGGAAATGACTGCTAATGGGTACAGGTTTCTTTTTCAGGTGATAAAAATGTAAAATTGATTGTGGTGATGGTTGCACAATTCTGTGAATATACTAAAAGTCATTGAATTGTACAATTTAAATGGGTGAATTGTATGGTATATGAATTATATCCCAATAAAGCCGTTATAAAACATTTTTGTTGCAGTTAAATATATATATATTCTTTCCAAATGAAATAATGCCATTTGCAGCAACATGGATGGACCTAGAGATTATCATATTAAGTGCAGTAAGTCAGAGAAAAACAAATATCATGATATCACTTACATATGGAATCTAAAAAAATGATACAAATGAACTTATTTACAAAACAGAAATAGACTCACAGACATAGAAAACAAACTTATGGTTACCAAAGGGGATAGCAGGAGGGGGGAGGGGAGATAAATTAGGAGTTTGGGATTAATATATATACACTACTATATATAAAATAGATAAAAAATAAACAACATGGACCAACTGTATAGCACAGGGAAGTATACTCAATATCTTGTAGTAACCTATAATGGAAAAGAATCTGAAAAAGAATACACACACACACACACACACACACACACATACATATATATATAACTGAATCACTTTGCTGTACACTTGAAACTAACACAACATTGTAAATTAACGATATTTCAATAAAAAAAGAAAAAATATTTATTCTTTCCATCTCCATTGCCACCTCCTTATTTCAAGTTACCATCACCTTTTATTAGACGACCCCACAGCCTCCTAACTGGCCTCCCTGCTACTAGTCCTGCCCTCTCACAATCCATTCTCCAGATAATAATCAAAGTGATCTTTAAAACTTCTAAATTAGGGGCTTCCCTGGTGGCGCAGTGGTTAAGAATCCGCCTGCCAATGCAGGGGACACGGGTTCGAGCCCTGGTCCGGGAAGATCCCACATGCTAAGGAGTAACTAAGCCCGCGCACCACAACTACTGATCCTGTGCTCTAGAGCCCGCAAGCCACAACTACTGAGCCCACGTGCCACAATTACTGAAGCCCGCGCGCCTAGAGCCCGTGCTCTGCAACAAGAGAAGCCACTGCAATGAGAAGCCCGTGCACCGCAACGAAGAGTAGCCCCTGCTCGCCTCAACTAGAGAAAGCCCGCATGCAGCAACGAAGACCCAATGCAATTAAAAATAAATAAATTAAATAAATATATATAAAAAAAAACTTCTAAATTAAATGTGACTCTCCTGCTTAAAGCTCTCCAAGGGCTCCCCATTGCACTTAAGACTAAAACCCATCCTCCTTATCATGGACTGCAAGGGACCATACAATATGGCCTCCGCCTACTTCTCCAACCTTACGTTAAGTCACTCTCTTCCTCGCTTTAAATACTGCAGAGGTTCTCAAAGAGGCCAAGCTCTTTTCCCATGTGGGACCTGGCATACGCTCCACCCAAGAAGCTCTCCATACACTTTTTGCCTGGACTTTTCCTTCAGGTCTCTTAAGTATCATTTCCTTAGAAAGGCCGATTATGGTCTCCCCAATTTAATTCAGGACTCTATTCAGATAGCACCACTGACTCTTTCTCCTTCACAGCACTTCTTTATGATTTGCACCTTTATATTTGTATGATAATTTGTTTGCTGTTGATCTTCCCTGCTAGACTGTTAGCTCCATGAGGACAAGTATTGTATGTGTCGTCTTATTCAACACTGTGTGTACATCCAGTGCTTTCCACTTAATAGACATTCAATATCTGCTGAATGAACGAATTTTCACAAAGACTTTGTTCCAACCTGCTACCCTCATTTACAAGATTTGGCCACTACTGTTCCTGTGAAAAGAACAGCCAGAAATGAGATTGGGGGGGCTGGGGTTCTTTGCATCAAATGTTTTCTGGTTGATGTGAAAACACACTTCTCACCTGCTCATTTTTTTGTTTTTCGTGTAGCTTAAGCTGCTCCAGCACAGACTGTAAATGACTCTGGAAAACAAATTATATAAAAGATGAATGCTGAGTCTCAAAGGAAAAGAGAACCAAGAGAGACAAAGAGTTTGGCAAATAATTTGATAAGTAAGAAAACTGTCAGTCGTAACAAAAGAGTACTTTTAAAAAAGGATTTAGAAAAAGAATGTCTCTATGTGTATAACTGAGTCACTTTGCACAGCAGAGATTGGCACAACATTGTATATCAACTCTACTTCAATAAAAACACATTTTAAAAAGGATTTAGAGTATAAAAACTACACTCTCCAACTGCAGGGCCATTTGATTTGATTTTATACACCCTACACGGCATTTTTTTTTCTTGCCCTAAAACAAAGAATTAGAATGCCTTCATGTTACCTTTTTCTAGTTTAGCACAAATCCTTTGACTGTGGTGACCTACTTAAAGAGCTGGCTTGGAATCTGGTGCTGACTCCTTTATTTCCCTGCACTAGGTCAGAATATTACCATTCTTAACTAGTACTGCACACGACAACAGTCATAATACCATATATCTGTATCTTTCAAAGTATGTCCACATCTATTATCTAACTTGGTTATTCTGAAGGACAACACTCTAAATAAGTATAGTTCTGTGTCAAGTTGCTCCCCTTTGATGACAACAGCTCTACAGAAAAAGAAATCTGGCAAGGAATTCTCCAGATGCTTCAGAATTTCCCTCACTATAAAAAGGGAAGCAAACATGGCCTAAACATACATTTTCCTTTTGCTGATATGTGTAGTAATAAAATATGTATTAGTGTGTATTAATAAAAATAAAGCATGATATTAATTTTTGTTCAAGCAGGCATCATAAAATTTTTAAATTAATTTAGTTTCTCTTTCATTGTAATGAATACATTTTGGTACAGAGCAACAGGGTTCAATCTGTGCCCTACCACTTACTGTGGTACTTGGCAAGTTACTTAATCTCTTTGAATTTCAACTTCTTATCTATAAAACGGGAATAGTGACAGCACCTATATTTCAGGGATGTCAGGATGAAATGAGATAATACACGTAAAATGCTTAGCTCTGTACATGCCTTTCACATAGTTAAATGTTCAATATTGGCAATTATTATCTCAAGTCTCCTGGACCCCTCCCAAAAATGCTTATATAAGATGATCAAAATTACTCAGGTAAAAGGAAATAGGGCTATCTTTTATTAGGGGTACCTAAGAGGTTGTTCAGGTTCATGAATGAAACAGAATGCTGCACAGAGATGACATGAGTGGAAACACAAAGATGGGATTTTGAAAGTAAGATATCCGGATATATTTATACCAGCCAACAAGAATTTACCTTGAGCATTAGGTTTTCCACTTTCATAATGAGCTCCTTCTGTCTTTGTGCTTTGTGCTGAATCTCTTGGAGATTTTTCTCCATGTAATGAGTCTGCTTCTGAATGTCCATGACTAACAGAGATAGACAAAAACTTCATGTATCTAAACATGGCCTAAACTAGTGGACCAAGATCCAAATCAACTAAAACTCCACTACGCATCTGAGCAATAATTTCTCAAACTTAACTTTGCAACTAACACGTGTTTAGAGTCAGTCTTTAGTACTGCCACCCACTCTGTCCCACCCCTTTGTTTTTCCCTAACTTACCCATTGGGCTGGTTCCCTCCTTTGCCTCATACTGGCCAGATTCAATGAACTTGGCCTGTGGCTCACTTTCCATATACACTTCATAACGATCTTCCTCCTCTTTCTTGTCTTCATCCTCATCATCATAGTCATCCTCTCCCTCTTCATCTTCCTCCTTATCACCCTCAACTTCATCACGGTTACTGCTAGAGTCATTGACCATCTCCCAAAATGCACCATATTCTATGGGTTTTAAGCAAAAGGAAGGTGAAACCATCTGAAGCTTTTCAAATGACTCCCACTCCAGCTGCAATTATACTCCCCCTCAAGTTTACTGGGCAACCAATGAATTTTAAAAATAATTTTTCTCACAGGAAGATTATTCCCTTTATAAAACAAGGACAGGAAAGGCAAAACACTGTAACATTCATTCATGTATTCAATGATCAAAATATTCAGAGAATCCAAGGGCCCACAGGAATTTAGACTAGCAGGGATGGATGGGATATTAGAACCCCAATCTAAAACCCCTAAACTTGTGGGACCAATACGAGGAGAGAAGGGCAAAAGCATCCTTTTTCTGTGATTGGCCTGTGAGTTTACGGAGAATGGTCCTACACACAGTCAACACCTGCCCTCTCTGAAGCTCCTGCTTTGCCTTTATTAATGCACCTGGTGAGGTATGACGCTGCTTATAGCCACTCATTTCTGAGGCTATCTCAAAGCCTGGAATGAAGCCTTGACTTTCTATTTCCTCGGTTTCACCTTCAGCAACGACCTCCCATCCTGAAAGCAGAGGCAGTCAAGGAAAAAGCAGAAAGAAAGCAGAAGGCAAACTTGAAAAAGAAGAGGCTCTCTGGCTGAAAGTGCTATTTAACTTAGTCCAACTTCAGGCCACTTGTATCTGGATTCCTAGTATAGAAAAGTGCCTTATACTGAATTATGCAAGTAAATAATTTCTATTACATGAATGTACTGTTCCTAGCTAGAAAGTAACATTTCCAAAAATCATAAGTTCTGTACATTAACATCAGCACACAAATATCAGAAATGAGAGCTTGTCACCAAGTGCATTTGGGGTGTAACAGACTACACAGAAAATATTTAGTATAAAAGGATACGGACACTGACAGCTTCAGTATCTGAGCACAGCAGTCTTTTCACTTGCTTCTCCACATCAGGAGAGTCAATGTGCTGAACCAAAGTTGGAGAAGGAATACCAGTAACATCACTTAACACCCTGTGTCTTGCAGAAATGTCCTCTTCCTACATACAAATGAATTCAAATAATTAGGCCTCTTTAAGATACATCCAATCAAATTTCTACTTTAAACAATGCTATTTATGAAGGAAACTTTGATCAGGGTCTATATTTTTATACAGTAAGCTTATTTTTTCCCAATCGAATTACTTGAGACATTTAATCTTTTCAATCTGCAACTCTATATTAAAGACCTCCTCAGAGGCACGACCCTTAAGCCTCAGTTGTTAATTATTTGCGCTGACCCACACTGGCAAAGAACTATAATTTTTTTGTTACTTGGAAGTAATTTGGTTTAAAGATCCAAATTCCCAGATTCCACTTCTCCACATCTTTATTATTAGACAGTTTCCTATAAAAACTGGGTCTTAGCCACATATTCTCCCTTAAATCTAGTTTTAGACAATTATCTCCACAGCAACCAATTCATCATGCCACAAATAGAAATTAGAACTTTGAGGGGGAATAAGTAATTGCAAACAACTGCTGGTAAGAGTGAACCCTGGCTTCCAAGAAATGGTTTTTAAAAATAAATATCACAGAAAAGAAGCAGATTAAAATACACAGGGTCACTGATCAAATTGTATCTTTTGCTCTAGGAGTCGTCAGACATTAAACAATGAATTCATTTTTCAGTGAATCAAATTCAGTGTATGTGTATGGGAGCGGGGGTTACAGGTGAGAAGGAAGGCTTGAAAGTAATCTTTATGAGTTTTTTGATTTGTTTGAAATTAAAGAGCTGTGAAATAAAACACAGCATAGGTTAACAATAACGTTATATTACGATTCGTCTACCTCAGGAGAGCTGACTTCTTCAATCTGTTTGAAATCAGGGACCTATGAAATAAAACACAACAAACAATGAAGTTATATTATAATTGTTCTACTTTACTAAAGCTTAAAGAGTTCTAGAATCATTCTTAATGTAGCTTTATATTTAGTAGGCACTCAATGAATGCTGTTGACTGACAGTATAAAGCCAAAGCAACCATGTTCATAGATTAAACATAGTAAAGCTATTGATCTATAGGTTTAATGCAATTCCTATCAAAATTCCAACAAGGTTTTCTACAGACATAGACAAACTTACTCTAAAATGTATATGGAAAGTTACAGACTCTAGAATGGCTACAACAATCTTGAATAAAAAATAAAGTGAGATCAGTCTTCCTGATTTCAAGGCTTATTACAAAGCTACACTGTGGAATCGGTGATCAACACAGATTAATGGAACCCAGAAAAAAAACTCACACAAATACGCCCAACTTATTTTTTACAAAGGTGCAGAAGCAATACAATGGACAAAGGGTTGCCTTTTTAACAAATGGTGCTGGAACAATTGGACATGCAAAGGGGAAAAAAAAAAGAACAACCTTGAACTAACCCTCAAACCTTTTACAAAAATTAACTCAAAAATGGATTGCAGACTTAAATTAAATGTAAAACTTTAAAAAGATAGTTAGGAGAAGTCTTCAGAATCTGGGCTAGGCAAACAGTTCTTATACTTGACATGAAAAACAAGATCCTTAAAAGGAGAAATCAATAAATTGGACTTCATCAAACAAAAAACTTTTGCTCTTTGACAGACCCCGTGAAGAACATAAAAAGACAAGTTACAGACTGGGAGAAAATATTTGCAAACCACATATCTGAAAACTAGTATTTGGAATATAAAAAAGAACTCTCAAAACTCAACAATAAAAACAATCCATTTAGAAAATGGGCAAAAGGCATGAACAGACATTTCACTGAACTGGACATATAGATGGCAAACAAGCACATGAGAAGATGCTCAACATCTTTAGCCATCAGGGAAATGCAAATTAATACCACAATGAGATCACTACACATCTATCAGAATGGCTAAAATAAAAAATAGTGACAACACCTAATGCTGGTGAAAATGTAGAGAAATTGGATCACACGTACATTTCTGGGGCAAATGTAAAATGGTGCAGCCACTTGGAAAACACTATGGGTAGTTTCTTATAAAACTAAACATGCAACATACCTAGTAATTGCACTCCTGGGCATCTATGTCAAGGAAATGAATACTTATGTTCACACAAAAACCTGCTGGCAGCTTTATTTATAATAGTCAAAAAATGGAAACAGCCAAGATGTCCTTCTATGAGTGAACAATTAAGCAAACTGTGGTACATTCATAACAGGGCACACCACTCAGCAATACAAAGGAAGGAACTATTGATGCATGCAACAATCCACATGGACCTTAAAGGAATTAATCTGAGTGAAAAAAAAAAAGCCAGTCTCAAGTGTTATACTTTGTATCATTCCATTTATACCACATTCTCAAAATAACAAAATTATAGAGATGGAGAACAAATTAGTGATTAGCAGGGGTTAGAGCCTGGTGGTTTGGGGTGAGGAGGAGATGGGTGTGGCTTTAAAAGGGCAAGATGAGGGATCCTGGTGGTGACAATACTGTTCAGTATCTTGACTGCGTGGGTGGATACACCAACGTACACATGGGATAAAATTGCATAGAACTAAACACACACACACACATACACAGGAGTAAGTAAAACTGGAGCAATTTGAATAAGATTAGTGAATAGTAACAATGTCAGTTTCCTATTTGTGATATTGTATTATAGTTTTGCAAATGTTACAATGGGAAGAACTGGGTAAAGGGTATACAGTATCTCTTTTCTATTGCTTACAGCTGCGTGTAAATCTACAATTATTTCAAAATAAAAAATTTAATTAAAAAAGAAGCCAAGGCATAGTACTCCTGTAGTTAGCCCAGGGTTCTACAAGTCTGAGGTAAGGTTAGAAATACAACCACAATTCCCAATTCTCAGGTTCTGGATGGGTTCACTTTAAAACAAGATTTTGCAGTTGGAAACTTTTAAAAGCGTTAGCAGAAGTTTCAAGTTCATGACACATCTAGATCCCTAAGTGACTACCTTATAACTTCAAGGGTCAAGTCTGTTTTTGTTCGTTACATATTTCCAATTGTTAGCACACAGTGCCTGGCATACTGCTCATACTCAACAAATGTTTATTGGACATATAAATGACTGAACAAATGAATACCCAACGGACTGTCTCCCTTCCCCCCCATTCATAATCCTCTTCCAATCCAACCAGTAGACACAGAAATAGCATACCACTAACCTTTTTTGTTGCTTTGCAGAACCTTCTCTTCCTGACATTCCTAAGTGGTGGAGTAACTAAAATAAATTCAACATGGTGAAATATATATATGACTGATGGTAGTCACGTATCTATCTGAATTTGATAAGGTCATGCTCTAAGCCACTGGCTCATGACACGACTCGTTCCTTTAAGAGTGTCTGGATGCCTACTGAACCAAATACCTAAGTGTGGTAACAGATCCCTGGCTCACAAGTAATTAGGGTCCAGCAGATAAATGTAGTTAGACAGAATGAGCAAGGGACTGATGACTTACTGCCATGCTTCCAGACATATTTTTTCTGTCTCTCCTTTTCACTTTTCCTGATTGCTTTATGATCAGTAGAGGTAACCAGTTCTTCAGGATGAGACTGGACACCACCATCAGCAGTGCACACAAGCATCTGCATTTAACAAAGACAAAGAAGTTGACTGTGGCCACAAATCTTGGGTTAGTAATGGATGATGATCATTCTTACCACCAGAAATCCTGGAGCACAAAGGTAAGGAGAATGCTACTTGGCATTTCCAGAAAACCAAGTATTACATACACTCATATGCATTCTCTCTCTATCTCGGCAGCACAGCATATGGACTCTGAGGTTGTTGTTGTTTTTTTAGCTCCAGTGCTTACCACTGCAGAAGGAATGTGTTGAAAACAAGATATATCTTAGCATTTTGATTTATAAAGGAAACAAAAAATCAACAGTAGAGATGATGAGTAAGAACCAATGTAAACCTCCAGAGTTAACAGCACACTGCTTTAACAGGAATTTCAGACAAAGATCCCAGATGCTCATATTTTTCAAATAATGAAAGGCACTATAAATGGCAAACAGGAGGCTCTGAAAGCTATTTGGATAAAATAAAGTAGTGAAAAGTGATGGATCAAACACCAAACCAGAACATGACATTGTATTCCTGTGCAATTGAGCTGGAAATTAGAAATGACAAGCAGGTGAAAGGAGAATTGAAAGAAAGAAAAGGAGGGAGAAAGGAAATCCTTGAAGGATGTGTGGGCGAGTAGATTAAGAAAACTTGTCCATACCTGGGAAATATCTGCCGTTTTAAAAAAGGTTTTTTTATCCAGAGTTTTCAGGCTTTCAATAACACAAGGCAAATCAACCAGCTTAGCAGGTAGTGAGACACCTTCAACCCCAACAACTGCATCACGTCCACCAGCTGAACAGAAGTAGAAAAGATTAAAGCTGACATCTTCCCAATGTACTCTCAAGACTCCTGGGGTTTGAATAATGAAGACTTATGGGGGACAGATGAGTCTTTCATTGAAACTTACTATTTCTCACAATGCCAGAATTGTGTACACAATTAGTAACTTCCCACAGCAAAGAAGGCAGAGTATATGAAGCTCTTTTTTTTCTAGTTTATGTCATTCCATCAAAAGTAGCTAAGTTTCTTGGTCATGGTTGTGAACTAAAGTGAATGAAGTGGTAACTGTTTCATTCTCATCTTGAAAGGCCAACTCCATTCATTCAAACCCATTCGTTTGGACACCATTAGGAGCATTCGATCATGTCATTGTACATGGGTGTTTTCAAAGGGTTGGGTAAGGGGAGGGTTGATTCTAGAATAGTACTAATAAGTCTCAAGTTATAATCTCTAGTTAGTTTCACAAAGATAAAATTCTACACAATAGCCAGAGAGAGAGAGAGAGAGAGAGAGAGAGAGTCAGCCATATACTGACAACTCTGAATCCTGCCCAGATGTCTCAAACATGAATGTCTCTTGATACAAAAGGATTCAAGTGTAATCTTCTAATATTAAGTGAAAAAATAAAGATGCAGAACTATGTTTGACATGATCCTTTTTGTGTAAATTATCTTTAAAAATATAGAGAGATTATTTATATGTCGGTATTATGCATAAAAGTTTTGTCTATAAGGAAACACAAGGAGAAAAGGCCAATATTAGTTATCTTTGGCATTGAGGTTGAGGCACTGTGAAGGAGAGTTTCACTTCTCCTTTTGAACCTTTCTGTTTTATTTGAATTTTCTAGCCATGCATTTGTATTCCTTTTTTTTAAAGTGTCAATAAGGGCTACCGGAGTGCTGGGATTATGGGCCATTTAAAATTTTATTCTTCACATACTTCTCTGTATTTAAAAATCTAATAAGTATTATTTAAAAGAGATAAAGATATGTCACTTTTGTAAACAAAGACTAGTACATCCACCTGTCATTCCCCTGGACAGTCAGAAATCACAAAAGTTTCATATAGGAGACAATCAGCAGTATGCAAATCCCACAGTTGACCTCCAAGTTCTTCCTTATACACACCATGATAATTACCTCAAGTTGTATAAGTTCTACTTCCTTTCCTCTTAAAAGGAAGAGATGGAAGTGACTGAAGCCTCTCTTTGAGTCCATCAAGACGGAGACCACATTCTATTCTTTGTCACATCCTTGGTATCTAGTATTGTGCCTGGCACATAGCAATCCCTTAATAAATTACTGTTCGATGTACGGTGAATGGATATTAACTACTTACAAAGTAAGTCAATTTTCAGTTTATCCTTCATGGCAGCACTTCCAGAACGTACTATCTTCCTGACAGTAGAAGCATGTTCCTAAAAAGGAGGTAGATTGAAAAATCAGAAGGATGAATTGTCTACTTAGCAGCTAATAGAACAGATATGTCAGAGACAGTCCTCCCTTAAATAGAACCTTAAACTTCCCAAACGTTAGGAACAATGCCATGTACCATGAGATACTGTGCACTGGGTAAGTCAAGTTAGGATGAGGTTGACTCTAATCTCATTGTTGTCTTTCAGTAGCTACAGATAATGCCTTCTCCTAGCTGTACATTCCTGTTTCTCACTGTTACCCTTCAAGTTGTAGTTGCTAACGGAAGGCTTAGCTGCAGTTTACTGGCTATATTAATTAACCTTAATTGGGGAAATACCTTTCTGAAGCCCATCCTTAATATACCTTTCTTAGACTAAATAATACTTAAATATAGGTATCAATAGGGGAAGAGACCCTAACACAATGCTGAAATGAGCTTCAACAGCCTTGCATGATGATGAATTTGAGGAGACAGTGCTAACCCCTCCATTGCCCCTTTTGAGGTGACAGAAAGGAACTCTCTTTTAGAAGAGTCTTTTCTTGGCTGTCCAGTGAGCAAGGCTGTTGGCATCTGTGATGAGTGACTGAATCCATCATTGTCCCACCTGTTTGCCAGGAAATCAACCCACACAGTAGGTGGCATGTGCAGGACAAAAGAAATGCTGCTTAAAAGAGTACACGCTAGGATAGGATTGCTAAATAGAACACAACTCCTGGGAAACAAATGTTCTTGGTTTTTATAGCCTACCTTAAATAAACAGAAATGCTACAGAATACAAGCAGAGCTAATACTTATGCACTGAAGATATTTGGCCTCAGATACAAGGGTTTCTTACCAGAGGCAGACGCAGTATAAACTGGTCCTCAAGTTCGCAAGGAGGTTCATCCTGGCTTCTACTCATCTCTTGTTTTTGAATTCACGAAAACAAAAACAAAACCAACAGAAAGTTACCAAAAACTGCTCTTGGTCCCTCTACTGACCACTTCTGGTAGTACTGGTTAAATTATACAATATCTTGCTGATAACCCTTACTGGAATGATGTGTGTACAGCTTCAAAACACTTTTTTTTGACATAACTTGATTATTTATAAAGTCACCTTATCTCCCCTCCCATATGTGCAGATTTTCCAACGTTAATACTAATTACATGATAACAAATGAAGTAAGAGCTGTTACACATGATTTAGTCTTCTTGATATTCTTAGACTCTCCGGTAAAGGATTAACTCATCAATACAGTGGTGACTACCAAAGAAAGCAAGCTACATACCTCTGCAGAGAAGACTGCCAACCAAAGGCCAAAATCAACCCAAAAAACCACTGGCAGAAATGCTCTATGATGATTTGAAGGAAACAGAGCTTAATTTTCAGTATTTCACCTTAATGATCAATAAAATGGTAGGAATTAAACAGTCTGTGTGAGAGCAGGCAGCTTTTTATGACTCTAAAGCCAACATCAACAGCTCCAAGCTACCTCGGGGAAAAGTTAGGAGTCCCAGTCTTATGGCTGGGCTATCTATATAAGTACATCTAACTTCATGGAATAGACTCATTTCTGAAGGGATGATAATGAAAAAACGTAAAATCTAATTTGATTTATTCATCACTAACATTTACTACATGCACTCCATGTGCCAGGCTCTACATTGAGGTCTATTATTTCACTTAATCCTCACAACCACCACTTATGTGAAATACCTCTAAAAGCCATTTGAAGGAATCCTACGATGAATCCATATATATACATACATATATATATATATATATATATATATATATATATGTATGTATATGCACACACACATACATATACACACATATATATATAAAATGCACCTTCTGTAAAGTGAATAATCTCCAAGTTGATCTTCATTTTTTCACCTTATTTTCCATCTATTAGGGATATATCTGTAGTGGCTTGCATTTTGAGTTTTAGGGCCCACACTACTTCTGAGGAAATTTTTTCTCAAAAATGGAAAAAAGGGCACTTCGCTGGTGGTGCAGTGGTTAAGAATCTGCCTGCCAATGCGGAGGATGTGGGTTTAAGCCCTGGTCCAGGAAGATCCCACATGCCGTGGAGCAACTAAGCCCATGTGCCACAACTACTGAGCCTGCGCTCTACAGCCCGCGAGCCACAACTACTGAGGCCCACGCACCTGGAGCCTGTGCTCCTCAACAGGAGAGGCCACCATAATGAGAGGACTTCGCGCTGCAGCGAGGAGTGGTCCCCACTGGCCGTAACTAAAAAGAAGGCCCGCGCGCAGCAGTGAAGACCCAGAGCAGCTATAAATAAATAAATAAATAAACAAATAAAGAAATAAATGGAAAAAAGCAGTGTACATATATGAAAACTGACAAAGTTTTCTTATGTTCTAAGGACACTATGCTATACACCAAGTTATAAAATCTTATAATTTAAGTTAGATGAAAAGCTCCAGATAATGTATAGCTCCTAATACTCTGTAAACCATTAATTGAGTTCTGAGTTTTGAACTCGAATCTCACTTAAAAGCACTGGAACCTTTTTTAAAAACACATACAAGTGAATATAACAAAAAAGAAGCAGACTCACAGATATACAGAACAAACTAGTGGTTACCAGTGGAGAGAGGGAAGGGAGAGGGGAAATGTAGGGGTAGAGGATTAAGAGGTACAAACTATTAGGTATAAAATAAGCTACAAGGATATACAACATGGGGAATATAGCCAATATTTTATAATAACAATAAACAGAGCATAACCTTTAAAATTGTGAATCACTGTATTGTACACCTGTAACTTATATAATATTGTACATCAACTATACTTCAATAAAAATAATTGGAAAAAGTGGGGGGAGGACAAAGAATATTTAGCACTACCAGTTAAAATAGAGAAAAGGAAAAACAAACAAACAAAACCTCATACAAGTGAGTCTGAGACCCTATTACAGGTAAATCATTCATCAGTTATGATTTCAGTCCTTTAGGCTGACTTCAGAAACTACCAGAAAGGCATAGAAAGCACAAGAGAAATCAGGAGTGAAAAATCAGACACCCAGGATGGGAGGGCGGGGTGGGGTGGGGGGAGGAGAGAGAGAGAGAAAAAGAGAAAGGGAGAAAAAGAGACAGACTGATTATTTGTGATAGCCATTTCTCTCCTTTTCCTGCTTCATACAGTTATACACACACACACACACACACACACACACAAATACAAAAACTAAATGTAAAGGTAAGGGGGAAAGTTAATTAAAATAAAGTAAATTGAATAAAAAATCTTGGGACTGGGTACATTGCCTAACATAAGAGTAACAAACATTTAAGGTTGGGAGCAGAAATACAGATTTGAAGAACTAGCTGCTAAGCAAGATTTTATCAGATCAGTAGTAACTTTTAGATTTCTCAGCAGAATTAAGACTAAGGCATTTTGTTCATTTCAGTGCCTTTCTGGCAACTCCTCTCTTATGAAAGAAAGAATGTAAGAACTGGAACCATTTCAGAGAAGGTAGACACCCCTGGTAGAAATGAGTTTTAATGATTTTTTAGATTTGCTATCTGCATTTATACAATGAACTGGTTGCATCATATTTCTTTTAAGAAAAGCCATCCACATTTTTCCAGCAAGCACTCTTTGATACCTAATTAAATTAACAGGACCGCTCTCCACCATTCACCGCCCCCACCCAGCCAGCTCCATTTCACTTCATCGGAATTAGAATTGGAATCAGAATTATAACTAAATGGAGGGCGCCTGACCGCAAGCTCCCAGCAGCACAAGTCAGCACAAAACTAAACTGGTAGTTTCTCAATTTCATAGCCGCTAGCTGCAGTTTGGAGGCAATGACCACTCCCTCCTTATTCCAGGTGCACTAAGCTCCCAAGGGAAGACCGCAGCCCTAGGCTTTGATCCCATTTCCCTAGAAAACCTCCTACCAGGCCAAGGGGCCCTAAGCCTTCGCGCCACCCCAGGTGGGCTGGGAAGGGAAGAGCAGCGCGCAGCCCTTGGCGCCAACGATGCGCCAAGAGCCCTCTGACCGCCGGACTCACACGCTCCTCAGCTGACTCGCGCCGGGACGGCCTCTCTGTACAGGGTGGTTCCAGAGGGAGCGAGTGCACTCCGGGCGCCGGGCGGACTGTGTGGCGACAAGTAGGCGCCTCCCGCGCTACCCCTCCCCACGCTTCCGCCACCGCGGATAGGCGGATGGCCTCGGGGCGGCGGCCAGCTCGCCACATGCCCGGGCGGTAGACTCGAAGGGTGCTGATTGTGGCCGCTCAAGGACCTCGCGGAGCAAGGCTTCAGAACAAATACCCTTTACACAGGAACGACCCTTGGGACGGCCACGGGAGTTTTACCAGCACACAGTGATAACTGTAAAAGGAGTGGCAGAATCGGTTGCTCCGCAAATCTGTTAGGTTGGACCGATTTGTTCCTTGGTGTAGTTGTCACCTCACCTGGTGACAACTACACCACCGCGCAAACCCATTAAATAACTAGAATCCGCGCCCAAACTAATTAGCTGATCCCTTCGAAACAAAGTCACTATTTTACGTCTTTTGGACAGAGATACAGCATACTCCACTTATTTCTCTTAAAGGGGCATCACGGTTCAAATAAACTTCTAGCAGTTCGCTTCTCCCACAGATCCTTAACTTACGGGAAAAATCTTAAAACCACTTACCTTCCCCTTCTCGTAAGTTTTCCAGAGGGGTTCTGGCAGCAGCCTGGTTGCCGATGGCGGCATGAGCTTGGGCGCCATAGTTGGCAGGAGTTCGGGCGCCAAGACAAATGGCAGTTTGGACGCCAAGACCGCCGGCAGTTTGAGCTCTACCGTCAACGGCAGTTCGGGAATATCGGAGGCTCGTTACTTCTGATGTTGAAGTTGGTGTTAAATCATTTCCTGAGGAACCGCGGCGCCGTCCCTTAGGGCGCTCCATGGTCTCTCGCTGAGGTAATAAAATGGCTTCCTATTTAGTCATGTGACCTAACAGTTTCCAGAACGTTCCTAAAATGGTCTTCTTAAAGACACAGGGGTAATATTAGAGACATTAAGTGGTACCTCTTAGAGATTATAGACTTGAAGTCTCTGTTGCCTTCACTTATCTAAACTTCATGGTAAGGAATAAATATTTTTATAAGACTAATTGTTGTACAGTCATTTCTTCTGGATACGTGATATTTTTTTTTCCCTTCAGTGGAGCTAAATTGCCAGAGCTTCAGACCGAGACAAAACCGTTTTTCGTCCCTTTGAGAATTCATCCACTGATCTTTACTTTAGCATAATGTGGTGAGGTATGTTGAAGATTATAATACAAAATGGACCAATGAAACTCGTTTTTCATGTACTGTAGAAAATTCTTGATGGCATTTATATCAAAAATAATAATAACTCAAAGGAAAATTTCTATTCTCATAACTGAAATACCCGAGTAATTGTGTGTTTTGAATCATTGGACAATGTGAATTATGTAATTAACTTTCCTTTTGATGGCTGCTAGGAAGCTCAGAACCAATTTTGCAACCCACCTCTAACAACTGTGAACCTCACTGGCATATGTTGATCTCTTGTTTTGAATCATCACATTGTCTCCCAATCCCTAATTATTTTTATCTGGTGTGGTAAATAACACTGAAAACTGCTTCAAAAGTTTTTGTGAAGAGAATCAGATATAAATAATAGATAAATAAAAATAGTGCTCTGACAGAAGTGTCACAGGGAGTATCCCTATGGGTGAAGGAGGGGAGCATAGTAAGTAACTGCTTACTTATAAATTAAATCATCCAACAAATGTTAATTGATAATCTAATATGCCAGACTTGATTTGAAATATTTATTAAATGCTTAAAATATGGTAAGACTATCATGAAAGGAGGCAAAAATTAAGGCACAAACATACATATATGTAATTTTTTCCTTTACTGCCAGATTTCCAGCCCCTTCTTGAGGAAGAATGGAATGAAAAGTGAAAAAAAGGAAAAGGCACGAATTATGGTTTCTCTTGGTAGGGGAGAGCAGATCCAAGAAGTAGCTCTGATGTACAGGTAAAAACCTGTCATATACATACTGTCATATTGTCAGAATATTTTTCTGGGTTTTGTCCTGTCATGTTGCCGTCTTTCTGATATGTTCTTCTGAACCCCCATCCCCTCCAAAGCCTTCCTCCCTCTCCCTTAACTATGGCTTCAGTCAATTTCATCATTATAGCAAATATGCAGTTGCATGTATTCCTTCAAAAGAAGTTTGAGTTATGTGCCAGGAACTGTTCTAAGGTTAATAATCATTAAGCACTTATTAGGTGCTAAGCTCTTTACTAAGTGTTTTTCATGCATTATCTCATTTAATGCTCACAACTGCTTTGTGAGTTTGATGTTACTATGATCCTGTTCTTGTTTTTGTTTTTGCTTTTTTCAGATGAGTAAACTGAGATTTTAAAAGGTTATCTTGACTCATGTCACACATCTAGTAAATGGCAGAGCCAATATTTAATTTAAGCTCAGTTCTATTTAACTCTGTGTCTATGTCTACATATTCAGACTTCCCCTAAACAGTTGTACAGTTATTCTCCATTCCCCCACGCCCCCCAGCTCCTGGTAACTTCTACTTTCTGTGTCTATGAATTTGCCTATTCCAGGTACCTCATATAAGTGAAATTGTGCAATATTTGTCTTTCTGTATCTGGCTTCTTTCACTTAGCATAATATCCTCAAGGTGCATCCCTGTTGTAGCATGCATCAGAGCTCATTCCTCTTAAAGGCTGAATAATATTTCATTGTACGGATATACCACATTTTCTTTATCCATTTATCTGCCAATGGACATTTCGGATGTTACTACCTTTGGCTACTGTGAATAATGCTGCTATGAACATTGGTGTACAAGTATCTGAGCCCCTGCTTGCAATTGTTCAGGTTGTATACCTAGAAGTTGAATTGCTGGATCATATGGTAAATCTATGTTTAAAATTTTGAGGAACCACCAAGCTGTTTTCCATAGTGGCTGCACCATTTCACAACCCACTAACAATGCACAAGGTTCCAATTTCTCCACATCCTCACCTACTCACCAACACTTACTATTTTCCATATTTTAAAAACAACAGCTATCCTAATGGGTATGTAGTGGTATCTCACTGTGGGTTTTTTTTTTAGCACTCGTATTCATCTTTATTAGATGTATTGTTGAACAAATCCCTAGAACATTACAAAAGAGCAATCACATCCATTCCTTGAAGAAACACTCTTGTCAAAGAAGCTTGCACAGAACACATATAGCCATCATTTTCATTGTGTTTTTTTTAATTTTTGAATTTTATTTTAATTACTTTTTTATACAGCAGGTTCTTATTAGTTATCAATTTTATACAAATCAGTGTATACATGTCAATCCCAATCGCCCAATTCATCACACCACCACCACCACCCCCCCCATGGCTTTCCCCCCTTGGTGTCCATACGTTTGTTCTCTACATCTGTGTCTCAATTTCTTCCCTGCAAACCGGTTCATCTGTACCATTTTTCTAGGTTCCACATATATGCATTAATATACGATATTTGTTTTTCTTTTTCTGCCTTACTTCACTCTGTATGACAGTCTCTAGATTCATCCACGTCTCAACAAATGACCCAATTTCGTTCCTTTTTATGGCTGAGTAATATTCCATTGTATATATGTACCACAACTTCTTCATCCATTCGTCTGTCGATGGGCATTTAGGTTGCTTCCATGACCTGGCTATTCTAAATAGTGCTGCAATGAACACTGGGGTTGCATGTGTCTTTTTGAATTATGATTTTCTCAGGGTATATGCCCATTAGTGAGATGGTTGGATCATATGGTAATTCTAGTTTTAGTTTTTTTAAGGAACCTCCATACTGTTCTCCATAGTGGCTGCATCAATTTACATTCTCACCAACAGGGCAAGAGGGTTCCGTTTTCTCCACACCCTCTCCAGCATTTGTTGTTTGTAGATTTTCTAATGATGCCCATTCTAACTGGTGTGAGGTGATACCTCATTGCAGTTTTGATTTGCATTTCTCTAATAATTAGTGATGTTGAGCAGCTTTTCATGTGCTTCTTGGCCATCTGTATGTCTTCTTTGGAGAAATGTCTATTTAGGCCTTCTGCCCAGTCTTGGATTGGGTTGTTTGTTTTTTTAATATTGAGCTGCATGAGCTGTTTATATATTTTAGAGATTAATCCTTTGTCCGTTGATTCGTTTGCAAATATTTTCTCCCATTCTGAGAGTTGTCTTTTCGTCTTGTTTATGGTTTCCTTTGCTGTGCAAAAGCTTTTAAGTTTCATTAGGTCCCATTTCTTTATTTTTGTTTTTATTTCCATTACTCTAGGAGGTGGATCAAAAAAGATCTTGCTGTGATTTATGTCAAAGAGTGTTCTTCCTATGTTTTCCTCTAAGAGTTTTATAGTGTCCGGTCTTACATTTAGGTCTCGAATCCATTTGGAGTTTATTTTTGTGTGTGATGTTAGGGAGTGTTCTAATTTCATTCTTTTACATGTAGCTGTCCAGTTTTCCCAGCACCACTTATTGAAGAGACTGTCTTTTCTCCATTGTATATCCTTGCCTCCTTTGTCATAGATTAGTTGACCATAGGTGCGTGGGTTTAACTCTGGGCTTTCTATCCTGTTCCATTGATCTATGTTTCTGTTTCTGTGCCAGTACCATATTGTCTTGATTACTGTAGCTTTGTAGTATAGTCTGAAGTCAGGGAGTCGGATTCCTCCAACTCCATTTTTTTCCCTCAAGACTGCTTTGGCTATTCGGGGTCTTTTGTGTCTCCATACAAATTTTAAGATTTTTTGTTCTAGTTCCCCAAAAAATGCCATTGGTAATTTGATAGGGATTGCATTGAATCTGTAGATTGCTTTGGGTAGTATAGTCATTCTCACAATATTGATTCTTCCAATCCAAGAACATGGTATATCTCTCCATCTGTTGATATCATCTTTAATTTCTTTCATCAGTGTCTTATAGTATTCTGCATACAGGTCTTTTGTCTCCCTAGGTAGGTTTATTCTTAGGTATTTTGTTCTTTTTGTTGCAGTGGTAAATGGGAGTGTTTCCTTAATTTCTCTTTCAGATTTTTCATCATTAGTGTAAAAGAATGCAAGGCATTTCTGTGCATTAATTTTGTATCCTGCAATTTTACCAAATTCGTTGATTAGCTCTAGTAGTTTTCTGGTGGCATCTTTAGGATTCTCTATGTATAGTATCATGTCATCTGCAAACAGTGACAGCTTTACTTCTTCTTTTCCAGTTTGGATTCCTTTTATTTCTTTCTCTTCTTTGATTGCCGTGGCTAAAACTTCCAAAACTATGTTGAATAATAGTGGTGAGAGTGGGCAACCTTGTCTTCTTCCTGATCTTAGAGGAAATGCTTTCAGTTTTTCACCATTGAGAATGATGTTTGCTGTGGGTTTGTCATATATGGCCTTTATTATGTTGAGGTAGGTTCCCTCTATGCCCACTTTCTGGAGAATTTTTATCATAAATGGGTGTTGAATTTTGTCAAAAGCTTTTTCTGCATCTATTGAGATGATCATATGGTTTTTCTTCTTCAGTTTGTTAATATGGTGTATCACATTGATTGATTTGTGTATACTGAAGAATCCTTGCATCTCTGGGATAAATCCCACTTGATCATGGTGTATGATCCTTTCAATGTGTTGTTGGATTCTGTTTGCTAGTACTTTGTTGAGGATTTTTGCATCTATATTCATCAGTGATATTGGTCTGTAATTTTCTTCTTTTGTGGTATCTTTGCTGGGTTTTGGTATCAGGGTGATGGTGGCCTCATAGAATGAGTTTGGGAGTGTTCCTTCCTCTGCAGTTTTTTGGAAGATTTTGAGAAGGATGGGTGTTAGCTCTTCTCTAAATGCTTTATAGGATTCACCTGTGAAGCCATCTGGTCCTGGACTTTCGTTTGTTGGAAGATTTTTAATCACAGTTTCAATTTCATTACTTGTGATTGGTCTGTTCATATTTTCTGTTTCTTCCTGGTTCAGTCTTGGAAGGTTATACCTTTCTAAGAATTTGTCCATTTCTTCCAGGTTGTCCATTTTATTGGCATAGAGTTGCTTGTAGGAGTCTCTTAGGATGCTTTGTATTTTTGCAGTGTCTGTTGTAACTTCTCCTTTTTCATTTCTAATTTTATTGATTTGAGTCCTCTCCCTCTTTTTCTTGATGAATCTGGCTAATGGTTTATCAATTTTGTTTATCTTCTCATAGAACCAGCTTTTAGTTTTATTGATCTTTGTTACTGTTTTCTTTGTTTCTATTTCATTTATTTCTGCTCTGATCTTTATAATTTCTTTCTTTCTGTAAATTTTGGGTTTTGTTTGTTCTTCTTTCTCAAGTTCCTTTAGGTGTAAGGTTAGATTGTTTATTTGAGATTTTTCTTGTTTCTTGAGGTAGGCTTGTATAGCTATAAACTTCCCTCTTAGAACTGCTTTTGCTGCATCCCATAGGTTTTGGATCATCGTGTTTTCATTGTCTTTTGTCTCTAGGTGTTTTTTGATTTCCTCTTTGATTTCTTCAGTGATCTCTTGGTTATTTAGTAACGTATTGTTTGGCCTCCATGTGTTTGTAGCTTTTACGTTTTTTTTCCCTGTAGTTCATTTCTAATCTCATAGCGTTGTGGTCAGAAAAGATGCTTGGTATGATTTCAATTTTCTTAAATTTACTGAGGCTTGATTTGTGACCCAAGATGTGATCTATCCTGGAGAATGTTCCGTGCGCACTTGAGAGGAAAGTGTAATCTGCTGTTTTTGGATGGAATGTCCTATAAATATCAATTAAATCTATCTGGTCTATTGTGTCATTTAAATCTTCTGTTTCCTTATTTATTTTCATTTTGGATGATCTGTCCATTGGTGTAAGTGAGGTGTTAAAGTCCCCCACTATTATTGTGTTACTGTCGATTTCCTCTTTTATAGCTGTTAGCAGTTGCCTTATGTATTGAGGTGCTCCTATGTTGGGTGCATATATATTTATAATTGTTATATCTTCTTCTTGGATTGATCCCTTGATCATTATGTAGTGTCCTTCCTTGTCTCTTGTAACATTCTTTATTTTAAAGTCTATTTTATCTGATATGAGTATTGCTACTCCAGCTTTCTTTTGATTTCCATTTGCATGGAATATCTTTTTCCACCCCTCACTTTCAGTCTGTATGTGTCCCTAGGTCTGAAGTGGGTCTCTTGTAGACAGCATATATATGGGTCTTGTTTTTGTATCCATTCAGCGAGCCTGTGTCTTTTGGCTGGAGCATTTAATCCATTCACGTTTAAGGTAATTATCAATATGTATGTTCCTATGACCATTTTCTTAATTGTTTTGGGTTTGTTTTTGTAGGTCCTTTTCTTCTCTTGTGTTTCCCACTTAGAGAAGTTCCTTTAGCATTTGTTGTACAGCTGGTTTGGTGGTGCTGAATTCTCTTAGCTTTTGCTTGTCTGTAAAGCTTTTGATTTCTCCATCAAATCTGGATGAGATCCTTGCCGGGTAGAGTAATCTTGGTTGTAGTTTCTTCTCTTTCATCACTTTAAGTATATCATGCCACTCCCTTCTGGCTTGTAGAGTTTCTGCTGAGAAATCAGCTGTTAACCTTATGGGAGTTCCCTTGTATGTTATTTGTCGTTTTTCCCTTGCTGCTTTCAATAATTTTTCTTTGTCTTTAATTTTTGCCAATTTGAATACTATGTGTCTCGGCATGTTTCTCCTTGGGTTTATCCTGTATGGGACTTGCTGCGCTTCCTGGACTTAGGTGACTATTTCTTTTCCCATGTTAGGGAAGTTTTTGACTGTAATCTCTTCCAATATTTTCTCTGGTCCTTTCTCTCTCTCTTCTCCTTCTGGGACCCCTATAATGCGAATGTTGTTGCATTTAATGTTGTCCCAGAGGTCTCTTAGGCTGTCTTCATTTCTTTTCATTCTTTTTTCTTTATTCTGTTCTGCAGCATTGAATTCCACCATTCTGTCTTCCAGGTCACTTATCCATTCTTCTGCCTCAGTTATTCTGCTATTGATTCCTTCTAGTGTATTTTTCATTTCAGTTATTGTATTGTTCATCTCTGTTTAGGTGTTTGTTCTTTAATTCTTCTAGGTCTTTGTTAAACATTTCTTGCATCTTCTCGATCTTTGCCTTCATTCTTTTTCCGAGGTCCTTGGTCATCTTCACTATCATTATTCTGAATTCTTTTTCTGGAAGGTTGCCTATCTCCACTTCATTTAGTTGTTTTTCTGGGGTTTTATCTTGTTCCTTCATCTGGTCCATAGCCCTCTGCCTTTTCATCTTGTCTATCTTTCTGTGAATGTGGTTTTTGTTCCACAGGCTGCAGGATTGTAATTGTTCTTGCTTCTGCTGTCTGCCCTCTGGTGGATGAGGGTATCTAAGAGGCTTGTGCAAGTTTCCTGATGGGAGGGACTGGCGGTGGGCAGAGCTGACTGTTGCTCTGGTGGATAGAGCTCAGTAAAACCTTAATCCACTTGACTGCTGATGGGTGGGGCTTGGTTTCCTGACTCTTGGTTGTTTGGCCTGAGGCAACCCAACACTGGAGCCTACCTGGGCTCTTTGGTGGGGCTAATGGCAGACTCTGGGAGGGCTCACACCAAAGAGTACTTCCCAGAACTTCTGGTGCCAGTGTCCTTGTCCCCACGGTGAGCCACAGCCACCCCCCGCCTCTGCGGGACACCCTCCAACACTAGCAGGTAGATCTGGTACCTGTTCTGATGGTACCTATTATGATGATAGATAGAAAATCTATCATCATAATCCATTATACCACCAAGTTAAAGGAAAAAGCCCTATGATCACATAAATAAATAGTAAAAGTAATTTGATAAAATTCAGCAGGAATTCCTAATAAAAACTCTAAGTAAAATAGGAATAGAAAAAAGCCCTAAATATAACAGCCTGTTTACCAAAAACCAAGACAAAGAGTATCCTAAGTAGCAAAAGTTAAAACCATTTTTTTTTTAAAGAGGAAAAACCATTTTGATTAAAAGCAGGGACTATAAAGACATTCCTACTATTGTTATTATTTAACATTATTTTAGATAATATAGACCTGTGCTGTTCGATATGGTAGCTACTAGTCACATGTAGCTATTTACATTTAAGTTAATTAAGATTAAATAAAAACTAAAAATTAAATAAATGTAGTTAATCTTAAGTGTTCTCACACACACACAAAAATAATAACTATGTGAAATGAGGGATATGTTAATTAGTTTAATTGTAGTAATAATTTAACGATATATAGGTATATCAAAACATCACGTTGTACACCTTAAATATATACAATTTTTATTTGTCAAGTATATATACCTCAATAAAGCTGGAAAAAAACTTTTTCAAGAACCTATAAAATACTTTGGAATATATTTAGCCAGAAAGTCACAGGATCTATATGAAGAAACCTATAAAATTTCATTATAAATATTTTATAAATATAAGACAATCTAGTGAGCTAATGAAAAGGCACATGCAGTGTTCTTGAATGGGGAGACCTAATGGAAAAATGTCAGTTATCCCAGAATTAATATATAAATGTAATGCAATTCCAAATAGAATCCCAACAAGATTTTTTAGGGAGAATTGGATAAAATGAGTAGTCAAGAAAAGTCTGAAAAATAAGAACACTGAAGGAGGATTTGTCTTGCCAGGTATTAGGAAATGCTATTAAGCCATTGTGATCAAATCAACATAATATTAATATAAGATTAGACAAAAAGATCAGTGTAACAGAATAGTAAATCCAAAATGAGACACCAGGATATGTGAAAAGTTAATGTATGACCAAGACAATATAGTTCAGTTCAGTGGGAAAAGTATAGATTATTTGATAATTGATACTGGCACAATTGGCTATCCATTTGCAAGAAAATTAAAATGTATTCTTATCTTACACATTTTTTTTAAGGAATTCCTTTATTTTTATTATTTATTTATTTAGTTTTGGCTGTGTTGGGTCTTCGTTTCTGTGCAAGGGCTTTCTCTAGTTGCGGCAAGCGGGGGCCACTCTTCATCACGGTGCGCGGGCCTCTCACTATCTCGGCCTCTCTTGTTGCGGAGCACAGGCTCCAGACGCGCAGGCTCAGTAATTGTGGCTCACGGGCCTAGTTGCTCCGCGGCACGTGGGATCTTCCGAGACCAGGGCTCGAACCCGTGTCCCCTGCATTGGCAGGCAGATTCTCAACCACTGCGCCACCAGGGAAGCCCTCTTACACATTTTTGAAAAATAAATTCCAGATAGTTTAATACTTAATATAAAAGTAAAATGGTAAACATGGAAAGTCTGGTAGACTGTGGGTACAGTGCAGGGGCAGAAGAAATCTTTCTAATAAAGGCTGTATATCTGGAAGTTATGTAAAAGAAGAGATAGATGTATTCAACTATAAAAACATTAAAAGTATATTTTTAGAAAGAGAAAAATAAATCAGTTCATTCTGATATTTTCAGCTCAAAATTGAAATTATAGAATTTGTTCTCAACTGCTTTGATTTTATATTTGTGTCCCTTTTCTCATGCTGAAATCTCAGTTGCTAATGACATTGACATAATTATTTATTTACTCTATTCTACAATACATATCTTATAGTTTTAAAATAACAATTCCAGTACTATTGCTAACAAATACGGTTATTGAAAGTAATTTGATTTCTTTGTGATTTTTTTTCTCTTTGGGGTCTATCCCACCAGTTGAGTCAAATTACTGTGCCTTAAAGAAACGTGGAATAATTCTGTGTTGCTCTGCCAACAACTGATATATATGTAATTTGTTGTATTTATTTTGTTTTAAAATTTTAGGGAGTTTTTTGTTTAATTTTTGTTATAATTGTGAAAAACATTTACATGATTCCAAAGTCAAAACTAGAGGCACATTCAGAGAAGTCTAGCTTTCATTCCTGACCCCCAATAGACTGTTCCTTCTTCTTCTTAGAGGTAACAATTTTTATTAGCTCTTAGTTTATACTTCCATTGTTTATTTTTGAAAACATAAACAAACTTGTATATGTTCTTATTTTCCCACTTTCTTTCATAATACTGTTGTGCGCCTTGCTTTTTCACTTAACGGAGATCACTCCATAGCAGTATATAGAAACTTTCTAATTTCTTTTTACAGCTGCATGGTATTCCATTGTTCCAGTGTGCCATCTTTTACCCAGCAAATCTCCTATGATGGACATTTGGGTGGTTTAGGAGCGGCAAAAATTTATTGCTGGTGGATATCTGGGAAAAAGAATACTATGAAATAATAGAAATATATATATATTTGTCTCTGCCCCCAGTTCCTGGCACAGAGCTCCTGAAACCCTTGTAAATTTCCTAAGTGATAAGAGCACCAGTAGCATCTTTTGTTCTAATATTTGGTCTTTGCCCCTGGTTCCTGACACAGAGCTCCTAAATCCCCTGTAATTTCCTGGGCAATAGGAATGTCTTTTGTTCTAATGAGGCAACTCTTAGTGGGCTCCTGAATAACTTCAGGATGGGAATTCGTCACCAGAAAGACCAAACCATGATTAGAAGTTTGGGAGGGTACAGGAGGGCTGGCTAACAAAGTCACTTCTAAAAGTTTGTGCCCTGATATTACAAACACCAATATAAAATATTGCCTATTATCTTTAGATCTCAATTTTGCATTAAGTTTTGGATGTATAACTGTAAAAAGCAACTTTATAATTCAGTGGTATTTGGGGGCAAACTTAATAATATTTTTTCCAGAAAAAAATATAATGGAAGCAAAAAATCTCTATTCAATTGGAATTTTTAAATTTTAGTCACAAAATTAATAGAGGCACATAGTTTAAAAAGTCAAATAGCACTAAAATGTTTACTTTAAAAATTAGCTTTTCACAGAAGCTGTGGAACTTGGGCAAGTTCCATTTAAGAGGATAACTCCATTAGAATAACACTTTCATCTTGACTAAATACAAAGAGCTCTAGAAGGCAGACCAAGTAGAGATGCACAATTTTTAAATATCAGGTCCTAGAGGATGCTGTCCATTCAACTTGTTTTATCTTCAAAAAGACAGAGAATAAGAGAAAAAAAAAAAGCCCATGTTTTTGGCTATTTAGAAACATTACTCTCGCCCTGTGTAGACTCCTCCTGACTTAAAATTTCCCATTAATTATAAAGATTCATGTCAAAACATGGATAATTTCTGAGATGTCAAATGTTTCAACCAAGTCCTGTATGAGAGTATGTCTTATTCCAGAACCTCACCCAGGTTGACCCCCCCACCCCCCGTCTGACTAATTTACTACTGAGAACCAGTTGTAAATAGAGGAAAAATGTCACTGTATCCTTTTGGGGAGAAGATCTTTACCTTTTTAAAAATTTACACACAGTTCTCATTATTTTATCAGGGCTTAAGAATATTTCATTTTTGTTAGTTTTAAAGTCTTGTCTGAAAAGATTACTTGAGTTCTTAAAACACTTCTTAGGAATAAAAGGTTAGCGATCAAAAGACTTGAGCAAATGCTGGTGTTCGTGATTTCTTGTTGGTAGCCTAAATCCCATCCTGCTGGCAAACTCCTCTTTAGAATTTCTCAAATGATGGGACAGGACTAAAAGAACCCTCTACCTTGATTTATGTAGTAACAAATTTCAAATATGGGTTTGAAATACCTTGCTTCTATATACATCTACACATACAAACAAACACCTCCCAAATATTCGAGAGTTAAGGAAAAATCCAATTGGTCAAATTAGCTAATCTAGACTATAATAAGATTCATTCACCATTACTTCTACTGCTACAAAGGATACTGTCAAATGAGATTAGCAAGCAATGATCAAACACAGTTTGTGTACCCTCTATGAATCTTTAAGTCTGCAAAGACATTTAAATATATACTTGACACTTGAACAACTATAGTAGCCATCTTTGCAGTGATCAAGGACTCTATAGTATCTAAAATGTTCTTAGCCATGCAAATTTACATAGGTACTTTTAACTTACTGAACTTTTAATCAGAGTACTAAGCACATCTAAATAAAACAGAGGCTGAAACGTGAAAACTAGCATTGACATTTGAAGAGTCAGCCAGAGACCCAGACGAACTGAGCTTAGAGATATATTCAATTCAGAAAAGGCTATCTGCCTGGATATTCAGACATGGAGCACCTCAGAGCATGTGACTCTTAAAAAAGATGCTCAGTATGAAGAACATGATACCTCTGTGGATTTCAGGGAATAAAATACAAACAGAAAATAAAGAAATATCAAAATAACTGATCTTGCAATATCCTGTAATCACAACTAAGGAGACAAGAAAGGCAGCACAGCACTCTGCTTCTCTTATAAGGGAAGGATTTTTGAAGCCATGTTTCCTTTAAGTAAGAGTGACCTCTGGTGACTTTTTAATTGCACCTCAGTGTACTATGTTAAATTATTCTACAATTCTTTTATACTAGCAAATCATTTAGTACTACATTTTTAATTTCTTAGCAAAGTGATAAATGCTTTACTGCAGGACCTAAGGATTTCATGTAAATGCCCCCATTTTAATTAATTCATGGAAATTGTGCCCAAAGCTAAATTAAAATTCCGTCTGAAACACGGGGCAGTATTTTCTTAAAGGAGACTAAGGCTCATTTTCAGGAGTGACTCATATAATATGGCATTAAATGAGCTGATACTAAATGATGACAACACAAACTTATCACAGCCTCGGGGCATATCTGGATGAATGCTGGAAGGGTAACTATTTGTACAATATGCTTTTCACTTTAGCACAAACTTCTGGTAAGGGCAGAGTTCCCCAGCCCACCCCACCCCCAGCAGCAAGGTCGGTTTCTAACATGCCTACTAGCACTTTCTTGAAATGCATAAGAGCTTGCCTTACTCCCTACAACCTGATTTTTAAAAAATTCTTGAGGGGGATGGGGTGATTGTCTGTTTCAGGCTAATCCCTACCATGGAAACAGAACTGGAAGTCTTTACAACTGATACATTATTACTAGTGCTACTTCTCTTGCCTGATAACAGTCAGCATTCTTGTTTTCCCTTAAGATCCTTAATTACTGAGACCTGTTCAAGGGCAAGCACTCTGGCCAGGCTTAGATCACAAAATGGCTTGTACTAAATGAATAGGTGTTCTCTTATGTCCAGAAAGCCATGCCTGGTTTTCTTTCTCCATAGACCCCCCTACCTTATCTGCTTATAATATTTCTTTCCAATTCAGCCCATTTCAACCCAGGAGGACTTTTGGGGACTAACAAACACTGGTATCTGAGATAGAACAAACCACAACTAAGAACTTGAAGTATAAAAGCAATACTGCATGGTATTTCCAAAAGTGCTTAATAAACATTTCACAGGATTGCGCATAAACAACACACTTTTCCTGACATTCTGGCACAAGTAGAATCAGAGAGGCTTAACGTTAAAATGAAGTGCAGAGTCAGCTGTCCAGCATTCTACCCAATTCAAGCACCACAGTCTCCAATATCATCTTGCACACATGTCCACTGATGGCAGCAGCTGAGGTGCATACATATACAGAAAAGGGAGATTCTAGAACTTCCTTCTATCATATCACAAAGAAGGATAAATTCACAGAATCAACTACATGAGTGTCCAGGGAAAAAAATTCTTTTTTTTTTTAAACTTTTTAAATTGAGATATATTATACCCTTTAAACAAAATTTCTAATTTTATGAAAGGCATAAAAGGTCACAATTTTTCTTTACTTCTTTGGGGTAGGAAGAGGGAGGCAGAGTTGAGTGTATCCTTGAAAGTCCTTTTCTAATTTAAAATTAAAATCAACATCTGATCTTGACCTAAGAATTTTTCTATTGAGGGATAATTGACATAGAACACTATATTAGTTTCAGGTGTACAATTCAATGATTTGACATTTGTGTGTATTGCAAAATGAACATCACAGTAAGTCTGGTTACCATCAATCACCATACACAGTCACAGATTTTTTTCTTTCTTCTTGTGATGAGAACTTTTAAGATTTACTTGCAGCAACTTGTAAATATGCAATACAGTATTAATAACTATATTCACCATGCTATACATTACATCCCTGTGGCTTATTTATTTTATAACTGGAAATTTGTACCTTTTGAACCCCCTTCACTCATGTCACCTACTTCCCACCCCCATCCCCATCCCCCCAGTCTGGCAACCAACTATCTGTTCTCTGTATTTATGAGCTCCTTTTTTTTTCTTTTTAAGATTACTCATATAAGTGAGACCATAGGTTATCTTTCTCTAACTTATTTCACTTAGCGTAATGCTCTCGAAGTCCCTCCACATTGTCACAAATGGCAAAATTTCCTTTTTCTTAATGGCTCAATAGTATTCCAGTGTGTGTATTACATTTTTTTATCCATTCACCCATCAATGAACACTGAAGTTGTTCCCATGTCTCAACTATTGTAAATAATTCTGTAATAAACATGGGTGTGCATATTAAAAAACAAACAAACAAACAAAAAAAACAAAAAAAGAAGTTTGGGAGGGTGCCGCATCCCAAATCCATGAGGACAGAAGCCCCTGTGCTCAGTGCCCTTCTAGACCTTGCCCTATGTATCTCTTCATCTGGCTGTACATTCATATCCTTTATTATATCCTTTATCATAAACTGGTAAACATAAAATTATCGATATTAAACCCAAGGAGGGGTCATCAGAATCCTGATTTTTAGCTGGTCAGTGAGAAGTACAGGTGACAAGCTGGGACTTTCAACTGGTGTCTGAAGTAGGGGGAGTCTTGTGGGACTGAACCCTTAATTTGTGAGATCTGACACTAAGTAGATAGCGTTAGGACTAAATTGAATTGTAGGACACCCATCTGGTGTCAGAGAATTGCTTGATGTGTGGAAAAACCACACATCTGGTGTCAGAGATATTGTGTGGTAGTAGTGTGAGAGTAAAGGAGAAACACAGGAGAAAGAGTGCTTTTTCCCATACAGGTGTTCTTACACATTGATGGTAGAAATATTTAGTATTATAGCCATGGTAAACAATCTGGAAATATCTACTGATGTGTATAATATGATTCCATTTTAAAAAATCAATGACTGCTGCATAGCACAGGGAGATCAGCTCGATGCCTTGTGACCACCTAGAGGGGTGGGATAGGGAGGGTGGGAGAGAGGCTCAAGAGGAAGGGGATATGGGGATATATGTATACATATAGCTGATTCACTTTGTTATACAGCAGCAACTAACACAACATTGTAAAGCAATTATACTCCAATAAAGATGTTAAAAATAAATAAAAGTACACAAAAAAATCAATGACCAAAAAACATATTTACCTATCTATCATCTATCTATCTATCTATCTATCTATCTATCTATCTATCTATCTTCTATCATCTATCTATATCTATCTGTATAGATTTCTCTAAGTATGGGGAAAACAGAAAGATACATATTAGGTTATTAACATGTGTGGCAGGGGTAGAAGTGGAGAAGAGTTGGGGTAGCCAAGCAAAAAACAAAAGAAAAAAAAAGGCTGTGGTTATTAAATAAAGCATGTGTATAATTCACATTTATGCATTTAGGTAAAATTCTGTGGATATACATAAAAATATTTTTTTAATTATTTAGAAAATATAATGGAGGAAAAAAGATCCCATTTAATATAGCAGTGTAAAATTTTAGATTGCCTAGGAATTAAATGTATGTAAGGGCCTATATGAAAAGAACTTTGAATCTTTGATGAGAAACATGAAAGAAGACTTGAAAGAGGCATTCCATATTGCATGAGAAGACTCAATATTGCAAAAATGTCTGTCCTCAAATTATTTGTAACTGTAACGCAATCCCACTAGAATTTTTATTTTGGGATTTGGTAAAATATTCTGAATTTCATCTAGAAGGAGAAACAATCAATTTTTGGAGAGAACAGTGACAGGTACTTGCTCTATTAGATATTAAGATGTATTACAAAGCAACAGTAAATAAGACAGCATAGCAATGGCACAAGAAAAGACAGTGGATACGTTGACCAACACGCTATCCAATGGGGGGTTTGCCCAGGACTGAGGGGTTGCCCAGGACATGGGACTTTTGGTGCTAAAACTGAGACGGTCCTGAGCAAACTGGGATGATTGGTCATCCTAACAGTGGAAAAGAATAGACAGCCCAGAAACAAACCTTAATAGGTAATAGAGAATCACAAATCAGTGGGAAAAGGAAGGAATTCATAAGAGATGGTGCTCAGAGAAATGGTAACTATTTGGGAAAAAGTAAATTAGACTGCCTCCTTCATACCATATACCAAAATAAATTCCATGTGGACTAGTGAGTTAGATATAAACATAAAAGTGAAAATATGAAACAATAAGAAATTATATAGGTAAACATTTTCCTCAATCTGATATGGGGAAGAACTTCCTAAGTATAAATACAGGAGAAGATATCACAGAAGAAAATACAATTTACTTTTTATATGCATCAGAAAAAAAACACATACATGAGAAAGGCAAATTATAAATTGGAAGTAAAAGATTCGCAAAAAAAAGTATAACAGGCAAAAACAGCCACAGCAAAAGGAGCCTAAGGAGACATGATGACTAAATGTACTGTGGTATCCTGGATGATAAAGGACATTAGGCTAAAAAAAAAATAAGGAAACCTGAATAAAGTATGAACTTTAGTTAATAATGTATTGGTTCATTAGTTGTGACAACTGTACCATACTAATGTAAGGTGTAACAATAGAGGAAACTGGGTGTGGAGTATATGAAAACTCTGTACTGTCTTCACAACTTTTCTGAAAGTCTAAAGCTATTCTAAAATAAAAAGTTTATTAAAAATTTATATGATAAAACTGGCTAATATCCATACTATATAACTATAAAACATATAACTTAATATATATTATATATAACATGTAAATATATACATATAACATATAATGTATATACCATAACATAATATATAACTATTTAGCATACAAACAAATTAGAAAAATGAACGTCTTTGAAGAAACATGGTCAAAGCATATAAATAGGTGGTCAATATATGAAAAAATATTTAACCTTATTCTCATAAACTACCAAAGTTCTGGAAAGCAGTTTGCCAGCTTATATTAAGAGCCTTAAAATGTTCATACTTAGTCTAAGTCCACTTCAGAATAACTACCCTAAGGGGTTTATCTGAAGTGCACACAACATTTTATGGGCAAAGATGTTCTTCACTGGGTTATTTGTAATAGGAAATAAGTGGAAAAGATCTAAATGTGCAACATTTGGGGAATATTGTGATGAGCTTTATGATCTCTACATACTATGAAGCCATTCAAACATATTGAAGAAGAGTGTAGCATGACAATCAAGAGTATAGGTTTTGGAGACATCTGAATTCAAGTTGAAGCACCATCACTGGCTATGTGATTTTGGGCAAATCACTTAGTCTTTCTAAGCCCCACTTTTCTCATCTGTAAAATAGGGGCAATAACAGTTTTAACCCACAGGGATTTTGTGAGGATTAAATGAGATTATTCATGCGTCTAGCATAGTGCCTGGCAGATAGCTTAGTTAATAGTAACTCGCAATAACTCTAGGATGTAGGTTCTTACAGATGAGAAAATGGGACCAGAGAGAGGACGAGTCACTTACCCAAGGTCACACAGCTAGTAAGTGGTGAGCTGGGATTCAAACACAGAAAGTTTGGCTTCAAAACCCATGTTCATAACCACGACACTAAAATGTTAGCTGTTATTTGTGCCTTTGTTGCTGCTGCTGCTGCTTAATGACATAGGAAAATGATTATGGAAAGATGTTGAGTAAAAAAATAGAATACAAAATTATATGTGTAGTATTATTCTTATTTGTCTTCGAAATTTTTGTATATGTACATAAACATGCATGGATAAAAGACTGGAAGAAAAATATGCCAATATATTAAAATGATTGTCTTTTGAGTAAAGTGTTGAGAACAATCCTGGCACACAGGAAATGTTAAGTATTATCATTATGATCATTTGTTTTGATGTTCTGAAGATACACCAAAATGGTCTAAATGTGAATTTAGTTTGTATTTTTCCTGCTCAGGACTCATACTTCCTGAATCTGAGAATTCACATCTTTAATTCTTCAGTTCTGGAACACTCTCAGCCATTACTTCTTTGAATATTACTTTTTTTTTCCATTTGTCCTCTATGTCTCTTTACCTCTCTTTCATATTTTTAATTATTTATCTATTTCTTTGTGTTATATTTTGTAGATGTGTTCCAGTTTACCACTTTTTAGCTGTGCCCAATCTATGGTTTAATCTATCCATTGAGTTTTTAATATTAAAACTTTCTTTTTTAATTTCTAGAATTCTCTTTCAAAACTACTTGGTCTTTTTTAAAAAAATAGCGTCTTGTTTTTTTCTCATGTTTCACTTATGTCTTTAATCTTAAGCATAGTTATTTTACAGTGTGCATTAGATGATTCTATTATCTGAAGATCTGGGGTCTAATCCTGCTGTTGTATCTTGAGACATTGGCTTATGGCGGGGTGTTTCTTCATGTGTTTTATAGTTTTTTATTGTAAGTCATGTTCAGTGTAGCTTTACCTGTGGGGATCTTGTGGAGGATTTGTCCCTTTAGAGCTGTTTTATGTTGCTTCTGCCAAGTAGTTTGAGGGATATCAACAGCTAGGACCCACTTTGTGCTACTTTTTGGATCTGGAGGATTCTTGGACTGTGCAAGAAGTATACATTTTGAATCTCAAACTCATGCGAAAGAAGGCTTGAGAATACAAATCCTCGTGGGAAGACCTTTTTTCCACCTTCCCAGATCCCAGGTTGTTTCTCGATACTAGTGAATGGATTTTTTTGTCTAGTTCACCCTTACTGAAGATGTAGTCCTTTGAAAGTTCCAACTTTCTACAGGTGTCCCAGCTCCAACTCTCTGCCTTACTTAGGCCCAAGGCTCTGTCTCCTGCCTCTACATGGGCATCAGAATCTAAGCACCCTACTTTGTGAGATAACCAAGCCACTTGCACCACACCATCAGAGCGGCTAAAACTTCAACATTCACTAAATGTTCTTGTGTTCGGTTTTCCACTATGTGTTTCGACCCCTAGTGATTTCCTTTACTTACCTGTAAACTCAGCTATACATTTAAAAGGATGTTATATTTTATTCTGTATTTCCAAGTGTTTTGTAACGTGGTTGGACTTTCAGGTTATTTTGGCCACCGCATTACTGAAAATGGATATCAAAGATTATTTTTAAAGGTAAGTAATCCTAGGATGGCAGGCAGCATTGTCTTAGATGTTAGATACAAACTACTATGCATAAAATAGATAAGCAGCAAGGATATATTGTACCACACAGGGAATTACAGCCATTATCTTGTACTAACTTTTAATGGAGTATAATCTGTAAAAATACTGAATCACTGTGCTGTACACCTGAAACTAGTATAATATTGTAAATCAACTATACTTCAATTTTAAAAATTCTTATTTAGAAGGTCATCCTCCTTTCTTTCATGGAAGAATGTAAATGGATTTTTCTGCCCTATTTCATCATCTTTAAATATTTCTGCTTGCCTAAAAAAGAAAACAAAACTGTCAACCTACCAGTTATCTGAGGCCTGCTGTCTTTTTTCTTTTATCCTAATCTTGGCGTATTTGGTAGAATACCAGAATTTGTGCCAGTTTCTTGAAAAGAACTTTGTTGAAAAGGACTATAGTGAGGGTGAGAAGGATACATTTTACATATGTCATATATATATATTATGGATGGGTCTTATTTATTTATTTATTAACTTACTTACTTACTTATTTATTTATTTATGGCTGTGTTGGGTCTTCGTTTCTGTGTGAGGGCTTTATCTAGTTGCGGCAAGCGGGGGCCACTCTTCATTGCGGTGCACGGGCCTCTCACTATCGCGGCCTCTCTTGTTGCACAGCACAGGCTCCAGACGTGCAGGCTCAGCAGTTGTGGCTCACGGGCCTAGTCGCTCCGCGGCGTGTGGGATCTTCCCAGACCAGGGCTCGAACCCGTGTCCCCTGCATTGGCAGGCAGACTCTCAACCACTGCGCCACCAGGGAAGCCCAGGTCATTTTTAATATGAGAAAATTGACCAGATTAATGATCCTCAACTTTTTTAGTGAGTTCAGCTACAAAAATAAAAGGTGCTTGGCATGCTTCTTAGAAAGGAGAGAGTAATATATTTCCTTTCACACATTTCAAGAACAAATGTGTAATACGGATACACAACAGGTAGTAAATGGGCGAATCTTGAATGGTGGGTCATCCTCATTTTTTCCCTTTTTTTTTTTTTTTTTTTTGACCGCACTGCGCAGCATGCAGGATCTTAGTTCCCCGACCAGGGATCAAACCCGCGCCCCCTGCAGTGGAAGCGCAGAGTCTTAACCACTGGACCACCAGGGAAGTCCCTTGCTCCTCTTATTTAGTCATCAAAACTTACCCTATCTACCTTGGAATTACATTTCTGACTTAAAAATCTATCAGGTCCCTACTTCCAGTATTGTCCTTTTTCAGCCCTTGGCACTGGTGTGATTGTAATCTTCCTAAAACATGTGCTTGAAATACTTTAGAGGTTCACCATCACCTTCAAAATAAAATCTAAACTCCTTAACATGGCATAACTAAATAGTACATGTCTACCTTGTGATCCTTATTTCCAGAGATTCTCCAATATCCACCTTGCATTATTTATTTATTTATTTTTATAAATTTATTTTATTTATTTTAAAAAAATTTTTGGCTGCGTTGGGTCTTCGTTGCTGCGCGCGGGTTTTCTCTAGTTGCGGCAAGCGGGGGCTACTCTTTGTTGCTGTGCGCGGGCTTCTCATTGAGGTGGCTTCTCTTGTTGCAGAGCATGGGCTCTAGGCACGCGGGCTTCAGTAGCTGTGGCACACGGGCTCAGCAGTTGTGGCTCGCGGGCTCCAGAGCGCAGGCTCAGCAGCCGTGGCGCACTGGCCCAGTTGCTCCACGGCACGTGGGATCTTCCCCGACCAGGGCTTGAACCCGTGTCCCCTGAACTGGCAGGCGGATTCCCAACCACTGTGCCAGGGAAGCCCCTACATTGCATTTAAATCCCACTAGATTACTAGCACTTCCCCCAAATTCTATATATTCTTATTAGGCCTAAGAAAATATTTAATGAGACTATTATTGGTTTTAATGAAAATATTATTGATGAATTTGCTTCCATTAAAGGCAGGAAAGTAAAATTTAACTCTGCTTTTAGTGTTGATAAAATATTTATACTTAATGCTGTGACTTGTAATGTATCTACTTTTCAATTTTTCCAACATTTTTTCAACTGCTTTAATGTTCTGGAAAAAATTAACCATTCAAGAATACACAAAAACACATATACGGGGCCCACATTTTTACTTTTTCCTCACACTCCAGTATGGCTCAGTATGGCATTGTCTTTATTTAAAATTTTGATGTTTTGTTCATCATGAATTTTTGCACTAATTTTGATTTTTAAAATATTGCATTAAAGTATTTATCTTGATCACGGAGTTTTTTGGCATCCCCTTAAATTTTGCACACAAGGTGAATGCCTTACTCACCCCCCCCTTATCCCATCCCTACTTGAGGTCCTTAGATATATAAATAATCTATTTGCAACTAGTGGGCATCTGAAATTACTGTAGCTGAGATATAGGATTTTTATTCCTGGAAGTGGTTTCCATCACCTCTCCGCTTCTTAGTACAGAGCTCAGAGTTCTGAAGTGGGGAGAAATTTTATTTTTAACATAATATTAATTTTTTAGAAGAGCAAATAGAAGAGTCAGGAAGATGACAAGGATGCTGACCAGCACTGCTTCTACTCACTATTGTACTGGAAGCCCGTGAATAAAGCAAAACAAACCAAAAAGTGTAAGGCTTAGAAAGAAACAAAAGCAATGTTGTTACAGATGATATGTTTTTTTTAATTTTCTACTAGAAAAATCCAAGAGGATCTACAAACTACTGGGTACAAGGATATATAAAAATGAGAGTTTGATTTTTCTTCCAAAAAAATAATATTAATTTTTGAATAAGTAATATAGTCACATGATTCAAAATTCAAAAGGCATAGAGAAAAGATATATAGTAAAAAGCCTCCCTCTCACTCCTACTCTCTAACCACCCAGTTCCTCTCCCTGCAAGCAATCAATGTTAACAATATCCTTCAAGAGATAATTTATGCTTATTCAAGCAAATGTGTACATGTATTTTAATCCCCCCCTTTTGTACAAATGGTAGCATATTGTGTCTTAAATACTGCTGTTTTAATTTAACAATATGTATTGGAGCTCATTCCATATCGGTATATAAAGAGGTTCCTCATTTTGTACATGTGAGTATATCTGCAGGATGAGTTCCTAGAAGTCAGATTTCTGGAATAGGTTTATACATCTATCAATTTGGTAGATATTGCTAAACTGCTGTCCATGGAGGTGGTACCAATTTACATTCTGACCAGTAAAGAGTACCTGCTTCCTTGCACCCACAAAGATGATATCTCAGTGCAGGTTTTAAAAATTTCTCTTAAATATAAACATCTTTTCACATGTTCAAGAGCCATTTGCATTTCTATTTCTTTGTGCTGTCTCTTTATATCCTTTGCCCATCTATTGAGTGATTTTTCTTTTATTATTGACTTGTAGGAGCCCTTTATATAAGAAGTAAATTAGGTCCTTTGTAGAAAAGTTTCAAATATTTGTTCCTCATTTGTTTTTCTTTTAACTTTGCTTATGGAAGTTTTTGCTGTTCATAATTTTTTATGTAGACAAAATTAATAACCCTTTCTTTTTTCGCTTCTGAGTTTTGTGTGAAGTGGGGAAGCTGAAAGCCCACTAAAGAATAAAGCCCGAAGGAGATCTTGGTAATCACTATATCAGTAAGGAAGGGAATATGAATCAGAGTTGACTGTTAGAAATTTGTAAAATTCTGTAACCTTTGTAACTTCCCTGTATTTATTCTGCATGTTGTCCCATGTCTATTCTCCCATGGTGATTCAAAGCAAAACCCTTACTATGCTAAGAGCCTATATGCTTGTCTTGTGGAGAATGGAGTGATTAGGAATTATAGTTAATCTGATGGGAAGAACCTCAAAGTGTTGGCAGCTTCAAGAAAAAAAGAAGAAAATGAAGCATCCCTGGGACCTGCCTAAGGGAAAGAAAAAAAAGAAAGTGCTTGAAAAATGGGGATCAGCTCTTTCAACCTGGTGGTGTATGCTGCCACATAATGATGGAGAGCTGTTGAGAAAAACAACTAAGCCGTGTTGATAATGTTTCCTTTGTAGTGACAAGGTACATCTAGCAATATCATGACCACCTGAGATTTTTAATTTGAACAATACTGGTTTAGTACACAGGTCAGTCATGTTATGTAGCAAATGGTTTAAGCTTTAAGGAAATAACTATAGGTCTGAAGGACAGTTTAACAAATATAGTAGGCCCTCTGTATCCACAGGTTCCACATCTGTGGATTTAACCAACCGCAGATTGAAAATATTCGGAAAAAAATCCATAAAGTGCCAAAGAGCAAAACTTTTAATTTCCTGAACTTTGGCAACTATTTACATGGCACTTACATTGTATTTTATTGGGCATTATACGTAATCTAGAGGTGATTTAAAATATACATACAGCAGGATGTAAGTTATATGCAAATACTACATTTTATATAAGGGACTCGAGCATCTGCATATTTTGGTATCTGCAGAGGTTGGGGGGTGTCCTGGAACCAATCCCCCTGTAGGGATGACTGTACTGCTGACTCCCTGCCTCCCCACTTTTCCTTTTTCCTTTTTGTCTTTCTACTCATTCCTCCTTACCTTATCAGAATACAGTTTAAAACTCAAATGATATTTTATCTTTTTTTTCCTCTTGGCTTGTTTCTAACTTTTCCCGTGAAAAGTTTATAGAACATTGTGTGTAATCTTGTGACTTTGGCCATATGCTTATGTTCCTCAAATTGGAGGGCAGCAATAAATTCCAGGGGTTACCCATGGGGATGGCCATTTGTGTAACTTCCTCTCTGAAGCCTGTTCAACGTGATCAGTTGTGTTATCTCCCTCTCTTCCCGGTCACTTTTGCTGCCCTTTGAATCCCAAGGCATGGTCTCACTGGCACATTATTCTATCCCCTACCTCTTTCCCTATAATCTGTTTTACTCCCTCTCCACTTTACTCCAGATTTCTCTCACAGCTCCCTCATATTCCTAACATGTCCCCTCCTGTCCATCCCCACTTCCACTATCTGAATTCAATCCTCCACAGTCTCTTGCCTGAACTAACAAAATACCCTCACTATTCTCCTAGTCTTAATCCAACTACCATATAGCTGTGAAAATGATCTTTCTAAATGCATATATGAGGGTAAGGGGAGGACTTTCATTTATCGTAAGCAATTCTATATTGCTTGAAAGTTTTAAAACATGCAGGTAGTACTTTTGTCATGAAACAAGTACAAATATTATATTATTCCACTTTAAAATTCTCCAACAGCTATCCATTGATTGCAACATAAAACTCAAACTTCTTAACATTACATGCTCCTTTAGCTCTGCCACTTTATCAACTAGTTAGCTTCATGAAGTGACTTCTTGCTTTTTTCTTGTTCTCCCAGACAACAACTCTGCCAGGATGATCAAAGTTGCTCAGTTCTGAATAATAATAATAAATAATAGCTACATTAAAGTACTTACAGTGTGCCAAGCACTTTACATGCAATCTCATTTTTTAACCCTGTGAGGTAGGCATTACCATCTATGTTTTTTATAAAGAAACTGAGGATCAGAGGTTAAGTGACTTCCCTAATGTCACGCAGGTACTGGCCGAGTCAAGATTTGAACCCAGTTCTGCCTAACTCTAAAACTTCGGCTCTTTCCACTCTATGATGGCATCTCTAGAATGAAATGTTCTCGTCATTCTGGCCCCACCTTCTAGAGAAACATTACTTCCTATCTTTAAACACTTTAGGAGGAAGTTTAGTATAGTATTTCGGTCCATGAGCTCTGGAGTCAAACTGCCTGGGCTCAAATCCTATTCCTAACCTTGAATAATTTCTCCGAGCTTCAGCTTCTCCATCTGTAAAATGAATATGATAATAGCTCCTCTCACACAGAATTGTTAATTTTTAAAAAGATGATCCAATGTAAAATACTTAGTACATTGTGTGGCAAGCAGTATGCATACCCTCAATAAAGCATAGCTATTATTATTATATTGCAGATACATCTCAAAATTCTGTTGGCCCTTTTGCTCATCTGGAGTTCCTGGTCAGTACCTCTGAATCCTGGTTTGCCATATCCTAATTATCCCTTCTATGTATTTCTGTGTAGCATAATTATATTGTATAGGCTTTGCCTTTTTGAGGGATTTTTCCAAGACAGCTTTAGATATACAACTTTTAATTCATAGATTAAACAGCTAATTGCTCAATTGCTGCTCACTTGTTAAGGTTTAAGAATGTAATGATTTAATTGTCAAATAGCTTTAGCATTTCTTATATAAGTGCTAAAAATAGTAATTCAATTCTTTTATTGCAGGATTCATCTTTTTTGCCCGGTGTATTGTGATCAGTTCCACTTACTTGTCTTCATAGTGGGACCTCGGGATGACCAGAGTAACCTCGGGTGTAGTCTCATCTGCTCTTCTGTTGGCTCACTTTGTGTCAGGGGCCTTAGGGATAGTCTGGTTCCAGTTTTCACAGTATGCTTGCATAAACCCTAGAGGTCCTGAGACAGTGCCTTAGGAACCAGGGGGAGGTGGTGCATAGGGATGGGGAGGCGGTGCATAGGGATGGGCAGGAGAGAAGAGCAAGCAGGCCTCCAGACACCTCCACCACCAGAGCAGCTTTGTATTTATATTTTATATCTTAGGCTTCTTTTCATTTCAGGAAGAGTCTGCTAATCCAATCCTTTTGTTTTATATTGAGTCTTGAATTTTCTACCCTGAATATTTGAAATGAGGACTTTTAATGTCATTAGGGCTGACAGTACCCTTTCTATCAAGGTTCTGAAAATAAATTTCTTAGGCTGACAAGACAAACAAGAGCTCAAATTGTTGCTCTGGTACGTAACCTCCAAGAGGATGCAGGCAAATGGTCTACCTTTTCATTCCCCTTGTCCTGTGTCTAGTAGCATCGAAAATATACTTGGTGCTCAAGCGTATTGCATGAATCTGACAGACCCCCTTTCTCATTATGTATGTTAGCTAAGCAAGCAATAATACTTTGTAAAACAGACATATCAGTTTGTGTCTAAAGGTAATGAGAATACTTTAACAGGTAATGAAGAATAAGAAATAATGATAAAGTAAAAAAATATAATAAGTAATATATAATAAAAAGGAAGAAGTAAGAATATGGAAAAGACTAAAGGATACTTCCTTTATGACTTGAGTGAGGTGTTACATGAACACTTAAATTTTATAGGGGGGGAAAATCAACATGGGCATATAGATACAAGGTATACACCAGATACCCATCCTAAAAGCCTGATTTCTCCTGGACTTCAAATGCCATTATTCCTACTACTCTGCTGCTGCTACTACTACTTCTTTACCATGTACATGTTATCCAAACAGCAGCCAGGCACTGTTAAAACTTAAGTTATATCACGTCATATCACATCACTGTCTGCTAAAAACCCTCAAATGGCTCCCCATCTTGCTTGGTAAAAGCCAAGTCCTCACAATGGCCTATAACGCCCTACATGATCAGCACATCCCCACCCGCCGTCCCCCCATCTGTCTCTGACCATATTTCTTACTATTCTCCTACTCATTTTACTCCAGCCACACTGACCTTCGACTTCTCTTCTACACTGGTGTCACAGCATGCAGTTCCAACTTAGGGCCTTTGGACTTGGCGTCACCCCTACCTGAAACGTTCTTCTTTCAGATACCTACATGGCTTGGTCACTTAGTTCTTTCAGGTCTCTGCTGAAATGCCACCTCCCCAAAGAGACCTTCTCCAATCGTCTTTAGCTAAAATAACAATGCCCCACAAACATACCCTGACACCCTTACTCTGCTGCTTCTCCTCGGCACTCATTATATTGACATATGGATGTGTTTGTTGCCTGTCTCCCCATACTAAAACAGAAGCTCCACACAGGCAGGGACTGTTTCTGTGTACTGATGAAATCCTGGCATCAAAAACAGTGTCCAGGGGCTTCCCTGGTGGCGCAGTGGTTGAGAATCTGCCTGCCAATGCAGGGGACAAGGGTTCGAGCCCTGGTCTGGGAAGATCCCACATGCCGCGGAGCAACTAGGCCCGTGAGCCACAATTACTGAGCCTGCGCGTCTGGAGCCTGTGCTCCGAAACAAGAGAGGCTGCGATGGTGAGAGGCCCGCGCACCGCGACAAAGAGTGGCCCCCGCTTGCCACAACTAGAGAAAGCCCTCACACAGAAACGAAGACCCAACACAGCCATAAATAAATAAATAAACAAATACTTAAAAAAAAACAACAACAACAGTGTCCGGCGTAGTAGGTACTTAAATGCTTGGTGAATTGTGTTTTCATCAGGAGTTTTAAAAATTTCCTTGTAGTGCCTATATGGTGGGAAGTTAAACAGGGACTTGAGGCTTCTAGAAATGTGTATTTCTCAACTTTCATGGATTTGCACTAGAGGCTCCCAACAAGTAGTTCCACTTTAGGTCTATACTCCAGTCCACTAGGATTTGAAATAAGAGGAGGGGAATCCAGTCACTATAATCTCTTCTACTACACTCAGGGAACTAACCATCAGCACTGAATTCCTTCCCTCTCCATCTCATCTCTAGGTTCTTTTTTCTAACAAAAAGGTCAGGGGTCCCTGGAATACTGTGCCATAATTTGCACAGAACAGGTACCCAGGCTGACTACATTTCAGCCTTGGAACCAGCCCACACCAAATCTCTCCTGGGTGTAGGTGATAACCAGAATAGAAAGCCTTCTCAATCAGACTTGAATCTTGTAGAAGCTTTTATTTCAGTGATTAAAAGAACGCAGTAAATGGAAACTATGCTGGTTTACATTAGGCATGCACCTCTACCTGAAACTGCTGTTAGTTTTTGACTGGCCTAAATCTTTATAACTTATTTTTTCATTTAGGCACATCTTTAAATTTTTTTGGACCCTGAAATACAGGGTAAGTTAACTTCTTCCTTGTGGCAGTTTAGTATGAGAATTATGTTCGCTGGCTAGATTCCTTTAACTAAAGGCCTCTAGACTCTCAGGCTACCTGTACTAGCTCAAGACTGTACTTTATATATAGATATTTAAGTGAATCACAGTATAAGGGAGGGAGATAATCTAGAAAGGTGAAATGTACTGTATGAATACTCCATACATTTTTTTTCCAGCACTGATAATCAAACACTAGATAAGGAGGCCTACAGTCAAGTACCAAATTACCCTTTCCCCCACTGCTGCCCTTTCTGAGAGACACAAAGATGTATATCGATCTCTCCAGAAATCTGAAAGGAATCCACACAAATAACAGATTATTACCTATGTGGTCCCACTGTCAAATTATAGAGCAGCTCCACTATTAAAATTATAGGAAGCAGTTAATGGGACTATGAAGAAAGCATCGTCCCACATACAGTAACATACATCTAGCAGAGTTTTCCATTCATCTGTCAATTGTTTCCCCAAGATTAGCATTAAAAAACACAACCCCAAACACATCTGACCCTCAAACCACCCCCACACACAAAAATTGGTCTTTGTTCATTCTCAGATGACAGGATGTCCCAAGAGTGACAAAGGTGGGAGCCGATCCCCCCACAGCCTTTTCTTCAACCATCCCATCAACTGCTCTTCATTTCTTGAACTACCTTCCTTTTCCAGAGAGGTAATACTCAGGTCAGTCAGAAAGGCTTTCTGAGAAGACTGGCTTGGATTTCTGGGTCTGTTCCAGTCGATTCAAGATGAATTGGCTTGTATCAATGAAGCGCTCAACGCAGTTCACAAAACAGGCCTCAGCCCGACTGTCCAACTTTGGCCCAGGCTTGTCCATGCACTTTTCCTGCTCAGGACAAGATACAGAATCACAAAGGGAACTTGGAAAAAAAAGGAAGGGGAGCTTCTTGTTGCTTAGAGGAAAAACTTCACCTAAAAACAGTATCTGATATGTTAATAATAGTTCACATTTGGCAGCTTACTTTGTGGCAATTTTCTATAGGCTTACATTAAATTCTCACAACAACCCTATGGAATAGATACTATTATTAATCTTCATTTTACAAAGACGGAAGTTGTGGCACAGAGATACTCTGTCCTAAGTCATGGGGCCAGAAAATGGTGGAGCTGAGATATTACAAAGCAAGATAGGTAGCAAAATACAAGGGAAGTTAACCCTTCGCTGAATTTGGTTCAAACTCTACAATGCTGCTTGCATTAAATGCCTTTAAGACACACTAAAACCTACCAAAGGAAAAAAAGAATATCTATGACTGGAGATTCTGTAACGTCTACGTAAGCCAGAGGCTCTTGAATCCTCTCTCAAGACGAATGGAAAATTGTATGAATTTTCCTAAAGGGCCCACAGCTTTCAGATTCTTAAAGGAGTCCTTAACCACACCACCTGCTGGTCCAAATGTAATGAATCAGATTTTTAAAAAGAATCAAAGCACTCTGGTTCAAGGAAGACAGGAGTTCAGTAAGCATTTTTTTAAGGGTCAGAGTCCAGCAATACCATAAGTTTATGGTTCAAATGAATTTCGTTCATTATTCTCTGTTGTGTACACAAGTATCAGACTCTCCACTTCCAAGGAAAATTATCCTTGGCCTCTGAATTCTGTGAATTTTGTATGTCAAGGCAGGGCAGTTATGCTGTCTTTGGCTGCCAGAGAACACTTTGATCCCAAGCTGCAAATAAATGCCTTCTACCCTTTTGCCAAAGTCCCCTCACAGGGCATACTCAATTCCTCAACCTTCAGACCTGAAACGGCTTAGTATTACACAACAATCCAACAAGAAGGCAAAAAAGTGTGTATGTTGGTAGAGATTACCCCACTTTTATAGTTAGTGGGCTAGAGCCACTCACTTCTCACGAGGGACGCTTAGAGCAACTGAGTAATCAAGGCAAACTCTGAAGAGTGCAGGGACAGGAGATTCACTGATTCTCTGGGACTCAGGGTGCCAAAAATGAAATCCCAGTACTGGGGGCTCTCCTCAGTCTTGGTGACCAGCACTGGCAGCTTCAACCTTAGGTGCCTAAAGTGCTGGTAGGGACAATGGCATAAGTCTTCTACGATCTCCAATCCTCTGCACTAACAAAGCCGAGGTCCGGCGTGACAGCCCTCTGAGAAGCGGAGTCACTCTTTTTCCCTTCCGGCTCGACCTGAGGAACCTAAGGAAACCAAAGGGTGCTGCTGGGTCCTCTCCCTTCCCCGAATCCCAGGCGTCGTGGCGAGTTGCGCGAGGCAAGGGCAGGAAAGTAGGTACAGTGGCCAGGTCCCAGCCCCAGGCTCCTCACCCAACAAAGTTCCGTCATCTGGTGCACCAGCTGCTGGAAGCGCTGCTTCTGAGTCTCTACCTCGATGAAATGCTGCAGCTGCGGGTCGACCGAGCCCAAACCCGCTGCGGAGGAAGACGAGGAGGACTCCATCCCAGCGCGGCCACGCGTGCCGAGACAAACTCCGCACCAACTCGCCGACCTTCACGCGTCTCCGCGGCGGAACCGGAACCACAATCCACTGCCTCCGGGACTGCCCGGGGAGCGCACTGCGCCGGCGCACGGCCCTACGCGCGGGCCCGCCCCCCGCTCTGGGCGTTCCTCCCAGCCGCCCGCGCGCCTCGCACTTGCCCGCGCGCGGCCCCGCGGCGGCGCCGCACCTGCGCCCTGAGGTTTCAGGACTCGTCGCCCAGCGCCGTGGCGCTGTTGAGACCTTACTTCAAAAAGACAAGAAAGAAAGAAGGTAAAAAAAGGAAGTTACTTCAGACCATGTGGCCCATTCCTGGCCGGCCCAATAGCCCCGCCCCTGCCGGCTTCCAAATTGACCCGCGCTTTCCCCACTGCCAAGCTAGTGCTCGGTCCGGACTGCTGGGCCCGTCACTTAGCTGTCCTGGGCCCCTAGCTCTAGTTCTTTAATGGAGTTTACCCCGCCTGAGGTAGGGAAAAGAGGATCTGGCAGTATTTGTCTCCAACTGTCAGATTCATTCCAATAGCATCTAATGCCTACTGCGTGTCAGGCAGTGTGCTTTGGTTTGTGATCACTGTCTCTGATTCAGAAGCAGAATTTTCCAAGAGCCAGAGGGGTTAAATGCGGAGAATCCTGTGGAGTTCTCCAAGTAGGAATATGACAAACCAGTGCCACACAGCAGTTTTATAGGGCGCTTCAGAGAGGCTGCATGATTAATCGAAATAGCAAGAAACTTTCATGCTTTCCAGTAATTTTATTTTATCAAAACACCCTCCCCTCCCATTTTTATGACACCATTTTATTCCTGCCAAATTCTGCCTCCCTCCCCGCAAGCTCTATTGCCTACCCAAAGAGCAGTTGGACCCATTGTGAGGCTATTTACATTCCCTCCCTCCCCAAAAATGTTTCCATCCCAAATTCAGTCTGTTTTAATACTCTTGGGAAATTTCCTCTCTGGGGGAAAATACCAGGTACAATAATTCCTTGGCCTTTGCTCAGAAGGTACTATCCAAGGGAAGAGATAGAAAGGCATTCCTAGATGTGGAGAGGGGCCTTTGTGTATTCAGCAAGAGCACAAAGGCTCCAGGGCCAGTAAGCCTGGGATTTCCTCAAAGAAAGTGAAATTGGGGCTTGTGGAGTAGAGGAGTAGAACCAAGAAGCTTATTGGTGAGCTCAGGATTCTTCATCCATGACATCTAGAATGTTGCTCAGAAGAATTTTGAAGGTGGGACGTTCATCTGCTTTCTAAAACCAAAGAAAAAATAGTGTTATAGTGGACTAGAGTCCAAAATTCAAGGGAAACACAGTGAGTAAACAGCAAATGTTTATGAAGTTTATGCTATGTGCCCAGTAGCATACCCTGTGGATTACCAAAAGAAAAAAAGGGGTGGGGGGAGAAATAGAAGTGCTCCATAAAGTCCTTGTGCGCTTTAAATCTTTAGTAACTCGGCTTATTAATGTGGTGAGGACACTGTGAAAATTTCACTGACAAACACTGATTAAAACTAAGGGCAAAATTCATTACATAATTGTGCACCAATGCATTCTTATTTTGGAACCTCAAGTGGCTACCAAAGAAGTTTAAGTGGTTGACAGAGCTGAAATCCTATAAGCTGTGATAATTTTTAGTTTGGTTTCAAACACTTGTTTCTACCATCCTGTAGCCAAAGTTAACAAAGGAATTAACATTTCAAGACCATGGGCTGCATCACTGGGTAGGGATCCTAAGCATCTGGGACCTCTTATTACCACCGTCTGGCCTCCAGACTAAGGCCCTTTGTGATAGCCATTGGTCCATAAGCCCCTGAGGTATTTAGTGATTCAGGGCATATTCATGCAAGAAAGGTCTCAATCCATCAGAACTAAAAAGTCATCAATTTCTTGTTCCTTTGAATCAGTGATTCTCAAACCTAGCTGAGTATCAGAATTTCCTGGGAAGCTTAAAAAGACATACCCGAGTCCCACTCTAGACATACCTAATCAGATAAGGCCCAGTCATTTGCAGTTTTAAGAGTTTCCCAGGGATTCTGATGTGAATCCAGTTTCATGACTACTGCTTTAAACAGGCTGTGGAGAAAGTGCCTGTCTGAAATACTTAACTAGCAGAGTGAGCATGTCCTAGTTGGGAGGGAGCATAGTCAATCACCCTTAATCCTGCTTGGCATGGGAGAGAGAAGGGAAATGGCTCCTAGGGGTTCTCCCTTTCTCCACACTTTCTTTGTGACCTCAGTGATTTGTTGAAGGGAAAGGAGCCGTGTTCTGATCCAAATGCCCACTTTTCACCCCACAGAGATGGCTCCAGGTTCACATATATGCTTGTTGGACACTGTCTCTTTCCCTTTTTCTAGTGGGGCAGAACTAAGAGCTGAGCACTCATTTCCTACTAGACATTTAGGTTGCCAAATTAAGGTTGCCAGGGATCTACTGAAAGTGGAGAAGGCACCCCTGGAAGAACCCAAGGTGAGAGCAGCAAAGCATTTTAATAGTGGGACAGGCTCTTTATTTTCAAAATACCATATCTACCCACATATCCCGTAATGCACTGTATTTAAAAAAAAAAAAACCATGAGCACTACCTATTTTAGTTTCCTTTCAGGCCTTAGGGTTTTAAAAGAAATCTCATTTAGGACCACAGCCAGAAAAGGTGTGCAGTTAGTAAAGTAGAAGAAAGGGCCAATGACTCCCAAAGGAATGAACACAGATTTTAATGACTTTTCTTTTTTAATGTCCATACGCTTGTCTGAGTGCCTTTGGCTGCCTGCTTATGCTAGGTGACATGGCCCCACAACACCTCTCTCCCTAAAGCCGAGTTGGTATTGGGGTCTGCTAATGATACTCTAGTGAGAATTGGAACGGGCCTGGAAAAACTTCTGGCCGTGAAAGGATTGGGATGTAGGCCAGGATCCAAGAATGTGCACAGCTATCTGTCTGTGCCCAGCTGCTATATGGCCCGGGAGAGTGGGGCCGGGGTGCTTGGCCAGCTAAATGGGAAAGCAGGTTCAAGGAAATGATTTGAGGTCCCAATAAAATACTTACCTCATGCCAGCAGCTATACATGATGGTATATACCCTCTCTGAAGCGAGATGAGGCCGGTAGAGACGTAGGCCTTGGGCAATGTGTTCAGCTGTTTCACTGTTAGTAAATCTTTCATATGGCATCTTCCCCAGAGAGTAAATTTCCCACATCAGCACCCCTAGAAAATGAAAAAAAATGTGTTGTTTCTGGGTAGTAGGGATCCTAGTCTCCCTAAATCAACCTCAAACATTACATTCATCTGGTTCTCCCCTCTGTGCTTTTTTTCATTTTGTTCAGACTTCTGCTATAGTACTGAGTACACTGGAGCGTAATCAGGGTTGCCCTTGACTATTAGTCCTTTAGGAGAGAGACAGCATCTTATTTGTCTTTATAGTTATAGGGTCTGGCAGAGTCCCTGGTACGTAATCAGTATTCAGAAGCTGTGGCATACTGAATGAATTGTGTGTTTCCCTCAATATACTCTAAGTTCTAAGAAGGCAGGGATCGTGTCTAGTTTACTGTTTTTAATCCCCAGAAACCTCTGTGGTGCCTGACTCCCTAAGAATTAGATGAATGAAAGCAAGAACAAATAACAGTGTCTCTGTGCAGGTTGCAGAGTGTGAATTTCCCCCACTGCGTTCCTTTTCCTTTGAGCTGTATAATCCATGTGATCTTATTCACTCACCAAAAGCCCAAATGTCAGATTTGCTGCTGAACTTGCTATACATAAGAACTTCTGGTGGAGACCACCGGACTGGAAATTTGGAGCCTACTGAGCTTGTGTATTCATCATCCAGAACATACCTGCAAAGGATTCAGGACTTGTTACTGTTAGAATTTGGAGAGCTTGATATTTGCTTAAATTTTCTTCGCACAGCCACAAGAGTTGCACAAATATATGCCTACAGGCCAACCAGTGTCTTTTACAAATGTTATTTCTAACAGATTCCTGTTTTCATATCCGATTTAGCTTTCCTGGTTGACAATATGGTTACAGCAAGGATGAAGTGAAATAAGATCTAATAGGTACTCCCTTCCTCTTCTCTAGCCTTCTTTCCTTTCTCTTTTCGCATCCTTCCCTTCCTTCTATTCTGCAGTTGTCAGTGGGAATTAGATTGCTTAGGAAAGAATGAGACATGGAGTAAAGTCAACAGGATTAACAGATCAACATAAAGTATTGGAGAAATTAGCTTTTAAAAAAAGAGCAAAGGAGAAAGGAGAAGAGAGGGATATAACAATAAAACAAGAGGTGAAAAGTGACTTAAACCATTCAGAGAAAGAAAAGGTATAGAAAGATGGTGGAAAAGACTAGAATTAGGGGGAAAAGGGAGAGGATTAAAAATTACAGTGTCACCTCATGTTTGTACCGTGCCATTTTTACTTTGAGAGGGAAAGATGAAAAAGGCACACTCACCTGGACAGGCCGAAGTCAGATACTTTAACAACTCCTTGATTGTTTACCAAACAGTTTCGAGCCGCCTGTAGTGCAACACATACCAGTGAGACTCTGTCCCTGGCACACAGGTTAAAGGCACAAAACTTCTGCCCACCAGGGGAGTGAGGCCAGGGAAGCCTCATCTTCACATAGAGACACCTTCCCACCTAACAGGAATCAGTTGATGCCACTGAGAAATTTTGATGCACTTCCACCACATAATAGAGCAACCCCCGTAGTCGTAAGTAAAGCACTGAGGACTTGCAGAATGACTTCACTCATATTGGCAATTCCACGACAACCCTTCCTGCATTGAAATGCCGAGAGAATTAAGGGAGAGCAGAAGGCAAGTGTGTTTTGTTTTCTGCTTTTCTACCAGTGGGACTAGGGCGATTTGAGCCTTGGCCCGGCTGAAATAAACAGGGGCCCAAACTCGGATGCCTGCAGAGGCCAGGCAGGTGAAGTGACAGAGTGAAGTGGGTGGGTGGAGGTGTCAGGAAAGTGTCTGGTCTAAAGAAGGCCAGCCACTTTCCTGTAATCAGCTAGACCATATTGTAACACCAGGCCCACATTTTCCTAGGTGTCAGCTCCAGCCAACTGTTAGCATGGCCTATGAGAATGTGGGCCTGGTGTTACAAGATGGTCTAGATTTTCAAGAGAAGCTGGAAATTCAGTTCTTTAATGTGAAATGTTTTTAAGTGTTTGCTAACTAATATATAACATTTAAAAAAAAGAACCCAAATGCTCCAGCAGACCCCCAGTTTGTGACTCTGATATAACCAAAATGATGGTTCTGTGCTAAGAGCAGTCCCATCAGGAAGCAGGGCTTCCCTTCTGCCACTGAAGGACCCCACCATTTCCTTGTCATGGTAGGGGGCTGGGAGTGAGTGCTCTAGCTCCCACCATGGCAGAACTTGTGGTGTTGAGGCTGGAGATCTTTGACTGGCTGACCACTGGGGCAGAGGCTCACCAAACTTATAGTGTTTTCTAGATAAAACTGAAATGATTGCTCCTGCCACCCTCCTCAGCCATGTATTATAGGTCTTCCTTTGCTGCTTCCACCCCCTCAGCCCTCGGACCCAGGCCAATCCTTCTGAGGTCCTACCAGGTCTCGGTGGAGGAACTGCTTTGACTCCAGGTATTCCATGGCTTCACAGACATCCTTGCACATCTCCAGCAGCTGCTGAGTCTGGAAGCGGTGGCGCATCTCCCTCAGGTAGTTCAGGAGGCAGCCATTGGCCATGTACTCAGTGATGATGAAGATGGGGCGCTGTTTAGTGCAGACGCCGTACAACTGCACCAGTTTCTCATGGGACAGATTCCTACAGGAAAGGCAGTGAACCAGTCCTCCCTTTCTGGCTCTGAATACTATTCAGAAAGGAGCTGAGGAGGAAAGGAGTTGGCCTGGGAGTAGAGTGTCAGATGAGGGGCCAAAATAACAAGTTGACGCTCCTCCTTCCTACCCTAAACTCCAAAGTGCCTAATATATGAGGGTGAGCCAGGATTTGGAGTCCATCAGTAGAACGGGAAACAAGCCCAGGGCTGAATGAACACTAAGGCTACATCAGAATGTCTTCCTTTTGAAAGTCTCATTTTCTACATTTACCCCCAAATGCTGCTGAGATGGTACACGCCCATGATCAATACTATTCTCCACCAATATCTAAGAGAAATGACTACCTTAGCAGTTACTCCCACTAATCAAAGTTTGAGCTCAGGCCGTGGTCCCAAATCTCTCTTACTATAAATCACCTTAAACCCCAGTGGGAACCATCCTGGTAATTCCTAGACTGGATGGAGAGTTGAGTTTGGACTGTAACTCACATCATGACTTTGGCTTCTTCAATGAACTCATCCTCAGACATGGAGCCTTCTTTGATCATCTTGACGGCCACGTCATACTGGCCCCTCCATTTCCCATACTTCACTACTCCAAATTGTCCAGTCCCCAGCTCCTTCAAGAAGGTCAGGTCCTTAGGATCGATTTCCCATGATCCTATAACAACAAAGCCTTGATGTGATTATTTGGGAGTCATGTATGTATAATTTCTACAATAGATAAGAATCCCTACTGGGGGTAGAAATAGACAAGCAGTAAAAGGGAAATTCTCAGGGGTACTAATCCATCTTTGCTCAGGTGAATCTCAGGGACAGGGGATTACTGATTGGAGGAGTCTTGGAATTTAGGTACAAGTCAGGCATAAAGCAAGAAGATAAACGACATCCTCTTGAAATCCTTTTATGATTTTTTCCCCACAATTAAAAAAAAAAATCCCTTTATGAATCTATGTTTTTGCAGTCCCAGTAGGAGCCACCAGAGGGAGAAAAATCATTAGATAACTTTGGTTTGGCTCTTTCTTAACCTTCCTTGGCAGCAGCTGGGATAGAACAGTGTGCTGCAAGGATGACTGAGAGGTAAGGTCTGGTTGGGTCTGCCAGACGTAGTCCTTCCAACTGGCCTGTCCACCCTACCCTAGAGAAATAATCAGTTACCATAGCCCAGGCCTGCAGTGGAAGGCGCATTCTTGTTTTGTTGAGACACTGGATATTTGAGCCTAGATATGAGTCCTGAAACATACAAAGAGAGTCATGCTGCTGGTGCGGAGCAGGGGTGAGATGCCTCACACACCCTCACTTAAAGCCTCACGCTTCCAGTGGTCATCTTTCTAGTACATTTTGAATCCCAGAAGATCTCCATGAACCCGAATTTTTCTGGAAGTTTCTCCTCTTACAGATGTTTTTCAGGGACAAGAAAGAGAGAATGCTAACTGAAATATACACCCCAGCTAAATATATTCCCACCTCCCAGCCTAGCCTTAACTCACATCCTACTTCTGCTTTTGATACTGAAAAGCGTAATTGGGACCACATAAAATGACAGCCTTGATACTGCCTTGCCTGGACATGGTGGATAGCAGCAAGCCTTCTTGATGAAGTTTTTCCCATGTATTCGTGCTCTCACCCATCTCCCAGTTTTTAGAATGTCTACACTGCTTAGAAACTCTCTTCTGATGTTTTTGAGCCTGTATGTCCTTTGGGGGCAAGGACTTCAACTAATAGTTTTCGTGTGTTCTCTAGTAACAAGAAAACTGCTGAGTATACACCAGGAACACAATGAATATTGCTGATTGATTAATTACCAGTCTCCTTTATGTCTTTCCTTAGCACTGAGCATCAATCACCAAATAAGAAGTCAGTCCCTACTGGGCATAAGGTCTGCCTTTGACCACCTCTTCACTTGACCTCGACCCAGCATCACAGGGGTTTATTTTCACAGCTAATTCCCACTACCCTGTGAGGCTTATTCTTCCCCTAACCACCTTGTCCCAAATTGCTTCTCCTGGTACTTGTCACACGCTTCTTCTCTGGTTCCCCTGGTACTTACCTGCAGAGTTATGCTGATGGTAGTTAATGAGCTCAGGGATGGTGCTGAAAAGGTGCTTCTCAGCCAGGTAATACTGGCTCTGAGGTGTGGAACACACAACATAATGGCGTATCACCCCTTGAGGTTCCCTGAAGAAGTGGACGCAGAGTCAGCAACTTGGGAACAAGGGTCCAAAGGACCCAAGAAGTGAAGTGAGATGAGTTTTGAGTTTAAGTGACAGAGGATGTGAGAGGAACACTTCATTAAGGAACTGTTGGTTGGGCACCCCTGTCCTTTGTCCCCAGGGCCTTGAAACAGTAACACTTACCCTGTAGATTTGGCAAACACAGACACAGTATATTTTCCAGCTTTGCTGGAGTCTCTAACAATGAAGCCTCCTTCTTTCCCCTGAAACGATGAAAAAGCAGCTGACCGTCAGGAGGAAGTGGTGCTCACACCTGGATCCCACCTGCCCAAACCCGAGAGAAAATATTATAGGAGCCTTGATTTCACTGCCAAGTTCCATGTTTGAGCTGCAGCCTCATTGCTTTTGACAGTGAAAAGTATAATTGGGACCCCATAAAATGACAGCGTTGACACTGCTTTGCCTGGAGATGGCGGACAGCAGCAAGCCCGCAATTCAGGATCCTTGCTTGCTGTGCAAGGAGAATGCCATTTGCTTGTGGTCACATACTTACCTCTTGCTTTAGCAGTTGCTCAGCTTGACTCCGAGTCATGTGTTTGGAATACCACCTGTAAAGGGAGAGTGCTTGTGTGGCTCCCAGGCCATGGTGTAAGTGGCTCAGAGATTAGAGTGCTATCTGTGGCTCCTCCATGCCAGTGAGTCAGTCAATTCACTCAACCTCTATTTACTGAGTGTCTTATCACGTGCATAGCATACTACATCCCTTTCCCAAAGCTTGCTTGGCACTGAAGAATCATGGAAATGGAGAGTAGAGGGCAAAGGCAGGTGGCAGAAGGTTGCAGGGAAGGGATCAGGGACAGGGCCTTCAAGGACAACCCACTTCCATGATTAGGGAGAAAGCACATCCACAGAAGTTTGCCATTTTCACCTTTTCAAATGTTTCCTATCAGGTTGTCGTAGTGTGGTTCTTCTGGATTTGGGGGGAGGAGGGGGTGTGGTGACCTCTCCAGCTTTCATCAACAGGGTGTTTGGGATGAGGGTAAGACAGAGGCACTAACTTGAGTGGCATCATTTGACCCAGTTGACACTGATTTTAATAGGTATCTTGAAATCAAAATTTTGTTGAAAGTATAAAAAAAGTTTATACTATAGTTAGTTCCTCTGGGAAGATTGTGCGCTAGGAACATAAGCATACTCACTCATACATTTCTATGGAGTCCTCTGCTTCGGTTACATAGTTACTAGGGATGTAGCCTTCCTGCCTGTAGAGGAGACAACGTGATCGATCATCCAGCACTTCCCATCCTGGGTGATAGACAGATTTGGATGCCCTGTATCCTTGGGCTCATAACCAATCTCGAATGGAGGTATATAAAATGCCCCTCCTTCAAAGAGAATCATGTTGCCAATGCATGGCTAGGCCAGTGAAGTGTGTAGCTTCTGCACATGCGGCATTGATTACATGTGCTCGACAACATGTGGGCCAGACTGTACAGGCTCAGAGAGGTGGCCACGTGTAGAGCTGCCCTCTGAGAAGTACTTGGAGGGAGAGCATATTCCTTTTGGTGTGGGAAGAACAATTTCTGATCAGGATACTGAGTAGGGGAATTATGCTGCAGGACTTTGCGTGTGTATAGAGTAGGTGGGCACAAGGCTCAGGAAGGGCAGGCGTGGACTCACCCATTTTTATCCTGGGCTCGCCACCAGGGTAAGTTGCTCTCCTCCAGGATAAAATACTCGTTGCCCTTCCGCAGCTGTAGATCATTTGCATTCATTGGCATGTAGTCATAAAGGGCTACAACTTTTTTCAGCTCACTTGTCGAGACAGGTGCTGCTGTTGGCTCAGGGGGCAGTGGCTTTTTTAAGATCTGTGTTGTTAAGAGGAAAAAGTAGGGGTGGGGTTGGCTAGATGTTGGCTAGATATGAAGCACTCTCCTGTTCTTCCCCAGCTCTCTGGCTTACTGGAGACACTGTTCTAACCCAAATCAGGCAAAATAAAAGGTTTATTCAGCATTCATTCAACAACCAGTTTTAAGCACCCATGCAGGGGCTCTCAGCCTGGAATGCACATCAGAACCATCTAGCAGGCGGTTAACAATCCTGACACCTAAGCAGTTTCAAAGACCAATTATGTCAAAATCTCTGAGGGCTGGACCCAGGTATCAGTATTTTTAAACTTCCTGGACAAAAACCATGTACAGCCGTAATCGGGAAAGCTTCTTGGCACTACTAAGAAGCCAAGAAGTACATGGACTTCTACTAAGTACATGGACCTACTAAGTGGCTCTGAATCTTCTTTTCTTAGTTTGTAAAATGAGTATAATAATTCCTGCTTTGCTTACTTACAATATATGAGAAAGGGCTTTCTAGACCTCAAAAAGTAACCCCCAAAATCAAGTTTTAAAGTAATATAATAGTGATAAAATCAAGATATTGGGTATATGGATATTCACTGTTAAAAATTTTCAACTTTATGTTTGAAAATATTTTTCATTTAAAAAAATCAGGCTTTGTTTTGTTTTAAACAGGTGATTGGATTAAATGGTTGCCAAGAGCTTCCTACTAGCCCTCTATCTCTCCACTGAAGAGGAAGTCCTAATTAGAAGGACAAAGCCCCTGTCTCAGCAAGAATACCAATTTACACTGCCAAATCCCAGGGAGAATTCTAAGACTTTGGTCTGTTTTCAGGGTGTGATTGTAAGTTTCAATTTAAACAGTAGCAGCACCCAATTTCCCTGTATACCTGGTCCTCCTCAGGCGTGGGAGGAAGAGGCTTTTTCGTCTTTCGGTGCGAACTCCCAGGTTTTAAGCCTGCAAAGTGAGAAACCAGTGACGATAGATACAGAGTGCATCTTCAGAAAGGGCCCAGGGACAGGTTTGGTCAGGAAATTTACTCTTGTACTCATTGACTTTACATAAGTTAGGAAAAGTCTGGAATGATACAGCCCAATGCTAGGTCGCCCAGCTGGAAGAGCAGAGCACCAGCTGAATTTTGGCCCCCACTGATCCCCTCTCCCACCCTCCTTTGTGCACTGGCCAAAATGTACAAACCTGGGTTTGATAGAGCCCTGAGAAAGTGATGGATAGTCAAAGGAGGGAGAAATTATATTGATCACATCTCTTACTTCCATTCCTGTTCTCCAAAATTTGGCAGCCCATAGCATTTTTGGCTGTCTGAGAGCAGCAGAGATACTGCCCATCGATCCAGAAGCAAGGGTGGTATTTCTGTACCAGATCACTGTTGTACCGGATTACTGTAACAGGAGAGAAGAGAGAGAGAGAGAAAGAGGTCACATCTGACATGTGGGAGAAGCCACCATAGGCATGTTTTCCTCCTTGAGTTTAGTAGTGAGCTTCAAACAACTGCCCCTTCTTCAGCCACCCTGAAGGGAAGCAGACACAGGACCAGTTGGCTCACATGCTTGGCCCCAGAGAGTTCCTGTGCAGTTCTCTTCAGTGGTCTGTTATGATGACTATCTCCCAACCGGTGACCAAAGTGATAAGAATATCTGATTCTCCAGAGCCCCAGAACAAAAATATGTTATCTATGTTTTTCTGGTAGCCATTACAATCTTCCTGTAAGGCAGGTGTTGACTATGGTGGTCTTTTCCAGATAAGGGAAACAACGTGACAAGCCAGACTCTCACTCCGTCTCTCAATATACCAATGTCCCAGCTCCTGGAGTGATCTTTTAGAGATATTTGTCTTTGTGAGAACTTCTGCCTCACGCTTTCTGTGTTCATAAAACAGTCAACAGAGCAGAGCTCAGGATCAAATGAAGGTGATTCTGCCTCTAGAATAAACATAGTTCAGTCTTCCTAGGGCCACTGAGGTAGGTTGAGCTCATTTTGGGAGACAAACACAGCAGTTCCATTTCCCTCACAGGGTTGTGAGGCCCCAAAGATCTCTCAGGATGAGAGATTTGCAGATAAGAGGAATTAGTTTTACAGTTTTTAATACTGTGGCACTGCAAGAATCTTAACCGGAAGTCAATTAGACAAGTCATCCTGGGATCATGTTGCCAGATAACAGAAAAGCAAAGACAAATGAAATAATTGACAATAGCTAGCACTGGGGCAAGGACCTAGGCTGGTCTAAGAATATGCATATTTGAGGACATACACATTTCAGCATTGATGCTAAAAAGAAGCTCTGCATAACTTTTTTTTAAAGATTAAAAACAAGAACAAAATAAAACCTTCCTCTGTAGAGACCAACTTAAGTCCTTAAGAGCTTGCTAGTCACACTCCACTCACTTAAGACCTTGGGGGAGGCCTAGAAGCTACTGGTGGCCAGATGCATTTTATAGGCAAATGAACAAAAAGTGCCATCTTTTTTTTAAAGTGCTATCTTGATGCTTTTCTAAACATGGATTTGAAGGCTTCTAACCAGTCTACCCTGCCCACCCTCACCCCTCGCTTTTTCAGCATACCCCTTCACCATTGCACCAAATGCAGGGTGGTGGGAGCTGTTCAGATGGGGTGCAGGCTATAGGGGGCTACGTCGTCTGTAGAGAACTTTAAAATAATAAAACCAAGCAAAAGTCTGTCTGACTTTTATTATTACCAGGCACTGGCAGTTCTGAACAATGTTCCAGGTACTCCTCCCGGCCAGGACTGATTGCTCCCACCCTCTGCCCTTCCCCCGCATGCCACTACCATCACCCAGGGATTTGAAGATTCTTGGGTGCAGGCTTGGGCACCAGTAGACATTTCAAAAATTCTTAATCAACAACTAGCTGCTCTGATAAATTAAGCTATGCTAATATGCTAATGAGAGGCTATAGGGCTTCCTGCCCTCCTACCTCCAGCACACTCATTATGAACCCACCCTACATTCCCAAATAATTAAGAGGTCCCTCGAAGATGGCACTCCTTCTTTTGTTGGTTAACGCAGCGCTGGTATTTCCAGCTACTTAGGAGAGAATTGCAAAAGCAGAGTGTTACAAACTGAATGTTTGTGTCCCCCCAAATTCATATAATGAAGCCCCCCCAGTGCAATGATATTAGGAGGTGGGGCCTTAGGGAGGTAATTAGGTCATGAGAGTGGAGCCCTCATGATGGGATTAGTGCCCTTAGAAGAAGAGACTGGAGAGAAATTCTTTCTCTGCCATGTGAGAACACAGTGAGAAAGTGACCGGTCTGCAAGCCAGGTAGAGAGTTCTCACCAGGAACTAAATTGGCCAACACCTTGATCTTGGACTCCCCAGCTTCCAGAACTGTGAGAAATAAATGTTTGTTGTTTAAGTCACCTGGTCTATGATGTTTTGTTATGGTAGCCCAAGCTGACTATGACAGCGTCCTAGTGGGAGGACTAGGAGAAAACTGCTTACTTCACCAATGCATGGGGCCAGCCCTATCTGGGAAGCACTAATGGTTAATGCACATTCCAAGTACTTGATGGGTTGATCTCTCATATTCATTTTTTTCAGGATAATGGCTAAAATTCTGTTTGGGGAATGAATGAATGATTACTCCCCATATATGTCATTGGAGTTTCACTAATGCCACTCTTTCATTCATTTTGGTGAGGTCAGGTCATTTGCTTATTTTTGAAGCTGCAGTTAGGATAGGCTCTATTGAGCTTGACCAAATGAAGAGTCTAGGGTGAATGTAGACAAATATCTGTGGTGCTGTAACATTAAAGTGCCCACTGCCATGTTCAACGAAGTGGAAGGAGAGAGCCCAGGGCTAAGTCCTCAGGAATATAAACTTTGCATGGAAAGTACCACTGAAAAAAGATGGCAGCTCAATATGAGGTACCTGAGGCCCTACTTTTTAAATTGAAGTATAACTTACATATAATAAAATGTACAATCTAAGATATCCAGCTAACCACATTTGTGTACAACCATTTAACCACCTCAGATCCAGCACCTCAAAGGCTCCCTCATGCCTCTTCACAGCCAATACCACTACAGAGGTAGCCAGTATACCATGAGGTCCCCTTTTCATGTTAGTGATTACCAATTGGTTCATTTTACCTCAGAGTGGGATAACTTATCACTAGAGTGGGCACTCAATAAATATTTGTTGGGCTAACCTACAACTGGTTTCTCCCTCAGCTAGTATGTCCCACCTTCCCCTATTTCCAAACTAAATCCTAGCTGTCCATCAATGTGGATCCCAAGTTGGTGGTAGTTGTTTACTCTTGGAGAAAAATCAATTAACACACCTATTTGTTGGTCCCTTTCTCTGTGCAAGGCAATTTATGAGGCACTGTGGAGAGAACCAAAGAAGTACAAATATATATGCCCTCTGGAGCTCTGTGTGTACTTCTCTGCCTTGGAGGTAGCATCTTGGTTTAGAGCACAGACTCTAGAGCCTGAGTTCAAAGCCTGACCCTGCCACTTACTAACTGAGTGCCTTTGGGCCAGTTATTTAACCTCTCTATACCTCTGTTTTCTCATCTCTAAAATGGGGATGGTGAAAATAACTGCCTCATATGGTTGATATGAAGAAGAAATGAGTTAATATATGTAAAGAATTTAGAGAAGATCCTGGATCATAATAAGCATTACTGAAGTGCTCATTTTGTACCCCCAGGGCTAAAGCCGACCTCTTACTTCAAAACATGTCAAGAACTGAACTGTGTGGTGCAAGATAGGACCTATTTGTAATCTTCACATGGCCTTACTCTAAAATATCTTGCAGCCAACTACAGGTGCAATTTCTGGGCTTGAGAACCAAGCAGCACAAAAATATGCAATGAGCTTAGGCTTTGGAGTCAAACAGACCTAGGGGTGTAGTAAGAACCCAGGCTCCACCACTCACTAGCTATGTGCCCTTGAGCAACTTACTTAACCTCTTTGAGCTTCAGTTCCCTCATCTGTAAATAGGGGAGTAATACATACTTAATAAGCTTATTGTAAGGATTAAATGTGCTAGTCCTGTTTGAAGCACTTGGCACAGAGCCTGGTACAGAGTTAGTGCTCATTAAGTGTTAGTTGATGTTTTTAGCCCAAGGTTGCTGTGAGAATTAAATGAGATAATAAATACAAGGTGTCTAGCTTGGTGTCTGGCACATAGAAAGAACTAAGTAAATTACACTTCTCTTTCTTTCTCCTCTCCTCTTTCAGCTTGAAAGATTTGATGATTTTTATGTTAGCCAGACTTACATTCAAGGGAGTGAACAAAGCTGGTGTAGTCAGCCACTGCATATCAGAGTCTAAGTGTTTATTAAGACAAAGGGCTGTCACGCAATAACCCAACCATGCCGTTATCAGTCTGCCATCCTTCCTGTTTCTCTAGGCAGCCTTTCCTGATGTCAACTCAACCAGTTAATCTCTCAGTCACTTGACATGTGGCTATATATACACACAAATATGTGTGCATGCATCCTGTGCTGTAAGCATTTACAGTCAAGTTTATCTGAGCACACTGTATGGTCTATGTGAAATACTGAACTATATTCAAGTTGAGGTCCTCACAAAGCAAGGAACATGAAATAGTTCCTTGGAAAATATTTATCCACAATGAAAAGATGTACAGTGCTTTCTTGTACAGTGCTTTACAGTTTTCCATGTGCTTTCACATACATTACCTCATTTGATCCTTAGGACAACCCTGGAGGTAGGTACTGTAGGCATCATTATTATTCCTCTTTCAGAAGAAAAACCTGAGCCTCAAAGAAGCTTGTTGGCCTACTTGCCAGAGGTCACCCAGCTTATTAGTGGTAGAAGAGGACTTGGAACCAGGTTCTTTACTCTGACCCCAAGCACTCTCATATCATGTATTTAATTTTTTTGGAACTAGATATTTCGTACCTAGGATTCAAAATATTGAAATAACCATTGAATGCCACACCATACCACCCTTGTAATTGGTGTAAAGAACAAGACCTCTTTTATAAATAGGGAAATGGAAGGGCCTACAATTACAAAACTGCATTAGAGAGACAGTGGTAGAACAGAGTTGAAACTCTTAGTCTGTCATGTGATCTTTTATTCATATGATGGAATATTAAACTCAATTGTATCACTAATATGGAAGAAAATGCAATATTTCTCCCCCCATTCTCTCTCTCTCCTCCCTTCTCTCTCTCCCTCCTTCCCTTCTCCCTCTCTTTCTTCTTTCTTTCACCTCCCTTCTTCCATCCATTCTTTTTTCCTCTCTCCCTTTCTTCTTCTCTCCTTCCCTCCCTGTTCCCTTTTTCTTTCCTTCTTTCTTTCCTTTTTCTTTCTTTCTTTCTTTCTTTCTTTCTTTCTTTCTTTCTTTCTTTCTTTCTTTCTTTCTTTCTTTCTCTTTTCTTTCTCTCTCCTTTCTCTTTTTCTCCCTCTCTCCCAACTTTTCTCTTTCCTTCCTCCCTTCCTTCCTTTCCTTCTTTCTTTGGAAACTAGTTTATTTTCCAAATAATTCTCACCATTTTTGAGCTGGTGAATCCATCGCTTCCTCAGTTCTTCAGTTGGGGAGAAGACATAGAGAGGCCCTTCATCATATACAACCTGGGGCAATGGACACACAGACTTCAGCAGTTAGGAGTCAGAAAAAAAAAAGACCTTGAAGGAACTAATCTTAAGCTACAACTTTGTATAATGATACTGGAAAACAAAAAAAAGGCAGGGTCTTCAGTGAGCCATGGAGCTGGGGTCATGTGAACCATCTGAAGAATTCCTGAACAATTCATATCCAGGGATGTAGGACTTAGAAACTCTTTGCTTTGTGAATACTCCTGGGTCCTCTTGACTTGTATTTCAATTTGTGTGTAAACTTAGTTCATAATCTTCAGCCCTTGGTGGAGTCAAGATTTTTGTTTATCCAATGAAGGATATTTTATGATCTTATTAAACCTTGAGTTTGTATAGAAGATAATTGAAGTAATGATTTATATAACAAATCTTGATTAGTACAAGTGGATTATATACTTCATCAATATGGAGCAAATTTTTAACTCTTGACTGATTTTCCCCCCACTGCCTAGTGGCCTCCCCTTGCCAATATTAGCCAAAATAAACCACGTTTGGAACTACATACCTACTTCAAAAAGAGTGAAGTATATATTAAGCATTGTCATCAAATCAGTCAGTAGTTTTTGAACACCACACATGTACAGGGCATTGTGCTAGGTGTTATGGAGATGTACAAAACATATAAGATGTGGTTCCAACCCTCACAGACTTGATAGACATCACAGTGGATTCTAAAGTCAAATGTAAATTAATTTTGAATTATCTGCTATTTACCAGTATCCACTAGCCCAGTCAAACATCAACTTATTGAAAGACAATGGTAGTAAAAACTGTGTCTAAAACACCCCTCCTTCACAGGTTTTGTAAACTTTGTTACAGTCAGGGACATGAACAAGATCCTTTTACATTTTTCTTTTTGCTTGTTAGTCTTGCTGTGCTCATAAATCCATGACAGAAAGCCCCCTCCCCTGAGACTTTCCACTTCCTTTTCTGGCTTTCACTGTTGCAGAGGCTGCTATATTCATGACATGTGGCCTCAGGGTTCTCAGGACATCATAAGCAAACCAAATCAGAGATTGAATCTGAAGCTCTTGCTCTCTTTTATGGCTTACATTGCATCTACCAAACAGATGTCTATGTGGCTCTTCAGTTATTCCAGACTAGAATTAAGTTTATACCTAAGTCTAATAAGCCTTCCCTACACCGAACTTCCTAATACTACTCCTTCCCTCCCCTCTTCTGTCTTTTCAACCCACATGGCCACCATTAGACAGATAGGCAGAACCAGAAGGAAGTGAAATGCTCACTTAACAAACAGAGCATCTTTCTCAATGCCATTACCATAGACAAGACACACCATAATAGTTAGTGCCATTATGGATTCTCTTTGAGGTGTAGAGACTAAAAGAAACTATGTTTGATTGGAAAAATAGAAAAGCAAACACTCACAGCCCATGCCATCCCTAACGATCATATTACAGGTCCCTTTGTGAGCTAGTGAGAGAAAATACCTTACCTGGAAAGGGTAAGGGAACCTTTCAATAATTGAAATCTGCTCCATTTCACTGCACTCTTCTCCCCTTCTCTGCAGTGACAGAAGAAATCATAGTTATTGGTTGATGCATTGCTCTTTTCTGGATTTCCCTAGGTACTGGGAGTCTTTTGCAGTGGTTCCAGAAGGCTCTCCTGCATGGACAATGCTAATCCTTAGTGATTGCTTCCTATATCCCAGTAGGGAAACATATCCATAGGATCCAGCACATACTCATTCAAAAAAAAATCTGAGGTATCTCAAACTATTGAGGAAAGGGAGGTTAATCAATAAATGATGCTGGGACAAACATTTAACCACTAATATTGTCAGAGGTGGGGGGCGGGTGGTTAAGGTAGCTATTTCACACCATACACCAACGTAAATTCTGGATGGATTCAAGAGCTTTATATAAAAAAATGAAACTATGACTAACAGAAAAAAACATAACTGACTATTTACATAATTTTGTGAGAGGCAAGGCCTTTCTAATATAATGCTAAAAGTTAGAACCATTAAGAGAAAGATGAGCTAATTTGATGACATAGACTTTAAAACCCACTATGGTTAAAAAAAACAAGTATAAACAAAATTCAAAGATAAATGAAAAACCGGGAAATATTTTCAACATATAGTTAAAGTTAACATATCTAGATCTCTTAAAAAGTACTAGGAATAAGGTAAACATTTCAATAGAAAAACTGGCCAAAAAATTAACAGGAATTCACAAATGGAAAAATATAAATGAGCTGTAGACGTATAATTGTCCAACCTTATGAGTAACAAAAAAATTGCAAAATAAGTCAGCAATGAAGTATCATTTTTCTTGGCTTTCAAATGAACAAATATTTAAAATATCTGGCGTTGGAAAGAATGTAGAGGAATAGATACTGCCACACAGAGCTTGTAGGTGTATATGATATTCAAATTCTACTTCTACAAAATTAAATAGAATAAAACTATAAAAATAACCAAAGCATACAGATTTCATAAAGAACAAAATATTACTCCTAGGGAGTTATTATAAAGAAAAGAATAACAAAAGTACATAAAGATGTATGCAAGAATGTTCCTTTCAACATGATTTATGATATGAAATAAATTGGAAACAACTTAAATGTCTAGTAATAGGAGATTGGTTAAACAAAGTACAATATATCCATGATAGGGTATACTATACAGTCATTAAAATCATTTTATTAAAGAGTATCTATTGTTATGGGGAAAAGTTTATATTGTTAAATTGAAAATGTAGGTGGCAAAGTAAGATGTGTAGTATAATATGATTCTATGTTTTAAATGTATAACATATATATTAGTGTGAGTGTATGTGTTGTTAATGGAGAAAAACATCTGTAAGTCCATACACGAACATGTTAATAGTTGTTTTAGCTGAATAATGAGACTATGCATGATTTTATCTTCTTTTTTGTGCTTTTTTTGTATCTTGCAAAGTTTCTATAATAAATACGCATTACTCTTGACGTCAGGAAAAAAATGATATTTAAACCAATCAACTAGGAAATCAGTAGACGTTATGTCCTCGAGAGGCTCTGGGAAATGAGAGAAGAAACAGTGAGCTACTAAAGAATCTCATGACTCAGAGCCCTAGAGTTCTGGCTTTCAGACTAACTCAAGCTTGTAAATCTGATCCTGGTGACCGAGGGAGTAAAACCAATCATCTCTGATCAGTGTGAAAACTTGATGTGATATCATCTTAAGATTGGCGTTACAAGTTTTCCAGATTAAGTGAGTTGTTCTGCATCTGGGGAAAAGACGCTGAGACTCAGCATAACCAATATGTGGCAGAGTGAAGAACATATAAGGGAGCTTTATGTGTCCCACACTGCACAGCATCACAGGTTTATTTACAGAGAATTGAAGTGTTCCAAGTTTCTTAACTGCAACCCTCCTGCCCACCCCCCCACCCCATGCCCAGTTCTAACCATGGCCTCTTCTCACCGGAATCATCTGTCTTTCAGGGGGAGGATTTTTCTCAGGAACCACTGTTTCAACACAGGTGATCTTCTCAACATCTATTGAACCCTTCTTACTGCCTCTTCTCTGAGAAAGAGAATGAGGAAGAAAATGGAGAAAGATTAAGAGCAATTAAGCAACCAGATGATTAGATTTTGCTATCTCATCATTCAACACAGTGAGGTGACACCCACACTCTATATCAGGACCTGTCATTTTGAAAAAACGAACAAACAAACAAAACCCAAACAACTTCCAGATCTATTAACCTAACCTTTTTTGACTACCAGATGGAGGGCAAACACTGTAGAAGAGTGGATGACTTTGTGTGCCTTTAACATAAAAAATAAGGAAGCAATTTCCAAGTCTTGGATTTCATTCTCAACAACCATTTAATGAGTGCTCACCAACTGCAAGAATCCATGGTGAGATTTTCCCCATAGCTTCTTAGCACCTTTGAATTTTTGCTCCAGTATGTCTGTAGCTAGTTCTGGGCTAGGAAACATTTTGCTGAGTTTGAAATGTACTTGGGTCCCTTCCACCTACCCCCTCCAACCAAAAAGGATCTACCTCCCCGCAAGGCAGATCTAAGGCCAAGTCCTTAAAACTCAGGTTTCACAGCAGAGAAACTCACCCCACGTTCAAAGTCATACTCATAGTAGGAAAGCTTTTGCACGGTCAAGAGAAAGAGGCGCTTCTTGAAGTTTAAAGGTGATGTTTTCTTTTTCTGCTGGGATCGCTTCAGAAAGATGCTCTCCAATATCACTGCAGCCATAGCTTCTTCTTTCTGGAGCTCACTGGGTGCTGTTGATAATGAAAGTTCTTGAGGACCCAACACATTGAACCTCATCCCTCCTGGTTCCCCCTCAGCCTAGCCACCTAGTTTCAAATGGAACAGAAACGTTCGAAGCTAACAAAGAACCTTCTTACTTTGACGTCCTCCTTCCATAGCCCCCATTTCTGCCAGTTTTCAGGTATAATGGATGCACATCGAAGTGGGGTGATTGATTCTACATCACGAGTTCATATAAACTGGGTTCTTGTATAAGGCAATGGAATGCTCTGGATATCAAGTGACATGTACCCATGTGCTTGGTAATGTCTAGAGGCAGATCTACACTAACCACCCTTTTATGATACGTGCAGAATCTGTGAACAGTAAAAGTCTCTGTGCAGCTGTTGACCCTTATATCCCCAGAAGGGATAATGCAGGTGCCAGAACTCCACTGAGGCAGATATTGGACTTTCAGTTCCCAGTTTCCTAGACAGTGAGTGTAATTTTTCATACATTGTCCCACTGGGGTCTGTAACCAAGGGGTCTAATAAGGATACGGAGGCTGCACCTGCAGTTATGGACATATACTAACTGCCACCCAACTGATTTTGCCCATCACCCTCTGGCTGAGCTACAAAGGATAGAAGCTTTGTTCTAAAATTGAAAAACAATTTTTGAGAGGTAGTTGTTTTGTTTTGTTTTTGATTTTCCCTTCCTTTTTGCTTAGATTAGTTCTTTCAGACAGCTGATGCAACTGTCTTAATCTTATAGATGTTCTCTCTGATCATTTATGAAAAGTAACTTGTTTAGCCTCTCCAAACTTACAGTACTTCAGAAAGATTCAGTTTAGGTAACTGAAATACAGAAAGGCAAAGAAAGTTACAAAAAGTCACCGTTGGTTTTTTTATTCACACAAAACACGCAGTTATTCACTTAAATGCACTATCTTTTATTACCAACCCAAACCTTCGTTAGAAAGATAAAGTGAAAATATAAATACTGCCACAAAAATAGAGCACTAAAAAAAATACCGAAAAATATCACCAAATCACCAGCCCCTTCTCCCTCAAGTTTTGTTGGAGGTAAGTTTTTTCCTGAAGGGTGTAGGTTGTTTTTTTTTTTTTTAAACTAAACTCCTTATGATTTTGGTGGCACCATGGAAGCAGAATAAAGTCAGTAGTTTTTTGTACTTGTCAAGCATAGGTTACTTCTCACACCAGGAAAGCAAGGGAATGGTTTCTTATCGAAGCCTGAGGCTATCCACACCATTATTTTGCTCTTTCCTGTGGTGTAAAATGTTCTATTATTGTACTGAGGAGACAAAAATAGGTTACAGGAACACCAGGGATATTCAGAATGATCACTTTGTTATTTATTCATCATGTGGATGCCACTGTTTTCTGGTGGTGGACTTGTTCAATTTTTTATAAATGATCTTTTGAGAAAATTGGGCAAAGGAGCAAACCTTTCCCTACATCCTCCACACAGCTCTCTTCCCTGACTCCTCGGTTTAAATCGTCTCTCCCAGGAGTGACAAACTGATAAGAGTTTGCAACCAACTAGAGTTCTATCTAGCATTCAGATTCAGCTCAAACCCCAAAAAGATTTCTTTTAACATTAAGGTTTTTCATTTACTCAGAAGTAGTGGTAACCAAGTAATAATAGTCTATTCTCAGGAACTGCCAACTCATCGAGATCCCTGTACTAATATCACATTTGTTCCCATGGTGAATTCCAATTAAGTACCTATTCACAACCAAAGACTCAACTTAGAGAAGACAAAATAATACCCTAAAGAAATTGAGTAGCATGACCAGTAAATTGGATCAGAAGCATCCGAACAAACCACGTCCAGTTGTTCCTCTTTTAGCTGAGTAAAGCACACCCATCATTTTACCTTTAGTTTTGTTGCAAGCTCTTGGTGGATACACTCCCTGTTCAGACCCAGCATCTGCTTCAGTCTTGGCCTCTGCTCTTGTTTCCTATAAGACAGGTCCTTCTGGAAGCTGCCTCTGTTCTTTTTCTTTTTTAGAACAAATCCAGTTTGTACAGGAGGAAGCCTTCCTCTCTTTTAAGTGTCTGTGTTGGGGTAGGGTTTAGTGCTGGTCTAAGTATGAGGAAGTAAGTAAGCCTCTCACTAGCCATCGCCCCTCTGAGCATGGGGTGAAATGGCCTCTACTTCTAGATCATTGAGCTGGAGGACTGCTGGGATTTCCATGGCCTGGTTGCTCCCTCTTTGATTGCTTTCCCCCACTCCTTGTGATCCACTCCAGGCACACACAGCCTGAAAATGTGGTAGTTCTTCCTGAGTCACCATTAGTCCATCCACCACTAATGTGAAAGGAGAGGCATCTGCTTTTATGTCTTCCTGAAGGTTGGTGTGTAATGGACACTCTGCTTTAGAGGATAGTTGCAGCTTCTTTGGGTACTTATTGTGAAAGGTCCTAATTTTTTTCTAACAATTTCAGCAGCCCACAGAGTCAATCTGACCACAAAAGATACACAGTGAGGGCTGACCCTGCACCTCACTCAAGTGGTGGGGTTGGGGGTGGAAACGGAAGTGACATGAATATTACACACACACACACACACACTTCACATACAGAAAGAAAGAGGAGGAGAAAAAAGAATAGAAAGACACACACAGAGCTCTTCATTTAAAATATAAAGTTCCAGTGTTACAATGTTCTCTTTATTAAACTACAAATGCAAAGATTTTCACACGGCCACCTTTTGCCTCGCAGCTCTTTATGGAGCAGTAGAATTCCAAAAGAGAATGCTTAGTAGTAAGAGTTCAGCCACTTTACAAACTGTGCTATGCCAAGGAATTAATGTAAATAGCACTTGTAGAATCGGTAAACTAAACCACCTTTGGCTCCTATCTTTGCTCATGCTAAGATAAAACACTATTAGGGGGACTTCCCTGGTGGTGCAGTGGTTAAGAATCCTCCTGCCAATGCAGGGGACACAGGTTCGAGCCCTGGTCCGGGAAGATCCCACATGCCGTGGAGCAACTAAGCCCGTGCGCCACAACTACAGAGCCTGCGAGCCACAACTACTGAGCCCGCATGCCACAACTACTGAAGCCTGTGCGCCTAGAGCCTGTGCTTTACAACAAGGGAAGCCACCACAATGAGGAGCCCATGTACCGCAACAAAGAGTAGCCCCCGCTCACCGCAACTAAAGAAAGCCCGCGTGCAGCAACAAAGACCCAACACAGCCATAAATAAATAAATTTATTTTTTTTAAAATTGGCTCTTATTAAAAAAACAAAACTAAACTAAACACTATTAGGGACAACACCAGAGAAAAAGACACAGCCTGTCTATGGCTGGGAAGGGTCCAGGAGAAGCTAGTTAGAAATAGTCAGTCATGGTTCAAACAACTATTAAGCCAAAATATCCAATAAGCTGCGTTTTGTGTTTATTTCTCCTTTAAAGCATTACTTAATTGTCCAGCAAGATTCTAGCCATTCCCTTTTCTCCCCAGGGGAATTGAAGGGAACTCATGCTTCTCCCAGTGCAGTCCATCCATCAGACATTTTACACACATTCTTTCATTTATTCCTCAAGGCAAACAGATGAGGAAAATGAGACTCATGGAGGTTATGTGACTGGCCCAACCTTATCCATTTGTGACTCCACACCCTTGTTGTTTCTGTTGTACCTCATTGCCTCCCAGAGGGATTTTTTTTTTTTTTTGCCTTCAGGGAAGTGTGATGCCATCCACCTCAGCACCCTGTTATTCCCCATGGCTATCAGCAAAGAGCACTGGGGACAGACCCCTCTGCATCTTCTAAGAACATTTGGCAAAGGAGGAAATGGTGGTTAAGTACAGGGGATAATTAAGAGAGAATTCAGGATCCAGGGGCACTTTCCTCTGCAATATTCCTCTAGGCTAGAAAGGATGATATGTCCCTCTTAACTGACAACAGTACTTTTTCCCACATGAGGATTCTTCTCAGTTCCGCCAAGGTTTTCTTACATTTTCCTTTAAATCCTCTATAAGGAGATCTTGTTTAACTGGTCGATTTCTAGAGTTGCCAGCTGTTTTTTCCTTCAGGATTTTTCGTTGTTAATGGGATGAAAGCACAGGGTTTAGGCAGAACACCAACTCTTTATTCTAGGGTTGTTATTGCTTACTGTGAATATAAAAGTTTGCTTGAATGTACTGTCTTTTATATTGTGAAATATTGCAAATAGGCAGAAAGTAAAGAGAATAACATTACACCCATGTGCTCACCACTTAGCTCTATAGAATCCTAACATTGTGCCATTTTGTTTCTGGTGTTTTGTTAGAAATGAAATACTATCCATACAGTCAAAACACCCTTGTGTACTCTTCCACAATCTTAGTTCCCTCCCTCCATAGAGGTTACCAATATCTGGAATTTGGCATTTATCATTCCTAGGCATGTTTTTATATAATTACTACATATGTAAGTATCCAAAAAAGACATTTAGTATTGGTTTACATGTTTCACATTTTAATATAAGTGTTACATAGTCTTCAGCAACTTACTTTTTTTCTCAATGTAATGTTTTATGATTTATATATCTTGGCACCTCTAGTTCATACATTTTAATTCATTTTGATATGTATCAGTATTCTATATGATGAATACATCACAATTTATTTATCCAGTCTCCTACTGATGGTTATTTAGGTTGTTTGTTTTCAATTATAAATAATGCTACCGTGAACAATCTTGTACATGTGGTCATAGTTTTCCACTCTCAGAATGAATTCTCAGTTACTTAGACAACGTGGCAAACCCAGGTCCTGCTTATGTGTTGGACTATGCACTTCATGTAATCCCTTGTTCCTTTTTTAGTCCCATCTTCCTGAGGCTTTACTATGAAATCTGGTAGACTTATCAATGGTCTCTCATTAGAGTAGAGTATAACTGATAGGCCTACTAAAAACCTCTTCTCAAGCCCAAGAAGCATCTCTCAGGTTTTGATTGAGATTTTGATTGAGAATTCCCCAGTCTTGGAACCAGAAGAGAAGTCGTCATTAAAATATCGTACCCATAGCAACAAAGAGCCATAATTACTCTTGCTAAGTTCCCAAGAAGCTCTGTTCAAGCCCTAGTGAAAGCTAATTATTTCATGATAAGTTTCAGGGTCAGTGCTACAGGTGACCAAATTTGTGGTGAAGACTTCCAGCAAAATCAGTTTTCTGGCTGCTGGCTAACCAGGGAAATTCTCATCTACTGTAATCATTTCTAAGAGGTCTCGGTGCTCTGGTCTTCTTCAGCATTTCATGTTGTTAACATTTTACAGTTTTCTTCTGTGGTTTTGGAAACTTCTGGGTCTGTCATCTCTTCTGCCCTGCACTAGAGACAATAGATTCTGGCCAAGTAATGATGAAAGGAGAGCCAGATAGCGAATCTGCAAGTTTACACTGAGCATCAGGTTGGTGGTAATACTTTCAGCATTGCTCCTCTGCTCTGAGGGTGACTGCTGGGTTGTCCGTCTTTCACTCTGGACTTGTGTGACCCTTTGACCTTCTTTTTCAATTTAGTTTTTGTTTTCCCTGGTTTAAACATTTTATTTTTTCCGTCAATATCACAATAACACATGTTCATTATAGAAAATGTTTTAAGTACAGGGATATTAAAAAGAAAACATCAATTATAAGCTCATTATCCAGAGACATTAATATTTAGGCATATTTCCTTCCATTCTTTTTCTCTGCATTTTTCTGACTATATTTGAGATCATATTGCACATACTATTTGTAGTTTGCTTATTTTTCTTAACATTATCTGTCTAAGTATCCATCTATCTATCCATCCATCCATCCACCCAACACATATTGTCCTCAAAATATCTAAAGTTCTTGTTTAACGTTACTCCTGATTATTTTCCCATGATATTAGGATCTCTATATAAGCATCATTTACCAAGTCAAAAAGTTTGTACATTTTGCATTTTGAAATATAGTGACAAAATAGTTTCCAGAAACACTGTAACCAATTTCCATTCCAAATAGCAGTTTTGGAGAGCCTGCTTTTCCCACACTTTTGTCTCTTTTCTGCTCCACTTCTAATCAGTTTTTTTTTTTTTTACTGTTTCTATTACAGACAGATATGTAAGGATGAGTTAATAGACTATAGTTCATTTTCATGTCTGGGAGTCAAGGCAGTGAAGTAGAGCTTCTCCTTGAAGTTCAGCTAACTGATGCTAACCCTAAGGCATGTGGCGATGGCTCTCCGAGAGGGAGGTGGAAAGCCTGGGATCAAGGCTTTTGTGTTTCGAATGCTCTCCCAACACCCTCAGTCAGTGCACATGAACCTCCAGAGAAACTGAAAGTCACACGTGGCCCATTTGTTTCAGGGTCCTCGGAGGAGTTCTCTCTCCCCCTCCCCTGATGGCTTCATTTGCATAACCCAGCAGCTTTGGAGTGAATTAGGTCAAGGTCTGTCTCTAGCTTCTTGCTGAGCACTGCCTCACTGAAAATTCTAGCTCTCCCTTATTCCCAGGAGCTAGAAATCGGATATCGGCAAGGCATCCATGGGCAAAAAGCAGCAGGCATCTGATGACTCTTTGGAGAACACCCAAACTGGTTTTCAAAAGCCATATCTTCCCCTTATACCTAAGTCACTTCCTGGTATGGGTCTAGTCCACTGAAAGGAAACTCTCTATAGGAAATTTGCTCGAATGGAAATAGTAAATCATACTGATGATAATTTTAAATTGCACCAAGACCTAGAAGTGGATGGAAAGTTGCACTAGTTCTCAACATGAGGAGTTTACAAAAGATTCTAAACAAACACATCACTAGCCATAAGCCACAGGAATTTGGACTTTAATGAAAGCAGATAGTTTAAATATTCTGAATATAAAAGGGGTCAGAATAGACCAGATAGGGCTAACACTAAGGGATCCTGTTTCAGTAGAATGCATTAGATTATTTAGGGTATTTGCATTTTGTGGTTTATTTGGTAGGTGACATTGTTTTATCAAATAACTGAGGCTCCAAGCGGCTGTAGCACCCTTGGTCAGGGGCTTGGCATGCAAAATGAGGGAAGGAGCAGAACCAGCACACAGCTAACAGCACACAAGATAACCGCTGAGCTGTATAGACCCCTGCCTCTGGGCTTTGCTGCTGCCCTGCCTCTGGAAACAAACAGCATGAGATAGAGACTTTGAGCTTGGAGAGCTGGGTGGCCAGGAAACTGGACAAGGATTCCATTTGGAGGTCCAGCAGCTCACCCAAGGATGTCTTGGTCAGGCCCAGCAATCCCTTTTATTTTAAATGCCACACTATTTGTTCTAGGCAGGTCCTCTGGGGACCTTGGCAGGTCTCAGGCAGAATAAAAATAATAGCAAACAGTGAGATAGGCACACTGACTATTGCTGGACCCTATTTTAACTACTTTACAGAGATTAACACACTTACTGCTCACAACAATACTATGGGGAAGGCACTAGGCAAGCAGGGGGAAAGGGAAAAGGGAAAACAGGAGGGGAAGAGAGGGGCAAGAATAATTCAATGCAATTCCACAATTATTTATTAAGCACTGACTCTGTCTCAGGGATGGTAATGAACAAAATAAAGGAGGGGATAAAGAAGAGGGGATACAGGTAGAGGAAGGAGAAGGAGGAAGAGGAGGAGAAGGAGGAGGACGATGGAGAGGAGGAGAGGAGAGCAAAGGAGAGAAGAAAATGATGAAGCCTAGAGAAAAGAGAGCCGTGCACATGGCAGGCAATGGTAATAGGAAAAAGCTTCCCCGCGACCTCAGGGGTTGGCCACACTGTCTGGGCTGAGGCTGAGGCTGCTTTTTTCTGGCCCAGCCTCTTACCCACTGTTACCACGAGGTTGGCGTACACAGTCCTTCCAACAAGCCAGCTCTGATCCCAGCAATGTTGGCTCGATGCAGCCTGACGCTTTACACCCTGGTTTCGCCTTTCCTTAGCTTACAGAGCTCAAAAGCCTATTGTGGCATGTGAGCTTTGACCATTTTCTCAGACAATCTGCCTCTTAAAAATTCCTTCTTCTAAGGGTCTCATTGACACACATATCCATTTTGGGTCTTCCGGCAATATTTGACCAAAGGGCTTATTTTTATCCTGGCTTATTTTGCCACCGGCAATAAATCTTACTTTTCTGCCAAATTGTGCAGAGGTGCCTCTTTCCAACATCTGCTACCTGTTCAGATGGTCACCTCATATCGCTTTTTTCTCTTCTTGTTCCCCCCACAACCTCCTCAGAAAGGACCCTTCCAGCCCCTTCTGATCATCTGAAGAGACTGTCAGGGCCTTGTGCTGATGACACTCCCACCCTCTGTCAGCCTCCTCCGCCAGCAGACTACATGGCACCAGCCACGCTTTCTATCTGGCCTTCAAGGGACCCGAGGTCCCACGAAAGGTACTTGCTGCTGCTGCCCAGCCCTTGCCATGCCCCAGACCCACCTCAGTCCTGACTTTAATGCAGGTAGCTTCCCGGATGCATTGAGATGCCAGGACTTTGAAGGTGGGACTCGATCTCAGAAGACACTGGCCCTGGAGACATATTCTTACAGTCCAGAGAGGAAGGACAGTCTGAGCAAACCCCACCCTTTCACAGCCACTCAGTTCCCTTTTTTTGTTTCCTGACTTAAACCAATGTCTTTTTTTTTCTTCTTCTCAGCAGCATGGTATCTGGTTCCCTGCTGCTGTCCCTATTCCACTCCCCGCCCCAGCTGTCTCCGCCCTTCATTTGCTTGGGACCTCTTGAGTCTGCTCTGAAAGAACCCTTCTCAACATTACTGGGGCCACTGAGACTCTAGACTGGGCTGGGTTGAGCAGACACGTCCTCAGGCCAACCTCCCCGAGGTAAAGGACCATGGGGGTGGTCAGCACAGGGAGTGGAGACTTACAGAAAAGAGGAGAAATGCAGACATGTGGAGACAAAACAAAGGGACTGGCGAGGAAGGGCGTCTTTAGCTTCTCATATCCTCTAAGGCAGAGACTCAAGGCCACATGGTTAAACTTGCTAGTGAAGGATGGAGAGTGTTCACGAAGGGACCCCAAAGTACAGATCCTGACAGAGGTAGAGACAAGACTTCCCCCTGCTGAGTCATTTTCTAAGAAAGCATTTTTTTTCTACAGATAAAAATGTCCAAATGTAAGCCCACATACTGACTTGTGTCCTTCCCATTTTCTGTGGATGTTGATTTTCTCCATTTTAGATTCGGCCTCAAGGATTAACTCTTAATTTACAACTTTCTCTTTAATCTTGTAAAACAATAAACCAGACTAGATGTGTTACCTGAAACCTGAATGTTTCATTAGCCACCTCCTAGCCTATGTTCTAGCAGCGATCTTCTCCTGGAGGACTCTCCTAGGAAATGCAGACAGTACTGGCTGTAGACCAGGATGGCCACAGAGCCCCTGGTGACTGATCTGCTTGCCCATCTTGACACATCAGCCACTGCCATATTTACTTGCTCCAGGCACTGTATGTAGGAACAGATCATAAATCCCACTAGAAGAAGTCCGTCAGAATTTTTAAGGGAACAGGATATATTTTTTTAAAGTATTTGTAGGATAGTAGACTAGTTAATCCTCACGTCCACACAAGATAAAGGGGCAGCAAGTGTTGTATGATCTCTCTATTTTATTGACAATTTATATCCTTTCACTAGTCACCTCTGAATAGCTGCTCCAGTGGCCTGCCTGAGAGTTGGTCACAGACATTCGCCTTCCCTCCCCTTTTCTTCAGTCAGATGCTACTTGTTGTCACATGCCCTGTCCCTTCTCAAGGTCCTTCTGGGGGTGGAGACTGGGCGTTGATGGGGGATCTAGACAAGGGAGAGCAGGACAAGGGAGAGGGGAAAGTAAAACTAGGCGAGTCTTCACCCTCTGCCCATGTGCACTCTCCTCACAGACTTGTCTACGTGATGGAAGGACTGCACCCAAATAGTGCCAATATCTAGACATAGGAAAGTGAACAACCACCTACTCTGCGAGGCCAGGCCACATCTAGAGTCCTGTGTTCAATTCTGAGTTCCTCACCTTAGGGGAAATCAATAAGCAGGAGCATGTCCAAACCAGAGACCAGGATTGGTGAAGGAATCTAAACCAAAGCCATGCCACATAAAGGTGTGATAGAAAGAACTAAGGTTGATTAGACTAAGAGGGGCCATGTTCACTGTCTTCATATTTCCATGTTACTAACATCAAAAACCTCTAGAAACTCCTCAAAGCCCAGTAAGATGGCGTAACAGCCTGGAGAGAAGGAAATGCTCTGAGCCTACAGGCTGGCTGTTTGGCAAAGAAACTTTTAGGAAATGTAGCAGGCAGTGGTAATGTTTTTATTATCTCATTCCCAGAGAACGTCCAACAAAATAGAGCTGATCAGAGAGCCAGTTCTGAACCTATGGGTGTTTCTGGAGGGTTATGCAAGCAGGAGAACCCAAGCTCTCATGGTTCCTTAGCCCTAATCCACTGACACCTCCTCCTGCGTCCCTGCCCAATTCTGACTCCTTATCATCCTCTACCCTGCAGATGCTCCTGCTTCCCCTGTGTGATTTGTGGTTAAGTGCAAGGCTGTGGTGTTAAACTACCTGGGATCAAATTCCAGCTCCATAAAATAACCACTGGTGTGACTTTGGGTAAGCGAATTTAAGGCCTCTCGTGCCTCAGTTTTCTTGCCTGTTAAACACTAATAAATGTACATACCACCTGGGTTGTTAGGATTAAAAGAGGTAGCATGTAAGGTAGTTAGGAAAATGCCTGGCATATAATAACTGTTCAATAATTGTTAGCTATTATAATTACCAGGCCACACAATCATATCATATAATGGTAAAGGAACCCAAGCTCTGGAGTCAGATCACCCGTGTTTGTATCCTGACTCCACTAAATACTATCAGCATTGGGCAAATCGTTTAACACCCTATGGCCTCAATTTCCTCATCTGTAAAATGGGAATAATAGTATCACCTACCTCTTAGAATTACTGTGAGAATTTTATGGGACAATTCATTTTAAATGCTCAATACCCTGCAGTCTTTCTCTGCTGGACTCTCTTGAAACCTAGCACATGCCTTCTGCCAGGTATGCTGGGAAGTGAAGAAATGCTGGATACTTTCTATCTTTTGGCCTGGTTATTGCTATTGTTGGAGCTGAACAATTTCATCCTCACTTTTCAGAACCTAGGTCAGCCAACTTGCTCCCTCAACAAAAGGGGGCTGTTTAATGCCGAGCATTGTTCCTTTCTTACAAAGTATTTAGTCTGTAATTGTACATTTATGACATTGATTATTCGATTACTGTGTCCCTCCCCTAGAACAGTGCCCAACACAGAATAGGCATTCAATAAACATCTGATGAACTAGAGCACTGGTTCCCTCCAAGCCTTCAGTGAACCAGCAGTTCACTGTGAAAGATGTTGTTCCCAGTGTCCTTGAAGTGGAACGGGAATGGGACATGGAGGTGGAGGGCTCCTCCACTTGACCGGCCCTAGTCCTGGCTTCCCTTGGGGATAGGCACACGGAGGCCAGATGGTCTGGGAAGAGCACTGCTTCCTTCACTTAACGGTGCTACGCAGCAGTATCCACCAAAAGTGATGAAGTGAGGAAAAGCTGCAAAGCTGGAGGGAGGCCGGTGGAAGTTGAAGAGAGTGGATCAGCCTCAGCCGGAGCCCTTCCTTAAGCTCGCGCCCGCGACTCTGAATCGAGTCCTCTTAGCCGCCAGAGGGCGCGACGCACAGAGCCTTAAACTCTATGGTCTTTCCCACCGACTCCCATGAGGAAGCGCGACCAGAAACCTCCTATATACTTCCGTTTCCGGCCAGGCCTCTCTCTTTCCGTGCCGATAGCGCTCTCGCAAACATGGTAGGATCTTTGGGTGGGGGCCAGGCAACATCCAGTTTAATCTTTCCTTCCCGGTTGATGGTGCTTTCCCGGGATGCGTCCAGGCTCCTACGTGGACTCGTTGTACCAAAGAAACCCAATGTTGCCGCGATCGAGCCCAAAGGGACCGGGCTTCGGGGCCAGGAACTGAAGTGATGGAGTCAAAGCGGTAGACTTAGACAGCGGTAGAGTGAATATGTTCTCGTTTTAGTTTGGGCTCGGCGGAGGCCGCTGTATTTGAAGCACATGGGGCCGGACCGCCTTCAACTCAGCGTTGTGTGTTAGCGAGTTTGAGAGTTTAGTCCTCGTGGGATGCCTTAGCTTTAGCTGGGTCGGGTCGGGCGTTTTGTGCGGCTGGTCTGATAACACTGCGCGTTCTGAACGGTTTATTTACTAGGTGAACGTTCCTAAAACCCGCCGGACTTTCTGTAAGAAGTGTGGCAAGCACCAACCCCACAAAGTGACACAGTACAAGAAGGGCAAGGATTCGCTGTATGCCCAGGGTAAGACCGGGCATACGTGATTTGGTTTTAATGCGGCATTTGTTTTGTTATAGAATACACGAGCCCAGTCCCCCCTCCCTTCCCCACTTGGGCATTGATATTTCTGCTGGAAAGCCCAAGATAAAACCGCTGAGAGGACTTTTCCACTTGTCTGTTGTGATTTGTTATGTTTGATAAACCCTGACAAATAACTTTCATTCTCCCAGGAAAGCGGCGGTATGACAGGAAGCAGAGTGGCTATGGTGGGCAGACTAAGCCGATTTTCCGGAAAAAGGTTTGTAGTGGTCACTGTGTGATATGCTTCCCACTTACTGTGGCAGAGACTTTCCATTTGTTTTTAGCCCACACATCTCTACAATACAGGTATGTGTTTTCATAGTTTCAGTGAAGTTATCTCAATTACCTGCAGAGACATACATCTAGTAGGCAGTGGAGCTGGAAGTGCAATCCAGGTCTCACTCCAGTCTACAAATACTGCACTGCCTCAGTGTTTTATATTTTTTGTCCTCTTTTTGAAGAGGCAAACATCAAGGAATGTGCCCTGCCTTCCTCAGGACTGAAGTTTGAGGACACCCGTAAATCCTTTTCTTCGCCCTCTTCCTTATCCGTTGCCATGTCCTAATGAATCCTTCGCTCATGCTTGCAGTAAGAATTGTTCTCTTATTTTGCTTCTCAGTTCAGAAGCCTGCAGTCAGTCTGCTACCTAACTCATGAAGTCTTAAAGCTCTTTAAAATAGCTATTTAGGGGGGCTTAGGGGGGCTTCCCTGGTGGTGCAGTGGTTGAGAATCCACCTGCCAATGCAGGGGACACGGGTTCGAGCCCTGGTCTGGGAAGATCCCACATGCCGCGGAGCAACTAAGTCCGTGAGCCACGGCTACTGAGCCCGTGTGCTGCAACTACTGAAGCCCACGTGCCTAGAGCCCGTGCTCCACAACAAGAGGAGCCACCACAGTGAGAAGCCCGCTTATCACAACAAAGAGTAGCCCCCGCTTGCAACAATTAGAGAAAGCCCGTGCGCAGCAACAACGAAGACCCGACACAGCCAAAATTAAAATTTAAAAAAATAGCTATTTAGGTCTTCCACTGGCTTCCTGAATTCCCTGTTGGTCTCAGGCTGAATTTCGGAGTTTCTGTTCTACCTCAGGTGATTTGTCTACCCCCTAAAGTATACAGTGCTTGGAGCATAGCCTTCCCAGGAACATAGCATTTCTTTTGGCACTTAGGTCCTCATTCAGCCTGGTTCCAGAAAGTATTCAGGAATGATTTTAGTGTTCATTTAGGTGCAATAAATGGTTTGATCTCTAGGTGGTGATATGCCTTTTCACATTTGGGTAACTTGTTTAGGAGATAGGGACATTGTACTCAGGTTTCTGCTCTTTTGAGAACTTGTAAGAATAGAATTCTAACTACAGGAGCAGGCTTTAGAAGTTGAGTATTTGTGGGGAGTTAAATAATACAGTTGAATGCACATAAAACCTAGATGTAATTGTTGGTAGTCTCCAGAGAATAGATATTAAGTAGTACTTACTCTTACTTAAATGGGTTGCGAAAGTTGTGTTTATTTCATGGTTGCATGGACTCAGTTGACCCATTTTTGGGTGTGTGGATACTTACCTACCTAGAGCTGAAAGGCCAGGGTGGTGTGATGAATGCCTATTTAAGAAGCCCTCTAGGATGTTTGGTATGAGTGGAGAACTTGATGTCAACTAGATAATCTGCCACCATTTTCTCTTAAATACACTGATTTTCACATTTCTGTTTTCTCCCTATAGCTGAAAGCAAATTGTCACAACTCTTAAACTTTGCAAAGCTTTGCTTTAAGTAGTACTTGACCCAACAGAGTCATACTTTTGAAGAAAGATTTTCTGTAGTGATTTATGAAGGCTTTGACTTAATTTTATTTTCCAGGCTAAAACTACAAAGAAGATTGTGCTGAGGCTTGAATGTGTTGAGCCGAACTGCAGATCTAAGAGAATGCTGGCTATTAAGAGATGCAAGCATTTTGAGCTGGGAGGAGATAAGAAGAGAAAGGTAGATAATTACGGGGTAGAAGGTGCAATCTTTTCTCTACGGCTTTATTATATTGAGAGAGGTGAACATTTCTGCCTACTCATTTTTGTGGCATCAAGATCAGGGGCAATCCTCTCAAAATAACTAAACTAGATCCATAGCTCAAAGTATTTTGGTGTTGGTTTTGACATGAGTAGGAAGGGGAGAATGAGAAGACTGGCCTTAATAAAGGATGGTGATCCCTTTAGGAATAGACACTGTTCTTGATGGAGTAAAGGTTCTTTGCAAAACACAAAAACTCACCTTTTTTCTTCCTGTTCTTTTACAGGGCCAAGTGATCCAGTTCTGAGCTTCATATTTTGTTTTGTTATGAAGACAATAAACATTTGAGATTGTTTACTTCGTTTAGTTTCAATTGTTTATTTATTTTTTTGGAAGGGAAATAAACTAGTGCCATCAATAAAATTCTCCTTGGGAAATTTATGCTTGATGGTTCTGGATACTTATTAGGGGTTGAATCTGACTGGTTGAACTCACATCAGATGCTATGATGGGACTTCATGGGATTCCTTTTGTTATAACCAAAAAAGCAAAGGCTGTTGTTATTGGTTATAATGGGACATAAGTAGAGACCTGAACTCAGGGCAAATAGAATGAGATCAGTAACAATTACATCCATAGTGAATATGAGGTTCACCAGGAGTGAAATAATTTGTCTCAAATAATGTTTACTACTAAAGTCACTGAATGAGGAATTTCAGCCCGGTTCTCTAGGCACAGCATACTATATTATATATGTCATTAGACTTACTTTCATGCCCCCTAAACATTTTTATATACTTCCTCACATTTTAAAGTAGATATAAATTATTTTCATCATGTTGAAATAATTGCAAAGGATAGAATTTCTAGTGAAACTCCCCAATGGAACCTATGGGGGATAACTGTCCATTTTGTGAAATGCCTAATAGTTGGAATCCTCTTTGTATGCTATTGTATGCTTCATTCTTGTGCTGCAAAACTCTGGCTGTGAAGCAAATAAGCTACACATTTTGGTGACTGGAAGCACATCTCAAAATGAGAGCAGTTTTCTTCCAAGTTAGTTTCTGTGATTGAATTGTCTGGATTTACCAATTCTGTTCCAATTTTTATTAACTGACAATGCTTAGTCCTCCAATTTTATTGAAAATAATTGGTAATCACCTGACAGGCAAAGGGATTGTTACAACAACATGCACTTTGTATTTTGAGTGGGCCTTTTGTGCCCTGTTAGCTTTTGTACTGTCCTGCATTCTGGATGGGTGAGATGAATACACCTTTGTTTGCTTATGTGGGAGAAGGGTGATAGTAAAAGGGGAGGTGGGGAAGGAGCAGGCCTGAAGCACTGACTGCAGGTTGGTCCTCAGGTAAACCAATTGGAGGAAAAGCAAGGAATTAGAGTATCTGGAAATTGCCTCAATGACTCATTCCTCCATATGCCAGTCTGAAGTTCATTGCCTCATCACGGAACCTCAAGAGATAAGGCAATTCATCTTAAAGTGGAAGGGGTCTCCTGGCCAGAGGTGTAGTATTTTAGGTCATAATGTATCAACTATTGTTGGTGAAAGTAAGCCAATTGCATTTGTTGGATCTAGACTGCAAACAACTTGGACTTGGAAACCTAGGTGGTGCCTTTCTTGGCAAGATTCTTCCATAAAAATTCAGTAATGTCGTCTGTTGGGTTGCCTCTAAATTGTCCATTTATGAAGGTTATTCCTGTTGGGGTATTTTTTTGCCCTTCAACTGAGGAAGTAGTTCTTATCTTCCCTTTAGGCCAAGGTTATAATCTGCCATCCAAGTATTAGTACCTCAGTAGGTGGCAGTGTAAGGGTTAAAAGCCTGGGTTTAAATCCTGGCTGTAATTTACAGTGATTAAGTACCTACAGCAAGGTTGTTGGGAGGATAAAAATGAGTCAGTACACCTTATGCATCTAGAATAGTGCCTGGCACATAGTTCCAATACAGGCAACAGATATTGCAGGTCTGGTTCCAATAAAGGTAGTCACCAAGTTTTTGGTTTTCCAGTACATATAAAACTTATGTTCAAACTATACTATAATCTATTAAAGTTTGCAATAGCATTATGTCTTAAAAAAACAATGTATACACCTTAATTTAAAAATACTTTATTGCTAGCCATCATCTAAGCCTTCAGAGAAACAATTTTTTTTGCAGTAGTAACATCGCGATCACCATGATAAATATAATAATAATGAAAAAGTTTGAAATATTGCAGGAATTACCAAAATGTGACACAGAGACGAAATGAACAAATGCTGTTGGAAAAATAGGGCCAACAGACTTGTGATACACGCAGGGTTGCCACAAACCTTCAATTTGTAAAAAAAACCCCAAAACCAAAAAAAACCCCACAGTATTTGTGAAGTGCAATGACATGAGGTATGTCTGTAAATTATTATTTTACTTATTATATTATTAAGCTATTATTTCTCAGCAGTTTACATTAGGTTCAGAGGCTTTTCCCCAAAATGTTCTCCAGATAGCTTTAGAAGTAGTAATCAAAAAGCTCAAGTGTAGAAACTTACTCAAGGAAATAAGAACAGCTGAAGGTGGATAAAAGTGGCTAGTCACTTTGGCAACAAAATAATACATTTTAAAGGAAGCTTTTTAATGCAGTCTAGCTTGCTCTTTCTAGCCTAAGCAAAACAGTGCCTGTGGGATTTATTTGAGTTTTTAAACTTGAAGTCCATTCATAAAACCCAAGCTTCCTCTTCACAGGGAGGAGCTGCGTGATCAGGCAGTCAGGATTACAGGCCAGTCCTTGACCCAGGGAAGTAAGAGAGATGGTGTAAGAACGAGGTCCACCAATCTCCTGCAGGTTTACCATAGCCACAGCCCAGGCTAAGTTAGAGAGAGGGCGTTCCCACACCTCAAAGTTGTCCTCCTGAAAAGTAAGCCAAGAAAATAGGTGTGATAGCTTGATAAACTAGCAATAAGCTGCCTTGTTAGTTGTGGCATTAAGTCTTATAATCAGAACTATCGAGCACTTCTAGGAAAAATTAGCACAAGGGAGCCTCATTACTGATTATGATATCAAGATTAAAAAATACATTCTCAAAATATCAGTGCAGATCCTCCAATGTAACAGATTTAGGTGCAAGACAAACTTGGTACTTGGATGTTAAACCATCTTAAAATACACACCCCAAATAAACATTTGGATGAACTGTAAACTAGAAGGCAGGAGATGTTCCTGGCCAATTCCTAGTTTTTCCCATAGAACATTATTTATTGTACCTTTCTAAGCCGGTACCCCTGCTTGCCCAAGGGGTCCTGGTTGATGGCAATTACATCCTTATCCTGAAGAAGGGCTTTGGCTTCAAGGCTGATGTGTCGGAGATCATTGGACATGAGTAATGGAGCTGCCATGATAGCCCACAGGGCCATCTGAGTTATTTGCTGTTCCCGGCTGAGGCCAAAGTTGCCAATCACCAACTGGGACAAAGAATGAAGAATTCAAGTGAGGGACTTCCCTGGTGGCGCAGTGGTTAAGACTCCACACTCCCAACGCAGGGGGCCTGGGTTCGATCCCTGGTCAGGGAACTAGATCCCACATGCATGCCACAACTAAGGAGCCATCCTGCCACAACTAAGGAGCCAGGCTGCCACAACTAAGGAGCCTGCAAGCCGCAACTAAGGAGCCCACCTGCTGCAACTAAGACCTGGCGCAACCAAATAAATAATAAATAAATAAATAGATTTTTTAAAAAAGAATTCAAGTGAGATAAGACAAAACATTCTTAAAGTTGCCTAGACATACAGACAAGTCACCTTCCAGGGCACCCTGCTCTGAGTACTCTCACATAAAGCCTGCTCCCAGGAACTTCTCCCTTCTGATTTATCTTGAGTGTCAAGTAGGAAACAGGTCCACTGCAGGGGCTTGAACAGGAGGGCTCAGGTTCTTACCATATCTGGATCATTCCAACCTCCTGGTCCTGCGACAGGAACAATCCTCTCCTGGTTAGAAGTTGTCCAGTCCAAGATACTCCTTATACTTTGCCAAGAATCATAAACATCAGCAAAGTTTCTCCAGTGATTGCAGTACTCTCGGATTTCTGTGTAATTGGGCTGTGAAAACAGAGATAACTCTTCTGTTTACTTTCTACTAATATTCTTGTGATATGAAAACAATCATGTTTAAAAAAGGCTCTCGTAGCCTCTTTAGTTTACAGATTAAAGGTCTCCATGAGGAGAGCTAAATCCTTATTATAATGGAATTTCGTTGTAAGAAGTTTGCTTCAGAAGTAGGCTATATAACTTAAAATCTTACTTAAAATGGCTTTAACACTGTTCTTGCTGGAAATTTACCAAACGGTAACTAGGTACAGTAGTCCCCCCTTATCTGCGGGAGATACATTCCAAGACCCCCAGTGGATGCCTGAAACCACAGATAGTACCAAACTGTATATATACTACGTTTTTTCCTATACAGGTACTAACGGGTTGGTAGCGTACACAGCATGCATACGCTGGACAAAAGGATGATTCATGTCCCAGGCGGGACGGAGTGGGATGGTGCGAGATTTTATCACGCTACTCAGAATGGTGTGCAATTTAAAACTTATGAATTGTTTATTTATGGAATTTTCCATTTAATATTTTCATATTGCACTTGACAGTGGGTAACTGAAACTGCAGAAAGCAAAACCATGGATGGGGGGACCACTGTACTGGGATTATGGAAGATTTTAATTTTTTTCACACTTCACTGTATTTTCAAACTTTTCCAAAATGAACATGTATTACTTTTATAATCAGAAATAAATACAACGATCTCCTAATATAATATTGTAAATCAACTATACTTCAATAAAAAATAACTAAAATGATTTTAATAAGTAAAAGCTGCAAATTACACAGGACTCGGCAAGCATATGATAAGGCAATTTGAATCCTAGGCATATAATTTGTTGAAGGAATGAATAAAAGTTTGTAGATAGGCAGGTGGGATATCTGAGGTTTAAGATGTTGAGAAAGAGGTGAGAGAATTTTGCAGAGATTAGAAGGAGACAACAGGGATTCATTCCATAAATAATTATTCAACACTTACCATATGGTAGGGATACAGTGATAAAGTCAGACAAGGTCCCTGCCCTCCTGGAGCTTACATTCTAATGGAGGAGACAGACAATAGGCAAATCAACAAATAATTCCATATAGTGCTAAGCCCTTAGAAGGAAATTGAATAGGTTAACATGATAAAGAATGAAGTGGGCTGATTCAGGATATAGTTTGTAGATAGTACTAAGAGGATTGCTGGTGGATAGGTTGGGAACCGTGAGACAAAAGGAAGAATCAAAGATGACTGGCTTCCCAACTGATGGTAGCTTAGTCTCCAATTATAGCAGTGGGCATGGTGAGAAGTGGGTGGATCCTGGGAGAGATGGTAGGATGAGAGTGTTAAGTAAGGTTGGACTTTGACAGGGACCTTCGTCTCCTTTGTTCTTGAGTTCTGAATATCTATCAGCAAGGCCCTGTTGGACTCTGCGCTCACTAGCTCACCTTAAAAATGGGCCACATATAAAGGGGCCACTCACAGGAGTACACAATGCTTCTGCCAGTCCTGTTCAGGGCCAAGGACATGTGCTTATAACCTGTATGAGAAAACAATGTGTAAAATAAGGGAAAGAAGGGAATTTCCAGCTGGGGCTGTATATTTTTAAAAGAGGCTGCCTGGAAGGGCCATGTTTATATTTTAAACCAGCAGCAGAGACAGGTGACTGCTCTGTGCTTACACTGTGTGTAGTACTGCACAGACTGCTGGGATTGTTCCAAGGAGACAGTGTGGGATGGTGCATATATTGAGGAGAGGCAGGAATGAAGATGCTCCTCTCTCTGTGACTGTTTGACATTCTGGATGCTTTTCCAAGTGATGGATGGAGAGTTACAATTACTCTTTGTAATTAACTCAGAGCCCTCTTGAATTAAAAGTGCACGGTATTAGCTGTGGTTAGGCACACATGGATTTTACATGCGTGAATGAACAAATGCATGGACAAACTGCAAGAAGAGAAGAGGCAGGAGCTCTGGCACATTGAGAATAATTATTTCCAGTATTGTGACTGGGTATTTCCAACGTTAGGATTAGTTCTTTGGATGCTCAGCTACCTTGGCCTCAAAGTTCTGCCCTTTGCTCATGGCTAAATCTTTTGAATGAAACATACCATCTGCCAAATGTTTTATACTGTCACAGTAACAACCGTCAAATTTTAGCAGATCTACTCCCCAGTCAGCAAAGGTCTCGGCATCAATGTCATAGTATCCAAAACTCCCAGGGAAGCCTGCACAGGTTTTATTTCCAACATCTGCATAAATCCCTAGCTTCAGTCCTTTGCTATGGACCTGAAATGAGAGAAAAGAGTCACCTCAGTAGAAGGGCAATCATGAAGTAGAGAGAACCACTCCAGGCTGGAGGCAGAGACCAGTACACTTCACCAGGTACTGGCGGGCTTTGCCCCCATCCCAAAGCCCCCAAAATTATCCAGATGAGTTTGTTGGAAGATAAAGAGCAAAGTCTCCAATTCTGCTGAGTTCAAACTATACATGTAACTATAGCATAGAACTGAAGGGAAAGTTGTCAGTTGCTCTAATCTTCCTCTGATGGGATCTTTTTTTTTTTATAAATTTATTTATTTATTTTTGGCTGTGTTGGGTCTTTGTTGCTGCGCATGGGCTTTCCCTAGTTGTGGCGAGCAGGGGCTACTCTCTGTTGCGCGTGGGCTCTGATGGGATCTTAAAAGTTACCTTTTCAGGTCAATGATAGATTTATCTGGACAAAGACTCTCTCCTTGACCAAACCTTAGGCCCCTCTGAAACCTCTTCTCACGTAGGCCTCTACCTTGGTCTTCCGTGTCCAGTTTTAGCAAGAATCCTGCGAAGTCATCTCCCCACCTTTTGATATCTGATCAAATTCCTTATACCCCACCCTTGATGTCTAAGTCCTCAGCCTGCCTTTAGCAAGAATTCCCCTCCTCCTGATGTCTCATCTTAGTAATTTTCCATCCACTGACCCCCACAATCTGCTCGTTGGCTATAAAACCCCACTCCTCTTTGGTGGATTTGGGACTGAGCTTGGCTCTTCCCCCCATTGCAGTAGTACTGAATTGTACTCAGTATCTCTCTTCACTGCCTTTAACTAGTGTCCAGCTCTATTACTCTTTAACAATCTCCAGAATATATCCCTTCTATCTTCTAAAACTCTAGTTTATAGTACAACTGTGATAGCTGCTCAAAGCTTATATGGAAATACATGCACACATGTCAAGAACCAAGTTCCTTTTTCCTCCTAGAGAATTCACCGGTTTCTGCAAAAGGAGAACTTCTTCAAGATGGGCCTCAAGAACTATTGCAAAACACAGATCTGCTGATGGGATGAAAGTTCCACCTGATAAGCCTTAGAATTCATTGTTTGGATAACAGCAGCTATTTTACTTTCTAAGTGTTTCTGAGCAAGCTTAGGTACAGAAGTGCTTATAGTCTCCTGAATGAAAAAGAGAAATATCTATAAACTCACATAATTAGCGAGGCGGCGGATCCCACCAGGAAAGCGTTTAGAGTCTGCCTGAAGTCTGCCTTCTGAATCTCTTTCGGGAGCCATCCAACAGTCATCAATGCAGAGGTACTCATAGCCTACGTCCTTCCAGCCATCTGAGGCCATGATCTCAGCTATCTGCAGAAAAAGCTTCTCACTGAAAGAGAAATTCCAAGAATCATTACAATTCATTAAACAAATGCTTGGGTACTCCTATTTGTTAAGCATCTTGGGGTTTTGCAATTTATTTTTCAACCCAGTAATAATTTGGTAGTAATCACAACCAATGCAAGGTAAAATGGACTAGGCCCTTTTTCTTCTCACTCCTTTCCCCTCTACCCTAAGAACGCCAAACAATTAAAAGAGGAATGAGAAATACGTGAAATTGAAAAGGCTATTAGAATTAAGAAGACAGTTCACTAAAGTAAAACTACAAAGTTAACATAATCAACAGCTTCTTTAGATATCAGCAATGACCTATTCGGAGAAAAAGACACCATTCACAAGAGAAACCAAAAAAGCAACAGATAAAACCTAAAATACCTAGAGGTAATTTTAAAATTATGTGCAGGGCTCATCTGAATAAAACTGTGATGTTCCCAAATTATTTGAATAAATGGAGAGACATTATTTTGCTCTTGAATAGGAAAACTCAATACTAAAAAAAAGGTAATTCTCCCTATACACTTCTAGACATTTAATAAAACCCTGGACAAATCCCCAAAGGACTTTTTAAGGAACTTCGCAACATGACTCAAAAAGTTCACCTCAAAGATTAAACAGGTGAACAGTCTACAAAAGATAAATGAAGCTAGTGTAGTACCATTAGCATTAGAATACACAGATCAATGTAATCAAAGAGAAAGTTCAGAAAGAGATCCTTCCAGCCATTTGATACCATGAAATTTAGTATATATTAAATGTAGTATTGCTTACAGGAGAATAAAGTCCAGATGGATTAAAGATTTAAATACTTTAAAAACACATAAAAATACTAGTACAAAATATACATGACTATGTTATCTTCAGGTAGGAAAGAACTTTCTCTGCATGATGCTGGAGCCAGAAATAATAAAGGAAAAACCTGATGTTTGATACATAAATATCAAAACCAAAATACAGCAAGAACCACTGTATTGGGAATTCCCTGGTGGTCCAGTGGTTAGGACTCCGCGCTTTCACTGCTGAGGGCCCAGGTTCGATCCCTGGTCAGGGAACAAAGATCCCACAAGCCGTGCAGCGTGGCTTTAAAAAAAAAAAAAAAAAAAAGAAGAACCACTGTATTCACAACATATGATAGACCAAAAACAAAGAAAAACCGAAACGTAAACAAACAAAAAGAACCCCAAACATACCAGATGGAAAATAGGGAACTAACAAAGTGCAGAAAAGAAACCACGCAAAGAGCCAATTTAACTTTTAAAGCTCTTATTCTGTGCCAGGCACTCACTCTTTAATTTAGAAAGGGTAATTAGTTTGCCCAAGATCACCTGGCTAAGTAATAATAAGCTAGAATTTGAACCCAGGCAGGCAGACTTCAGAGTCTTGTGGTTAACTGCTCACAACATAAACGTGATCTCATTTTTATTGAAAATCACTTTAAAAAGAAATCTGTTTTTATTTACATAGAAAAAAATTGAAAGGTCGTATATTAACATTTTAACCATGATTATTTCTGGGTGGTGGAATGAGGGGAATCTTTATTTTTATTATACTCTTCTTTACCATCTACAATTTTTGCCATGATCATGAATTAATTTTACAATCAGATACAAAAATAAGACAACCACCACTTAGGAAACAAGGAAGAGACAAAGAAAGAAATATGTGATGGCCATAATTTACCCCAGGGTCACGATGGATGGATTTAGTCTGAAACTTAGCAAGCCAATTAATTCTGTCATGTTTGACCAACATCCTGACTTCATCTGTAAAGACATTCATAGGAATAACTTATGGCCACTGGGATGTTACCATGACCGCTGCTTACAGAGGGGTCTTTGCACCAAAGGTGTCTTTATTATGTTTTAAACAATATCTATCAGTGATTCTTAACCGTTTCTAGGTCACGGATCCCTTTGAGAATGTGAACAAAGCTCAAGATCCTCTCTTCAGAAAAACATATATACTCATATTTGCAGATTTGCATTAATTTTCCCATGGATTCCAGGTTAAGAACGTTTCTTCTATATGCCTAATTGAGGAGTCTGGTACTGCATTGTACTTTCTCCTTTAAATGGGTTATCTAATTGAAAGTCAACCTGTGTGAGATAAGAACTATTTTACCTATCCTCAGAGTCGTTCCCTGAGATGAGCTGTTTTCCCAATTTACAGACGAGGGATGTGTGAGTCAGAAAGGATCAATACCTGTCTTATCCACCTTCCACAGATAAAGATCCTCCACTTCAACCTTCCAAGCACACGCCATACCCAAGGGCTACGGGGTGGGGAGATCTCAGAGACTCCATGGTCACTCTAAATTCCCTCCAGTTACAGCCAAGGAACCCGTGACCCCAAAAGGAGAAGAAACGGCACGCGTCTTAGTCCTCTGTCTCTCCTATTCACCACAGCTGTCCTCACTGCTAGTACCCAGCAGAGACAGAGCAGCAGCTCTCAATAAGGGTCTGAACGGAACTGGATGGTAAATGGAGAAAGTCCTTAGTTGGATGATCAATCAGAGAGAGGCGGAGAAGCAGAGGTCGGTGGTCGGACTCCCACGCCAAGAGGGGTCACATGGAGAGAATTTAGGACTAGTCCCCATCCAGGGCAGTCTGCTGGGGATAAAAAAGCAGCAGCAACAGGGGAGCTCTCCCTCGGGCTCAAATTTTCTCGCTGAGACCCCCCACCCCTCCAAACACAGCCAGACAAATACACGTTAAGGCGAAGGGAAGCGGGTACCCAATATCGCTGATACCTGACACAGGAATCCGGCTCTTCTTGGCAGTTCACGTTGCACATGAAGCGCTCCCAGTGCAGCCAGCCCATGGTAGGGGTCATCGCCAAGCCATTGTCGAGGGCCCGGGCCACAGGGAGCCCCCAGAGAAACAGGGCCAGGAAGCAAAAGGCCAGCACGCAGCCCAGCCGCCGGACTCTGCTCACCAGCTTCATCGTCGCTGTCATCACGCAGCACAGATTTCCACGAGTCACCTGGGCTTTTAAATTTAACCTTAAGAGCTAAAAAGGCAGAGGCGGCCCGGGGAACCCGCTTTCGTCCTCATCACCAATCACCGGTGAGTTATTAAGCCCTGACCCGATTGTTTCTCCGGCAACTGGGACGGTTATTCCCAGAGGCGGACCAATGACCAGTCATAGAAGACGCGCCGCCACCAACCACTCTCTCTCTTTCTGGATATCGACCCGCCCTATTTTCGTACCAGAAGGAAGTGCGGCACTTTAATAATCCCGAGTTAGAGCAGCGCGGTGCTCACGTGACCCAGATCTCACATGACGTAGATCCTCACGTGACCAAACGCTTACGTGAGCAGAAGTAGTTCTGGTCGTCGTCTACCGCCTCGCTATAAGCCGTTTGAGGGAAGAAAGAGGAAAATTATCCGGTATCGTTAGAGGTTGGTGTGTGGGTGGGAAACGGGGACCCGGGGGTGGTGATGATGCAGACCAAAGCGGGGTCCGCGGGCCGCCTCCGCCTTTTTCGTTCCCTGCTTTCCCCTCCCCCGCACCCCCCTCCCCCCATCTCAGTGCCGGGAAGCCGCCTTTGCTGCGCCTGGTGGGGAAATGGTGGACGCTCGTGACTGTGTCTGTGTTTTTTGTATATCTATCTGTCTGGGCGGGTCTCAAAGGACCCTTAAGAGAAACAGTAAGCTGGAAAGCATTTGAAAACCACGTCCCTGGATTAGGAAAAACAGATCTTGAGTCCAGTGGCCTGAATGCTGGTCCGTCCATTCAGGCACCCAGTCTCCAGTGCCTGATTGTCTGTCTGTCTGTCTGTAGGGGGAGGCACATCTAGGCAAATGCTGCGTGCCTGACCGAGGCGCCCAATGAATTTTTTTACTGAATTAAATATTTAAATAACGTTTATTTTTCGGCTTATAACAATCTACGTGTTCAGTTTTGGACTTTGGAAAAATAATAGTATGCTATAAATTTTAAAAAATACACGTAATTCGTCACTCGGAGATAACTACTCAGCATTTTGGTCTGTAAAACGTCTGTATATAACACACACATAAATGCACAAATTCTTAACTCACAAGTGGAATCCTGGTTCCTACTTCAGGCAACAGAGTCCTCGTGGCCTTCCCAGGAGACACAGTGATGAAGCAGAACCTCCCTGCCACCACAGAGGGGATGTTAAGGCCTAGAGGGCTGCAGGGACATTAAATGGGATGGGTCGTCCAAGAGATAAGGCAAGCAAAAACCAGGGCGTTAATCTGTCACTCAGACCTAGAGATGGTCTACAGGAAGACTGTTATCACTGCACGTGCAGTGTTCCAGGCACATAATAGGCAATTAGTGAATGTTGACTTGAATCCTCAGTGTAGTTTTAGGGCAGTTAGTACACTTTGTACTTAACTTTCCAAGAGGCCCAGTGTTCCCAGACCATGTCAGATAAGCCATGCACATACAAAATTAGAAAATTTTATCAAATTTGCTATACTAAATCCCAGAAAAGTAAACATTTAAACTTGTTTTCTGTTATTTTTTTGCTGAAATAAAAGTGATTGCTCTCTATAGAGAATTAAGAATGCACAAAAAATTGAAAAAAAGTTGAGAAAGCTATAAACCTACCACCTAGAGTAGCCACTATTAACATGTGACATATTCCCCATGCATGTACTTTTGTAACATTGTTTTTTAAATTCCAATTACAGTGATTTTTAAAAATTAAAACTATTTAGAAGTATATAGGGTAAAAAGTGAAATTCCACTACACTCTTCCTACCCACCAGTGCTCATTTTCTCAGAAAACAACTTAAATGCTTCCAGAACTTCTGTGAATTTGCATACATATATATGTGCCTGCTTACATTTTAAAATAAGCAGGATCATACTCTACATGTTCCTTCATTTAATATATTTTGGAAATCTTCCTAGGTCAGGGCAGATTTTTTTTTAAACAGCTGCACAGCATTCTGTTTTAAGGATAAAATATAATTCACTCAGCCACCCCCCTATTAATGGATAATTAGGTTTCTAATTTTCTGCCATTACTAACACTGTGGCAGTGAACATTTGTGAGTATTTCTGTTGACCAGGTTCCTGGAAGGAATTCTAGCATGATCGAAGGATATGTGAACATATATCTTTTTCATAGTTGAGATTATAAAACAGTTATGATCTTGGGTCACTTAAGATTATAGCATAAGTAATTTCTCATGTTATTAGATATTTTTTATAATTTTTAAAGTGTGTAATATCTTATCTTTCTTAGTAAAATACCTTTCAAAGAATATATAGCTCCATAAATCTTTGTCTGAATTTCAGATCCTCTCCTTAGGGCACATAACTGGAAGTGGGTTTACTGTATCAAAAGGCGTGATACATATTTCCAAATTGCTTTCCAGAGATACTGTATGAACTTTCACTCCTCTGGGAGTATATTAGTTTGTGAACCCTGAATATCAGTATTGACTTATCCTCCCTGCTTAACTTCACTATGTTGATGGGTGAAAAATGGCAGTTAATTCTGGTTTTAACTTGTATTTCTGATGACTGATGAGGTTTGAACATTTCCCAGACTCTTCTCCTGTATCTTCACATCTGTATTGCCGGTATATTTAATCTGTTACCAAGTCCCACAGAGTCCACTGCTTTGAATGTGTAGATCATATCTTTCCTCCCCCCCTTTTTTTAAACTGCTGTTGCCTTAAGTGGATCCCTTAACATATCTCTAAGAGACAGAGTTCTAACTGCTCTTGCTAGTGTCACCCCAATCCCCTCTGTGACTGCCGCACTGTTGCCATGGTGACCTTTCTGAAAGGTTCTGATTACTTCACTCTCCTCCCCTCACTTTCCTTCTTCTCTTTCCTCCCCTCTCTCCCCTCCCCTCAGTCCCCTGTTTAAAACCCTTAAAACGTCCTTAGCCTTTGTCTGTCTCAAAAGACCTCCTGGATCGATCTCTACCTAGCCAGCCTTATCTCTTGCCTTGCCTCCTTCTATTTTATGCTCCATCATAATTTTAAGAATTTGTGGATCCCTGAGCCGGTTAGTCCTTTCATTTAACCATTCTACACTGATAGAATTGACCAACCAGTCCCTGCTTTATAACACCCTTTCACCCTGCACAGAATTATGTCATAGCAGGGATAATGTTTATTTGCCCTTTTTGTCTTTAGTAAAGATGTACAGTGCCTCTGTAGGACCATAAGCCCTTTCTGGGCTTATTGAGCCTTGTATGCCAGAGCCAAGTACTGGACCTGGCAACTGAAAAATGTAAAGTGAAGGTGTGAATGCTCTATAATGTCTTTTTTCCAGTTATCTCTTTGGCCTTAATATTTCCGTGATTTTATTAATTTGTATGAGTTTTTTATATAATAAGGATAGTATTTGTTGTAGGTATCTTCTGAAGTGTATTGTTTGTCTTTTATGTTTAATCTTACTTTTGATGTAACGAAGTTTTTCATTTTTATGTAATCAGATATAACCATATTTTATTTGTTGACCTCTTCCACTGTTTTTGTTGCCATTCACTTTGTATATCTTTTCATCTTTTGTATATCTTTTCTGACTATGTGTTTATATATGATCAATGTGGAAAACTTAGAACATACAGAAATGGCCAAAGAAAACATTCTCTGAAACAGAAAGCTCCCATAATCTTACCACCCAGAAATAGCCACCATTAATGGTATCCAGCACATAATAGGTATCAAATAAATAGTTGTTGAATGAATGACTTAGAAATTTGGTGAAGTCTTTTTGTTTATACAAATGCCTTTACAAAAAAGCTATCAGCGTAATTGAGTTTTCTATTAATAGTTTGCTTTTTTCCCTTACTGTATTGTGAACATTTTTCCATGACAATTAGTCTTAATTTTTTTCAGCTACACCGAAATTACACTGAACCGAGCCTGCCAGCAAGAGCCCAACAGTCACCATGATGCTGAGCACAGAAGGCAGGGAGGGGTTCGTGGTGAAGGTCAGGGGCCTGCCCTGGTCCTGCTCAGCTGATGAAGTGATGCGCTTCTTCTCCGATTGCAAAATCCAAAATGGCACATCAGGTATTCGTTTCATCTACACCAGAGAAGGCAGACCAAGTGGTGAAGCGTTTGTCGAACTTGAGTCCGAAGATGAAGTGAAATTGGCTCTGAAGAAGGACAGAGAAACCATGGGACACAGATACGTTGAAGTGTTCAAGTCCAACAGTGTTGAAATGGATTGGGTGTTGAAGCATACAGGTCCAAATAGTCCTGATACTGCCAATGATGGCTTCGTCCGGCTTAGAGGACTCCCATTTGGCTGTAGCAAGGAAGAGATTGTTCAGTTCTTTTCTGGGTTGGAAATTGTGCCAAATGGGATGACACTGCCGGTGGACTTTCAGGGGCGGAGCACAGGGGAGGCCTTTGTGCAATTTGCTTCACAGGAGATAGCTGAAAAGGCCTTAAAGAAACACAAGGAAAGAATAGGGCACAGGTACATTGAAATCTTCAAGAGTAGCCGAGCTGAAGTGCGAACCCACTACGATCCCCCTCGAAAGCTCATGGCTATGCAGCGGCCGGGTCCCTATGATAGGCCAGGGGCTGGCAGGGGGTATAATAGCATTGGCAGAGGGGCTGGGTTTGAAAGGATGAGGCGGGGTGCCTATGGTGGAGGGTATGGAGGCTATGATGACTATGGTGGCTATAATGATGGGTATGGCTTTGGGTCTGATAGATTTGGAAGAGACCTCAATTACTGTTTTTCAGGAATGTCTGATCATAGATATGGAGATGGTGGGTCCAGTTTTCAGAGCACCACAGGGCACTGTGTACACATGAGGGGATTACCTTACAGAGCCACTGAGAATGATATTTACAATTTTTTCTCACCTCTTAACCCCATGAGAGTACACATTGAAATTGGACCCGATGGCAGAGTTACTGGTGAGGCAGATGTTGAATTTGCTACTCATGAAGATGCTGTGGCAGCTATGGCAAAAGACAAAGCTAACATGCAACACAGATACGTGGAGCTCTTCTTGAATTCTACCGCAGGCACAAGTGGGGGTGCTTATGATCACAGCTACGTAGAGCTCTTTTTGAATTCTACAGCAGGGGCAAGTGGTGGTGCTTATGGTAGCCAAATGATGGGAGGGATGGGCATATCCAACCAGTCTAGTTACGGAGGTCCTGCTAGCCAGCAGCTGAGTGGTGGTTACGGAGGTGGTTATGGTGGTCAGAGCAGTATGAGTGGATATGACCAAGTTCTGCAGGAAAACTCCAGTGACTATCAATCAAACCTCGCTTAGAGAAGGAGTACTAAACAACAGCAACAAATAACAGCCGTGCATTTATGGGAGTTGACTAGAATGGGAATGATGTTAGGCATATCCAGTATGATTGGTAAATGGGAAATATCATTGATTCTGATCACTCTTGGTCAGCTAGCTTCCTTTTCTTTTTCCTCCCTCCCTCCCTCTCTCCCTCTCTCTCCCTCCCTCCCTTTCTTTTTCTTTTTCTTTCTTTCTTTCTTTCTTCCTTTTGCTTTCTCCTTTTTTTTTAAGAAAACAAACAAAAATTAAGTTTAACGGTTTCGCATTACAGGCTTGTGATTCATGCTTACTGTAAAGTGGAAGTCAAGATTGTTTTAAAACTTCAAACTCAGTAATATTGAACACTGAAACATTCACCTAGGATGTAATAACAAAGTTCAGTATTGACCATAACTGTTAAAACAACTTTCAGCTTTCCTCAAGTTAGTTATGTTGTAGGAGTGTACCTAAGCAGTAAGCGTATTTAGGTTAAAGCAATTTCACTTATGTTAAATGTTGCTCTTATACCACAATACATTGAAAACTTTGGATGCATGTTGAGAAACATGCTTTTCTGTAAAACTCAAATATAGGAGCTGTGTCTACGATTTAAAGTGAAAACATTTGGCATGTTTGTTAATTCTAGCTTTTCGGTTTAATATCCTATAAGGCACGTGAGTGTACACTTTTACTTTTTTTTTAAAAAAACGCTCTGGGACAATTTTGAGATGTAATACCAATACTTTAGGAGTTTGGTCATGTCGTTTGTATGAAATTCTGAGGCTTTGGTTTAAATCTTTCCTTGTATTGTGATTTCCATTAGATGTATTGTACTAAGTGAAACTTGTTAAATAAATCTTCCTTTTGAAAACTGGAAAAATCTTGTATAGCTTGATTTTTATTATGTTCTATCATATGAGCCACTTCTTTTATACAGTCCTGTGCTAATGAAATTTAAATTGTTTTTAATTTTTTAATTATTATAAATGTACCTTAGCATCTTTATAATACATTATTGCACATATCATTAATTATTTCTAAGATATATTCCTAGAGGTGGAATTGCTTAGTCAAAGGTCCACACATTTTTAAGGCTTCTGTTTTGTATTGCCAGAAAGATTATGGTACTTTGTGTTTCCACTAGGAGTGTATTTTTAAAAAAAATTTTCCCCTATAGCCTGCTCAATGAAACACATTATTCTGCTTGATCTTGGCCAGTTTGTTAGTTGAAAAGTGGTATCCCGTTATTATTTTAATTTGTGTTCCTTAGCTTAATATTAAGATGGAGCATTTTTCTGTTTTTTTCTACGTTTATCCTCACCACATCCACAGGACTATTGAGCTACTCTGGAGACGTTGTACTTTATCAAGACAGCACGCTCCAAAATCCAAAGAACTAAAGGCAAATAAATAATCCTCTTCCTTTCATTTAACCATAAATTAGAAGATCTAAGACACCTTTATATGTTTAAAAGAAGTAGGCCTATGTTATCATAGAAATAATTCAGTTTCCTTCATGAATTCATTAATAGTCTCTAAACACTATTCAAGGTTTTTCAGGGGGCATTTAAAGCTTGTTTTAAACCAATGGTTCTCAGACTTCAGTGTGCACCAGAATCATCTATGGGGCTTGTGAAAACATTGATTACTGGGGCCCACTCCTAGAGTTTCTGAAATTCAGTAGTTTGGGGGTGGTGCTTGAGAATCTGATGATCCTGCAGGTCTCAAGACCATGTTTTGTGATCCATCATAGTTCTCTAATGGCTACAGGCCTATAAACCCTGAAATGGCAACTCTAAGAAGCCGCTTCCTTCATGATTCCCGATTGCCTCTTACTTTCCTGTAACAAGTAGTTTAAGCTTTCTATGAAAGTATAAATTGCATTTGACTATTTATAATACCTTGCACCTCCCATGAGAACTTTGAAAACATGTGACATCTGGGATTATCTTACACTTCCGCCCATATCATAGTGGCCATTAACAACACCTCTCAATGACCTTCAGGTCTGGACGCCCTCAGGTCAGTACCAGATGCACCTGAACTTCAATAGATCTTTTTGTAGATCTCGTGACTAGCCTGGAAATCCTTGGTCTGTTCAGAGCTTGAGGCCCAGAGAAACGCTCTGAGAAGGGAAGCAAATACCAAATTGGTAGTACCTGACTCCATTTTATTCAAGGACACTTTTTATTGAAAACCATTCATGCTGAGGATACAGTGGGTGGTGATTTGAGATTCTTTGATGACTTCTAATTTCTGTCACAGCTGCCAATAGAGCAAGATACCCATTTCAACTCATGTCATACTGAGCCAGTCATTTACCTTGCCCTCCTAAGGCCTTCAGGAGGGCTTTTGCAGAGGGTTCACAAGTAGGTGATTTTGCTTTCCAGGCTGCTCAGTTAATTTTCCAGAACATTCTCTTACTGTAAGCAAAGATTCTCCAGTTAGCCACTAGATGTCACCAAACCCCGGGAAAGGATTGGCTGAGCCTGGCCATCAATGGTGTTTGCTTCCTCTGTGCTGGAGAACAAAACTCAGAAAGGCTCAGGGAAGCAGTTAAAAGAGAGAGACCCTGGGGAAGGCCAGCGGGCAGCACTAGAGGTGTGGAAAGGGATAGCAGTACCTGTGGGGACAGCAGCACAGATGCTTGTGTACACACACACACATACACACACACACACATGCACAAAACACCTCTAACTCTCTTAAATCTAACACTAACACTACCCAGGAGAGTTTGCTGGGAGGTAAAGTGGGCAACCCACCCATACCCTGCAACCAAGTCAGGATTCATTTTAGACTGCCCCCTTGGGCTACTTGGCAGAATCAGGCCGAAAGTTTGCAGTGACAACAATCATGGCCTAAGGGAGTCTCCACTGATAGCTTATGCCAGTGGTTCTCCGAGTGCCGCTCCTGGACCAGCAATCAGCAGACCTGGGAACTTGTTAGAAATGCAAGTTCTCTGGCCCCATCCCAGACGGAATCAGAAACTCCGGGGGTGGGTCCCAAAATCTGTGTTTTAACAAGCCCTACGGGTGATTCTGATGCTCAGAACCACTGGTTTATGTATGGATTTCCTTATTCACCCATTCATTTATTTCTACATTTATTCATCCAACCATAAAGGAGGTCAGTAAGCCAGAGACAATCCTATCTGTAAACACGGCACATCTTTTGTACCTTGACAGCCCGTGCCCTCCACCCCGCGAATTGATATGAAAATGCATTGCAAGTTCACTTACAAATCAAGGTCCTTTTCCTTCAGTGAAAATGCCTAATCTGTCAGCAAAAATGAAGATTTCTCCAAGCTGGGCCTTGAGCACTGTTGCAAAACAGCTGCTGATGGAATGAAATTCCACTTGCTGTGCCTGATACAGGCTGGGACTGTCACAAGGGCCATTTCACAACCTGCTCCCACACTGACCAAAATTCAGTCTTGTGAATACAAAACACGCACGTCTATGGGGTCACCAGCTTAGCGTGGTGCAAGACCCCATTTGGGAGGTGAGGGGGTTAGGTTGTGCCTGGAGCCTGTCTGTGGAAGGACTTTTTCCAAGAGTCCTTTTTCTCCCTCCCTCTCTGCCTCCCTCCCTCCTTCGCACAGGGCTCGTTTCTCATGCACGCATGTCATTACTTCAGAGATGAGGAAACTGAGTCTCAGGAAGGGTAGGAATCAACCTTGCCTTTGGGAAAGAAGCAGGATGCTGGAGAGTGGAGGAAATGACGTCTGGCCAGGGAAAGAGAAGGAAATGTCTCAGATCCTCAGGGGATGGTGGAAGGGTACCCGTGCTCTGATACATGAGGGAGGAGGGTGGCGCAGACCAGCGCTGGGTCGAGCTCTTCCATCGCTCCCCAGACCGAAGTTCCCTTTCCCCACTGCTAGCCCGCGAGTGGCGGGGAGAGGGTCAGGTAGGGGCGCCTCAGGAGGACGGAGAAAGAATTTGATAAGAATTCATTATTCCCTCTCCCCTCCCGCTTTCCAGCGACCCTCGATCCCCCCAATCTCCGCCCCCAGTATATTTCCTTTCCCAGGCAGGATGGGGAAGAAGCCTGGCAATGGCCAACCTGGGACAGGCCGCGGCTGAGGGGGCGTGGTTAGCGTGGTGACTGATGCCCGTGGCTTCCGGGAGGAAGGGGCTTCCGGAGTCCCTGCCCAGCTCGGAGAGGGGAGATACCTACTTTGGTAACCACCCAGGGCGTGCTAAGTCTGGCCCCTGTAGGTGAAAAAAAATTAATCAATAGTCAGTAAGAAAGAAATGGAAATTTTTATTCAAGCCAACCTGAGGATTATAACCTGGGCGACCCGCCTCTCAGAGTTTTGAGCACTGTTCCAAAGAGGTGAAGGGGGAGATTTTAGAGAAATGAAAAGTGAGAGCTGTGAGTTTCAGGTTTATTTGGGGACTAACTGAGGACTATAGCTCTGGAAACAGCTTCTCAGAGAGCTCTGAAGAACTGCTCCCAAGAGGTAAGGGGAGAGGTCAGCACGTACGATTTTGGCAGAGGGGGTACCTGCAACCAAGCACACATCTTGGTAGAAGGTTGCAGCTAGTCCCAAGGAATGGACATCTTGGTTAATGGTTACAGCGCTTTTCTAAGTAGGGCGAGATGAAAAAATTCAGGTTCATAAAACATTTCTCCTGAAAATATCTAACTATGTGAAGCTCTGTTCTGCTAGTTTTCCCAGAGCACAGAGTTCCTCATTCCTGATCTCTACCCTGACCTCCTTTTAGAGTGTGTTAAAGGTCGGTGACTTCAGTGGCTAATGACTCAATCCTTGTAGAAGTGGATGGTGAGTGACCTTCTTCAGTTGGCAGTGCCCCCTTTTTGTCATAAATGTGACCAAAGTTTGGGAGGCGTTTTATGACCATTTTGTCCCACAGTGTTAGGAATGCTAATTCCCAGGTCAGGCCAGGATTTCATTGATAGGCCATTCAATGTGCTATTACTAGACTAGGCCCTTTAAACAGTAGCCAAAAGTCTCTGGACCACCTGTATTACTAGTCTGTTATGGTCCAGGAAATGATTCCCTCTTGTTGCTTCTTCCCATATCTAGAGTTACACTATTATAATCATTGATTTTATAGAACTATATTTGGTCAGATGTTTCAAGTCGCCTAGTCGTCATCATTTTATCAGAGGCTCAGTCATACTTTGGTAATGCAAAAAACAATTATCTTGTAAAATAGGCAGAATACAAGTAATATAGCTAATAACTTTTTTTTTTTTTTGGCCACGCCGTGCAGCTTGTGGGATCTTAGTTCCCTGACCAGGGATTGAACCTGCAACCTCGGCAGTGAAAGCATGGAGTCCTAACCACTGGACCACCAGGGAATTCCCAGCTAGTAACATTAATAGGGTTATAAGTAAATTCTTATGCTAAGAACTTCCATTAGGTTCGGCCCAGTATATCCCCAGGGCATCTGACCTGGTCTGTTCCATACCAATCTCTATCTTTAAGGTAATGATATATTGTCATTATTCATAAGGCACCCAGCTCAATTACCTACTGTTTTTAGGCTGATTATCCTTAGTATGTTATTAGGCTGATTATCCTTAGTTATTAGGCTGATTATTAGGCTGATTATCCTTAGTATGATTCAGTTGTTCCCAACATTAGGGGGCTTTAAACTTAGATGACTGTAGCCTGATGTTAGTCATATTAATCTATCCCATAACTGAGGAAGGTTATATTCTTTGACTGAAATTTAGCTCATTGCTCTGACTGAGCTTGCGTAACTTTAAAAGAAAAGTCATATTTATGGTCATGGTCAGAGCAAGTATGACTGATTGGCCAAGTGAGGGGGTCCCAGCTAGTACTATCAATAGTGGCCCAAACAGAGCTATAACTTCTTTCTGCTAGAATAAATTTCCTAAGGGCCATCCAATTAGAGCCTTGGAGAGGAGAAATCCACCAAGGTAACCCAGAAGTACTGGATGTAGGTAATTGACCATAAACCCAAAAATTGGATTAAGTTTTAAACTCTGCATAGGATTTGTGCCCATGATAGGAAAACATTGATTTATGCAAAAGTCCAAGAAATTAAGAAAGCACTGTAAATAATAATACGGCTCAGGTCCAGTACCTTGGGATAGCTTTCTGCTTCTGATGTCATCTTCTTCTCATCCTGGTATAGGTGTAGTTTCTCCTCGGTTTGAGCATTGTTTTAAGGTGATTTTGAGGTCAGCAGTCCTCTCTATAGACCAGTCCAATGCAGGAGCACTTTCTAAGTGAGAAATATGAATCCAAGAGTCAATTCCCTTCAGTTTTTCTGTGTATGAGCTAGTTAAGAGAACCTGATAAGGGTTCTTCCATCTAGGTTGGAGATGATGTCTTTTCCAGTATGCATAATCTCCTAGTTGCCGGTAATGGGACATCTGATCTTCATCCAAAGATAGATTACTGTGATAAGCTTCAGAAACAAACTTAGAATGTCCTTTTAATAATTTGTAGTGAGGTGGATGGGCCTAGAGACTGTCATACAGAGTGAAGTAAGTCAGAAAGAGAAACACAAATACCGTATGCTAACACATACATATGGAATCTAAAAAAAAAATGGTCAGAAGAACCTAGGGGCAAGACAGGAATTAAGATGCAGACCTACTAGAGAATGGACTTGAGGATACGGGGAGGGGGAAGGGTAAGCTGGGACAAAGTGAGAGAGTGGCATGTACATATATACACTACCAAATGTAAAATAATTTTGACCAAGGTTTGGGAAGCATTTCATGACCATTTTGTCCAACGGTGCTAGGAATGCTCATTCCTAGGTCAGCAAGATTTCATTGATAGGCCACTCAATGTGCTACTATTGAACTAGGCCCTGTTAACAGTAGCCAAAAGTCTCTGGACCACCTGTCTTACTAGACAGCTATGGTCCAGGAAAAGATTCCTTCTTGTTGCTTCTTCACATATCTAGAGTTACATATTACAATCATTGATCTTACAGGACTATATTTGGTCAATTGTTTCAAGTAGCCTAGTCATCATTATTTTTTATCGGAGGCTCAGTCATACATTTGGTAACGCAAGAAACATTAGTTTTGTAAAATAGGCAGAATACAAGTAATATAGCTAGTAACATTAATAAGGTAATAAGTAAGTATTTAAGTTAATTTCCACTGGGTGTGGCCCAGTAGCGCTCCAGCTCATATGACCAGTCTGTTCTGTACTATCTTTAAGGGAAATGATATACTGGCATATATGTTGTACATAAAGTTCAGCAAAGATGTCTACACATACAAGGTGAGTGGTGGATCATTGTGACCCCTTACAGGATTGATAAAGGAATGTTACCTTCTAAGGAGCTACGTGGCTGGCGCCAGAAGTAGAAAAATTGATCTTTATGATTGAGCAGGTATTTCTGCCATTGGGGAGGTCTGGTTAATGCATAAAGCAGATACACACTAGAGGGGAGGAAGGAGGCCAAAGGGCAGAGAAAAGGTTTTATGTGTAAATTTTTCTTGTCTTAACTTAAAATGTGAATTTTTATTTTGTTACCTGGGAACCTCGCTTGCCCTCCCAAGCCCCTCTGGCTCCCTTCAGTCCAGCTGGGCACTAGGAGTAGGAGGCCTAAGGCCAAACCAGGCTACAGGCCAGGGAAGGAATGGCCCTATAACCTCCCTGGGTGCCCCCTCTGTGGGTCATCTTGGGCTGGCCCCCCAGGGAGTTGTGCTTCTCGTGCCCAGCGCTCCCCCACCCCAGGGAAGCCCAGAGAGCAGGTGGGATGGGGCCTCTTGTGAGCTGTGGTGATCGGTTTTTCTCTATGCAGAGCCCCTTGCCTGGGACATAGTAAGTGCTCAATATATGTTTATTTTCAGTTGAGTGTTGATTCAACTTTTATGGCTTGTGATTAATCCTTTTTCTTCTGTTATAGAAGCTCCCATTGTTGACCAGCCAACTGTCACAACACCATATTGGAACTTAAAAAGTTCTGAAAACATCTTGGATCTTTTGTTTGCTTGAGTATTTATAAACTCATATTATTATCCTTTTTTTTTTTACATTTTTTTCCTTGTAGCAAAGCCTTAAAATATTCTACATCTTCCTTGAAACTTTCTCTCATTCCTCAGTTCACACTGATTTGTCCTCTCCTAAATCTTTTTAAGCAAATAATCAGACTGTACAGTTCTTACTTGGTGGTTCTCAAATTATTCACATGTGGTAGTTTTGATTTTTGTTTGATGGTTAGGCTGTATCTTTTATCCTTAAGCAAATATGAGGGTCTTCAAAAGTGCCTATGGGGTGGGGATGGGGGAGTGACTGCAAATGGGCATGAAAGATCTTTTAGAGGTGAATGTCCTAAACTTAGATTATGGTGATGGTTTGTACAACTCTGTAAATTTACTAAAAACCATTGAATTGTAGACTTAAAATGGGTGAACTTTATGAATATAAATTATACCTCAAAGAAATACTTTAAATGCCTATGGAGTAATAAGTAAAGAATAGTGGAGATATGATATATTTTGTGGGAAGACTAAAAGGAAAGGTAGGTCATAATGATAAAAATACAACAGCCTGAGGAACTGACAAAGACTCTCTCCTTGACCAAACTTTAGACAGGCTCTTCTAAGCCCCCTTTACAATTAGGCCTTGTTCTGGGACCCTGTCCTGTGAGCGTGTCCTCGGCATGCCTAGCCAAGTTTTAGCAAGACTCCTGCGAAGTCATCCCCCACCCTTGATATCTGATCACGTTGGCCTGCCTCTAGCAAAAATTCTATTGTCAATTTAGCAAGAATCTCCCTCCCCTTGATGTCTCCTCTTAGTAATTTTTCCATCTGCTGACTCTCTCACTCTGTTCTTTGGCTATAAATCCCCACTTGTCCTTGTTGTATTCATAATTGAGCCCAGTTCTGTACTGAAGTCTCTCTTCCCGTATTGCAAAAAATCTGTCTTTACTGCTTTTATCTGGTGTCTGGCTCTGTTTCTCTTTGACAGAAGGCATTCTCAGACAGTGCTTCTAGTAGTATATATCAGTCTGGCGTGCTGGGGGGAGGGCAATTTTTTTAAAGACCACCTAAAAATGCCTACTCATTCATTCACGAAAGACATATTGAGGGCCTACATTTTGCCAGGCACTGTGCTAGATGCTGAGGAAACAGATGTGAGCAAAAATCATCTACAAGGTCTCTGTCTTCATGGAGCTCACAATCTAGTAGGGGAGCCAAATAGCATGCAGATATCTATACAAGAGTGCACTTGCCAGTGAGGACAAGTACCAGGAAGAAGGGGTCCATTATGCTATGAGGGCCTATAAAATAGGGAGATTTGACTAGTCAAGGTGGTCAGGAATGTTGCTCTGAGAACGGATTATTGAGCTGAGAGGTAACAGAAGAAGAGACTAATTAGGTTGGAGCTGGGGGTTGGGGAGAAGGCTTAAGGCTATGTGTTCAGAGAGAGCATGGTGAGTAAAAGGGACTGAAAGAATGCCAGTATGGCTGGAGGTAAGAGGCAGCGGGAGAGCAGTGTGGCCAAATTTCCATTTACCTATCCATCCATTGTTCATTCATTCAAAAAATATCTATTGAGCACTGATCATGTGCTAAGTCTCATGTGAGGTGTGACTGTTAACCCCAAAATGGAACCATTTATTTTCCACAAATAAAGCATGACCCCCCATAGGGGCCTGTGTCAGGAGTGAACAGCTTTAGGGTTAGGGTAACGAGTGGGGATAGAGTCTCAGAAGGAAAGAAAGTCATATTTACTGAGCACAGGTGGTGTCAGTTCCGTGGGATCCTGGGAAGCTCATTAAACCCCAAGAGGATTCCTGAAGCTGGTTGTGATCTCATTACCCAGACACTCTCAGAGGCGTCCCACTGCCTATCAATAGAAGGACATACTGCTTACCCTGGCTGTCACTTCCCTCCATCTCCCAAGGTCTTGGAATAACATTGTTGTCAGAAAGTTGTGAGTAAAATACAAATGTTATATATGTATACAGCTTCATTTGAGATGAAATTTAGGAGTTAAGATTCTAGAAAATAAGACATGTTGCATATTAACCACAATAAATAAGATCTTGAAATACGTGGAAAGAGATAAAAGATAACATTTGTATGCCATTATCACTTGAAATAATATTATTATTCTTATGCCAAAGTATTCTCACCCCTGCCCCAACCAACACATTATCCAGGCTGGATTTTCTGACATTATTTGTAGAGTCCTGAGCTGGCGTTCAATGCTCCCCACTCCATGGATCCAAACTACATTTCTAGTCCTCTCTTCCAACCCATCTGTGCTCTTGGCAAACTACACCATTGTTTGTTCCCTCAAGAGACTCCTGCATTCTCCACACCCCTTTAACATGCTAGAGTTCAATTTTCACAGGGTTTGGCTCTCACACACACATGATGTCATTACATCCTCAGATCAACCCCATGAGGGAGCATAGTTACTCTCATTTCAGAGAAGAATAAACCAAGTCTCAAGGAGGGGGGAGGACCAGCCTTATTTTGGTAAAAAAGCAGATTGCTGGAAATTAGAGAGGAGTGGAGAAAATGCAGTAGTTTTTAGATTAAATGGCAAAATGAATAAAATCTTTAGTTTATACTCATGTTACATGTTTATTATGAAGTCTCATTAGTGGCAGTGACAGGAATTTGCCCCTCCCCTTCTAGCTCTATTGCTAGATTCCTTGCCCCTACTCTTATCTATTTTGTGGAGGAAGAGTATCAAGGAGGGAGAAAAGGAGGGGTGCCAACCCTGGGGAGAAGAGTCTGTACTTGGGCTGCAGCTACCAAGTAGGGGTGGTTAAGGCAAGCCACCTTTCCCCATGCAGAGTCCCTTGCCTGGCACACAGTAGGTGCTCAATATATGTTTATTTCCAGTTGACAGTTGGCTTTATTGTTTATGGACTGTGATGACGCACTTTCCTTCTGTTCTAGAAGGTCTCACTTCTGACTAGATCAAGGACAAATAGTTCCCAAACTGTTACAGCATTATCTTCAAATTTACAGAAGTGTATGTGAGCTGGATAGGAAAATTTGCTATACATAATGTTGGTTCTTCGACTTGTTCCCAAGTCAGTATTTCTCAATTGATATTAGTTTACTTTTTTGGTTAGAAAAACAATTTTATTCTCTGCAGAATATACTGAAAATGTTTTACCTCTTCTGTGAAACCACTTTTTACTTCTCCAGCCACCCCGATTTCTTATCTCTTGGTTCTTTTTGAGCAGATTTTAAATCCCCCTTGGTTGGTCTCTTATAGTTTCAGGTGTACTCACCTTGTTCATTCAGTGTTACCCCTAAACAAATACTATGGCTTCCACAAAAGCTGATTGAGTAATACAAGAAGAAGAGCAGACATGTGATGTCTCTTATGGGGAGAATTGTTAAACAAAACCAGGGGACAGAGAATGGCAACTTTATACATTGTTTCCAGTAGTATATATAAGTCTGCCTTTTGAGGGGAGCAAATTATTTGAAGTCTCTTATTAGCTATCTATGGCTGCATAACTACTTACCCCCAAATGTAGCAGCTTAAAACAACAAACATTTATTATCTCACATATTTCTGAGGGTCAGGAATCCGGGAGTGGCTAAGTTGGCTCCGGTCTCTCATGAGGTTGCAGTCAAGATGTCAGCCAGGGGGGGCTTCCCTGGTGGTGCAGTGGTTAAGAATCCGCCTGCCAATGCAGGGGACACGGGTTCGAGCCCTGGTCTGGGAAGATCCCACATGCCGCGGAGCAACTAAGCCCATACTCCACAACTACTGAGCCTGCACTCTAGAGCCCACGAGCCACAACCACTGAGCACGCGTGCCACAACTGCTGAAGCCCGTGCACCTAGAGCCCATGCTCTGCAACAAGAGAAACCACCGTAATGAGAAGCCCATGCACCGCAAGGAAGAGTAGCCCCCACTCGCTGCAACTAGAGAAAGCCCACACGCAGCAATGAAGACCCAACGCAGCCAAAAATAAATAAATAAAATAAATAAATTTATATTAAAAAAAGAATATACCTATAAAAAAAAAGATGTCAGCCAGGACTGCAGCCATTTGAAGGTTTGACTGGAGTTGAAGTAGCCACTTCCAAGATGGGCTCATGGGGCTCACAAGATGTCTCAGTTCCTCACCATGTAGATCTCTTCATAGGGTTGGTTGAGAGTCCTTATGACACAGTTACTGACCTCCTCCAGAGTGAATGACCTGAGAGAGATGGAGCAGGAAGCTGTGAGACCTGTGACCTAGACACACACCCTTGCTTATGCCATATTCTTTCGATTGGAAGTGAATCCAGCCCACACTTAAGGGGAGGGGAAGCTGCTGCTGTCACCATCGTGTTGTTTCCTTATAGCAGAAGCAACAACAAAACCCTGAAAAACTTGCTTCTGGTATTCATAGAGCATGATGGGAGGGGGGAACAGGGATATCAGAGAACAATCAGATGACGAAACAGATGTAAAGAGAAGAAGCTTTAATGGTGGTGGCCCTGGATTGGGAAAGACTGTGTGGGACCTGGGCTGCCCACCCAGTACTCAGTATTTACTCTCTCCTGTCTGTCTAGGCTTGTGTCTCTGTTTTGATAGGTAAAGACACCAGGCCAAAATATGCTTCCCAGAGAGCATGGAAGAATACAACATGCATCTCTGATAGTAACCTAGGAAATCCAAAAACTAAAAGGAAATCCCACCAATTGATTTGAAAAGAATGTAACGGTCTTTCTTTCAACCCAGGTTCTATCAAACCAATTCATTGCACCACACAGAAATGGTATTGAATTTACCACATCATGTACAAAATAGAACTTATTTTCCTTTTGGCTGTTAAATTTCCAAAGGCTCTCCATGGCATGATTGGGCTGTTTGTTTTATTCTAAATTTAATTTCTTTTCAGAAAGGAGGTTGCAGGGAGGGAGGGAACTTACATTTAATGAGTAACTACCATATGCCAGACATTTTATATATATTTTTGCATTTAATTCTCACCACCACTCTGAAAATAAAATACTATTACTATCTCCATTTTACAGATGAAGAAATGGATATTTAGAAAAGTTAAGTAGTTCTTTCAAGATCATTCTACAAGTGAATGAAATAAGCAGGACTCAAATCCAGGCTTTGTTTAACTCCCAAGCCTGTGGTGTTTATTAGGGTGCTTCTTTTTCAGATGGTGAGCTTTCAAGCTTCAGCGTCATGTTGATTTTAATTGACTAAGTAGTAGAGTTATTTTTTCATTCAATGACAGACGAATGTAAATACCTTCATGGTACATAAATAGTATTTATTATTATGAAGTGTCATTAGCATTAACACCCTAAACTCCATGGCTCTAACTGCTTGGTTACAGAAAATTCGATGTTCTATAGATCAGTGCCTTTCAAACTTAAATATGCATTCAGATCACCTGGAGGAATCTGCTGAAAATGCAGACTCTAATCCAATAGGTCCAGAGTGGAGCCTAAGATTCTACTTTTCTTTCTTTTATAAATTTATTTATTTAATTTATTGGCTGTGTTGGGTCTTTGTTGCTGCGTGCGGGCTTTCTCTAGTTGCGGCGAGCGGGAGCTACTCCTCCTTGCGGTGCACGGGCTTCTCATTGCAGTGGCTTCTCTTGCTGCAGAGCACGGGCTCTAGGCACACGGGCTTCAGTAGTTGTAGCACGCGCACTCAGTAGTTGTGGGCCACGGGCTTAGCGGCATGTGATATCTTCCCGGACCAGGGATCGAACCTGTGTCCCCTGCATTGGCAGGCGGATTCTTAACCACTGCGCCACCAAGGAAGTCCCAGATTCTGCTTTTCTAGCAATCTCTCAGGTGGTGCTGATGCTGTTTGATCTCAGATCATACTTTGAGTAGCAGGACTATGGAGTATTCCGCCATAACTATTTTTGGAATCCCCAGGGGTGCTTCTAGCTATCCAGGAGTTTGTAGTCACAGATCAAGGATGTCTAGCTGAGTTACAACTCTCAAGCTTCTGGCCGTAGCTATTTTAGAGAGGTTCTCCTCTACACCAGAGCTCTGCTTATGGTACCATTTCTATCTCCTTATATGAGTGGATTTGGAAATCTGCTATGCCAGATATTACTGGATCTGCATGCTATTGTAGTCCCTTGATGTTAACCGTAAATGCTGGCTGATGAACAATAGCAGCCAAGAAGAGGGTGAATCAGACAGGCAAACACTAGTCTTTTCTGCTGCTTGAGAGGGAAGAGAGAGAGGGAGCCCTGGACCATGGTTAGCATGGTTCATTCTGTAGGACAAACATATACCTGTGGTGTAGATGAAATATCTGCATCAAATCACAGCTTGATGGCACAGGCCATGGAAAATATCCAGCTCAGTCCCCTTGCTCTGATTCCATGCTTTTCAGGCAAATAAGTGATCACTGAAGATGGTAGTCAAGAACCATCATCTCTGCTAATGGTTCTCCCAGGGTTGGCAAGTGTTTAACAAGCATGCATTCTAGTCATTCATTCGGATAAACAATCTGTCAAAGACTACTAACACTAATTAGTAACTTACATGAACCAAGTACCAGCTAAGATTCTAGAAATATAGTATCTCTACTCTCAAGAAAATTTCAGTATGGAGGGAGACACAGACAAGTAACCTACAGTACATAGTGATGGGTGTTAGGGTTATTATCAGAACCCATAGCAGAGCCATCTAACCCAAATTTGGGATGGGTGGGGAGGAGGCAGGGCAGTGGTGTGCTGGTTAATGTTTAACAATCAGTTCTCTGAGAAAAATAAAAGCCCTGATTTGTTAGCGTTTGCTGATTTTCATGGTGGAAATGCTCCCATCATGGCCAGTTTCAAGCCACCAAATTGATGTCACTGAACATGGAGTTGTGCATAATAGGCTCTTGAAAGTCAGGATAAGTTAATTCTAGCACACCATTGGGGTAGAGAAGACTTCCCAAAGTGAATTATGTCTAAGAAGAGATTTGAAGTAAACCTAAAGTTAGTCCGTCAAATGTGGAGGACAGACAAAGGGATTCCAGTTAGAAGAAACAGCAAATACAAATAACTCAGCATGGTCATAGGAAACATGTTGCTTTGGCAGTAAGTGTTGACAGTCTGAATTAAATTGTAGGAGGGAATAGTGTTAAATTTCCCAGTAGGCAGACTAAGCATATATTGATATTTAGGGCACCAGAAGGGTGGAGGAACCAAGGAAAAGAAAAAATTAGTTCTGATGAAATTATTAAGTGTATAATCAATAAATTTGGAAGAAATGTCAAAGAAAAATTATTATAACACTTGTTAAAATGGTAAGGAAGACTCCATTCAAGATTATTGCAACAGGGGAGAGACTATTGCAGCAAGGGAGAGAGACTGAACTCAACTCCAAATACCACAATGACGGCTGGGGATTTATAGTCTATGAGAAGAGTGAGGGGGTCAGTGTATAGAAAATTACTAAGAGGAGACATCAAGGGTAGAGATATTCTTGCTAAACTGTCTTAACAGGATTCTTTGCTAAAGGTAGGCCAAGGTTGAGTCTTAGTCAAGAAGAGGGCTCAGAGAAGCCTAATTAAAGTTTGGTCAAGGAGGGAGTCTTTGTCAGAAGCTGTTTTAATTTTAACATACATGTGAGTTTAGTACTATTGAATTAGAGCAGAAATGAGAGTACCACAATATTTTTAATTCATAGGGCTTCTGGTTCTGGGGATGGGGAAAAGATACTTGGAAAGAGTCAAAATATATTAATGCTGTAGAAATAGTAGAATTTCATGGCTGATTAGGAATAGAGGGGAAGAATAAATCAAGAATTACTCTGGTTTTCTAGCTTCTGCAAGTGATTGGATGGTAGTGCCCATGAGATAGGTAACATTGGAAGAGGAGCACATTTAAAATGAAGATGATGACTCTGCTATCAGACATGTTCAAATTTGAAGTACTCAAAGAACATCAAGTGGAGATGTCCAGTAGGCAGTCAGGTATATGAATTTGAAGCTCAGCAGAGAGTATTGGGCTGGAGTTATAGTTTTGGGAGTCACCAGTACATAGGCTGTAATTGTAATCATGAGAATGCCTCTTAAGGAAAGGGTATAGAGTGGGAAATGAGAAGAGGGTCAAGAAAAGATCCCTGAGGAACCCCAGCATATGGAAAAATCCAGCAAAGGAAACTGAGAAGGAGTGATTAGTGGAGTAAGAAGAAAATTACTAGACAGTGGTACCCCAGGATTCAAGAGAGGAAACTGTTTCAAAAAAGGAATTCAACTGTTAAGGCATCAAACAAGAAGACAACAGAGATGTGTCCACTGAATTTGGCACACGGAGGTCTTCAGTGCCCTTGACAAGAGTAGTTTCAGTGGTGTGATAGAGATTCCATTTCAGATAGAGAAGCCATTTCAGAGTACACTGAAGAGTGAATGGGATATTAAGAAGAGGAGTCAATGAGAATAGATAATTCTTTAGAAAAATTTTACTCTCAAGAGCTGTTGAGAACTTGAGTGGTAGGTGGAGAGGAATATGGATCAAGTGAGGGCTTTTCAAAGATGAGTGATACTAGAGCAGGCTTAGATGCTACTATGATCTATTAGAATGATCTATAAAGAGAGATAAGGATGTAAGCAAAGTATCTGAAGATACTGGACAGGAATGGATGCAGAGTACAGGTGGAGAATTGACCTTAAACAGCAGGCACTCATAATGTATAAACTCATTCTTAGGCACAGGCCTTATTGATAGAATGTCTCACCGTCTGTGGATAGGCAAAACATCAGGACATGAAAATATTGTAACATTTAGACTCTTCTGATGTTTTTTAAACCAGTATTCATTAATAAACATTAATAAAACAGTTGTGTCACCTTCAGAACAGGGAAATCCTCAAAACAACAAGGGACTTATTTGTCTTTCATTTAACAACTATTTTTTGAGTAAATTGTGCCATGCAATGATCTAAATGCTGGAAATAAAATAGTGAACAAGTCATACCTGATTATTTCTCTTATAGAGCTTAGAGTCTACTGGGAGAGAAGTATATTAAACAAATAATTGTAATACAGTGTGATAAGGGCTATGATGGGAGAAGTACTCTGTCAACACTTTACCTTATCTGGGAGTGGAGGAGTTAGGGTCAGAGGACTTCTAGAAAGAGATATTAAGTTGGTATCTGAAAGATAAATAGGAGTTATCCAGAAGAATGGGGTCAAGAAGTAGGGTGTGAGGAAGAGTTCCAGGCAGAGGTAACCATATACATGAAGACCTTGACACCGAGGGAGTGTGATGCAGTTGAAGAACATAAGGTCAGTGTGACTGGACTGCAGAGAGTGGGAGGCAAAATGGTGGAAGATGAAGCTGGAGAGGTAGCAGGGACCAGATTATTCAGGGCCTTATATACTATGTTTAGGATTCTGATATTTATCTCAAGACCCAGGGGAAGACACAGCAGGGATTTAGGCAGGGAAATGAGCCTGACAGGATTTACATTTTGAAAACATTCTAGCTGCACTTCTGAGAATTGATTGGAGGGGGCAAGAGTGGAGGGATGACTGAAAGAGTTGAGAGGCTATTGCAGTTGTTTGGGTGAGAAATTATGGTGACATTTGCTAGGATGGTAGAGGTAGAGATGGAGAGAAGTAGAAGTATTTTAGAATTATTTGCAAATTAACAGCTCTTGGTAAAGAATTGGATGTGGAGAATGAGGGAGAGGAACGTGTCAATGATTCCTAGGTTTTTGGCTTGAACAACTGGTTGGATGAGGCGATGGCAGCTTTTACTGAGACAGAGAAGAAAGGCAGAAGAGGAGGCTGCAGATGATCAAAGTTTGGTTTTTTAGAAGAACTAACTCACTATCATCATTCTCTTACCAGATGCATCTGGTAAGACTCCAATCAAATACAATTCCAAGAATATCTGAAAAGCTCTAGTATTACTTTTATCTTCTTAATATCTTGAGTACCTATGGATGGCTAAAGGGTTTAGCTTATGTTTTTTTGACTTACTGTGTTTGACCTTCATAATTCATTTAATTATACTTCTTTTTCTGACCTCATTATTGCTTTTTCTGAACCATTTCTACCAAACTAGACCAATGGTGCATTTATGTTCATGATGAGTTCAACTCTTAGTAGGGACATGAATTTATAGTAGGGACACTGTAGATGTATGCTTCTTATATTTTTAATATGGATTTTTTCAAACATATATACCTAAAAGTGGATAGTAATAGATCAACATATTCTCACCAACTAACTTCAATAATTATCAATTTATAGTCAATTGTATTTAATCCATCCAAACAGGATGGACTTTAAAGAAGTCACTATTATTCATAAAACAATTAACAATATTTCTTAACATTATATTTCCATTTAGTGTTCTAATTTTCCTGAATACCTAATTTTCCTTTTACAGTTTCTTTGAAACGGGATTCAAATAAGTCCATACATTGTATTTTGTGGATGTCTCTTAAGTCTCTTAATTCATTGGTTCCCTGTCTCTGCTTTTATTTTAAAATTATTATTTCAATTTATTTGTTGAAGAAAACAGGTTGTTTATCCTGTAAAGTTTCTCACATTTTGGATTTTGCTGATCACATCTCTGAAGTGTTGATTAACATATTCTTTTGTTCCTTATACTTCCTGTAAACTGGTAGATCTAAAGCCTTGATCTGATTCAAGATTGATTTTTTTGGGCAGGAATATTTCATAAAAGTTGTGTGTATTTCCATCAAGAGGTACAGAATATCTGGCTGAATCTCTTCTTTGTGATATTAGTGGTCATTGATAATCATTACCTAGATTCATTATTTCATTGGGGGTTTATAAGATGGTGATATTCCAATTCTATAATTCTTCCTTCATTTACTAGTTGCAATATGTCTATAAAGGAAAAATTCCTCTCAAAAGCTATTTCATCACTCTGAGAGGCAGCTTGGATTCCCTTAGCACTATCCTCCAAAGGTGACCAATATATTGGTCTGAATATAATAATGAATATATTTTTCAGAATCATTATTACTCATGGGTTTTTAACATTTTTGATGTGTTTCAATTCATGAGTTCATTGCAGTTATTATTCTTAATGATATTCAAATTGGCGCTGTAGCTCTTTTCAAGTTGGTTCCTGAGTGCTTTTGACACTACCCCAATCGTCTTTGCAAGAAAGATAGCTTTCTTGCTTTCTGATATGATAATTAATAAAACAATATGAATAAATAATTTTAAATATTTATGATATGTTAAGTGCATGATTGTGGCTCTAAATTACCATTTAGTTATGCTTTGTATAACAGGATATAAACACTACCCTCGTCTGCAGTCTACGGAATGCTAAGTTGACACACAAGGCAGTCAAAGCTTCCTTTCATTCAATATCTGACTGATTTATGGCTTTACAGAAAAATAAACAGCCAGCACATGATTTCACCTCCTAAAGAAAGCATTTACACTTATCTAAATATGTTTTTTAAATGAGGTGGAATTTCTTCCTTCTTAAAAATATGTTTCTGGAACTACTAAAAAATTTGCATTTTCTAAATAGCTGATAAAAAACATTCCTCCATATTGTTGAAGAAGGGAGGCACTGGGACCACCAGTAAGACTTGGTTTAAGTATGCCAGTCAGACTTGACTTCTTTCCGTCCTGCTGCATCAGAGGCCATGCTCTCCTTTTTTGTTTCTTCTTTTTTGCAGCCTTTAGTGTCTTGGTTAGTCACCCCAGTCCCAGTGGATTTCCCTTTTGCTCCTCCTTTCCCTCTTGTTTGCACATTTTTCCTGAAGGTTTATTCTTTCTTGTTGCCTTTTATTTTTGGCTTAGTCTCAACTTTGGAAGGAACAGGTTTGGCTACAACCTGTGAATCTCCTCTTGGGGTCTTTCTTTACTGCCTCTTTAGCTGAATTGACCTTCTTCTTAGAAATCTTGGTGATGGCTTCAGTGAGGAAGATGCGTGCCTGGGTGCCTAGGAGTCTTCACAAAGCTGGGCTACTTTGCTGCTGCCAATCCCATAGCCTGAACTCCTGGGGCCCAAGATGGGAGTGGATCAGATGTCTGCCCATTATTTTGATTTAATATCAGGAATCTATCTCTCTATCTATCTATCTATCATCATCCTCTATCACTATCATCTATGTACTCATCCCTCTCTCTCCCTTTTTAGGTAAATGGTAGCATACTATACACGCTTTTCTCCATCTTGTCTTTTTCACCTTAACAATATACCAGGAGATCATCCCAAAGTAGTATACAGAGTATATATTCCTCATTCTTTTTACAGCTACATAATACTCCTTCATGTGGATGTATTGCAATTGATTCAAACAGTCCTTTATTGATGGACATTTGTTTTTTTTAACCTTCTGCTATTACATATAAAACTGCAGTGAATAATCTACTGCATATGCTTTACTGTATTTTTGCCAGTGTATCCTTGGGATACATGCCTAGAAGTGGGGTTACAGGGTCAAAGGGAAAAAGCTTTATGTAATTTTGCAAGATTCGACAACTTCCCCTCCATTGGGGTGGTACTATTTTTCATTCCCACCATCAAAGCATGAGAATGTCTGTTCACAGCCTCACCAAAGACTATGTGGTCAAACCTTTTACTTTTTGCCAATCTGATAAGTGAGAAATTATATCTTATTTTAGTTTTAATTTATACTTCTCTTATGAGTAAGGTTGAATATTATTTCATATATTTAAGAGTCATTTATATATCTTTTTCTGAGAACTGTCTTGACAGTTTAAAAAACATGTTCAATGTGCTTCAATCTGTTATAGTCTTTTTTTTTTGTTATAGCCTTTTTTTATGCTCAAGTTCTATCTTAGGCCAGTGGACGACTCTTCAGGTTATCTCCTGTGTCCTTTGGACATGACCTCAGCATTCCTTTATTTTTTTACCCTAGTAATCTTTGACCGCTTCTTTGCTAAATGATATGACAAGATATTCTAGACTTATCTTGTACATTAAATGCCTCAGAATTGGCATCAGCCATTTCTCTAAGCTGCTGGCGGAATAATAATTCTATTGCTAAGCCTCACATCCACAGGCACATTCATAGCACTTATCATTACCTGACATTACAGTGTATATTGTCTGATTCTTCCTCTATATTCTAAGAATTTAGAATGTAAGCTGCATGGAGGGCGAACACTTTGTTTTGTTCACTAATGTATCTCGAACACCTAGAACAAAACCTGATACACAGAGGTTCTCAAAACCTGCTTCTTTCCATTTATCAGACGTCATGATTGCAGCCCTCTACATGAGGAGGTGGGTGATCATCCGGAGACTGAGCCCAGGAGTCACTATCGTTCATTCGTTCATTCCCATGTACTGAGTGGCTGGTGTGTTACAGACAGTGTTCTAGGCAAGTTGGTAATGTTTGCATTAGGCCTGAGGCTCAGGCAAAACCTCTAGCCACACTGGTCAGGCAGAAATGATTCCTCTCCAATGTCAAACTTAAGCTAAACTAATAGGGTCAAGTAACCACCTGGAATAAAAGGAAATGGTGGATGGGACTTCCCTGATGGTGCAATGGTTAAGAATCTGCCTGCTAACGCAGGGGACATGGGTTCGATCCCTGGTCCGGGAAGATCCCACATGCCGTGGAGCAACTAAGCCCATGTGCCACAATTACTGAGCCTGTGCTCTAGAGCCCACGAGCCACAACTACTGAGCCCACATGCCACAACTACAGAAGCCTGCAACAAGAGAAGCCACCGCAATGAAGAGTAGCCCCTGCTCACCGCTACTAAAGAAAGCCCACGTACAGCAACGGAGACCCAACACAGCCAAAAATTAAAGAAAGAAATAAATAAATCTTAAAAAAAGGACATGGTGGGAGTATTTTCTTCCGTCAGGACTCCTCCTTCATGCAATGAAGACATGGCACCAAAGCTTCATACATTACGCAAATATATGTGTATTTTACTTATTGCTTACATTTCCAGATGCTGTCTATGATAGCTGTATTCTATGTAGTTTACATCAAACTCATCTCTTTTATGTGAGAGGGAAATCAGGGTAGGCCAGGACTAACATTTGTTGAAGTCTTATTGTGTGCCAGACATTTAAAAATAGATTTTCTCACTATATTTTGTATTATAGTCTCCTGGAAGGTAAAGTAAGGAGGAAAAGAAAGTACATTTTTAAAAGACTTTATTTTTTTTTTTAGATCAGTTATAGCACTTTTTTTTTTAAAAAAGGAAATAGTATAGGGATTTTCCATTCTTCTCCTAGCTCCAGGAGGTAATTCATCTGACAACACAGAAGTGTCAACAGATACCATTTGCAAAGGATTTCCCATTTATTCCTCACACCACTGTGGTAAAGTGAGGGATTTTGTCACATCCACTGAGAAGACTGAGGCTCGGAGAGGTGATAACATATAAAACTCTATCAGTCATTTCTAGATTAGAGCAGTGGTTCTCAAACTACCTTGTGTCATCTGTATGACGTGTAAACACTAATTGCTGGGCCCCATCTGGGTGAGGCCCAAGAATGTGCACTTCTAACAGGTTCCCAGGTGATGCTGATGCTGCTGGTTCAGGGACCACAGCTGGAGAACTACTGATGTGAATAACAAACAAAAATGACATTTACCTTTTACGAGCACCTAGAGAATCACTGTGAGCTGAGAGGGCTGGTGGAGGTACATGGCCTGGGGTCAAAGCAAAGGGGATACAGAGTGCAGTGTGCCCAGGCCCATGCTTTGCGCCATTGACTCAGACAGTGGCTGACACTATGTCACTCTCCTAAAGTGTGAGGGGACCAGTCACTGGTCCACAGAACTGTTCATGTGACATTGTGATTTCATCGTGTCTCCCGCCCTGGGGAGCCCTGTGGGTGAGGGATTAAGCACCAGGCTCCCCACATCTCCCTTGATCTTAAGAGCTATTCAGGTTACTTCTTATTAAATCCCTAATTCAGACCAGGCTATGGGAAGTTAGGAGAGGTGAAGTAAATCAGGGACACTGTCTTGTAAATGCCTGCTCAGTAGTGAAACCTGGAATTACCATAAAGCTTTCTCACTGTGTCCCGAAACTACCAGAGCTCTGAACGCTCTAATCTCCCTGTGCAGTCGATGGTGGCCAGGATATTACTTTTCGATCATTTTTTATAGTGAGCTGTATTACTTGTAAATGATTCTATTACTGAAAAGTTTAAAACGCCCTATGGCAAATAACAAAAACAATAACATCCCAGCAAAGCTTGTCTGAAATGGTTACAGTAAATATTTGCAAATTAGGGCTAATTCTCATGATATATGAAAGCATTCTCAGCAACCAGTATAGAGAGATGGACAAATGATGCTGTGGTAAGCAGCCTCTAAGGCGGCTCCAATGAGCGGGAGCCTCCCTTCCTGAGCGGCGCCGGGAAGCCGGGGACCCCTTCCTGGAGCCTGGAGCCTGCGGCCCGAGCGCCCCCGGGGCCTTATTTGTACGCAGCGCGCCTTTGTACGGAGAGACTCTGGCGGAGGTGCTGAGCGGTTCAGCGAAGCCAGACCCTGTTCCACTCCCAGGAAGAGGAAATTTCCACCCCTGCAGCTGTCTTGTGACTCACGCTGCCACCCCAACCAGTCGGAAAGAGTGGGAGTATTGAGTGTGTACTGTACACTGAATGTACAGCAGTGAGTTAATCACACAAGCACATCATACACGAAAACGAACTTGTATTTGAACAGTGAAAAGACCCTTAAACAAAGGTTTGATCTTGCTCTTTTACCCAGGCTTTTATGGGTTCCTGGCTGCACTCTTCTCATTCACAATGTGGGCTATGTTTCAGAATCTGAACCATGAGGTTCCAAAATATCGTGACCAGATAGTCCAGGACTTATGGTTTTTCCAAAATCAGTGACTGCGGTGGAATATTCATTCAATCTGTCTGATCCAGATTCCTATAAAGGGTACATTGAAGACCTAAAGCCATATGACTTAGAAGAACAGAAGAATCTCACAGTCTGTCCTGATGAAGTGCCTTTTGAACAGAGAAGTCCAATTTATGTTGCATGTCAGTTTTTTACTGTCTTACTTCAAGCATGTGGTGGTGTGGATGATTCTGAGTTTGGTTATACCAGAGGAAAGCCTTGTATTCATGTGAAAACAAACAGAGTAATTGAATTAAAGCCTTAAGAAGAACCAACTATAGAATGTATTTCGAAGGATGAAAACACAGCTACTCTATCAACTTATCCTCCCAATGGAATTATAGGAATAAAACATTTTCCATATTCTGAGAAAAAACTGCATGTGAGGTATCTACAGCCATTAGTTGCCATCTAGGTCACCTTTGACCCTGCAGTACCATAAAAGAAGTAACAGTCAAGTGAAAGGTAGATGGATTACCCAACCGAAAACACCAGGATGTTCTTGACAAGTTTTTAGGACGAGTTGTGTTTAAAATCACAGTGTGTGCATAGTGATGAGTTAGGATATCTCCACAGACTAAATGTTATGTAGTCTGTCTTTATTTTGTATCAGCTGGACCTGCCATTCTAGAATTATGAGACCACCCTGGACAAAGGTAGGGTGGTACATGACACTGGGGTAACATCATAATGTGCTTCTAGATCATAGTGTTCAATGTCCTTTGAAGTAACTGCCTGTTGCCTCCGCTGCCTTTTGGATCAGTGGACAGTCACCAGATAGGGACTGTGAACACTTGATTCGAAACATGTGGAATGGGGGTCTTGTCCTATTTTTATGTGGTTTAATTGCCAAGTGTATAAACCTTAGTGTGCTGCCCTATATAAATATTTTATAGATTTAACACTGGTTAAGTGTCATATTTTCATGCCAGCAAAGTTTAGGCATAAAATGGTACCTGACCAACATCAAGTGACTTTATAGCTGCAAGACATGTGATGTATGGAGAAGTTCTGTGAGGAAGAAAAAGGAAAATAAAAGTGAGTTTGAAAGGTTTTCTTGGTGTTTTTGTAAAATTATTTTTTACATGCTGAATTAGTCTGTGGATCTTTTTGATTAAGAGCACAAACATTTTGTTGTAAAACATGTAAGAAATCTAGTGACGGGATTGTTTTTAGTGGTGGAACTAAATCTCTTATACATTATTTTAGACCATAGATGAAACATAGCATTTTTAAGGTAGCCAGTATGAATATGCACCTAATTTTTTAATGAAATTAAGTTCATAAGATTTAAATTGTATGATACTTTATGAAATATCTTATTACTGCTTTTATTTAGCAGACTGTGGACTCTAATAAAAAATATAAATTGTTAAGAACCTATTCAAAAATGAGCCCTGAGATGAGAGCAACTATAAAAAGATCATCATTTTGATTCTGTGTTTCATCTCTTTCTACGGACTTGATATGATTGTTTCTTTCAGTCTAGGTTATTTTTCAAAAAGCAAACCTGTGGGTTTTTTTTTAACTGAGTTATAATTAACATATAATGTTATATTAGTTTCAGGTGTACAACATAGTGATTCAATAGTTTATACATTATGAAGTGATCACCATAATAAGTCCAGTTACCATCAGTCACCATACAAACTTATAACAATATTATTGACTATATTCCCTATGTGTACATTACATCCAGGTGGCTTATTTATTTTATAGCTACAAGTTTGTACCTCTTAATCCCCTTCACCTATTTCGTCCAGTCCCCCACCCTCTTCTCCTCTGGCTTATGATGTCTGTAGAGGTGAAGCAATATATATCCACTAGTCCAGCACACAGAACCTAGGAAGAAGACATATTAAAGGGCCATGAATGTGAGAAAGAACCACTTACTTAGGTCATCCATTTTCAAAATAAAGCGAGATTTGACAGTGACTCTTGATAGAGACCCATTCCTTAAGTCTGTAATTGAGATAACTAAGTTAGAACATATGGGTAGATTAAGTATCCAAGTGAATGAAAAGAAGTAAAGGGAAAATATGTATATAAATTGTGGAAAAAAAGATGGCTCCAATGAGCCACGCTTCCTAGTATTCATGCACGTGCATGCGTAATCCTTATACTTGAGTGTGGGCTGGGTTAACAGAGATAAATAGTGAAGCCTTGAATTACTCTAAAGCTTTGTCCTTTGTGTCCTGAAGCCGCCTGGGCTCTGAGTGCTCTAATCTCTCTAGGGGCTGGCACTTGATGCCCCCCAGGGTATTGCTCAATTTCTATTACAATGGGCTGTATTATTTATTTATTTATAAAATATACATAATATTTACCATTATAATCTTTTTAAAGTGCACAGTTCAGTGGTATCCAGTGCATTCAAATTGTTGTACAACCATCACCACCGGCCTTCTCCAGAACTCTTTTCATCTTGTTCCATGCTCATTAAACATTAATTTCCTGTTTCCATCAGCCCCTGGTAACCACTATTCTACTTTCTGTCTCTATGAATTTGACTACTCCAGGTGCCTCATGTAAGTGGAATCATACAGTATTTGGGGGGTGTGTGTGTGTGTGTCTTCTTTCATTTGGCATGTATCAGAATTTCATTTCTTTTTAAGGCTGAATGATATTCCACTGTATGGTAGTCATCCATTGGTGGACATTTGGGTTGTTTCCATCTTTTGGCTTCTGCTGTTAAAGAAAACCAGAGCTGTATAGTAGTTAAAGTGTTAAGAACAGATTTTATTCAGGAACTATTGTAATAAGAGTAAAGAAACCTCAGATTATAACTGAGCTCAGTTCTGAGTACATCATGGGCAAATACAGGTTCATAGCCCAGGAGCAGAGTGGGGAGTCAGTGGATGGAAAATTGAAGCAGAGGGGGGGATTCTGGTTAAACCAACCTGACCAGGGTTCTTGCTGAAGGCAGGCCATGGTGGTCAGATATTGAGAGTGGGGATTCTTGCTAAGTTGACTTAGCAGGATTTTTGTTAAAATTGGGCTATGCAAGGATGAACACAAGAGTCCAAAGGTTGAGACCTAGTTGAGAAAAAGGTTCAGAGGAACCTGACTAAAATTTGGTGAAGGAGAAAGTCTTATCAGTGTGAATAATACTGCTATGAATATTGGTGCACAAATATTTGTTCGAATCCCTGCTTTCACTTCTTTTGGGTATATACCTATAAGTGGGATTGCTAGATCATATTGTAATTCTATTTTTAATTTTTTGAGGAACCTCCATACTGTTTGTCACAGCAGCTGTACCATTTTACACTCCCACCAGCAATGCACAAAATTCTAATTTCTCCACATTCTCACCAACACTTGTTATTTTCTGCTTTAAAAAATATAATAGCCATCCTAATGGGGATGACTTCTATTTATTTTAAAAATAATCTTTATTTTGAATAATTTTATATATAACTATATAATTTTAGTCAATAATATTGAAAAATGTAAAACTTTGTATGGCAGGAAAAAGGTAAAAGTTATGTGAAAAGTAGAGAGAAAATATTTGCAAACTCCATGGGGTTTATGTTTCTGCTATGTTAGGCAGATTTACTAACCAACAGGTCAATGATGTCAACAGAAAATTCACTAGAGGACCAATATTTGTGGCTAATAAACATTAGCAAATAATAGAAATCATATTAGTGAAATAAGCAAGTTGCAGAAGAATATGTATAACATGATTATAATTTTGAAGAATATGTGCATTTTAGTATATTTTATGTAAATATCTGATTATATGTAATTATACATTAATAAATTACATACAGAGAAACACACCTGAAGAATAGACATCTGTCTATTTTCAGTGAATATCTTTGGGTCAAGGACTGAAGGTCAGGACTTCCCTGGTGGTCCAGTGGCTAAGAATCCACGCTCCCAATGCAGGGGGACTGGGTTCGATCTCTGGTCAGGGAACTAGATCCCACATGCCACCACAACTAAGACCCGACACAGCCAAATAAATAAATAAATATTTAAAAAAAAAGGACTGAGGGTCAGGCAGATGGGATTACAGGATAATTTCAATTTACACATATACATATTTGTCTTGTTTGAAATTTATACTCAGGAAAATTTATTAAGATAAAAATTACTAAAGAGCAAAAATATGTGACCCAACTGACAAAAATTATGTACTCATATGTTATGTTTCGGAAATGTGTTCACAATATACTTGTTTGTTGAGAAAAGAGTAGGTTAAAGCAACTGATTTGACAGTGTATCTGTGTATGTGTTTGTTTCTATGTCTCAAACGTCTTCACGCATGCAGCTTTCTCTTCAACTCAGGCAGGAGGTTGATGTCTAGTTTTAGGGCTTAGAGACCACTGAATGTCTTATATTCAGAGAGATTGCTGCCAGTGGGTGACAAATTCTGCAAAGACCTGGCTGTGAGGCCAAGGCCAAGTTCCTTCTCCATTCTCTCCTCCACTTGCAAAGCCTCTGGTACCGAGACCTTCAGAATTGCAACTCTGATTCTGATCACTAGGCAGAATCTGTCTTCATATTTTTCTCTTTTCTAATGAAAAGCCTTTTTTTTAGAGTAAACAAAATGTTATGTTAAAAGTTGCTTGTTAAGCAGTACATATACTTATTGTATATGTGCTTGAAATTGTGCTTGAAAGAGTTTTTTTATATAAAAAGACTAAAAGGATATCTATCTGGTTTCATATATGCGTTATTCATAGATCTATCAACCTCTCTCTTGCCCCGCCCCTCCCCCCACCCCCAGTTTTCATCAAGGTCTGCTGACCTGTCCACACTGTAGAGAAGGTCCCCTGGAGAAAGCAGGTGGTTTAAGCCCCCAAGTATCATACCACTGTAATGGCTTCCCAAACCTTCCACCTGCCTCTCTCCAGGCCACTTTACACACAGCTGCCCATAGTAGTTTCCCTGAAGTGGACCCTGATATAATTACACAAACACTCTCAGAAGCAATCCACTACCTACCAAGAGAACTTCAAACTCCTTTCCCCAGCTTGCATTCTCTACCCCATGGATCCAGACTACGTTTCCAGTTTTGTCTCCCAAGTGCTCTGTGTTCTGGGCAACCTGCACTGTGGGCTACTCCCTACAGTACTCCTGTGTTTGCTGCGTATCTCTTGAACTGGGTGGGGATCGATTTGCACAGACCTTGGCTCTCACACCTACATGGTGGCATTACATACTTTGATCAACACTTTGGGGGAGAATTGTTATCCTCATTTTAAAGTTGTGGAAACTGAGTCTTGGGGAGAGTGAGAACCAGCCTTGTCTTTGGGAAAGATACTGGATTTACAGAGGTAAGATACCCACTGATAGCTTGTGATAAGGAACTGTATTATTTTGCTCTATAACAAAGAGGAATGGATATGGTGCTAGTAAGTGCCTGATATGGGTAATATTAATTATATTTTTTCCTAGAATTTAAGTGATACCTTTTTTTTTTGTAGAACATTTGGAAAATACATTAAAACAGAAAGAGAATAGGAATAAACACCCCGAATCCTACACCCTGAACAACCCATCCCTTTCTAGGATTTGCTGACATCTAGTGGTAGAACCAAGAATATCAAGTGACCTATAAATGAAGATAGGTCAAGATGGGGTAAAAACGTTTCCAGGTTTCCTGAATCCAGTCTGGGTTCTTACCCTGACTTGACATGCACAACTTCCCAATTTTACCACATTTACCCTTTTAGATGATGGAATTCCAGGGATCAAGATCTGACTATGTTATAGCTGCTTGGAAGTGACACATGCATATGGGTGCCAGTTCATCAACTTCTTTTGATGAGATGAGGAAAGGGAGATAAAAACCCCTACCTTGTGTTAAAGGGCTGAAGTGTAGGACTGACATCATTAGGTTTCCAAGGCAGTGATATATAGACAGAAAAGCACAGGCTTCAAAATCACAGATGGAAGTGGGGAATGCAGGCAAGGGATCAAATATTTTAGGAGCACTTTATGTCAGACAGTGTGGTAAAATTATTTGTATTAGAACTTAATAATGTCTAGGACACATTTCGTAATCTCTAGGGTGACCACTGCAATAATCGTAAAAAATGTATAATTAACAAGGTAATAGAGAGGGAAAATAGAATTTTAAAATATTAAGCAATCCAAAAAAGGGCAAGAGAAAAGAGAAAGAACAATATAGAACAGGCAGAACAAATACAGTAGAAATCAAATAGTAAGATGGTAGATTTAAGCCCAAATATTCCACAAATTTACAGGTAAACAGCCTAAACGTTCCAATCAAAAGACAAAACTTGTCAGACTGGATTAAAAAAATAACTATTTGCTGCTTAGAAAAGATTCATCTTCAATACAAAGCCACAGAAGGTTGAAAGTAAAAGGATGGAAAAAGATATACCATGCAAATATTAACAAAAGAAATCTGATGTAGCCATGGCAACATCAGATAAAGTAGATTTTAAAGCAAGGAGTATCAGTAAAGACAAAAAGGGACATTTCACGGTTGTTAACATTTTATTTTATATGATATATATCCATCTAGAGTTTTCCCTGTATATTTGTATATATGTGTATATACATACGTATTTGAATAAAAAACCCATAATATACATATCATCTTGTTACCTATTTTTACTTAAAAATAATGTATATCATAAATATATTTCCATTGAAAAATTTTAGTTCTGTTATAGTTTTTAAAGACTACACTGTACTCTATTATATGAAAGTATCATGATTTCTTTAATCTATCCCCTACTGGACATTCAAGTTGTTTAGCACTATAGAATTATAAATAACACTGCAATGCGCATCTTTATGAATACATGTTTGTGCATTTGTTTTCCCATTTCTTTGGGATGCTTTCCCAGAAATTAAATTCTTGGGTTCAAAGGTATACACATTTTAAAAACTTTCTAATACACATATTCATTGAAAAAATTGTACTAGTTTATATTCCTGACAATTATGCAAAGGAGTATTCATTTGTCTACCTCTATACAAATACAGAGAATTATAATTCTGGTGAGAAAACATAATATTTCACTGTTGTTTGAATTTGCAGAATTTGATCACTGGTGAGGTTGATTATTTTTTTTTTTAAGTAAGCTTTAGGAGATATAACAGACAGAAAAGTGCACAAACCATAAATGTACACCTTGGTAAATTTTCACAAAATGAACATATTTGTGTGGCCAGAACCCAGATCAGGAAAGAGAACATTACCAGCACCCCAGAAGCCCCAATGTTATCCCCCTCTAGTCACTAAACCCTCTCTCCCTACCAAGAGTAACCATTATTCAGACTTCTACAAACATAGATTAGTTTTGCCTGTTTTTGAATTTTATCTAAATAGAATCATCCACTCCATGCTATGCTGTGTCTGCCTTCTTTCACTCAACTTTATATTTGTGAGATTCATCCATGTGGTTGCATGCAGTTTCAATGTGTTCATTATCATTATTGTATAGTTCCATGGCAGAAATGTCATGGGAGATTTTGAACAGACCTATCTCAGTATAAAATCAGACAAAAATCAATAAGAATACAAAATATTTGAATAGCACAATTAATAATCTTAACATAATCAACAAATATAGAACCCCATACTCTAAAACAGCAGAATACACTTTCTTTCTAGGTACAGATGGAACATCTACAAAATTTGACTATGTGAAGGACATAAAAAAAGTCCTGACAAACTCTAAAGATTGAAATAACACAAAGCATGTTCTCTGACCATTGTGAAATTAAGCTAGAAATTAATTAAAAATAAATTGGGAATTGTTACATGTTTTGAAATTAAGTAATACATTTCTAAATAACCTATGTGTGTGTCAAAGAAGAAATAAAAATGGAAACTAGAAAGTATTTTGAACTGAGCATTAATGAAATTGTGACATATTAGAATTTGTGGGGTGCAAAATCTCAGGAGGCCTTTTCTTGGATTAGAAATTGACAAGCTGATTTAAAAATTTATACAGAAAAAACAAAGGACCGAGGATAACCAAAACAACTTAGAAAAAGAACAAAATTGGAGGTCTCACACTACCTGATTTTGAGACTTAAGTATAGTCATCAAAAGAATGTGGTTTTGGTGAAAGGATAGGTTTATAGATCAACAAAACCAAATAAAGAGTCCAGAAACAGACCCACACATGTGATCAGTTGATTTTTAGCAAAGGTGCCAAGGTAATTTAGTGGAAAAAGAGTAGTCTTTTTAACAAATGATGCTGGAACAATTGGCCACCCATATGGAAAAAAAAATAAACCTCACACTTTACACAAAAATTAACTCAAAATGTATCATCTACCTAAATGTAAGGGCTAAAACTATAACATGTCTAGAAGAAAACATAATAGAAAACCTTTGTAATCTTGGGTCAGGTAAAAATTTTCTCTAGGACACAAAGAGTACAAACCATAATGAAAAAATAAATTGGATTTATCAAAATTTAAAACTACTGCTGTTTGTAAGATGCTGTTAAGAAAATGAAAAGCCAAATCATAGACTGGGATAAAATATTTGCAAGTCAGCATAGCTGATATAATTCTGGCTTGTATCCAGAATATATAAAGAACTCTTACATGTCAATAATAAGAAAAAAACAACCCAATTTAAAATTATGGGCAAAAGATTAGAATAGCCATACCTATTACAATGACTTTAAAAAATTGTAATGGAGCAGGACCCTATGGGGCCTCCCCAGGACAGGCCCCAAACCTCCATATCTTGTCTGTAGAAAAACATTAGCCTCCTAGGCCTTCCCCAAGTTCCAAAGAATAAATGTAATCAGAAAAGTGAGAAAATTCAGAAACAAAGTAAAACAGTCAAACAAGACAAAATAATAATAGTTTAGCCATTACACAAAGTCAAGGACCTTTAGTTCCTCCTCAAGGAATGTAGATAATATTCTGAGCCACATCCTTTGAGCTGTTTTGCAGATATCAAAACCCCTACCAGGAGGAAGAAAACTGCGTGCTGCCCACAAGCACGTAGACCCCAGACTGGTGGGAACCAGAAGGCTGATGATGTTGACTCCTGATTACCTCACCACCAACCAATAAGAAGAATGTCCACGAGCTGATCATGCATCCTGCAACCCTCTTCCTCACCCTGTCTTTAAAAATCTTTCCCTGAAATACATCGGGGAGTTCGGGTCTTTTGAGCATTAGCTACCTGGATTCCTTGCTTCGCACCCTGCAATAAACGCTGCACTTTCCTTCACCACAATTGGGAGTGAGTAGGTTGACTTTACTGCATGCAGGTGAGCGGACCCAAATTTTGTTCGGTTACAAAATGACAAAACCAAGTACAGGTGAGGATTTGAGCAACTGGAACTGTCACATAATTCTGGTGGGAATGTAAAATAGCACAGCCACTTTGGTAAAACAGTTTTGTAATAGAAAATCAGCGATCCCACTCCTAAGTATATACCCAGGGAGGAGTAAACAAAGATTTGTATGAAAACATTTATAGCAGCTTCACTGGTAATGGGCTCAACTTGGAAGCAACTCAAATGTTCATCAACTGGTGAATGGAAAACAGATTGTGCTACATATATACAGTGCAATGCTAAGCCATAGAAAAGACTGAACTATTAATACAAGTAACAACGTATATAAAGCTCAAAAGCACTATCTTAGAAACTCAGACACAAAAGGCTTATTTCATTTATATGGCATTCTGAAGAAAGCAAAACTGCAAGAACAGAAATCAGATCAGTGGTTTCCAGAGGCTGAGGTTGGGGACAGAGGATTGGCTATAAAGGGCACAAAGGAACTTTTTAGGGTGATGAAAATATTCTATATCTTGATTGTGATGGTAGTTACATGACTGCATACATTTGTCAAAACTCATAAAACTTTACATCTAAAAAAACTGAATTTTACTGTGTGTAAATTTTACTTTGATAAACCTGAGCAAACAAACCTGTGAAATTAATAAAGGCTGGAAATAAACCATCAAAACATCTATCTCAAGCAGCTAGGGGAAAAAACTCAATTAAATTAAACTGGGTTAAGCTGGTGATGATATAATTCCTCTTTTCTAAAGTTATGTTTTTCCCCTTATGACTGGCATCTGATGATATAGGCATGTATTGATAATCCTTGCCTAAATCAATTATTTCATTGGGGATCACAAAATGATAATTTTTGAATCCTATCATTCTTATATGCTTATTAGTTAATGTTCTTCTAATCTGAAAGACAGTGTTTTCCTTCATTAACAGGGCTATTTGGTTACTTGAAATATAGATCTTACTGGAAAGATAGGCAAATGCTTAATTCCCTTCCTCTAGTGCAACTGATTTCTCCCAAGAATGCTCTGCCTTGGTTTTGCTCAGTCTTAGTTTTGCTCAGTCCAGCAGTTTTAGAAAATTTAAGAAATTCTGTTTCAGTTCAAACTGTTGCTTCAGGTGTTATTTAAAAAAGAACTGGTTTGACTGGAGAGTGCTTAATTTATAAATTAATTTGAGGAAAAACATAGTACAGAATAGTATGTACAATAAGATTCTTGTATTTAACCAATATATTCTCCTAGAGGTCCAAGTACATATGGGCATTAAATATATGGTAAAGGTTCTACTTCAATACAGTGGGAGGAAGGATAGATTCTTCAATAGATGCTTTTGGGAAGTTGGATATCCATTTGGAAAAAAAATAATATCAGAGAATTATCTCATGCCAATTATTAAGTTCCAAATGGATTTTTAAAACTTATAATAGGATTATACTATTTTTCATAAACTTTAGTTGGGGAGGAAAAAAATCCATAAATGACTCTCTCACACCACACACAAAAATAAATTCAAAATGGATTAAAAGACTTAAATATAAGATCTGAAACCATAAAACTTCTAGAAGAAAACATAGGCAGTAAGCTCTTTGACATCCATATTAGTAATATTTTTATGGATATGTCTCCTCAGGCAAGGGAAACAAAAGCAAAAATAAACAAATGGGACCAAATCAAGTGAAAAAGCTTTGGCAGAGCAAAGGAAACAATCAACAATACGAAAAGGCCACCTACTGAATGGGAGAAGATATTTGCAAATGGTATGTATGATAAGGTGTTCATATCTAAATATACAAAGAACTCCTACAACTCAACATCAAACATACAACCCGATTAAAAAATGGGCAGAGGATCTGAATATGCATTTTTTCCCAAAGAAGACATACAGATGACCAACGGGCACATTAAATTACGCTCACCATCACTAATCGTCAGGGAAATGCAATCAAAACCACAATGAGATATCACCTTACACCCATTAGGATGGTTATTATCAAAAAGACAGGAAATAACAAGTGTTGATGAGGATGTGGAGAAAAGGTAACCCTCATGCACTGTTGGTGGGATTGTAAATTGGTGCAGCCACTATGGAAAATACTATGGAGGTTCCTCAAAAAATTAAAAGTAGAACTATCATATGATCCAGCAATTCCATTCCTGGGTATTTATCCAAAGAAAACAAAAACAGTAATTCAAAAAAGATATATGCATCCCTATGTTCATTGCAGCATTATTTACAGTAGCCAAGATATGGAAGCAACCTAAGTGCCCATCAATAGATGAATGGAAAAAAGATGTGGCACACACACATATATATATATATATATATATATATATATATATATATACATATATATATATATATATATGTATATATATATATATATATGTATATATATATGATGGAATATTACTCAGTCATTAAAAAGAATGAAATCTTGCCATTTGTGACAACATGGATGGAGTTAGAGGGTATTATGCTAAGTGAAATAAGTCAGAGAAAAACAAGTACTGTATGATTTCATTTACATGTAGAATCTGAAAAACAAAACAAATGAACAAACATAACAAAACAGAAACAGAGTTATAGATACAGAGGTTGTTACCAGAAGAAAGGAGGGTGGGTGGAGGAAAGTAGGTCAGGGAGATTAAGAGGTAAAAACTTCCAGTTGCAAAATAAATGAGTCACAGTTATGAAATGTACAGTGTGGGGAATATAGTCAATAACTATGTAATTTTTCATTTTTAAAATTAAAAATTCCATAAATGAAAAAAACAATTCATTTGATCACATCAAAATTGAAAAACTTCAGTACGTGGAAAGACAACATAAACAATATCAAAACAAGCTACAAAGTGGGAGAAAATACTTGTAACATAATAAACAGAGAAACAAGTTCTATCCACACTAAATACAGCTCTTCTGCAAAGACAATAAGATAAAGATAATACAACAGAAAAATAGAAAAAGGATGTGAGCAGGCAATTCATAGAGCCACATATGTCCAACACACATGTGAACAAATGCACAACCTCACTACTTAAAAGCAAAATGTAATCTACAACATTGCTATACCACTTCTCAGTTTTCCAATTGGCAAAATTTTCAAAGATAATTTTTGTAGTATTGTTTGATATTATTCAAAATTAAAGAAAACATAAATGTCCATCAGTAGAGGAATAGGTAAATAAACCATGCTATAGCCACACTATGGAATACAATACAACAGTTAAAAAGATCCACATTTACTGGCATGAAAAGAGCTCCAAGATATGTTGATGAGTAAAAACCATCAAGTTGTGAAACATATGTACAATATGATGCCCCCCAACAGTATTTCTGTAGGTACACATATGTGTACTTAATTCAAAGAAAAAGGTCTGTTGTGCTATACCCAAACTAATAAGGCAACTCTCTCTGGGGAAGAAATTGGTGTGTACTGAGGTATAATTTATATGCAATATATCACACGTATCTTAAATGTTCAGTTTTTAGAGTTTTAACAATTGTGTATAACCATGTAACTACCACACAAACCAAGATACAGAATATTTCCATCACGCCAGAAAGATCCCTTGTACTTCTTTCCAGTTAATTCCCCTCTATCTCCCAGACAACCACTTTCTCATTTTTATCATCACAGATTAGTTTTATTTGTTCTCTGTTTCATATAAATGGAATCCTACAGTACTCCTTTGTGTTTGGCTCCTTTCATTCAGCATACTGCTTTTCAGATTTATCCATGTTGTTGCATGTATCGGTATTTCATTATTTTTTATTACTGAGTGGTATTATATTGTATATACATACAACAGTTTGTTTATCCTTTCTCCTGTTGTTTTCTGTTTTAGCCTATTATGAATTAAGCTGATCTAAACATTCATGTGCAAGTCTTTGCGTGGACATATGTTTTCATTTTTCTTGACTAAATACTCAGAAGTGAAACTGCTGGTTCATAGGGTAAGTGAACATTAAACTTTGTAAGAAACTGCAGAAAAGTTCTCCAAAGTGCTTGTACCATTTTACACCCCTAATGGCAATATATTAGAGTTCTGGTTTCTCCATTCTCACCAACATTTGGTGTTGTTAGTCTTTGGCTTTAGCTGTTCTAGTGGGTGTGTGGTGATATCTCATTGTGGTTTCAATTTGCATTTCCCTGATTACTAAAGATGTTGAGGATTGGGTATCTTCTTTTGTGAAGTGTCCATTTAAGTTTGTGCCCAATTTTACATTGGGTTCTTCTTTTGATTGTTCATTTGTATGTCTTTACATATGCTGCATAAAAGTCCTTTGTCAGATACATGAACTGCATATATAATTTTTTCCAAGTCTGTGGCTTGCCTATTCATTTTGTTAATAATGTGTACAGATGAACAGAAAATTTATATTTTGATAGTCTACCTTTCTCTTTTATTATTAATGCTTCTTGTATCCTGTCCAAGACATCTTTGCCTACTCCAAGGTAATGAATATGTTCCTCTATGTTTTCTGCTAGAAATCTTACAACTTTGGCTTTTATTTTTAGTGGAAAAGTTTAAAAAGTAAAGCTTTTACTTTTAGCTAGGAACGTGGAAAGAGGCAGTGGTCCCTCTGAAGGAGGCGATGTGGAACAGGCTATCACCTTCATTGGTTATTGGTCTATTCAGGTTTTCTACTTCTTCTTGAGCCAATTTTGATAACTTATATGATCCATTTTGTCTGAAATTCAAATTTAGTGGTAAAAAATTATGACTTGCATTTTAGAGGGGATGAATAGTGGAAATCAAGACTTACTTTAGGAGACGGATCCAAAAAAATATTGCTGTGATTTATGTCAAAGAGTGTTCTGCTTATGTTTTCCTCTAGGAGTTTTATAGTATCCAGTCTTACATTTAGGTCTTTAATCCATTTTGAGCTTATTTTTGTATATGGTGTTAGAGAATGTTCTAATTTCATTCTTTTACATGTAGCTGTCCAGTTTTTCCAGCACCACTTAAAAAAATTAATTAGTTAATTAATTTATATATTTTTGGCTGCGTTGGGTCTTCGTTGCTGCACGTGGGCTTTCTCTAATTGTGGCGAGCGGGGGCTACTCTTCCTTGCGGTGTGTGGGCTTCTCATTGCAGTGGCTTCTCTTGCTGAGGAGCACAGGCTCTACGTGCACAGGCTTCAGTAGTTGTGGCTCGAGAGCTCTAGAGTGCAGGCTCAGTAGTTGTGGCACACAGGCTTAGTTGCTCCGCAGCATGTGGGATCTTCCCGGACCAGGGCTCGAACCCGTGTCCCCTGCATTAGCAGGCAGATTCTTAACCACTGTGCCACCAGGCAAGCTCCAGCACCACTTATTGAAGAGACCCATTTATATATTTTAATAAGACATGTATGTGTAATGTATAGAAAAGCATTTAACACAGAAAATTTATAAAAAGGGGAGGTAACTGTGCTTTGATAAGGACAGTGGTGTTAAAGCTGTACTAGTGCTTTTTCTGGGTTTGAATCTTATACTAGAATGTATTCTTGCGGAATTTGCATGCAATTACAAATAAACAAAGAGTTTAATAGAAAATAAGCAAACAGTAAAATACCTTAAGTATCTTTCCATCAGGATACGTAGATCTAAATATTTTTATCAGCCATATTGCATAAATTTAACCTAATTTATTTAATGTTTTCCCTATTGATGGACTTTTTATGTTGCTTCTGTTGTTTTAACCTTTGCAAGCACTGCAATAGATATCCTAGTATATGAATCTTTGTGAAACTGTGTAGGTATCAGGCTGGCTAACTCCTAGGAATAGAATTGCTCAGTCAAAGAATTTGTGGGATATTATATTTATCATATAATAGATTTTGCCAAATAGCTCTCTGTAAAACTGTTGCATCACAGTATCTGCCTCCAACAGAGTGTGGGAGTGCCCATTTCCCCGTAAACCAGTCAACAACATTATCAAATTTCTAAATTTTGGCACTCCTAGATGAAACATGGCAACACATAGTTGTTTCGATTTGCATTTCTTTGAAGTTGAGCTTTTCTTCATATGTTTATCCGTCATTGGTATTTCTTTTCTGCAAACAAATCCATTTGCATCTTTGGCATGCTTTCTATTGGCTTACCATTTTATTAATGATTTGTAAGAGTTTTTAGATTATTACAAATAAGCTGTTTGACATCCTATGCTCATGAGTTTTTTATTTTTTTTTTAAGTTTACTAAAATTTTAAATGTCTTCATAATCAATTTCTAAATGCTTCCCTCTGATGGGGAACATAAATTGGTCACAGTCGATTGAGTTCTGAAAAGCCATTAGTCTAAGGCACTCTGGGCTTCCTGTTTCACCTTCTAGAGGGGCCTCCCACACACAGGGGCCCCTCAGTCAGGGAGCTTCCTGCTGGGGTGTCAGATTTCAACCTAAGAAAGAGGCTGCCTGAAGGGTCTATATTTAGAGTATGACTCCCCAGCAGGGGCAGCTGGATGTCTGGGGACTAAGTTCTGCATACTTTGTCCCTGAGTTCTGGGATTATTCTGAGGGGCTTGTATGGGTGGTGCAGTGAAACCGTAACAGAAGGCAGGGACTTCCCCCTGGCGACTGCTTGGGATCCTGTAAACTGCTTTTTGTGAGAGAAAAATGACATGGATTTCAGGAGTATTGCCCACAGACCCATAGTCAGCCACAGACCTTACCCCCTATCTCTACTGAAAGATGCTGAACACTGTATGCCCCCGCTGCTAGGGTTAAGGTTGGGTCCCAGCTGCTATGGGGACACACAGTGCATGAATGGCAGATAGTGGAGATATCTCACCAGTGTCATGATCTAATGAAAATCCACCTGTTAAGCTTCATTTCCATTAGTGGGATAGCACAGTTGGTCCTTTCCTGGGTGTGATGAGACTGATTTGATTACACGCTTATGTAAAATCCCAATAAAACTCCTTGAGTGGAAAACAGGTTAATCTGGGAAGTCACTAGTTTTCAGGCGCTGGGTTCATCAGGAGTGGGGTCTCCATTCCATCACCCAGGAGTCATCTATGAAGAAGTTCTCAGACACCTGACACAAGATCATCAATAAATTCAGCCAGAACTTCGAAAGGTTGTAAATCGCTTGTGTAAAATTGCCAAGATTGGTCTTTCCAAAGATGAATTTATAGGTCACATTGAAAACCTATTGGTTTTGTTCAGGAAAATTTTATATTTAAAATGTTAATAATTACCAGTCTGTTTTGAAAGCTGTGAAATAATTTATAGCAATTCGAAAACATTCTTAATGTGGCACAAAATAACGTCAACAAATGGATGAGGCTTTTGTTATTTTTACAACCTAATTTGTAAATGTCAAACGAAAATGGCTTGACGCCATTTCCCCATTACAAAAACAATGAATGTGACGTTAAAAGGGAAAAAAAAGGAACATAAAAAAGAAAGTTAAACCTCTCCTTGCACTCTCTGCTCCGCTTCCTGACACCTCTTCCCTAGCCCATTTTGGTGCAGCAACGTACCCAATGGGGATGCTAGTCTTATAGCGTAAGAGAGAAAGAGTCCTCAAAGAAGCAGCTGAAAAGGCCGGAGCCAAGGCCTGAGGGTGGATGGGGGACGCAGACCCTCCCTGGTAACAAGAGAAGGGCAAACTCCAACCGCAGGGAGGTGATGCCACTTGTGGGCTCTCAGATTGGAGGGAAAGGAGCTGAGTGACCGGGCCTCGCGCACAGCTGGGTGGAGGGGGAGATCTTGCGCGCGGAGGTGGAGGGGAGGGTCCTGTTGAACTCCCCGCCGGCCCTGGTTGGGGGGGGGGGATCCGAGGGCGAGCTAGGCGGTGACGCGGGGTCCTCACGTGACCGGGAGCTGCAGAGCGACGCAGCCTTCGGTGCAGTCGTCACTCGTGTCTGGGTACCAGCTCCCCGCTGCCCTGCGAACGGCGGGCTGGCATCGGGCCCTGGGGAAGCGGAGCAGGTAAGGGCCCCGTGCGCCGAAGCCAGGGCGGCAGCGGACTGCGGATCCCCGGAGCTGGTCCGGGGGTGGCGGACAAAGCGGGCTCAAGTTCCCAGAGCCTTCGCTCAGATTCTCCCGAGCCCTCCTCCTCCTCCCTACGTCTGTGCTGGGGAACCTTGAGCTTTGACAGGACGAATGGTGGAGGGAGTGTCTCAAGAGGGAAATGCAGAGATTGAGATGCCCCATTCTCTCTGAATCTAATCACAGACCACACACACCCGCTCCGCTTCCTGCTCATTTCAGTGGAAGGGACACGCCACGGTGGCGTTTGCAGAGAAAATGGTGGGCCTTAGTGACTGGACGGCGGGGTTGGTGAGGGTGGTGTCTCGCAACGTGGGGAGGGACGTTTGATAACTGGGTTCCTGAATCCAGCGTTGGGATCTGTGTCCTGGGAACTGGTCCAAGCACTCAGTGCCTTTACTATCTCCTGTCTGAAGACAGTAATTCGGGGTGGCACTGTTCGCGGCAAGGCGAGGGAAGGAGAGGAGACAACTGCACAGGATCTGCGGAGGTTAGTGTGGGCGCGGGCACCCGCTGTGAACAGTTGAAGCGCTCTATGAATATTCTCTGTGACAGGAACTTAGGCGCCTCTATCTGGTTGGGATATAGGGTGGGGCTATAGTGGACTTTCCCTAAATTGCGTTTACTTACCAAGCTTGGGCTTTTTAACGTAAAGTGTATGTTGAAGACCAATAAAGACAGCAACTTTTCTAGGGATGCTTTTATTTGCGCCTCAGAAAATACAAATTGTTGTCACAAAGAATTACGTTTTTTTGTTTTGTTTTGGAGATAGCCTTTGAGGGGCAGGGATGGTGATTCTGCAGAAGCAAAAGCCTCCCTCCACCACACACACACCGTGTCTCATATGCTGGAGATTCCTAGAGATGGGTTTAAAGAGAAGTAGATGGCAGTAGGCTGTGATTCTAGAATATGGGATATGGGGGCCTCTCTGTGTCTCCTGGTTTTCCAGTTTTCCAGATTCTCCCACCTGTCTGCACAGGTGAAGGAAAAGATGGACTTTTGGGAGAAGCCCTAGAATCCTACAGGTGGTTTTAGAATAATTCGCCTCTGTCTCTCCCCCCTTTTTCCTGCCTCCCCTTTCCACCCTGCCCATTTCAGTGCTGGAGAAGCCCTAGGTTTTGCTTGCCAGAGAACAGATCTCTAAATCCAGTAAGGCAGGTACTGGGACCCATGTTTCAGATGCTGGGATGTCACAAGCACTCAACTTTCACCTTCCCTTTTTTCTCTGTTTTTTCCTAGGTCTACCCATAGAGCGACAGTAGGGCTGTTTACCACTGAAAGCAAGGGAAATTGGGAGACTGGCCTGGGACCGTGGAGGTTGGTGTGAAGATGGGCAGTGCCTGGGGGTAACAAGAGAGGGTGGGCATATAAGGTGGCTGAGACTTGAGACGGTCTCAGTGGAGGGTTCTTCTGCCCCTCCTACACTCTGCCAGATTTCCACAGTGTTGCTATGCCTCCTACTGATTTCAGTGCAGGAAATAGTAGGAATATTGGGGTAAGGGTGGGCTGGAGTGTGACGGAGAGAAGACTTGAAAGGATGGATCATATTAGCAAACTGGACATGGGCTCTCACAAGGCAGGGACTGGAGTCAGGGATCAAGGTGCTTGTTTGTTCTGTGAAGGACCCGGTCTCTACTATGTTTACTTGTCCACAGGTTGGTCTACAGGTCTGAAAGGCTTGAGATCACCGGAAGCAAAGAAACAAGGAGGAAATTATCCCTGATAGGTATAGACTGGTAAGAGGGTGGGGACTGGCTGGGTAGACATCTAAGATGGGTTGCTGGAGACCAGTGTCCATCCAGTAGGGCCAGTGTCCAGTCTGGAGGATCCTCAGTCTCTCCTTTTTCCAGTCACTTTTCCCACCATCTCTTCACTTACCCCACACCTTCACCTTTATTTTGGCACAGGGAGTGGGGCGAATTGAAGGGGATAGAGAGGTAGTTTGCTAATAATATATCTGTCACAACAAGAGCAAAATCTTCACTTCCGCCTGTCCATCTGTCTGTCTCTAGGTCCACAGATCTCATGAGTTTATAGATCTACTTTACGGTATATCTCCAATCAAGAGAAGGAAAGAGGAGGGAACTGCCTTGATCATTACAGGTTGGTATGAGGGTGGGGACCTGTGGGAGTGGTGACCAGAGTAGGTCCAGTAAAAATCGAAGTCTGAGGGCTTCCCAGTGTCTACCATTCATAGTCAGCCTTACCACCATCCTTTCCACTGTTCATTTGGTATAAGGAAATGTGTACAGAAGTACCTTGGGGGAAATTGTTGGGCACTGGGGAAGATGGAGAGGAGATAAAATAAAAGGGATGGAGAGAGAACTTGCTAATCGTCCTCTTCTTCCACCAAGCACATCATTTTTACACTTTCCTGTCCTTCTGTATCTATCTGTGCGATGCACAGAATTAGAAGAGAAATTTTAGTGCATTTCCTTCCTCCACTTCTAGGTCCACCTCCAGTGGCAACTGTAGTGGCCTTTGAGTGGCTGAAGACCAACACCCTCACAGGCCTACGTGCAGACCTACTACCCACTTTTCCCAGCCTGATTGAGCCCCTCTGTACCTTGTTCGTGTCTTCAGCAGGGGTGATTACATGGGTCGTGTTCAGGAAGTGGGCTGGGTGACCGCAGGACTGATGATCTGGGCTGGTGCTTGCTACTGCATTTACAGATTAACCAAGGGAAGAGCCCAGAGTGTGAGGAGACTTGCCAGAAATGGGTCCAGAGTCAAGATGGAGACTGTGGTTGGGATACAGAACCAGACCTTGGCGATGTGTGAAGCCATGGTTGGGACAGAGATTGAGACTAGACGCAAGCCCAAGACTGGAGCAGAAACTGGAGCAGGAGGTGGGGCTGGGGCGGAAGTAGAGACTAAGACCACTTCTACAGCCAGAATCAAAACCAACTCTCAAGCCAAGGCAATGGCTGAGGCAGAGACAGAGACCCAATCTGAAGCCAAAACAGTGGCTGGAACAGTGGTCATAACAGAGGCTGTGATTCTGACTGAGGCCAAAGCCAGTGAAGTGGCCATGAAAGAAGCAGTGACCCAAACTGACTCTGAGTCTGGGAGACTAGTCAAGAAAGAGGCAGTGACCCAGACCAAGGCTAAAGCTTGGGCACTTGGTGCTAGGGCAGAGACCAAGAAAGAAGCAATGACCCAGACCAAAGCAGAAACTCGTATATTGGCTGAAAAAGAGACAGAAATGAACAGAGTGATGGTGACACAGAATGAGGCCTTGGCAGTAATCAGGGAAGTGGCCAAGATGGGTGCCATAAACAAGATTGGAAATGTGGCTGAGACCAAGTTGAGAGCCCTGGAAGAGACTGTGAGTGTGGCCAAGACTCAGTCTGAGGCCAGGTCTGGTACCTCAGTTGAGGCTAAGGGAAATCATAACACCAAGTCCAAGGCAGAAGCTGGAGCAGACATGAAGTCCTGTGCACTGTCTCAGGCTGTGGCCAAGATCCAGGTTGACGACATGCTTGGTACTGGGGTTGAGGCCAAGGGGAATTGCAAAACCGCGTCTCAGGCTGGGTCTGTGGCAAATATGAGGGCTTCTGCTCAGCCTCAGATTGTAGCCAAGGCCCAGACTGAGGCCGTGCCTGGGGCAATGGTTGATGCTGGGGTTAATACCAATGCCATGTGTGAGGCAGGGGTGGGGGCAGGTACAAGTGCTTCTACACAATCTCAGACTGTGACCAAGAAACAGGCTGAGACAATGTCTGGTGCCAGGGTTGATGATAGGGGAAATAACAATGTCACATCTAGGGCAATGACTGGAGCTGACACGAGGGCTGCCGCTCAGCCTCAAGCTGTAGCCGGTGCTCAGACTGAGGCTACGCCTGATGCCAGGGGTAAGGGTAGAGGCAATTCCAATGCCGTATCTAAGGTGGTGGTTGGGACAGACACTGAGTCCTATACACAGCCTCAGCCTAAGGCCAATGTCCAGGCTGATGCCTTGCCTGATGACAGGATTAAGGCTCAGGGCAATGCCAACACCAAGCCTAAAGAAGAGGCTGGGACAGACACAAAGGCACAGTTTCAGACTTCCACTAAGAGCCAGGTTGAGGCTGTACCTAGTACCAGAGGTAAAGCTAGGGGCAAAGCCAAAGGCAAGTGTAAGGCAGGGGTCGGAGCAGACATGAAAACCTGTGCACAGCATCAAGCTGGGGTCAAGGCCCAAGCTGATGTTTTCCCTGATTCCAGGATTGATGGCAGGGGTGATCCTGATACCATTTCTGGGGCAGGGGCTAAGGCAGAACTGAGGGCCTGTGCTCAGCCTCAGGAAATGGCCAGTTCCCAGGGCGAGGCCTTGCCTGGTGCCAAGAAGAAGGTCCAGGACAATCCCAATGCTGTGTCTAAGTCAGGGGCTGGGCCACATGCAAAGAGCTCTGCACAGCCCCAGGCTATGGCCAATACCCAGGGGGAAGCCTTGCCTGGTGTCAAGAATAAAGTCCGGGGCAATCCCAATGCTGTGTCTAAGGCAGGTACTGGGCCAGATACAAAGGGCTCTGCCCAGCCTGAAACAGATACAACAAGCCCTGCTCAGCCCCAGGCTGTGGCCAATTCTCAGGGTGAGGCCTTGTGTGGTACTAAGAATAAGGTCCGGGGCAATCCCAATGCTGTGTGTAAAGCAGGGACTGGACCAGATACAAAGAACTCTGCCCAGCCCCAAGCTGTGGCCAATTCCCAAGGTGAGACTTTGCCTGGTGTCAAGATTAAAGTCAGGGGCAATCCCAATGCTGTGTCTAAGGCGGGGGCTGGGCCAGATACAAGGGGCTCTGCCCAGCCTCAAACAGATACAACAGGCTCTGCTCAGCCCCAGGCTGCGGTCAGTTCTCAGGGTGAAGACTCACCTGGTACTAAGAATAAGGTCTGGGGCAATCCCAATGCTGTGTCTAAAGCAGGGTCTGGGCCAGATACAACGTGTTCTGCCCAGCCTCAAACAGATACAACAAACACTGTCCAGCCCCAAGCAGTGGCCAATTCTCAGGGTGAGGTCTTGCCTGCTGCCAAGAATAAGGTCAGGGGTAATCCCAATGATGTGTCTAAGGCAGAGGCTGGAGCAGATACAGTGGGCTCTGTTCAGCCTCAAGCTGAGTCTAATTCCCAAGGTGAAGCCTTACCTGGTGCCAGAAATAAGGTCCGGGGCAATCCCAATGCTGTGTCTAAGGTAGGGTCTGGGCCAGATACAAAGGGCTCTGCCCAGCCCCAGGCTGCAGCCAATTCCCAAGGTGAGACCTTATATGGTACTAAGAATAAGGTCCGGGGCAATCCCAATGCTGTGTCTAAGGTAGGGTCTAAGACAGATACGAAGGGCTCTGCTCAGCCCCAGGCTGCAGCCACTTCCCTGGGTGAGGCCTTGTGTAGTACTAAGAATAAGGTCCGGGGCAATCCCAGTGCTGTGTCTAAGGCAGGGGCTGGGCCAGATACAGCAGACTCTGCCCAGCCTCAGACAGATACAACAGGCTCTACTCAGCCCCAGGCTGTGGCCAGTTCCCAGGGTGACGCCTTGCTTGGTGCCAGGAGTAAGGTCAAGGGCAATCCCAATGCTGTGTCTAAAGCAGGGACTGGACCAGGTACAACAGGCTCTGCCCCACCCCAGGCTGTGGCCAATTCCCAGGGTGAGGGCTTGCTTGGTGCCAGGAGTAAGGTTAGGGGCAGTCGTGTTGCTGAGTCTAAGGTAGAGGCTGGAGCAGGTACGATGGGCTCTGGCCAGCGTCAGTCTGTAGCCCATTCCCAGAGTAAGACCTCGTCTGGGGCAAAGGACAAGGCTATGCGTAAGTCTGAGGCAGAAGCCATAGGAGATGTCTCTGTAAAGCCCAAGGCTAAGGCCACGCCCACTTCTGAGAGTGAGGGTGGGGCAGGCACTCAGGCCTGCAAAAAGTCTCAGCCTAAGGTCCATGACTACTACTGGAATGGGATTGGTGTTGAGGACTGGATTGCTTCTGAGCGATGGATCAAATTTAGGTTTCAGGCTAGGGATGGATACTGGGAGAATAGCATGTCCTGGGCTGATGATGAGAATGAAGCCAATGTTGAATCCTGGAGTGCGACTAGGGGTGAGAATGAGGTTGGTATTCAGTCCTGGGCTGGAGCTGGGGACCAGGCCAGTGGAGGGCTCTGGGCTGGGAGTCACACCAGTGAACAGTCCTGGGCTGCAGGCCAGGCCAGTGGGGGTTACTGGGTAGAGGCTGGGGACAAGGCTGTTGGAGGGTCCTGGACTGTGGCTGAGAACCAGGCCAGTGGGGCTTCTTGGGCTGGCACTGGGAACCAGGCTGTTGTGGTGCCCTGGACTGGAGCTCAGGCCAGTGAGAGTTCCTGGGCTGGGGGCCAGGCCAGTGGGGTATCCTGGACTGGAGGAGAGGCCATTGGAGTGTCCTGGACTGTGGTTGAGAACCAGGCCAATGGAGCATCCTGGGCTGGGGCTGAGGCACAGGCCGGTGGAAGGTCCCAGGATGGGGCTGGGATTCAGGCTAATGGAGGGTCCTGGGCTCAGGCTACGGCTGGGAATGTGGTTAACATTGGGTACTGGGCTGTGGCTGTGGACCAGGCTACTGGAGGGTCCTGGATTCTGACTAGTGATCTGTCTGGCGGTGCGTCCTGGGTTGGGACTAGTGATTTGTCTGGTGGTGGATCCAAGCCTAGACTTGAGGATCAGACCAATGAAAATGTGTCCTGGGCTGGAGCTGGGCTGGGGCCTGAAAACCAGTCCAGGGGAAGGACCTGGGCTGACACTGCGGACCAAGCCAGTGGAGGGTCTGGGCTAGGGCTTGTGGATCAGTCCAGTGGTGGGTCCTGGGTTACGGCTGGAGAACAGCCCAATAGAGGGTCTAGGCCAGGGTTTGCAGACCAGTCCAGTGTTGGGTCCTGGGCTGGCACTGGGAACCAGGCCAGTGAAGGATTCTTGGTGGGGGTCGTGGATCAGGCCAGTGGGGGTTCTTGGACTGGGACTGGTGATCAGTCTGGTGGTGGGTCCAAGCCTGGATTTAAGGATCAGGTCAGTGAAGAAGGGTCTTTGGCTGGGGCTGGTAGCCAGGCTGGTGGAGGGACTAGGTCGGGGCCTGAGGACCAGTCCAGTGGAGGATCTTGGGCTGACTCTGGGGACCAAGCCAGTGGAGGTTTCTTGGTTGGGGCTGTGGACCAGGCCAATGAAGGGTCCTGGGTTGGACCTGGGCATCAGGCTGGTGGTGAGGCAAAGCCTAGATATGAGGATCAGGCCAAATCTGGAAGAGCGTCTTGGGCTGACAGTGGGGGCCAGGCGAGTGGAGGGTCTACACTGGGGCCCAGGGACCAGTCCGTTGGAGATTCCTGGGCTGGCATTGGGGACCAGGCCAGTGGAGGATCCAGGCCGGTGCTCAAGGATCAGTCCACTGGATGGTTCTATGCTTGCAGTGGGAGTCAGGCCAATACAGGAGGGTCCTGGGGTGGGGCTAGTGGCCAGGCCATTGGAGGGCCCATGAACCAGTCCAGTGGTGGGTCCTGGGCTGATACTGGGAGTCAGGTCAGTGGAGGGTCTTGGGCTGGGGCTGGGGATCAGGCTGGTAGCTGTTCCAAACCTGGATTTGAGGATCAGGCCAGTGGAGGAGCGTTCTGGTCTGGTGCTCAGGACCAGGCCATTGGAGGGTCTAGTCCAGGGCTTGCAGACCAGCCCAGTGGTGGGTCCTGGGTTGGCACTGGGAGTCAGGCCAGTGGAAGGTCCTGGATTGTGGCTGGGGATCAAGCTGGTAGCTGTTCCAAAGCTGGGTTTGAGGATCAGGCCAGTGGAGGAGGCTCCTGGGCTGGCACTGGGGATCAGGCTTGTGGAAAATCCTGGGCTGGGTCTAAGCCTGGGAATGAGGCCAGTAGAGGGTCTAGCCTGGGGCCTGAAGAGCAGGCAAGTGGAGGGTCCTGGGCTAGGCCTGGAGACCAGACCAGTAGAAGGTCTCAGGTGAGTGCTGGGACAGAGGCCAGTGAAGGATCCTGGTTTGGGGCTGGGAGTGAGGCTAGTACAGGGTCTTGGTTCTGGAGAGGGGAAGAAGCTGGTATTGTGTCTAGTCCTGGAGATAAAAATGAGGCCAGTATTGAATCCAGCTCAGTGGTTAGGGAAGAGGCTGTCATTAGTTCTAGATTTGGGGCTGAGAACAAAAACAGTATTGGGTCCTGGATCAGATCTGATGAGGCTGCCTGTATGGATTCCTGTGTGGGGGCCGAGGCTGGGGCTGGGGTTGGGGCTGAGGTGAGGCAGGAGTCTTGGCTCTGGGATGGAGATGCAGCCACTACAGGGTCTAGGCTTGGGGTTGGGGAAGAGGCTGGCATGGGGTCCTGGACTTTGGCTGGGGATGTAGATGAGGATGAGCTAAGTAGGGCATCCAGCCCTGATATTGAGGAGATAAGTTTAAGGTCCTTGTTTTGGGCTGAGAGTGAGAACAGTAATGCATTCAGATCTAAGCGTGAGAAGGATGTCAGTTTTGAGCGTAGGGCTGGAGATAAGGCCAGCACCAAAGACAAGCTTGAAGCTGCTGGTGGAGTCGATGTAAAGTCTTGTTTCTGGGATGGTAATGAAAACAGAAGTGAGGATAAATCTGCACCTAAGACTAAAGCCAAAAAGTCAGCTGAATCAAGAGTCACATATCCATCCATGGTCCCTGGGGCAGGAATGGGGTCATGGGCCGGAGCCATGATCTGGACAGAAATGAAATTTCCATACCAAAATGAGTCCTGCTTCCCACCTGAAGATGAGCTCAGAAAGCAGATCAGGTCTGGGGAGAAAACTCAGCCTTGGGCCTGCCGCTGTAGACGTGAAACTAATATGGATCCACGAGAGCTTGAAAAACTCATTTGCATGATTGAGATGACTGAAGATCCTTCTATTCATGAAATAGCCAATAATGCTCTGTATAACAGTCGTGATTACCCATTTTCCCATGAAGTCATTCGTAATGCAGGTAGAATCTCAATTATTGAAGGCTTGCTCAATAATCCCTACCCCAGTGTTAGGCAGAAGGCTTTAAATGCACTGAATAACATCTCGGTGGCTGCTGAAAATCATAGGAAGGTTAAAACATACTTAAACCAAGTATGTGAAGACACCATCACCTATCCCTTGAATTCAAATGTGCAGCTGGCTGGATTGAGATTGATAAAGCACCTGACTATTATTAGTGAATATCAGCATATGGTTACAAATTACATTTCAGAATTTCTTCGTTTGTTAACTGTGGGAAGTGGAGAAACTAAAGACCATATTTTGGGAATGCTTTTAAATTTCTCTAAAAATCCATCTATGACAAAAGACTTGCTCATTGCCAATGCACCGGCGTCACTGATTAATATCTTTAGCAAGAAAGAGACAAAGGAAAATATTCTTAATGCTCTTTCACTATTTGAAAATATAAATTACCATTTTAAAAGAAGAGCAAAAGTATTTACCCAGGACAAGTTCAGTAAAAATTCCCTTTATTTCATATTCCAACGACCTAAAGCATGTGCCAAGAAACTTCGAGTCTTAGCAGCAGAATACAATGACCCTGAGGTGAAAGAAAGAGTTGAGCTATTATTAAGTAAACTCTGATTAGTTGTAATTTTCCAAACAAATTTGAGTAATATTTTGGTTTTGCAGCCTGGAAGTAATGCACATTGTAAATTGCATTATAATTTCTAAAGTGATGTTGCTTATGATGGTCGTTAGCTGGACCACTTTATGAACACCAAATGAATTCAATCTTGTACTGAAAATACATGTGTTGATTTTTACCTTGTCTGGATTGAGATATTTTTGGTATGCTTCATGAGCAGAAACTGAACTGATTCTTCATAAGTAAGGTAATCTTTGGTCCTTTGTGTGGACTTATGTTTATAAATTTGAGACTTTATTTTTATGTCATCAATAAAGTTGTGTGTTTTAAGCAGAAAAAAAGACACGTCTTTGTCCTTGAATCTGTGATCTATTTGGAAAGGCAAGATGTATGGAAACAAAAAGATACTAACAAAACCGGAGAACCTCTGATCATAGCCAGCTGTTTCCTATTAGTGCTTAAAGGCAGAAGAAACTTCTGCATGCAACAGTGTTCAGGGAAAGTTTTGCAGAGGAGGGGGCACTTAAGTAAGCTGGGCATGAAAGACAGGATAAAAACAGGGCAGAAGGGCATTGGAGGAAGGAGGAGTGATGGGAAGAAAGGCATGGAGGTGGGAATTTTGCTCCACAGAGGAGGCTGGCCTGCCTGGAGTACAAAGTGTGGGGAGGGGAGTGATGGGAAATACAGTCCAGCACTTGGGTGAGTCCCATTCATGGAGGATCCCTGATTTCTAAACTGAGGTGTCTGTATATTCTACCCACCTCTGGGGGACACGAAAGCCTTTTGTGACCAGAGGAGTGACAAGATGAAAGGAACATTATGTGGCTGACTTGTGTGCAGAATGGGTCAGAGTTGGGGTGGGGACAGGAGTGGCCACTGGAGATTGGAACACCACTTAGGAAGTTACCACCATAGTTCAGGCATAGTTGCTAAAGGCGTGAAATTTCACTGGTGGCAATGGGAGTGGCAAGGGGAGGAAGTAAATGAGAGACACTTTGAATGAAGAAGTGCTGGAACCTATCCTGGAGACATACAGAGAGGGACAATTTTATTGTAGGGTCCTGAGGGCATTTGATAGGAAAACATCCTCTTTCTTGTCCAACTCTGGTGTCTATGGGAGTGAATATGTTAGTGATTATTTTGGAATTATGAAAAAATATAATAGAAGAAAGAATAATTTTTAGAGCTTCTATCAGACTTCTTTTACAAGATTGGTTGGGGCAGGGTCTTTATGGAACCATCGAGAGGGCTGTTGGCATCCATACTGGAGAAGATCCACCTCTCTTCCAACCCAGAGTATGGTGAGAGTGTGGGTGGAGGGACACTTTCAAACTGTGGTGGTGGGAGCATACTTGGTACAAGATCCATTTGGATACATGTTTTAGAAGCTTTCAAGATGTGCACGCTCTTTGACCCAGAAATTCCTCTTGTAGAAATTTATCATTAGGAGATAATCAAATAATTGGCTTGTACAAGGCTGTGCATCTGCACCTTTTTGAAGAGTGAAAAATTGTGAATGACCCAAGTGTCTTGAAATAGGCACTTGGCTAAGAAATTAAAGTATGTCTACACATTGAGACATTATGCAGCTCTTGAAACTGTTGATGGGCAACTATACTTATTTACATGGGAAAAACTCAGCATATAATCTTAAATGGGGAAAATAGGCTGCAAAAGCACATGCTCTACTTTTTATGAAGAAAGAACATATATTTAAATTATGTCTATGTATAAACTTTGGTGTGTATACTCTTGAGAATGTGGATAGTTCCCTGTGAGTGTAAGATTAATGGGTAATTTTACCTGTTTTTTACTCATCTGTATTTTCTGATATTTATATAATAAACCAGGACTTTTTGCATAATTTACTAAAAGGAAACGGATGAATTCAGGCTAAGCAGGCCTGTTAATAGCATTTCAGGGCACTAGAGCAAAAGTATAAATGGAGGTTCACATATTTATGTCTGAATATTTGAAAGGTATAAATAAAATTTTAAAATAAATATTACTTAAATAAAGCCAGAAATATAAGTATAAATGTTTGAAATTTTAAATTTCATTAATCGTTTTGAAAGTAAAGCTGTTCTCAATTCTACCATTTGATGGTCACCAACTTTCCAGTGGAAAAAATGATGTCATACTTGTGGTGAATTCTGCAATCTGCTGCCCTAATCCTCCTTCAGGAATAAAGAGTTTATTATTTCAGTTGCTAGGAGTGCTGCCAGCAGACAGCCCTCAGCTGTCAGCCCTCTTCAGGAATTGCCTCAGCTAGAAAGCCCCCTCCCCCAAGGTCATACCTCCTTTCTGGGGTACTTCACATTCAATGACTGATCTACATGGCCTTCTTGCCCCAAATGGGACAGCTTAACTTCTCCCTCTGTCCAATCCTGCTTCCTTCTTTTCCTTTCCACAGGTTTTAATCCTAAGAGCATTCCCTAATAAAAGCCCTTCATGCTGAACCCTGTCTCTGAGTCTGCCCTCCAGGAAGCCAACCTACAAAAGTTGGTACAAGAAGAGGTTGAGAAAAGCATACACTGTGATGAAATTTAGGAGATGGATCATCTGCTGCCCAGCTGGCAATGAGGACCCCATCATTTGTGGTAGGTGGAGTAGATAGACACGTGGAACAGGTAGCAGAGGAGTTAGAGCTTTCACTGGAGGTGAACTAGAATGGCATTCATGGAAGGGAATGCATTAACTGGTGCCATGTGGTAGACATTTGAGAAATACGTGAGGTATATTAAATATAAGGAAGTCCAGAAAATTGGGTGGCTATTGCTCAGCTTGATGGACCTCTAGGAAAAGATAATGAAAAGCTGAATTAAATTAGTCAACAATTTAAGCTATGTGTGAAAGCCAGAGGGTTTCATTCACAGCATATAAAGAGGCCCTCATCTTTTTCAGGTAGAGAATAGAGAAATCTGAGGACCAAGCCCAGGACTTATTGAAACAAGCTTCAAAGAAAGTTAAAATCTAAACCAAGATAAGTCTGCTATGCCAAGACCAGGGCCCTGGTTAGGAAGGAATGTGACCCTGACACATGGAATGGGGACATCTGGATTGATGTCCCTAAATGTCTTATATCCTCAGATTTCCCTGAGCTCCTTGAGCGTTCAGAAGTGTCCCACTCCTTCCTATTAAGGGTTAGTGCTTCACCTTGCTTGAACATGCAGAGCCCTTTCCCTTGTAAGATAATGTGTGTTTCCCACAGAATCTGACCCCACCTCCCATCCTGGCCACTGGGCCTATGTCTAGGGTTAAGTTACATAACTTCGTTGGTGTTGTGCTGGGCCTAATAAGGAAGGAAAGGGAATATCTCAAGAAGGAGCTGCAGGACCTAGCCAGCATGTTCTAGCAGGTGCTGAGGAAGTAAGCATGGGATTGAATTCTGAGGGCCTTGATCAGGGGAGCTAGAATATAAAATTGAGTAAGGGAGAATTAATTGATTAGAGAGTCCTCTACCAAGATACAGGATTTAACATCCTGGAAAAGATCCCAGGAGATCAATGTGAACTCACTATTAGAATGGCTCCTCAAAGAATGGCAAAAAACCAATGGCCCACATTGAGGTATAAAGGCCAGGGTTGCCATTGCAGATGGTGGGAGAAGGGATTAAAGGCTCAGGGAAGTGGGAATAGAATAAATATATTATAAAGCCAGAAAGCCCTCCAGAGGACTATGTTCTGGAGGAGGACCCAAAGGACACACCATTTCCTAAAGCTATAAGGAATGCACTGGTTAAAGGGTTACCAGCATCACTGAGAAGTTCAGTGGTGGCTTGCCTCTGCAGAGCAGGGCTCAGAGTAGGGGAGGGTATTATAAGATGAAGATCACTGATAGAAATGGTGATGCCACTGAAACAATCGAGACAGGATAACTGTACTCAATTGTCAGAAGTCAGGTAGATGCAAATACCATAATGCACCACAGGGTCAGAGTCATAGGCCGGGAGGCCTGATCTGCAGAGAGCTTTGGAGAGGGTTAATAGAACACAGTGCTCCTCCTGGTAGATAGATGGTTAAGAGGTAGTTAATAGAATGTGGGTGGTCGATATAACACATTGCCCTAGGGAAAACAGGCGTCCAACAATTTGTATTCAATCTGTACAATCAAAAAAAAATAATCAAAGATACTCAGAAGTCTGAGGGAAGGTGCCTCAATAAGAAGTCACACTCTCCTGCTCAGCTTTCGCCTTAAGTCAGTTTTTGATCCAGAGAGCACTGTTTGAAGGAGTGGGGTACCCAGGACTGATTCCTCCAGTCCTTCCATTTACGAAGGTAACTGTGTGCTGGGGAAAGAGGAATACCCAAACATTTTGAGGGCTGATGGACCTTGGTTGTGAGTTGCTATTGATACCCAGAGACCTAACGTGTCATCATGCCTCACCCTTGTTAGAATAGGGGCAGATGGAAGCCAGAAGTTATATAGGCTTCTAGTCTATGTTGGGTTTATAGTGGCTCCACTGGGTCCACAGACTCACTCAATGGTTATTTTTCTGGTTTTTGAATATATAATTGGAATAGACATTATGATAGTTGGTACAAGCCCCATATTGGTTCCTTGGCATGTGGAGTCAGAGCTATTTGTAGATGAGGCCAAGTGGAAGCTTTGAAATTGCTGTCCTCTTCCTTGGCAAAGATAGTAAATGAAAACATATAGATAACATCTTGGAGAGGATGGCTGAAGTTAGTGCCACCTAAAGACCTAAAGAATGCTGGGATGTGGTCCCCATCATATCTCCATTTAATGCATCAGTTTGGGCCCCTGAAAAATGTGGACAGAGTCTGGTAGATGACAGTAGACTACTGTAAACTCAACCAACTAGTGGCACAAGGGCAGTTGCCATGTCAGATACGATATCTTTGCTAGAACAGGATGACATGGCCTTAGGTACCTAGTACAGTAATCAGCTACTGATTTGGAAAATATTTTTTTCCTATCCCTATCAGAATGGAACATCATAAAAGTTCACATTCACATAGAATGACAACAGTATACATTTATAGTTTTTCCTCAAGACTCTACTCACTCTCCTGTCCTCTGTCATGGTATAGTCTGAAGAGATCTGGACCATCTGAATATGATACTAGTCCACTGTGTTGATGACATCATGCTAGTTGGACCAAATGGCTAAGAAGTGGGTAGCACGTTGGAGGCCTTGGTAAGACATGTGTACTCCTGAGGATGGGAGATAAACCCTACAAAGATCCAGGGGCTGGCTACATTAAGTACAGTTTTTAGGGGTTGAATGGTCTGGGGCATGCCAGGAGATTCCCTCTAAAAGTACAGTACAAATTACTGCATTTTCCACCTTCCTCATGAAGAAGGAAGCTCAGTGTCTTGTAGGCTTTATTGGGTTCTGGAAGCAGCACATTTAACATCTGGAATTACTGTTTTGACCCACATACTGGGTAACATGAAAAGCTGCCAACTTTGAGTGGGGCCTTAAACCAGGCTGTGGTTTCAAGCAGTCCTGCCACTTGGACCATGCAGTCAATAGACTCTAAGGTATTAGAGATATCTGTGTTGGTGGAAGATGCCATGTGGAGTTTTTGGCAAGCCCCAATGGGAAGGTCACAACTTAGACCAGAACTTAGATTCTGGAACAAAGTCGTGCCACATGCAGTGGAGAATTATATATATTTTAAAAACAGCTCCTGATATGCTACTGTGTCCTGGTAGAGATGGAATACATGGTCATAGGACATCAAATGACCGTGCAAGTGACCATACAACCAGAACTGCCCATTATGAACTGAGTTCTGTCAGATCCTCCAAGGTATAAGGGAGGGCAGGCCCAGCAACAAGATGGAAGTTTTACACACAGGATCAAGCACAAGCAGGACTGGAGGGTATAAGCACCTGCACAATCAGCTAGAGCAGATCCTCCATGATATCCACCACTGTTGCGCTAGCACCTTTCACACTCCTTACACCTGTGGCCTCATGGGAGATCTTTTCTGACAAGCTGACTGAGAAGGAAAAACCCCAGCCTTATTTATAGATTGGTGGGCTTGGTATGTGGGTATCAACCAGGACAGCAACTCCAGCCTGAGAAACCCATGATGATCAGGAATGAGGGTCTGGATCATACCACCAGGCAAACCACCAAGACCCTAAGAGTGATTGGGATCTGTAATTGATAGTGGAAGAGAGGGATGGTCATTTTCAGCTTTGAGACCAGCTGCAGTGTTGGGGGCTATAGTTTAAGTTTCCCCTAGGAAGAGAGGCCTACCAGACCCCTGGAAGAGCTGATCCTGGAACTTACATAAAGCGGATCGGGGAGGCACAAGGGGTGGACTGTGGTGGATACTGCAATGCCCTGCCCAGAGTTCCCTTTAGCAATAAAGGCCTTATTACTTCAGTTGTTAAGAATGTTGCCATCAGAGAGCCCTTGGCTGCCAGCCCCATTCAGGAATCTCCTCATCTGAGAATTGTCTTGTTCAAGATCACACCCTATTCTCAGAGTGTCCCACATCCAATGGCTCACTGATGCTGTGTATAAAGGCCTGGTCCTCTTGCCCCTACTTGAGATAGCTTTGAAGTTTCATCCTAACTTCAGAATTCCCTACAGTGTATGCTGAGGCATTCTACTGATAGTGCACTGACATTTGATTTTTTCCTCTTTTCATTCCTGCTTATTTTCTCCCTTTTCTTCCATAAATGTTTATCCCAGGAGCTCTCCCCAATAAACCTCCTATACTAATCTTTGTCTCATAATCTGTTTCCTGGGAATCCAATCTGTGACAACGATTCATGTGTGTTTCTCTCTCTCCATACATCCCCAAATCAAGAGTCATATCTGTTGTTTAATGTTGTGAAATATTCTTTAGCCTCTATATGCAACTGTTGCAAATATTGCATTAATTTTTTATTACTTTGGAACCACAAACCAGAAAATAAATACAAACAAGAAAATGGACACTACTGGGAAATTAAAGTTTGTTAAGCAAAAATCTATGGCATTCATGTATCTGAGAAGAAGGCTCTGACAAGGTAGCTTGTTTTTTTCTCTTCCCTAAGTGGTTCACTGCTAGAATCTTCCCTGTAGTCTGAAATAATGTCTATTTCTTATGTCAGCAGTGGCACAATCCACAAATCTTCATGGCATTTGGACACAGTTGCCTTTTGTTTAAAGGAGACAGGGAAACAGATGTGGAGAAGCATTTTCCTGGAGCCTGAACAGTGTTAGTCAAAGTACAGATGTTTAGGCCTATAAGTTGCATTGTACCAACAATGAGCACCAGATCCCATGTAACACAGGCACCCATGTGTTCTTTAATAAGTGTGTGTGTGTGTGTGTGTGTGTGTGTGTTTGTGTGTGATATGCAGGACCCTTCAAAGCATGGGGTTTAGGGTGGCCCTCGTCCCCAGTTCTAGGGGCAGCAATGAGGCTAAGATAGCAGTGGATAACATTCCTAGATGTTTTGGAAAATTAAGTGATCTTATAGCCAGTTCTGGGTCTGACTGTGGCCCTGGGTCCCCAGATTCTTACTCTAGTGTTGTTGTTACAGCATACTCAGGGATCAGGGGTTGGTTTAAGGTTTTGGGTACAGTGGCCTTGCTGGGTCATGCACATATGAAGTACAATTTAACATCACTTTTTGAAGATGAAAATTCAGTCCTTCTTCTAGGGGAAAAAGGCCTATTTCTGGGAAACACATGAACTAATTGGCCCTGAAGGCAGTGTGGTGTAGGAGAAAGAGTACAGTCTGGAGTACAGAATGAAGGAGGAAGGGTATTAACATTTCTTTTCTCTTTCTATTTTTCAAACATGAAGGAGTAGAATTGGGAGAGGAAGGGAATGAATCTTGTTTGAATTCTTTGAATTTGAGGTCCTTTTGGGACTTTCAAGTGGAGATGCTCAGTGTTCATTTGAAAAATATGGATATAGAGCACAGAAGAAAGGTCTGACTAAAGATATGTATTGTAGATGATAACTGAAGCCAGGGAGTGAGTCAGGTAGCCCCAGCAAGGGGTACAGACTGAAAAACTGAGAGCAGAATGCTGAGGAAGCTCTATATGTGTGAGACTTGGGCAAGCAGGAATGCAGAACTGAAACCAAGTGTACAGCCTCCCATCTATATTGCAATGCATACCTCTATACATTCTTTTCTCCGTTTTAAGAAAATTGTGGTAAAATACAGAAAACGTTTACCATCTTCACCATTTTTAAGTGTACAGTTCATTGACATTTAGTACATTCACATTGTTGCATGACCATCACCACCATCCATCTCTAAAACTCTTTCCATCTTCCCAAACTGAAATTCTATACCCGTTAAACAATAACTCCCCATTAAGGTGGATGGACCTAGAGTCTGTCATATGGAATGAAGTAAGTCAGAAGGAGAAGAACAAATACCGTATGCTAACACATATATATGGAATCTAAAAAACAAAAAACAAAAAACAAAAAAAACAAATGGTTCTGAAGAACCTAGGGGCAGGACAGGAATAAAGACGCAGATGTAGAGAATGGACTTGACACGGCGAGGGGGAAGGGTAAGGTGGGACGGAGTGAGAGAGTAGCACTGACATATATACACTATCAAATGTAAAATAGATAGCTACTGGGAAGCAGCTGCATCGAAAGGGGAGATCAGCTCGGTGCTTTGTGACCACCTAGGGGGTGGGATAGGGAGGGTGGGAGGGAGACGCAAGAGGGAGGGGATATGGGGATATATGTATACATATAGTTGATTCACTTTGTTATACAGAAGAAACTAACACAACATTGTAAAGCAATTATACTCCAATAAAGATGTTAAAAAAAAAAAAACTCCCCATTATCCCATCCCCATGGCAACCACCATTCTACTGTCTGTCTATGAATTTGACTACTTGAGGTACCTCATTTAAGTGGAGTCGTTCAGTATTTGTCCTTTTATGACTGGCTTCTTTCTTTCTTTCTTCTTTTTTTTTTTTGGCTGCGCCAGGCAGCATGTGGGATCTTAGTTCCCTAACCAGGGATCAAACCCATGCCCCTTGCAGTGGAAGCGCAGAGTCTTAACCACTCGCCTGCCAGGAATGTCCCTATGACTGGCTTATTTCATTGAGGATAATGTCCCTGTATTAATCTGCTTGGGCTGCTGAAACAAAATACCACAGACTGGGTGGCTTGAAAAACAGAAATTTATTTTCTCACAGTTCTGGAGCCTGGGAAGTCCAAGATTAGGTGCTGGTAAACTTAGTTTCCGTGAGAGCTTTCCTCTTGGCTTGTAGACAGCCGCCTTCTCACTATGACCTCACATGGCCTTTTCTTGGTGCATGTGTGTGGAGAGAGAGCAAGTGAGCTTTCTGATATCTCTTCTTATAAGGACACCAATCCTATAGGATCAGGGATCCACCCTTATGGACTCATTTAACCTTAATTACTTCCTTAGAGGACCTATCTCCAAATACAGCCATACTGGGGGTAAGGCCTTCAACGTATGAATTTGCGGGGAACACACATTCAGCCCATAACAATCCTTAAGTTTTCTGTACACGTTTGGAGTCCTGGTTTTTTAAAATGTAATTTTTATAGTTATAGAGTACCATAAGGCTTATAACAGCAACAATAAAAATCTACCAGAACTTTGCTTCATCTTTCCCCATCCCACATTTCTCCTCCTCAGAGAGAATCACTTGCAAATCTTTTAACTATTTCTTCTGGTATCACTCCATATTTCTTTTTTTTTTTTTTTTTTTTAATTTTTATTTTTTATTTTTTTTAGAGAACAAGCATTATTTATATACTCAGTACATAAAACTGAGTCCAATATTATGGTTTTTAAAATTCAAATATGGTTGATTTACAATGTTGTATTATGTATGCTGTTCAGTTTCAGGTGTACAGTAAAGTGATTCAGTTATACATACATGCATATATATATGAATATAAGAATACATATATATCTTTTTTTTCAAATTCTTTTCCACTATAGGTTATTACAAGATATTGAATATAGTTCCCTGTGCTATGCAGTAGGCCCTTGTTGGTTATCTGTTTTTTTTTTTCTTTTTCTTTTTTTTTTTTTTTTCACACACACACACTGTATTTTATTTTTACAAGAGATAGACTGACACCAAGCATTGTACATGGATGACCACAACAAAAGCAACAATGATTGCAATTACCAAACATGAAACACACTCATACTATGTCATAATATTGACATTCAGTCCAGTAATCCTCCACTGTAACAGCTCCTTTACTTTGCAGTGAAAATTGATTTGTATATTCTTTGCCTCTGAGTCCTTGTGGGATTTTTTTTTTTTTTAATTCAGACAGAAAGTCACAAAAATTATACTCATCCTCATCAGTTCACTCAGTCCCATGTAATTAATTGTTATTTTTCATCTTGATCTTTTGTTAGCACTTTTATGAGTTCATCAGTTTTTCATCAGAGTTCTGAAAATGCTTATTCATTCAGTTCAGCAGTACAGTCAGTTACCAGAAACCTGTACTTGTCAGAGTCTTTACCATGAATTTCTTGAAGATGAAACCCTTTTATAGGAACATATTTGCAAAATCATCAGAGTACACCCAGAACTGTCTGTAAATGACAAAAGACTTAAAAATGACCACGGTAAAAGATTTGATGAAAGTTCATAATAATGCAGTTGACAAGAAAATTAGTTATTTCTGAGATATACATTTTAAAGTAATAACTAGGATTATTACTTATAACATTATACCAGAACATATAAGATTTTTAGAAATTTCATGTAATGTCTGAAACATTTACATTAACATATTTCCATACATATTTCCATACAAATACAAATATAAGATTTTTAGAAATTTCATGTAATGTCTGAAACATTTATATTAACATATTTCCATACAAATAACCCAATGAAAGTTTAGTATTAGTTGTTTTGTTTGTTTTTTTATACTGCAGGTTCTTATTAGGCATCAATTTTATACATATCAGTGTATACATGTCAATCCCAATCGCCCAATTCAGCACACCACCATCCCCACCTCACCGCAGTTTTCCCCCCTTGGTGTCCATATGTCCATTCTCTACATCTGTGTCTCAACTTCTGCCCTGCAAACTGGCTCATCTGTACCATTTTTCTAGGTTCCACATACATGCATTAATATATGATATTTGTTTTTCTCTTTCTGACTTACTTCACTCTGTATGACAGTCTCTAGATCCATCCACGTCTCAACAAATGACTCAATTTCGTTCCTTTTTATGGCTGAGTAATATTCCATTGTATATATGTACCACATCTTCTTTATCCATTCGTCTGTTGATGGGCATTTAGGTTGCTTCCATGACCTGCCTATTGTAAATAGTGCTGCAATGAACATTCGGGTGCATGTGTCTTTTTGAATTACGGTTTTCTCTGGGTATATGCCCAGTAGTGGGATTGCTGGGTCATATGGTAATTCTATTTTTAGTTTTTTAAGGAACCTCCATATTGTTCTCCATAGTGGCTGTATCAATTTACATTCCCACCAACAGTGCAAGAGGGTTCCCTTTTCTCCACACCCTCTCCAGCATTTGTTGTTTGTAGATTTTCTGATGATGCCCATTCTAACAGGAGTGAGGTGATACCTCATTGTAGTTTTGATTTGCATTTCTCTAATAATTAGTGATGTTGAGCATCTTTTCATGTGCTTCGTGGCCGTCTGTATGTCTTCTTTGGAGAAATGTCTATTTAGGTCTTCTGCCCATTTTTGGATTGCGGTGTTTGTTTCTTTGATATTGAGCTGAATGAGCTGTTTATATATTTTAGAGATTAATCCTTTGTCCGTTGATTCATTTGCAAATATTTTCTCCCATTCTGAGGGTTGTCTTTTCGTCTTGTTTATGGTTTCCTTTGCTGTGCAAAAGCTTTGAAGTTTCATTAGGTCCCACTTGTTTATTTTTGTTTTTATTTCCATTACTCTAGGAGGTGGATCAAAAAAGATCTTGCTGTGATTTATGTCAAAGAGTGTTCTTCCTATGTTTTCCTCTAAGAGTTTTATAGTGTCCAGCCTTATATTTAGGTCTCTAATCCATTTTGAGTTTATTTTTGTGTATGGTGTTAGGGAGTATTCTAATTTCATTCTTTTACATGTAGCTGTCCAGTTTTCCCAGCACCACTTATTGAAGAGACTGTCTTTTCTCCATTGTATATCTTTGCCTCCTTTGTCATAGATTAGTTGACCATAGGTGCGTGGGTTAATCTCTGGGCTTTCTATCTTGTTCCATTGATCTATGTTTCTGTTTTTGTGCCAGTACCATATTGTCTTGATTACTGTAGCTCTGTAGTATAGTCTGAAGTCAGGGAGTCTGATTCCTCCAGCTCCATTTTTTTGCCTCAAGACTGCTTTGGCTATTCGGGGTCTTTTGTGTCTCCATACAAATTTTAAGATGATTTGTTCTAGCTCCGTAAAAAATGCCATTGGTAATTTGATAGGGATTGCATTGAATCTGTAGATTGCTTTGGGTAGTATACTCATTTTCACAATGTTGATTCTTCCAATCCAAGAACATGGTATATCTCTCCATCTGTTGGTATCATCTTTAATTTCTTTCATCAGTGTCTTATAGTTTTCTGCATACAGGTCTTTTGTCTCCCTAGGTAGGTTTATTCCTAGGTATTTTATTCTTTTTGTTGCAATGGTAAATGGGAGTGTTTCCATAATTTCTCTTTCAGATTTTTCATCATTAGTGTATAGGAATGCAAGAGATTTCTGTGCATTAATTTTGTATCCTGCAACTTTACCATATTCATTAATTAGCTCTAGCAGTTTTCTGGTGGCAGTTTTAGGATTCTCTATGTATAGTATCATGTCATCCGCAAACAGTGACAGTTTTACTTCCTCTTTTCCAATTTGTATTCCTTTTATTTCTTTTTCTTCTCTGATTGCCTTGGCTAGGACTTCCAGAACTATGTTGAATAATAGTGGTGAGAGTGGGCAACCTTGTCTCGTTCCTGATCTTAGAGGAAATGCTTTCAGTTTTTCACCATTGAGAATGATGTTTGCTGTGGGTTTGTCATATATGGCCTTTATTATGTTGAGGTAGGTTCCCTCTATGCCCACTTTCTGGAGAGTTTTTATCAGAAATGGGTGTTGAATTTTGTCAAAAGCTTTTTCTGCATCTATTGAGATGATCATATGGTTTTTATTCTTCAGTTTGTTAATATGGTGTATCACATTGATTGATTTGCGTATATTGAAGAATCCTTGCATCCCTGGGATAAATCCCACTTGATCGTGGTGTATGATCCTTTTAATGTGTTGTTGGATTCTGTTTGCTAGTATTTTGTTGAGGATTTTTGCATCTATATTCATCAGTGATATTGGTCTGTAATTTTCTTTTTTTGTAGTGTCTTTGTCTGGTTTTGGTATCAGGGTGATGGTGGCCTCATAGAATGAGTTTGGGAGTGTTCCTTCCTCTGCAATTTTTTGGAAGAGTTTGAGAAGGATGGGTGTTAGCTCTTCTCTAAATGTTTAATAGAATTCACCTGTGAAGCCATCTGGTCCTGGACTTTTGTTTGTTGGAAGATTTTTAATCACAGTTTCAATTTCATTACTTGTGATTGGTCTGTTCATATTTTCTGTTTCTTCCTGATTCAGTCTTGGAAGGTTATACCTTTCTAAGAATTTGTCCATTTCTTCCAGGTTGTCCATTTTATTGGCATAAAGTTGCTCATAGTAGTCTCTTAGGATGTTTTGTATTTCTGCAGTGTCTGTTGTAACTTCTCCTTTTTCATTTCTGATTTTATTGATTTGAGTCCTCTCCCTCTTTTTCTTGATGAGTCTGGCTAATGGCTTATCAATTTTGTTTATCTTCTCAAAGAACCAACTTTTAGTTTTATTGATCTTTGCTATTGTTTTCTTTGTTTCTATTTCATTTATTTCTGCTCTGATCTTTATGATTTCTTTCCTTCTGCTAACTTTGGGTTTTGTTTGTTCTTCTTTCTCTAGTTTCTTTAGGTGTAAGGTTAGATTGTTTACTTGAGATTTTTCTTGTTTCTTTAGGTAGGTTTGTATAGCTATAAACTTCCCTCTTAGAACTGCTTTTGCTGCATCCCATAGGTTTTGGGTCGTCGTGTTTTCATTGTCATTTGTCTCTAGGTATTTTTTTATTTCCTCTTTGATTTCTTCAGTGATCTTTTGGTTATTTAGTAATGTATTGTTTAGCCTCCATGTGTTTGTCTTTTTTACGTTTTTTTCCCTGTAATTCATTTCTAATCTCATAGCGTTGTGGTCAGAAAAGATGCTTGGTATGATTTCAATTTTCTTAAATTTACTGAGGCTTGATTTGTGACCCAAAATGTGATCTATCCTGGAGAATGTTCCGTGCGCACTTGAGAAGAACGTGTAATCTGCTGTTTTTGGATGGAATGTCCTATATATATCAATTAAATCTATCTGGTCTATTGTGTCATTTAAAGCTTCTGTTTCCTTATTTATTTTCATTTTGGATGATCTGTCCATTGGTGTAAGTGAAGTGTTAAAGTCTCCCACTATTATTGTGTTACTGTCGATTTCCTCTTTTATAGCTGTTAGCAGTTGCCTTATGTATTGAGGTGCTCCTATGTTGGGTGCATATATATTTATAATTGTTATATCTTCTTCTTGGATTGATCCCTGGATCATTATGTAGTGTCCTTCCTTGTCTCTTGTAACATTCTTTATTTTAAAGTCTATTTTATCTGATATGAGTATAGCTACTCCAGCTTTCTTTTGATTTCCATTTGCATGGAATATCTTTTTCCATCCCCTAACTTTCAGTCTGTATGTGTCCCTAGGTCTAAAGTGGGTCTCTTGTAGACAGCATATATATGGGTCCTGTTTTTGTATCCATTCAGCCAGTCTATGTCTTTTGGTTGGGGCGTTTAATCCATTCACGTTTAAGGTAATTATCGATATGTATGTTCCTATGACCATTTTCTTAATTGTTTTGGGTTTGTTTTTGTAGGTCCTTTCCTTCTCTTGTGTTTCCCACTTAGAGAAGTTCCTTTAGCATTTGTTGTAGAGCTGGTTTGGTGGTGCTGAATTCTCTTAGCTTTTGCTTGTCTGTAAAGCTTTTGATTTCTCCATCAAATCTAAATGAGATCCTTGCCGGGTAGAGTAATCTTGGTTGTAGGTTCTTCCCTTTCATCACTTTAAGTATATCATGCCACTCCCTTCTGGCTTGCAGAGTTTCTGCTGAGAAATCAGCTGTTAACCTTATGGGAGTCCCCTTGTATGTTATTTGTCGTTTTTCCCTTGCTGCTTTCAATAATTTTTCTTTGTCTTTAATTTTTGCCACTTTGATTACTATGTGTCTCGGCGTGTTTCTCCTTGGGTTTATTCTGTATGGGACTCTCTGCGCTTCCTGGACTTGGGTGGCTATCTCCTTTCCCATGTTAGGGAAGTTTTCGACTATAATCTCTTCAAATATTTTCTCTGGTCCTTTCTCTCTCTCTTCTCCTTCTGGGACCCCTATAATGCGAATGTTGTTGCGTTTAATGTTGTCCCAGAGGTCTCTTAGGCTGTCTTCATTTCTTTTCATTCTTTTTTCTTTAGTCTGTTCCGCAGAAGTGAATTCCACCATTCTGTCTTCCAGGTCACTTATCCGTTCTTCTGCCTCAGTTATTCTGCTATTGATTCCTTCTAGTGTAGTTTTCATTTCAGTTATTGTATTGGTCATCTCTGTTTGTTTGTTCTTTAATTCTTCTAGGTCTTTGTTAATCATTTCTTGCATCTTCTCAATCTTTGCCTCCGTTCTTATTCCGAGGTCCTGGATCATCTTCACTATCATTATTCTGAATTCTTTCTCTGGAAGGTTGCCTATCTCCACTTCATTTAGTTGTTTTTCTGGGTTTTTTTCTTGTTCCTTCATCTGGTATATAGCCCTCTGCCTTTTCATCTTGTCTATCTTTCTGTAACTGTGGTTTTTGGTCCACAGGCTGCAGGATTGTAGTTTTTCTTGCTTCTGCTCTCTGCCCTCTGGTGGTTGAGGCTATCTAAGAGGCTTGATGGTAGGCTCTGGTGGTGGGTAGAGCTGACTGTTGCTGTGGCGGTCTGAGCTCAGTAAAACCTTAATCCACTTGACTGTTGATGGGTGGGGCTGGGTTCCCTCCCTGTTGCTGTGGCGGTCAGAGCTCAGTAAAATCTTAATCCACTTGACTGTTGATGGGTGGGGCTGGGTTCCCTCCCTGTTGGTTGTTTTGCCTGAGGCAACCCAACACTGGAGCCTACCCGTGCTCTTTGGTGGGGTTAATGGCAGACTCTGGAGGGCTCACGGCAAGGAGAGCTTCCCAGAACCTCAGCTGCCAGTGTCCTTATCCCCACGGTGAAAGAGAGCCACCACTCGCCTCTGCAGGAGACCCCCCAACACCAGCAGGTAGGTCTGGTTCAGTCTCCCCCAGGGTCACTGCTCCTTCCCCTGGGTCCCGATGCACACATTACTTTGTGTGTGCCCTCCAAGAGTGGGGTCTCTGTTTCCCCCAGTCCTGTCAAAGTCCTGCAATCAATTCCCACTAGGCTTCAAAGTCTGATTCTCTAGGAATTCCTTCTCCCGTAGCCAGACCCCCAGGTTGGGAAGCCTGACGTGGGGCTCAGAACCTTCACTCCAGTGGGTGGACTTCTGTGGTATAAGTGTTCGCCAGTCTGTGAGTCACCCACCCAGCAGTTATGGGATTTGATTTTACTCTGATTGCCCCCCTCCTACCGTCTCACTGTGGCTTCTCCTCTGTCCTTGGACGTGGGGTATCCTCCTTGGTGAAGTCCAGGTTCTTCCTGTCAATGATTGTCCAGCAGCCAGTTTTGATTCTGGTGCTCTCGCAAGAGGGAGTGAGAGCACGTCCTTCTACTCCGCCATCTTGGTTAATCCTCTCCTCACTCCATATTTCTAAATAATCTGTTTATACTTTTATTTCTTGACTTTTAATTTTTACACATCAGCTATGATTTTCTGCAATGAAAAGATTCAGTTATCTTTTTTTTTTAATCCCTTGCAGCTCTGACAATCTTATTCCTTTTTTTTAAAATTAATTAATCAATTAATTTATGGCTGAGTTGGGTCTTCGTTGCTGCACGTGGGCTTTCTCTAGTTGCGGCGCTCGGGCTCTAGGCACACGGGTTTCAGTAGTTGCAGCACGCGGGTACAATAGTTATGGCACACGGGCTTAGTTGCTCTGCGGCATGTGGGATCTTCCCGGATCAGGGCTCGAACCTGTGTCCCCTCCATTGGCAAGCGGATTCTTAACCACTGAGCCACCAGGGAAGCCCAGCTATATTTTTTAACGTATAAATTCTGCTGGAAAAATAAATGAAGACAAATAACTATTGAAACTGGGTTCTTGGGTAGAAAAATATTCTTTTTTCCCCAGCTTTACTGAGATATAATTGACATATAATATTGCGTAAGTTTAAGGTGTACAATGTGCTGATTTGATACATGTATATATAGCAAAATGATTATCACAATAAGGTTAGTTAACACATCTACCATAATTACCATTTTTTTGTAATTGTTATGGTGAGAACATTTAAGATCTACTCTCTTAGCACCTTTCAAGTATACACTACAGTACTGTTAACTATAGTCGCCATGCTCTTCATTAGATCCCCAGAACTATTCATCTTATAACTGGAAGTTTGTACCCTTTGACCAACAGTTTCCCATTTCCCCTTCCCTGCAGCCCTTGGCAACCACCATTCTACTCTATGTTTTCATGGCTTTTTTAGATTCCACATATAGTTCCATCCATGTTGTTGCAAATGGCAGAATTCCCTTCTTTTCTATGGCTGAATAATATTCCACTATACATATAAAAAGTAAGCTTAAGAATTAACAAAACATTTGCAAGATATACTCATTCATTCAACAACTATTTATTGATAACCTACAGGGTACCATATGTACATGATGCTTGTTTTTAATCCATTCATTCATTGATGGACACATTGGTTGTTCACATGTCTTGGCTTTTGTGATCAATGCTGCAATGAACATTGGGGTTCAGATATCTCTTCAAGAGTGATTTCATTTTCTTTGGATATGTACACAGAGTGAGATTGCTGGATCATACAGTAGTTCTATTTTTATTTTTTTGTGGAAACTCCATACTGTTTTCTGTAGTGGCTGCGCCAATTTACATTCCCACCAACAGCGTTTCCTTTTCTCCACATCTGCACCAGCACTTGTTATCTCTTATCTTTTTGATAATAACCATTCTAACTGGTGTGAAGTGGTAACATATTCTTATAAAAATGCCAATTTTCCCTCAGTTAACCTTAGAATGAACTTCATCCAAATTGAAATTAAAAACAGTTTTTTAAAGGGAATTTAACAAAATAATTCATTTTATCTGTAAATAAACAAATGTGAGTGGACAGGCAAATTATGAAAAAGAAGAATAATTAGAGAGGCCTTACCCTTCCAGATATTAAAACATATTATAAAGATACTATAATTAAAACAGTTAGGGACATAAAAAGAAAAAAATAACAGATTAAAGGAACATAGAGAATCAAAATATAGATCCAAATATATGTGGATATTTAGCTCATGATAAAGGTGGCATTTAAAATCAGGAGCTAGAGAGGTATTATTTGATAATGGGTATTAGGAAAATTTGCTAACTATTTGGAAAATATTAATTCCATATGTTTAATAAAGCTGGAAAAAATATATTCATAATAACACTGAGTTGTCATTTGCTTTTTTCACTGTGTTGACATTTATACAAATGGAGCAAAAGCAAGGGTGGATAAAATTTCTGGCTTACTGATAATAGAAGCAAAGCAACAAAAAAAATTCTATATGGATCAAAATTTAAATATTAAAAAACACACATAAAATTAGAAAAACATACGGGCCATCCTAAGCAGGACACAAACCCCAAAAAATGTAAAGAAAGAATTGATACAGTTTGTATCATAAAGATTTTTAAAATTCTATATAGCAGAAGTCCAAAGAAAATTATAAACTGGGAAAATATTTATAATACTTATGACAATCGAAGAGCTCATTTCCTTAATTTACAGAAAGTTCTCGTGTATTAATAAGAAAAAGATGAAAAACCTAGTGGAAAAACTGGGAAAGGCAGTTCATAGAAAGAGGAATACAAATGGTTAAACCTATGGGAAGATGCTTAATCTCACTTATAATTTAAAAAATCAAAAAATTTTGGAGCACAACATGGAAAATATATATCAAAATTTAAGAGGTGAGAGTTGGCAGCATGGATAAAATTTAAAATGAACTTCCACTTTGACCCAGTGATTTCACTTCTAGGAATTTATCCTAAGGAAATAATGCCACAATTGTCAAATATATATGTAAACAAAGGTCTCCACTGTAACATTTTGGTAATAGACAAAGTTTGGGAAGAGGCTAAATATCAACCAGTAATAGATTGGTTGAATTTTGATAAATCCACACTAGAGAATATTATTGTAGCTGATAAAATGATGTACATGTTATATTAGGTGAAAAAGTAGTTTGCAGAATAGTTTGCATAGTACGATCCCAAGTTATTTTTAAAAGATATGCATGTACACACATTCACATATATCTACATAATTTTTTTGTTGATATACAGGAAACAACAAAAAAACCTGAAAGAGTCCATTGAAAAGTTAGCAGCGGTTTTCACAGGATTTATCCTAGGATTGAGGTAGATGGTTTATCATGGTGGTTATAAGAAAGGTGGAGAATTTGAGACATTTTTATTTTCTTCTTCTCTTTTCCTAGTTAACACCTGCTTCCCTTAATCTCAGTTCAAAGTTTCACTCCTCTCCCCATCAAGGAAGCCTTCCCTGATCCACAGACTCTGCCACTTCTTTTACTGTATTAACAGTTTTCCTTTCCTTCAAAGTATTTTTCTCACTTTGTATGTATATGTGATTATTTCATTAAGGTCTTGTTTTCACTATGAGAGCAGAATTAGTGTCTGTTTTTGCTCATCAACATATTCACAATAAGCACAGCACTTGTGGCAATGCTCCCTCTTTCTCTCCCCCTCCCAATATTTTGATGTAGACAGTTACATTTTCTCAGTCTTACATAAAGGGTTATGAGAGTGCAGGTTTTAAACATCTCCCCCCATCACAGAAACACAGATGAAGAAAAGCACAGAAGAAACAAATAGCTAACATTACACTAAATGGTGAAATATTAGGGGCATTCTCATTTACTTCAAGAACAAGATAAGGAGGCTCTCAAATCACCATTATTATTCAACATAGTTCTGGAGGTTCTGGTTGATGAAGTACATCCAGAAAATGAAAGAATAAGAGATAGTAATGATTGGAAAAGACAAAATTAAAAAAATCATCATTTTCAAATGATTATGTATGCATACCTAGGAAAACCAGTTATCAACTGAAAAACTACAGGCATACCTCAGAGATATTGTGGGTTCAATTCCAGACTACCACAATAAAGCCAGTATCGCAATAAAGTGAGTCACACATCTTTTTGGCTTCCCAGTGCATATGAAAGTTTTGTTTACACTATACAGTGGTCTATTAAGTGCGCAAAACATTATGTCTTTAAAAATGTGTATATGTTAATTTAAAAATATGTTACTGCTAAAAAATGCTAACCATCATTTGAGCCTTCAACGAGTTGTAATGTTTTTGCAATAGTAACATCAAAGATCACTGATCACAGATCACTGTAACAAATATAATAATAATGAAAAGGTTTGAAATATTGCGAGAATTACCAAACTTGACATAGAGACATGAAGTGAGCACATGCTGTTGGAAAAATGGCACTGATAGACTTGCTTGACACAAGGTTGCCACAAACCTTCAATTAGTAAAAAACTCAATGTCTGTGAATCACAATAAAGCAAAGCACAATAAAATGAGTTATGCCTCTATCAGAAATATTAAGAAAGGTCACTAAAAGTAAATATGTCAGAATTACTTCCTTCAGCAATAACCTGGTAGAAAATATAATCATAAAAGGAATGTCATCCCCCAAAGCAACAAAACCATAAAACACCTAGGAATAAACTTAACAAATAATGAGTATGACCTATCTGAAGAAACATAAAATTTATTGAAGATCATAAAAGTTGACATGGATAGAAAGACACAATTTTTAAAGATACCAGTTCTCAAATTAAAGTGCAGATTCTTTGCACTTTATGTCACTCAGTGTGAGCCTTTTTGTTCTGTATATAGTTGTTCTGTACATTGTTGTTCAACACATATGCATACATAGACTCTTTGTATTTGCATGAAGAAAGGTGGAAATTGTTATAAGTGGTTGGTGGTGGAACAGGCATTGCAGGGAACTTTCACATTCTACTTTATACATTTCTGTGTTGTTTGCACATTTTTTAAAAAATAAAGAGTGTGTATAATGTGTGTGAGAGAGAGACAGAGATTGATTTCTACTAAGGGGATGTATAGTTTTTTTTTTAAGTCTTAGTTGCCTGTGAGAATCTGATGAGAGCTATGACCCCTCTTCCCACTAAGATGGACATATGCGTGCACATGACTTTGATACAATTTTAGGTAGAACACAGAGGTGGCCAGTTGAGAATACCTACTCTAGGTTAATCAGTATGGTCAGTGGGGAGAGACCTTCAGGCCCAGGCATAAATTTGGCTGAGGGAGCACCAAGGTGGGTGTGGGCTGTGGGCAGTGACCCTGCAGCAAGGCTGGGTTCTCCCTGGGTGCCCTGAGGTAAGGAGGCCAGGGGTGGGAGGCCAGCAGGCTGCCCCTCTCAGGCCAGGTGGTAGCAGCAGACGGCATCAGGAACAAGGTTAACTGGGCCACCATTAATCAGGGCAGAGCAGGACAGGCAGGCCTGGGTGCTTCCCCCAGCAATTGCTTCTCTAGGCTTCATGGAAACCTGCAGCTGCAGGAGTAGGTGGGAACAGCAGTCCCTTCTCTGCATCCCTGAGTTACCTCTGCGGGAATTTGAGGGAGGGAGGGAGGAAAGAAGTCAAAGGTGTTTACTCAGTTTTGTCACCTGAGTAAAGGTGGCATTTACCACTCTGGTCACCTGTCCATGTATATTTTTAGAGTGTGCAAAAAGAGTCAGGTTCTATAATGCAGGGGATGAGAAGCTCTGGAATATAGGAGAGATGGGAGGGCATCACCTTCCACCCTTCCTTCTTGACAAGGCCGGGAAGATCGGATGATTTCTGCATCCCTCACACCCTCAGCTTCCTCAGCTATAGTAGACTAAAAGCTAATCTGGGGCAGGTGTTCAGAACAGCCATCAAATCACAAGAGGTTCACACAGCAGTCAGCCAAGACTTTGGGACATTGAATGCATGTCTTTCTTTAATCAAGCAACATAAGATTTTATTGTTTTTGTTTTGTCAAATTGTAAGTTGATCCAAAATTAGAAAAAGTAATAGATCATTTATGTAAAATGGCAAAGATTAGACAACTAGTCATGTTTGTGGACTAATTCATAGACCATGTGAAAAATAACAGTTTTCCATTTTAAAACAGGTTACTACGTTTTGAAAGCTTCTTCTTGACTGTAACCAGTGGAAACATTTTCCTTGTGTTATAAATAAATATAGTAAAATTAGCGAGGCCTTTTGGGTTTTCCCCTCCGACTTAAATTCTTCTCCAGTCAAACGAAGATAGCATCATTTTATTTTCTCAATATAAGAGTAATGCATTACTGATTTTTAAAAAATGAACAGAAAAGTTTAAGAAAGTAAGACATTCCCACTACCCATATCCTTTTCTGAGATCTTGAATCCCATTTCGTATAGGGGTACAGGGGAAACGCTGAGCACTGAGGCTGCGTTGTGGGGGGGGTGGGGGGTGAAGGGAGAGGTGGGTGGACAGGGAGTAGAGGAGAGAAAAATTATTCCTCAAAGAGGAAGACAAGACCAATGGCCATGGGAGCAGATATAGTTTCTCTCTGCTAACCAAAGAAAGGCAAATGCCAACCACAAGATAAGCTACTTCTGGTTTCTGGGATTGGCAGTGGAAAATGAGTGGCAGGACCTGCTGTGAAGCGAAAGGAAAGGGGTGGGCCGGCTCCTGCCGCACTGCTGGTGGGAGTGGTAATTGGGGTTCTGAGCTCACGAGTGACGTGGCTCTCACGTGAGCGGGAGCCGACGTGTGCAGACGTCCTTCTAATCCCGGTCTTTCGTTTGGTCCGGTTGCCATCTCCCTATTACCTCGAGGGCTGGCGGGCCTGTGGCCAGGAGAGGAGGAGGAGGAGGTAACCGCCCTGATCCCAGCCAGTCTATGTGCGGATGGGTGCTTGCCCGAGGGATTCCCGCGGTGCGGGTAGCGGAGGGTGGAGACTAAAGAAGGACGAGGCTCGCTTTCTCCACACCCTTGCACTATCCCCGGCCCTTTCGAGTACAAGAATGGTGGACCTTGGGGGCCAGATTCCAGGGGAGACCCCAGACCAGGAGGGGGGGAACCTGAAAACCTTTGGCATCCAGGGCCTTGAATCGGGAAGGGCCGATGTTAAGATTCTTGTCCTGTGTGTCCATCTAGCAAGCCAGTATCTTGGGGCTGGGCGTCTGTCTTGTCATTCCCCGTGTCTTTCAGTAGGGCGCTGTACCACTCGGAGCAAAGGAATAAAGAATCTGCCCCGAACCCCTGCAGGTCAGTGTAAAGGTGGGATTGCCCCGCGGCCCCCAGAAGGGCGGGGATGGCTGGGGTCCTCCTCCTAACTCGGGCGCATTACTGACTCCCCAGTTACCTCCCTGCTCTTTTATATAGGAAATAGGAGATGACAGCGCGTACAGGAAACATAGTTGTCGTTGGGGCTGAGACTGCGTCGGGCAGGGGAATCAAAGAGATCTTTGGGTTTTCCTTTGCTCCTCCGGTTTTTCTCACTCCTTCGCCCCGCCTCCCCTCTTTCCAGTTGTTCGAAAGGGGTGTGGTTTTTCCTGGGAAAATGGCCGACCGCTGGGGCTGGGGCTGGGGGCTGGGGGAGGGGGTGGATGGACGCCCTTGCTGGAAGAGGGCTGCTGTTAGCGGAGTCCTGAGAAGTGGGGGTAGGGTGAGAGACCAAAAGGTGAAATCCGTTTGACAACCAGGACCTTGGATTCGGAAAGGCTGGTATTGGGACTGTCTGAAGTGCTGTTCTGTCTGCCTAGCAATCTGTCTCTGCCCTGTCGCCTGTCTGTGTCTTTGGATCTTGCGGCTGAAGGCCAATCCAACTCTAGGAGCAGGAAGAAGAGGAAAATTGTCCAGAAACAAGTATGTCAGAGTGAGAGTGGTGGCACTATTTAGGGATGCCTGGGCTGGAGAATGGTGAAGACTGCAAACTCCAGTGGGCCCGTGGACCTCCCCCACATACCCCTCCTCCTCTCCTCTCTGGACCATTGCGGAGCTTGCAAAAGAAAGTGCCCTGCACGGAGAGAAGTGGCTGGGAGGACGAAGGTGTCACGAGAGTCCTGGGGTGGGGGTGGGGAGGACCTTTCTCCAAATTACTCTTTGGTCCCAGAGTTGTCAGTCTTTAGGTTAGGTGGAGGCGGAAACCGAGATGAGGGAGGAAGGAAATTGCTCCGGAGCAGTGGATGTAATGGGTGGGGGTAGGAGTATCCTGGTACCTCTGAGTTGATGGGGGTGGCGGAGGCAAGGGCGGAGTTCGAGACTTCTGTGCATTTTACGCCTGTCTGGCTTCTAGACACTCTCCCTCCACCACCATCCATTTTGTTACAGGGAAGGAGTTGTGGCAGTCACCTTCGAAGGCAGTGACTTTCGGGGGTGGGGGCTGGGTGGAGGATTGGAGGAGATCGAAGGAACGGGGCGGGGGTGGGGCGGGTCATAATGAACTTCAAAGCCGCAGCTCAGCGAGGAGAGGAGGGGAACCGAACGTGGGAAATATTGGGCTCCGCGGAACTAGGGCCAGTGATTCCGCAGAGGAACGTGTGTCCCGTCCCGGGTGAGGTTCATCTGTCTGTCCCATGAGCTCTCAGCACCACTCCCCCCACCGCTTTGTATGCAGGTTTGCAGGACTCAGTGTACTTCCAGGCAAGAAATAGAAGGAAGAAACTGCCTGGACCCCTGCGGGTGTATGTGGGGCTGCCACTGCCCCCAGGACATCTGGAGGGGCAGGGGAGGTAGGGAACTGATTAGCTGTCTTAAATTTAACATACTGGGGTGGGGTGGTTGAACATGAGGTTGGAGAAACTGGAGGTGGGGAAAATTTTCAAAATTACCTTCCTGATTAAAAAAAGGAATCAGTGATCTACCCTTGAGTCCCTGCCATGTCCCCATTTGTTTTGTCTGTTTGTAGATCTGTAGTTCAGTCTGTCTGCATGCGAAGGCACAGAAGGAGGAGACTGAAGCCTCAAATCTTTCTTTCATTCTTAGGTCCCCCAGTATCTGTAGCTGCAGCAGAGCCTGCTGGCTGTAGCTGAAGACTCCACAGCCCCCTCCCCCTGCCCCCTCACTTGGGAGCGCTCTTCTGGCCAGAGCAAACCCTCCAGACACTCGCGGCAGCATGGGCCGAACTCGGGAAGCTGGCTGCTTGGCCGCTGGTGTAGTGATCGGCGCTGGCGCCTGCTACTGCGTATACAGACTGACCTGGGGAAGAGATGAGAGCGAGAAAATCTGGGACGACCACGATGACGATGATGAGGAGGAATCTAGCGATATTGCAGAGACTGGGAAAGGAGCTAAGGCTAATGCTGGGGCAGGGGCTGGAGCCAGACTTCAGGGTGACTCAAAGGCCAAGGCTGAGGTGTCCGTGGAACTCAAGAGTGGACCTGATGTAAAGGCAGAGGCCCACTTGAAGGCCCAGAGCGGAGGTGGCCTAGAGGCCAAGGCCAAGGCCCTTTTCAGCACCCTGAAGGAACAGGCAAGTGCAAAGGCGGGCAAAGGGGCCAGGTTGGGTACCATCTCCGGGACCAGGACCCTTACACCTGGTTTACCCTGCCCAGGAGTCAGGGGTGGAGGCTGCCACCCTGTGAGGAATGGAGCTAGGGCTGGGGGCAGGACTAGTGGCAAGTCCAAGGGAAGGACCAGAGGTAAGAGCACCAGGACTCCAGCCACATCATGGCCTGTTCGAAGGGGCAAGTTCAACTTTCCCTATAAAATTGATGATATTCTGGGTGCTACTGACCTTCAAAAGGTCCTTAACATCCTAGAAAGAACTAATGATCCTTTTATTCAGGAAGTAGCCTTGGTCACTCTGGGTAACAATGCAGCATATTCATTTAACCAAAATGCCATTCGTGAATTGGGTGGTCTCCCAATTATTGCAAAACTGATAAAAACGAAAGATCCCATTATTAGGGAAAAGGCATACAATGCCCTTAATAATTTGAGTGTGAATGCGGAAAATCAGGGCAAGATTAAGACATATATCAGTCAAGTGTGTGATGACACCATGATCTGTCGTTTGGACTCAGCTGTGCAGATGGCTGGTCTAAGACTGTTAACCAACATGACTGTGACAAATCACTACCAACATTTGCTTTCCTATTCTTTTCCAGACTTTTTTGCTTTGTTATTCCTGGGAAATTACTTCACCAAGATTCAGATTATGAAACTAATCATAAACTTTACTGAAAATCCAGCCATGACAAGAGAGCTGGTCAGTTGTAAAGTACCATCAGAATTGATTTCCCTCTTTAATAAAGAATGGGACAGAGAGATTCTTCTTAATATCCTTACCCTATTTGAGAATATAAATGACAACATAAAAAATGAAGGGCTTGCCTCATCCAGGAAAGAATTCAGCAGAAGTTCACTTTTTTTCTTATTCAAAGAATCTGGAGTGTGTGTTAAGAAAATCAAAGCATTAGCAAATCACAGTGATCTGGTCGTGAAAGTAAAAGTCCTAAAAGTATTGACCAAACTTTAACTGGGGGTCTGTCCCAAACAATAGTGAGGTAATTTTTTTAGTTTGCACTTGGGAACAATGCATTTTGTAAATTCTTTGCTTTTCACTGTGCTTATATGGCAAAGAGATCCTTTCAGCTGCTATTTTGGAATAATGAATATCACATATCAACAGTGATGCTGGTTGTGATGGTTGGTTTTAGGCTAGACCATTTTAAGGATGTCAGATGAATACTAGAGCTTGTACAAAGAAAGCATTTATTGATTCCATCTTGCTACCTAGATTGAGATATTTTTACTCTTTCCTCTACTTAAACTGACAGCGAACTAATCACGAATAAGCTATACTTTTGTATTGGTTTACATTTGTTAATCTTGTGTTTCATCAATAAAGTTGTGTGTTTTAACCAGCAAAAAAAATTTATCATGTTCTTGAATTTATGATATATTTGGAGAGGCAAGATGTATGGAAACAAAAAGATACTAACAAAACTGAGAACCTCTAATCATGGCCATCTGTTTCCTATTTCTGCAGGCAACAGTGCTCTCCTCCGGATGCTTAAGTAGAACTGGGCATGAAGGATGGGATAAAAACAGGGCGGAAGGGCATTGGAGGAAGGAGTGATGGGAAGAAAGGCATGGAGGTGGGAATTTTTCTCCACAGAAGAAGAAGGCTGTGCCTCTCCTCTGTGAACAAAGTGTGGGGAGGGGAGTGATGGAAAATACAGTCCAGCAGTTGGGTGAGTTCCGTTCATGGAGGATCCCTGATTTCTAAACTGAGGTGTCTGTATATTATTCCACCAACCCCTGGGAGACACCAAACCCTTTTGTGACCAGAGGAGTGACAGGATGAAAGGAACATTATGTGGCTGACTTGTGTGCAGAATGGGTCAGAGTTGGGGTGGGGACAGGAGTGGCCACTGGAGATTGGAACACCACTTAGGAAGTTACCACCATAGTTCAGGCACAGATGCTAAAGGCGTGAAATTTCACTGGTGGTAATGGGAGTGGCAAGGGGAGGAAGGAAGTGAGAGACGCTTTGAATGAAGAAGTGCTGGAACCTATCCTGGGGACATACAGAGAGGGACAATTTTATTGTAGGGTCCTGAGGGCATTTGATAGGAAAACATCCTCTTTCTTGTCCAACTCTGGTGTCTATGGGAGTGAATATGTTAGTGATTATTTTGAAATTATGAGAAAATATAATAGAAAATATAAAAGAATAATTTTTAGAGCTTCTATCAGACTTCTTTTACAAGATTGGTTGGGGCAGGGTCTTTATGGAACCATCGAGAGGGCTGTTGACATCCATACTGGAGAAGATCCACCTCTCTTCCAACCCAGAGTGAGGGTGTGGGTGGAGGGACACTTTCAAACTGTGCTGGTGGGAGCATACTTGGTACAAGATCCGTTTGGATACATGTTTCAGAAGCTTTCAAGATGTGCATGCACTTTGACCCAGTAATTCCACTTATACAAATTTGTCCTTAGGAGATATAATTGGCTTAGGAGAAATAACTGGCTTGTACAAGTTTGTGCATCTTTGCACTGTTTTGAAGAGTGAAAAACTGTGAATGACCCAAGTGTCTTGAAATAGGCACTTGGCTAAGAAATTAAGGTATTGAAACATTATTCGGCTCTTGAAAATGTTGATGGGCAACTACACTTATTTACATGGAAAAAATTCAGCATATATTTTAAGTGAAAAAGCCAGTTACATGACCATATACATACTGTATTCCATTTTTGAGAAATATAAAATATTTACATGCATTAAAACTTCTGAAAGGCTATATACCAAAATAAGAAAAATGGCTATGAGTAATAAGACAGTGCATGAATTTAATATTTGAATCTTTTCCCTCATCAGTATTTTCTTATCTGTAATGTATATTGATTTTTTGTGTAATTGTTGGAAAATAAAAATGTTGGATACAGGCTAGGTTGGAAGTGAAGGAGATGATAGAATGGGAGAATGGGTGGGGTTTATGTGGATATGTTTCCCACATATTGAGTGGGAAAATATTTAGACCAAAAAGGAAGATGTGTTGAAATGATAGATGAGCTGTCAAGATGTGGATAATAAGAGTCCTTATATCATATGATTAAATGAGGTAATGTGGGTAAACTGCTAAAGTAGTGCTGGAACATAGGAGTTAATTGATAAAAGTGAACACCCTTAATTAGCTAAAAGACAGGGTGGATAATTTTTAATTTACCTTTTTTTCTAAGGTGTCCTTCTGCCATACACTAGTGTTATTTTTCCCCAGCTTTACTGAGATATAATTGACATAACATTGTGTAAGTTTAAGGTGTATGACCTGTTGATTGATACATATATATGTATATATATTGCAAAATGACCACCACCATAGCATTAGCTACCACCTCCATCCTGTCACATAATCACTATTTTTTTTGGGGGGTGAGAATATTTAAAATCTACTCTCTTAGCAACATTCAAATATATAATACAGTATTACTAGCTATAATCACCATGTTGTACATTAGATCCTCAGAACTTGTTAATCTTATAACTGGAAATTTGTACCATTTGACCAATATCTCCCCATTTCCTCCACCCCCAGTCCCCAGTAACTACCACTCTACTCTCTGAGTTCGTCTTTTTTAGATTCCACATATAAGTGATGTCATACAGTATTTATCGTTCTCTGTCTGACTTATTTCACTTAGCATAATTGCCTACAAGTGTTACCAAAGTCATTGAAAACAGCAAGATTTCCTTCGTTCTCATGGCTGTGGTATATATACTACATCTTCTGTTCATCTGTTGATAGACACTTAGACTGTTTCCGTATCTTAGCCATTGTGAAGAATGCTGCAATGCTTATGGGTGTGCACATATCTTTTCGAGATCTTGTTTTTATTTCCTTTGGGCATATATCCAAAAGTGAGATTGCTGGATCATATGATAGTTCTATTTTTCAATTTTTTTAAGGAACCTCCATACTGTTTTCCATAGTGGCTGTACCAATTTGCATTTCAACCAACAGTGCACAAGGGTTCCCTTTCTCCATGCCCTCGCCAACACTTGTTATCTCTTGTCATTTTGATGATACCCATTATAACAGGTGTGTGGTGATATTTCATTGTGGTTTTGATTTCTATTTCCCTGATGATTAGTGGATGCTGAGCACCTTTTCATGTACCTGTTGGCCCAGTGGGTTTTAATAAATAAACTGATAAAAATAATTCCTCTGAGGAATAGGGTCTTTGTTCCCTTCTAAGAACTGAATATGTTTCCTCAATTCCATCTCATCAATTTTTACAACATTCCTAATGCCTGGGTTTAGACATGAAGACATGAAGCCTAAGTATTTCTCAAAGTAGGGTTCGTGGAATTCTGGGAGTACACGTACACGTTTCTGGGTTTAAGGCGTTTCCTATAAATGTTTTTTAAGCGTTCTGTTTTCATTAAAGAAATTCATTATAAGTATATTCTGTATTTTCAAGTGTCACCTGGTGACTTGGGAGCCAAATTTTGTGTTTATGTTAAATACTGTCACGGCACTAAGTGTGAGCACCACTGTATTCATTGATCATAAGATAGATGTTTCCCTGCCAGTTTTAGTATTTCTGAAGTTATGATGGATCTTATAGTTGGTGGCACCTTAGCATTGTGTCATAGTTTAAATAGAAGTATATATTTTTTTCATTCTTAGTGGTATATAAAATAATGATGTATCTAAAAATCAAAGGCATCTTAGATCAATGAAATTGTTTCTCATCAATGAGACTACGTAAAGACATAATACATAGAAGATGCATTTGCTCCATAATAAGTTAAGTATCACTTTGTACTGATAGAGGTTTTGCAGTAGTTTGAGTTACGAAACTGGCAGAGGGTTGAGGGGGAGTCATTAGACTCACCCTACTGAAGGAATGTTTAAATCAAGAGAATCTGTGTTCTTGCCATTGGTATCATATTTATGTTGCAGACTGATTTAGAGCCACCAAAACAACATTATCAATCTCATGGAATTAATGTTAATTTAAATTTGTTTAGTTATGTAGCTTGATTTATTTTTAATTTGTGAGTTTTTTGCTTTGTACTTTGTATGAGAGTGAAGAGTGGCAGAATATGCTACTCCAAAATATGCCACTTTGGCATAAGGATTATTTTGAGCTAAAAGCACTTGAAAAATAGCAGGTACAAGAAGGGCACTCTGAACTTCCCTTTTCTTCCTGAAGACAAGAGATAAAAATCCAATGTGGACGATGCCCTTCCTATACCAGGAGGAAAGACATATTCTTATCACCAGAGATGGGGAGTTGAGGCTGAGAGAATTCTGTAAAACAGTTCTTGTCAAAATAACTTTTATCTTCCTTTAGTCTCCACATATTTTAGTTTCTTTTGCACAATTGCTTTTCTTCCTTCAATCCAATATATAAGCATTTAGGTTTTGCCACTTCTTTGGATCTCATTTCCTTATGAAGCCTCCTATATCACGTAAACCTTGTGTTAAATAAATGTGTATGCTTTTCTCTTGTTAATCTGTCTTTTGTCGCAGAGTCCCAGCCCAGAACCCAAGATGGGTAGAGGAAAGATGATTTTCTCTCCAAGAGCTATAAGTAAAGGCATTGATGCCTAATTTTAGGTTGTAAATAATTAAATAAGATTATAATAATAATTTCAGACAATATTAGAAGCCCCTGAGTTTTCTCCTTTTTAGAATAATATTACTCAAATTTGGTAAGCAAGATATGTATGTCAAAGACATGTATATTATAGAAGAAAAGAGGTGGGCGGTACCTAGCATTTGTCAGACATTGGCATTTTATGTATTTTCCTCCCACCCCCACCTTAGTCTCAATAATCATGTCAAGTAAATATTATTATATTTTTGCTGAAGAAGAAATGGGATTTGGATAAGTTAGGTAAGATTCCCAAGATCACTCCATTAGCAAGAGGCAGAGCCAGTGGCCTTCCAAACATGAGCAACTGATTGCTTTAAAATTGCTTAGTATGGAGCCAAACATCTGTATAATGCCTCCATAGATACCCAACACAAAAGTCCCCTTGATGAAGACAGAGACGGAGATGAGATTCTGTATGTTGACTACGTAACTTTGTAGATACCCACACAGCAAGGTGTAGAAGAAAGAGTAAAGTCTTAGGGGTTGCCTATAGGCGAGGCTCGGGTGAGAAACAGAGATACTCATATTTATCTTGCTGCTCCTATGTGTCAGGTAGGGTGAGAAGTTGGAGAATGGAGCAAATAATAAAAACTTCTGTATTGATATCTTGAACTTGGGGTGCTGAGTGACTTTTCTACATGGGGTGAAAAATGAGGTCAACTTGCGTAATAAAAAGCCACCGTGCAGCAGGGGCACAGGTCTGACCAGTGTCCACCTGCTCCTGCAGGTCTCTTTTCTCATCCCTTCCCATTCTTCTTCCCTCTCCCTCCCTCGCACTTGTCTTTTTATTTCCTCCTTCTGAGAGACCATTGGCAGTAGTCTCTTTGTGCTTCTGTGTCTTTTGTGGGTGACCGCTTAATTCCCGTGACACCAGGTCATGCACCGGTGGGCATTTGATACAGAATAATAATTGTCATTGCTGTGGTAATACGGTGACCTGGGTGTGGCTGGATGCCAAGATTTTTTGGACCTTTGTTGAACAGAGACTGAGAAGGCACCAGTCTTAACGTGGCACAGCCTTATGTGCACTGCATGTAATTTTGATGTCCCACACCTGGTATTGTTTGGCACGGAATCACCCAGACTTTGGTAAGTGCTGTGTGAGACAGATATGTGACTGCCTGGTCCAGGGAGGCCACAGGGCCGGCCCAGCCACACGCAGATGTCCTCATGCTTTCACATCGGAGGCTGCCACTCTCAAACATTTTGGGAAGGGCACAGTTCTGTGATTGTGGCAGCTCATCGGGGCAGGGAGGGGGCAGTGTCCTCTCTTTAGAGAGGATGGCAACTTCTGGGTAACCGAGGAAATTAGAAACTCAGAGGATATTCTGCTATTTTGGTTTTTCTCTCATCTGATGGTTTTAGGAATTTAAGTGGGTCTATCCCAGTCAAATGCGTTCAAAGGGAATTTTACAAAGATGGAGTAGAGTTCTCTTATAAATTGTCACCCAAAGCATAATATTTCAAGGCTCAGGAAGCTGGTTTTCTATTTTTAAATTCATATTTTACTTGCCTTGTTTCAAAAGAGATTCTAAGTGTAGGTTTAGCAAATTGATGTGGTTCAGGCAAATTTTGTGTTTATGCCTCTGTTTGGTTAATTTCTCTGCTAAATTCCCTTGAGAATGGTTTTTTTGAAGAGTGATTATGACTATTTTCAATGCTATCTTTTTACATTCATTTTACATCACATCCCAGGTTGAACGTTTTTTTCTGATTTCTCTGTTTAAACTGTGGCTCTTCCTTGCCTTTAAACCAGAACTATCGTGCTGCCATCTCGGGGTGCAGAAGACTAGGGTAATGACCCCTGGTTTGCTCTGCCCTGAGGTGTGGTGTCAAGCAGGATAACACATATTTACTTTCAGAGATGTGTATCTCCATGCTTTCCCCTCTCCATTGGGTCCCTCTCAGGCCTTGTGTTAAGGGCTTGGACAATTTTGGGTTTGGGGGTAAGCCTGAGTGGAGGGAGAAGGTAGGGGGTGGGAAAGAAGCCTTATTGGATGGGTAACTTTATCCTAACAGGTTCATGTCAGTGGAATTCAATCCAGCACTGGCAGTGGGCTAAGTGTAACTCTTTGACCCTGTTGAGCATTTACATTTTAAAAAGTGAAAGAGTAAGTGTAATACAAGCATCTTTGTTTGGGCATTAGAGCCTTCTGTTTATTGAGCATTTTTCTAAGTTTGCACATGGGCATAACATGTTATTAAATGGGATGGAATTTCTTTTTGAAAATAAAAAAACCAGAATGACAGTCTATGTTACTATAAGAAATGTAATTACCAAATAGATCAGATTCTTAGTGTTGGCTGCTCAGAACATTCTGTCCCTAAGATCAATGTGCATCAGAAACCAAATTATCTTCAGAAGGTTGTTTATTTAGTGCTCAGGGAATCAGGGCAAGCTGACTTAGGTAGAAATTAGTGCTCTCAAAGTAGATGGATATCTAATTCATTTAGCATCATTCATGTTTTTTTTCCCTTTATAGGTGATCACCTATAGGTGATCAAATTTTTCATATTTTCCCTTTATGGCTTCTGGGCTTTTGTTCATCCTGAGGAAAGTTTTTCTTACCTCTAAGTTATAAAAATAAACTCTATGATACATCTTAATATTTGGTAGTATAAATCCTCTTTATTGTTTTTTTCGGAATTGCCTTCGATATTCTTGGCACTTTGTGTTTCCATATAGATTTAAGTAATAAGCTTGCCAATTTATGCACACACAGACACAGACACAGACAGACACATCACCTGTTTGGATTTTAATTGTGATTGCAATGAATCTATAGATCAATTTGGAAGGAATTAACATATTTACAATATTGAGTTCTCCAATACATTAACATGGTATATTTCATCCTTTAATTATGTCTTCTTTAATCTCTTTCAATAATGTCTGAATTTTCATCTTCAGACTTGTACATATTTTGTTAGAATTATTTCTAGGACTTGGTGGTTTTTGTGACTTTGTTCTTAAAATTTCATTTTCTAATTTCTTGCTGCTGTTATAGGAATAGAGCTGATTTTTAATAATATATTGACATTGTATTGTGTGATCTTGTTAAATCATTTATTAATTTTAATAGTTTATTTATAGATTCTTTTGGAGTTTCCACATATGCAATAATTTTGTATGCAAATTGTCTTTCTTCCTTTTCAATTCTTGTACTTTTTCTTTTTCTTCCCTTTTTGCACAGTCTAGCATCCCCATCATGGTGATGAATAAAAGTGGTGACAGTGGCCATCCGTTTCTTATTACGTATCTCAGGTGGAACCTCCTGCTATTTCAACATTAACTGTGATGTTTGTTCCTTTGTTTTCACAGATAGTTTTTAATCAAATTATGGAAGTTTCTTTTTATTTCTGGATGGATAAAAGTTTTTAAAAATTTTTTTTATTGGGGACTGGCACAGTGGATATGACTCTGTGCTCCCAATGCAGGGGGTCCAGATTTGATCCCTGGCCAGGGAACTAGATCCCACATGCATGCCGCAACTAAGAGTTTGCGTGCCACAACTAAGGAGTCTTCCTGCCGCAACTAAGGAGCCAACCTACCATAACTAAGGAGCCCGCCTGCCACAACTAAGGAGCCCACGTGCTGCAACTAAGGAGCCCACCTTCTGCAACTAAGACCAGGTTCAACCAAATAAATAAATAAATAAATAAATAAATAAATAAATAAATATTTAAAAAAATAAGATAAATTTTTTTATTGAAGTACAGTTAATTTACAATATTGTGTTAGTTTCAGGTGTGCAGCAAAGTGATTTGGATATTATATATTTTTTTTTCGAGTCTTTTCCATTATAGGTTATTACAAGATATTGAATATTGTTCCCTGTGCAACAGTAAATCCTTGTTGTTTACCTATTTTGTATATGGTAGTGTATATCTGTTAATCTTATATTCCTAATTTATCCCTCCCCCCTTCAACTTCGGTAACCATAAACTTGTTTTCTATATCTGTGAGTCTGTTTCTGTTTTGTAAATAAGTTCATTTGTACTTTTTCTCAGATTCCACATATAAGTGATGTCATATAATATTTGTCTTTCTCTGTCTGACTTACTTCACTTAGCATAATACCCTCAAGGTCCATCCATGCTGTCACAATGGCAAGATTTTATTCTTTCTTATGACTGAGTAGTATTTCATTGTGTGTATCCGAATCACTTTGCTGTATTCCTGAAACTAACACAATGGTATATATGTATACCCCAATTTCTTTATCCAGTCATCCATAAATGGACACTTAAGTTGCTTCCATACCTTGGCATATTATTCATATTATCTTGTAAGTAATACCTGCAGTGAACATAGGGGTGCATATATCTTTTTGAATTAGTGTTTTTGTTTTCTTTGGAAAAATATCCAAAAGTGGAATTGCTGGATCATGGTAGTCCTACTTTTAATTTTGTGAGGAGTCTCCATACTGTTTTCCACAGTAGCTACACCAACCTACATTCCCACCAACAGTAAATGAAGGTTCCCTTTTCTCTACATCCTTACCAACACTTGTTATTTTTTTTTCTTTTTTTGTTTTGTTTTGGTAATGGCTATTCTAACAGGTGTAAGGTGATATCTCATTGTGATTTTAATTTGCATTTCCCTGATGATTAGTGATGTTGAGCATCATTTCATGTGTCTGTCGGCTGTCTGTATGTCTTCTTTGGAAAAATGTCTTTTCAGGTTCTCTGCCCATCTTTTAATTGAGTTGTTTGTTTTATTGTTATTGATTTGTATGAATTATCTGCATATTTGGATATTAATCCCTTATCAAATATATCATTTGCAAATATCTTCTCCCATTCAGTAGGCTGCCTTTTTCTTTTGTTGATATTTTCCTTCACTGTGCAAAGCTTTTTACTTTGATGTAGTCCCATTTGTCTATTTTTGTTTTTATCGCCTTTGCCTGAGGAGACATATCAAAAAAAAATATTGCTAAGACTGATTCAAAGAGCATACTGTCTATGTTTTCTTCTAGGAGTTTTATGGTTTCAGGTCTTATATTTAAATCTTTAATCCATTTTGAGTTTACTTTTGTATATGGTATGAGAAAGTAGTACAGTTTGGTTCTTTTGCATGTAGTTGTCCAGTTTTCCCAACACAATTTATTGAAGAGACTGTCTTTTCCCCATTGTATATTTTTGCCCCTTTTGTCCTAGATTAATTGACCTTGTAAGTGTAGATTTATTTCTGTGCTCTCTATTCTGTTCCATTGATATATGTTTCTGTTTTTGTGCCAGTACTATACTGTTTTGAGTATTGTAGCTTTGTAGTATAATTTGAAATCAGGGAGTGTGATATGTCCAGCTTTGTTCTTTTTTTTCTCAAAGTTGTTTTGGCTATTTCAGGTCTTTTGTATTTCCATATAAATTTTAGAATTATTTGTTCTAGTTTTTTTTTGAAAAATGCCATTGGTGTTTTGATAGGATTCCATTTGAATTTGTAGATTGGTCATTTTAACAATATTAATTCTTCTAGTCCATGAGCATGGTATATCTTTCCCTTTGTATTGTCTTCAATTTCTTTTATCAATGTTTTATAGTTTTCTTAGTACCAGTCTTTTATTTCCTTGCTTAGATTTATTCCTAGGTTTTTTATTCTTTTCTTATGCAGTTGTAAATGTTTTCATAATTTTTATTTCTGATAGTTTGTTGATAGTGTATAGAAATGCTACAGATTTCTGTATATTAATTTTGTATCCTGAAACCTTACTGAATTTATTAGTTCTAATAGTTTTTTGGTGGCATCTTTAAGATTTTCTATAAATAGTATCATGTCATCTGCAAACAGTGACAGTTTTACTTCTTCCTTTCCAATTCGAACGCCTTTTATTTCTTTTTGTTGTCTGATTGCTGTGGCTAGGACTTCCAATAGTATGTTGAATAAAAGTGGTGAGAGTGAGCATCCTTGTCTTGTTCCTGATATTAGAGGAAACGTCTGTGTCCTTCCCTGGGTTAGGGAAGTTTCTAGCTATTATTTCTTCAAATAAGTTCACTGCCCCTTTCTCTCTCTCTTCTCCTGGGATCTCTATAATGTAAATGTTAGCTTAATGTCATTCCAGAGGTCTCCTAAACTATCCTCATTTTTTAAAATTCTTTTTTGTTTTTTCTGTTCAGCTTGTGTGATTTCCACTACACTGCCTTCCAGTTCACTGATCCATTCCTCTGTATCATCTAATCTACTGTTGATTCCTTCTAGTGTACTTTTTAAAAATTTTGGCCGTGTTGGGTCTTCATTGCTATGCACAGGCCTTCTCTAGTTGCGGTGAGTGGGGGCTACTCTTTGTTGCAGTGCGTGGGCTTCTCATTTGCGGTGGCTTCTCTTGTTGTGGAGCATAAGCTCTAGGGTGTGCAGGCTTCAGTAGTTGTGGTGCGTGGGCTCAGTAGTTGTGGCTTGTGGGCTCTAGAGCGCAGGTTCAAGTAGTTGTGGCACACGGGCTTAGCTGCTCCGTGGCATGTGGGAGTTCTTTCTACTACAAGGACACTGATGCTAACGAGGAAACTCCCAAAACAGCTGCACGAGCTTTAAGAGCAGAATCTTTGTTTCCTATACCCCTCAGGCTCTTCTGTTTGCAAGCTCCACTGGCCTTCAAAGTCAGACATTCTGGAGGTTTGTCTCCCTGGTGCAGGACCCCCAGGCTGGGGAGCCCAATATGGGGCTCAGATCCTTTGCTCTTTGGGGAGAACCTCTGTGATTGTGTTTATCCTCCCACTTGTGGGTCACCTTCCCAAGGATGTGAGTCTTGGATATATTGCATGTCTGCCCCTCCTACCCATCTCATTGTGGTTCCTTCTTTATATCTTCAGTTGTGGAAGATGTTTTCTGCTAGTCTTCAGGTCATTCCCATAGATAGTTGCTCTGTAAATAGTTGTAATTTTGATGTTCCCATGAAAGGAGGTGAGTTCAGGGGCTTACTCCTCCACTATCTTGGCCACACCTCCCCTCTTTCTTATTTTCTAATACAGGTTTCCACTGCTGTCCAAAAGTAGAGTGTTCACAAGCCAAAATGGCTTAAAGTGAAGAAGCAATTACTTTAGGATAAATATTGTTAATGGATGCACAAAATAAACTGAGATAAGGCACAGATGCTCACAGACACAGTTCAAAGCTATGGCAGCTTGATGCTGAGATGATGAGTGTAGTTCACAGGGAAGGAGCTTGGCAGTGAATGCTACTCTCACTCCTTGGGGTACATGCTGCTTCCATAATAGCTTGGCTTGCTGCAAAACAAATGCTGAATGCTATTTTCTCTTCTCATCTTTTTCCATAAAAGCAAAAATTGCCTTTGGATTTCTTTCAGTTTGTGAAAACAGGTACTAATGTAGGTCTTTTGTAAAAAAACAAGTAGCATGAAGCAAACTTTCAAAAAACAGGGGAAATTTGTGTATGTATTAAATTCCATAAATTTAGCACTGTTTTCACTGGATACCATAATTTTTGATAAGTTGTATCAATATTTTGATTTTCATTTATTTCAAAATATTTAAAAATTTCTTTTGTGACTTCTTCTTTGACCCATGTTTTAGGAGTGTGTTGTTTAATCTTCAAATATTTAGAGATTTTGCAGCTATCTTTCTGTTATTGATTTCTAGTTTAATTCCATGTGGTCTGAGAGAATACTTTGTATGCTTTCTACTCTTTTAAACTTGTTAAGTGTGTTTTATGGCCTAAAATGTGGTCTGTCTTGGTTAATATTTTATGTGAGCCTAAGAAGTATGTGTGTTTTTTGCTGTTGTTGGATTAAATATTCTACCAATGTTAATTAGATCCAGTTGATTAATGGTGTTTTTTTTCTCCCTTTACATGAGACAGGAAGTCTAGATGGAGCTGGAGCCAGCCAGTTGCCCTTCCCCCAGGTCAGATAAGGCCCTGGTAAAGTAGTTTCCCTTTCAGGATAGGCTTTGTTATGGAGAACATTTTGGATGTATTTCAAAATGGTTATTTTTCCCCTGGGCATAATTCAAAATGGTTATTTTCCCCTCCCCCTGACAGAAACATGAGGGAAATTTTCTCTGATCTTCATTGTGAGAACCTGTTGGGTTCCATCAGGGAAGAAAATAGTGAAAATGTGATGATCCCCCCAAAAGTGCCCCTGCCCATAGATTTTTAACTCTTAAGCTAATCCATATCCAGCCTCTAGCAATTCAAAATGACCATTGAGGGTATTCTGACCAGTTACTGCTTCAAGTAGTCTCATCTTAGCTGTGATTCTTCCTATATCCCCAGACTTTGGGGGTGTTGTTTTGCCCTGTGACCTCAATTCTCTGATCAATCTTAGAGAAGTTGTTGATTTTCTATTTGTTCAACATTTTTATTATTGTAGGGAGGGCAATGAGGACTTTCAACTCTTCATATGTTGGAGCGGAAGCTGAAGGTCACTATTACATTTTTACTTTGAGAATTTCCATTTGATTCTTTTCCCCCCACATTTCAGTTATTGGGTGGAAACATCTATCTTGTTTTCTGTTTTCTTGAACATATTAGTCACAATTCTTTTAAAGTCTATGCCTGATACCTCTAATAGCTTAATCTTCTATAGGTCCATTTCTATTGTTTATTTCTTTTTCTCCTTTAAAAAGTTTCTGTTTGTCATATCTCTTGGTATGCTTTTGTTTGAGTGCTAAACATTATGAATGAAAAATTCTAGAAAATGTAGATGACTTTGTCTTGATTTGTAGAAGATTTGCTTTGGCTTTGGCAAGGCAGTATAAGAGTAAATTACCTTAAGCTAATCCAGAATTGAACTAATTTGAGGTAGGATTTCAATCTTTGTCAGACCTATTCTATTTCTAGTTCACCCTTATTCCTAGGGTGTAATCCTTCAGGGGTTCTAACTGACAGCCTAGGGAATTTATTAGGTCCCCCACCCTTGGAAATCTACAAACTCCAATTTTTATCTTCCCTGCACTATGAAGCTGCCAAAAGCTCAGTTTATCTTCCTAGCCTCTTAATTGCCTTTTTCTACTTGGTTTCTTTGCTTCTAGCTCTACACCCATTAAGAATTGGTGAATGCCTCAAAGAGAAAATCAGTTTCATTTCTTTGTAATTTCTTTTCTCCAGGATCTTAGCCCATCAAATCCTGGATGTGTAGGTAGCTCTAAGTTGTAGATTTTGAATCCTTAACTCTGTGTAACTGCTGAAAGTTCTACTAAGATTTTTTTGACTCTTAGCAGCTTATTTTTCAGTCTCTCCACCCATGATGATAATGAATTGACAAATGCTTCAGGAGGAAAATTGGTGTCATATGTGTTTCACCTCTTTAAATTTCCCTTCTCTCCATGATTTTGGTACTTCAAATCCTGGCTGCTTTCATAGCTCTCCAATGTCTTTTTTTTTTGGTTGCGTTAGGTCTTCATTACTGTGCACAGACTTTCTCTAGTTGTGGTGAGCAGGGGCTATTCTTCGTTGTGGTGTGCGGGCTCTAGGCGCGTGGGCTTCAGTACTTCCAGCACGTTGTCTCAGTAGTCGTGGCACGCGGGCCCTGGAGCGGGTGGGCTTCAGTAGTTGTGGCTCACAGGCTCTAGAGTGCGGGCTCAGTAGCTGTGGTGCACAGGCTTAGCTGCCCCGCGGCATGTGGGATCTTCCCGGACTAGGGATCAAACCCATGTCCCCTGCATTTGCAGGCGGATTCTTTTTTTTTTTTTTTTTTAATTATTTATTTGTTTATTTTTGGCTGTGTTGGGTCTTCATTTCTGTGCGAGGGCTTTCTCCAGTTGCGGCAAGCGGGGGCCACTCTTCATCGCGGTGCGCGGGCCTCTCACTATGGCGGCCTCTCTTGTTGCAGAGCACAGGCTCCAGACGCGCAGGCTCAGTAGTTGTGGCTCACGGGCCCAGTTGCTCCGCGGCATGTGGGATCCTCCCAGACCAGGGCTCAAACCCGTGTCCCCTGCATTAGCAGGCAGACTCCCAACCGCTGCGCCACCAGGGAAGCCCTGCAGGCGGATTCTTAACCACTGCCCACCAGGGAAGTCCCTCTCCAATGTCTTTAAACAATTTAACTTGTTTAAATGTAATAACAATTTATTTTTCAGCTTTTCTTGTCCTTCTAAGTGAGAGGATTGGTCTTCTATTAGTAGGCTGTCATAGCCAGAAGCAAACTATCCTCTATAACTTTGAATGTAATATTTTTATTACCATTCCATGCAAAATGTTTTCAAATTTTAATTATGATTTCTTCTTTGACCCATGGGTTATTTAAAAATGTATTTCCTCATTCCAAAAAATATGCAGATTATTGGTTATATTTTTATGATTGATTTTTAGTTTATTGCACCATGGTTAGGGAACACACACTGTATGATTTTAATCTTTTGAAATTTGTTAAAACTTGCTTTATGTCCCAGTATATGATCAATTTTGATACAGACATACCTCAGATATATTGTGGGTTCAGTTCCAGATCACCACAACAAAGTGAATATCACAATAAAGTGAATCACATGAATATTTTAGTTTCCCAGTGCCTATAAAAGTTATGCTTACAGTATACCGTAGTCTATTAAGTGTACAATAGAATTATGTCTAAAAAATAATGTACATACCTTAATTTAAAATACTTTATTGCTAAAAAATGCTAACCGTCATCTGAGCTTTCAGCGAGTTGTACTCTTTTTGCAATAATAACATCAAAGATCACTGATCACAGATCACCATAACAAATATAATGATAATGAAAAACTTTGAAATATTGTGAGAATTACCAAAATGTGACACAGAGACATGTAGTGAGCAAATGCTGTTGGAAAAATTGTACCGATAGACTTGACGCAGGGTTGCTACAAACCTTCAATTTGTAAAAAATGTAGTATCTGCGAAGTGCAATAAAGGGAAGCACAATAAAATGAGGTATGCCTTGTATATGTTCCATATGTTTTTTTGAATGAAACTTTTGTGATTGTTGAGTGTAGTTTTATACCAATTAGGGATTGAACTAATTGAGTCATATTTGCTAATCATGTTCAAATCTTCTATATTTCTGCTATTTTTATCTGCTTATTCTGTCAACTACAAAAAAAGATATTTTAAAATCTCCCACTATGATTGGGTACCTCTATTATTTCTTATAGTTCTGTCCATTTTTTGCTTTATATACCACATCTTCTTTTTTTTTTTCAGAGATGAAAGACAATTTATTACTCACATCAATAGCAGTAGCCAGAGTATCAGCATTTTTACACCAGTTCCTGGATCCCAATTCCCAGCTGGTGATATTAAGAGAGCCAAATGACACCAACACATGCAATGAGATGTGTCACAGAAGAACTCTGAGCTTAAAGAATCTGAGTCTTTTATCCTTACTAGCAAATCTTACCTTTGCTCATGAGGGAGACACTATCTCTATCTTCCAAGGCTGTTTGCTATACAACCTTGAAAAGATAGTTCAGAACAATGGGCAGTGAGTGCCTTACTCAGAATATGTGCAGGCACATGACAAAGCCATAGAGAATTGTCTCCCAACAGAGTGCAGCTTGAGAAGGATTTATTGCACCTAGCCTTGATCAGATGACCAATTAATGATTTCTGACACTGACCCTGGAGAAAGTACTTGCAACATTTATGCCACATATTGCGTATCACATAATTAGTTACCGAAAAAGATATAAAACTATAAGAACTATAAGAGAGTTCAGTGGTAATATACAAAATAAGTATATATGAAATCATGATATATACCACATCTTCTAATCCTAAATTTTATCCTACTTGAGATTTGAATGGCTTCTTGAATATGTAGCTTGACATTTTGGAAAGTTTCAGAAAATTGTCAACCATTATTTCCTCAGATATTACTTCTGCCTCATTCATTCTCTCCTCTCTTCATTCTCTTCTCTTCCTGGATTTCAAGTATACATACGTTACTTGAAATCTTTCTGTATTCTCTGTCTCTTAGCCACTCAATTTTTTCATCCTTTTGTGACTCTGGCATTTTTTCTGGATAGTTTCTTCCAAGCTACCTTCCTGTTCAATAATTTTCTCTTCATCTATATGTGCTCTGCTGTTAAATCCTTCCATTCAGTTCTTAATTGAGATTATTCTATTTTTCAGGTCTAGAATTTCTGTTTTATACTTTTTAATAGTTTCCATTTATCTGCAGAAATTCTCTATATTGTCCTTTATCTCCTTAAGCATAGTAAGCATATTTATTTTAAATCTATGTCTGATAACTCTAATATCTGAAGCCCTGATGTGTCTTTTTCTATTGTGTGTCATTTCTGATGACTTTTGTTAATTTTGTCTTGTCTTCTTGTGTACTTGGTTGTTTTCTATTGTGTGCTAGATATAGTATTTTACGAAACTTCAGAAATAATTTGAGGCCAATATTGTTTCTCTCTGAAGAGAATTTGTATTTGTCTCTGCAAGACACCTAGAGGCATTAGCACTCTGGAATTACCTTAATCCAATTTCCAATGGTTGAGATTACTTAAAGTTAAACTGAAGTCCTTGTAAAAGCCTGTCTACATGACCATTTTTTTTTTAGATTCCATATATATGTGTTAGCATACGGTATTTGTTTTTCTCTTTCTGACTTACTTCACTCTGTATGACAGACCCTATGGTCATGAAGAACCTAGAGGCAAGACGGGAATAAAGACGCAGACCTACTAGAGAATGGACTTGAGGACACGGGGAGGGGGAAGGGTAAGCTGGGACAAAGTGAGAGAGTGGCATGGACATATATACACTACCAAACTTAAAATAGATAGCTAGTGGGAAGCAGCTGCATAGCACAGGGAGATCAGCTCGGTGCTTTGTGACCACCTAGAGGGGTGGGATAGGGAGGGTGGGAGGGAGACACAAGAGGGAGGGGATATGGGGATATATGTATATGTATAACTGATTCACTTTGTTATAAAGCAGAAACTAACACACCATTGTAAAGCAATTATACTCCAATAAAGATGTTTAAAAAAAAAAAAAAAGCCTGTCTACGTCTCCTTCACTCTGACTCTGAGGTGCAGCTCTTTCAGCATCACAATCCAAAGATTTTAGGGTTTACCAGGTATACCTCTTGGCAAGATTTGGATTCCAGTATCTGTCTCCCTAGCCCCCCAAGGCTACCCAAAATTCTACATAGCCTCTCAGTAGTTCCCTCAATAACTGCATATGCGCCATTGGGAAAAGTGGCCGTAACATTAAGCTCAACTTCTCCCACTCCTATTCTGAACCAGGTATTCTTCCCCATCTTGTTAGACCTCTAGTGCCTTCAGGGAAATGAAAATCTATGTTTTGTCCAGCTTCTCCAGATCAGCAGGAGGATTGGTTTCACTTACTCATCTCCCATTTCCCTAACTCATTATTGAGGACTTTTGGTAAATTTTTGTAGAAGTATACCATATACACAGAATAGTGAACAAATCCTAAGTGTTCAGCTCAATACATTTTCACAAAGTGAGTAAGGAACAAAACATGAACAGCACATTGGAAGCTTCCCCCATGTGCCCATCTAGTCAATAGTGCATCCCAAGGGTAACCACTATTCTGACTTCTAAAACCATGGATTAGTTTTGCGTGTTTTTTTTTTTAACTTTCTGTAAAGGAAGTCACACAGTATGTATTCTTTTGTATCTTTTTTATTTTAGCTAACATTGTGAGATTAATCCATACTGTTGCATATATAATATTCATGGCCATTTATGAATATACACCACATTTATGAATATACTGTATTTTATTTATCCATTCTACTGTTAATGGATATTTGAGTTGTTTCCGGTTGGGGATAATATGAACAGTGCTACTATGCATGTTCTTATTCTTGTCTTTTGGTGAACATATGTATGCATTTGTCTTGTGCATAAGGTCATCAGTTGTGCATACTTTTAGTCTGAAGACAAAATTAAGATCTAGATCCTGGAGTGTGTGAACTCAGCAAGGTAAATGCTGCCTTGTGGGGGCCTGTCTGAGAAACCAGGTGGTCTTTACCAAGAGACAAATCTGTTCATCTCCATGTCCCATTGACCTTAGCAGTTGGCACTATACCTAGAATGTATTATGCCTTAAATATATGTCTCAGAAATAACCAGTGGTGACATTTTGGAAAACATCACTCCTGAAAACTCCTTATGCATATAAAAGCATGTACAAATCTTTATAAAAAGCCAGTATTTCCAAGAAAATGAGCAGAGGCAATAAATATCTAAATTATCTCTTGCTCTATGTCTTATTTCATGCAATGTGCTTTCTCATGGGTCCAAGAAAGATGATGGATATTAGCGGCTGAGTGGAGGGGAAGTGACGAGATGGGCTGTTGCCCTATATTCTAAGAGAAGACAAAGAAGTATAAACTGAAATAGTTGCTCCAGGAGAAGATAGGTTCCTTCCTTGGAAATTAGAGAAAGGCAAATTTCAACAAAATGGAAATGCCTTATCTTTTGGTCTCTAGGATTGGCAAAGAAAAAATGAGTGACAGGTCTGGTGTGCTGGGGGGGAAAGGAGAGAGGCGGGCATACTCTTGCATCACTACTGGTAGGAGAGAAACTTGGGGACCATGGCTCATTGGTGACGTATCTCAGGTGACCAAGAATTGTGGAGAGGTGGTGTTTTTGGTCCGGCCATCAGCTTCCTGTTGATATCAGGGAGATGTGTTTGTAGTCAAGTGAAGAAGGAAGAAACTGCTCTGATTGTGTGCAGGTTGGTGTGAGAGTGAGCATTGCCTGGGGAGTCTTGGGGTCGCGGTGGAGTTAGGTAGCAGAGACCTGAAGGGGCAGAGTCAGCTTTCCCCACAGCCTCAGGCTATCCACCAGCTCATTTTAGTTCTCTAAATGGTGCATGAGGTCGGGGGGAGAGCTGATGTTGGGGTCTGGGAGTGAGAGGTGGGGACCGTTTGACAGTCTTGAATCAGTAAAAGGTAGGAACTGTGGCCTAACACCCTGCACTAAATGTTCACAGACCTTTATCTGTTGGTTAGCTTGTCTGCCTGTAGGGGGCAGCACACCCAAAGGAAAGGAAGAGGAAACCCATTACATACAGGATATTTAGTAGAAACTGAAGTGAGCAGTTCTTTCAAGGAAACGTGGGGCCTGGACCGGTCACAAGGTGGCGGTAGAGGCAAGCCCAAAACCAGAACCTGTTCTTTCACTATCCTGCCTTCAGAAAAGCATTACTTAACCCCAATCCTTTTTGGCTCTGGGGAAGCAGTGTTTATACAGCAGAAATGACGGGTAGAACAGAAAAGTGGCCATTTGATGGGAGAAAGCGAGGTCAAGAGAGTGACTGGGGCGCAGAGGAATGGAAAAGGTGGGCATTTGTGGGGGAAGGATGGGGTGATGAAAGGGTCTGGAGGGCAGGGTAGGGGCTGTGCCTAAGACCTAAATGGGAGACATTTGAAAGGCAGATTTCTCACTCTGGAGAGAGGACACTTATGTGCCTGGACATCTACCAGTCTCCATTCTTTCTTCTGTGTCTACAAGTAGACATAAATCTAGGCAAAGGAAGAAGGAAATTGCTCCACACATTGTTATCTCTTGGAGATAGGGATGGGGAGGGAGGTTGGAGTCAGAATGCAGGGTCTAGAGGCAACTCAGCTACCTCTCCCAACCTTTGTTCTCCTCTCCTCCTACTTGGGTGCTGGAAAAGTTAAATGTTGTACCTCTGAGGAAACAGTGGGAACGAGTTTAAGGGAGATAAATGCCAGAGGAGAAATGTTTGAAAATTAAGACCCTAACTCAGGAAAGAGAGATACTGATACCCTTGTATCCTGAGTATTGACATGTATATCTATGGAAACTCATATGAAAGCTCTATGTATTTGCATTTCCCCTAGTTTCCTGTCAGATGGCAGTTAGTGCAATTTGTGTCCAGGAAAAGAACGTCCAACAGTCTCCTACCTAGAACACTACAAATTAGATGGCTTTTAAAAGAGTGAGAACCTCCTGTGACTTGTCACAGATATAGAGTGTGCTCGAAATGCTGATTTAGTGAAAGCAGTTCTGGAGGTCAGGGCTAGAAGTTGCTACAGTGTTCATCCACTAATCAGAAGAGGACATAAACACAGTGAGAAACAACCAGAATTGTAGGGAACTTCATATGGATAAGGATGGGTAAGGGGTCTGGTCTTTACTCAAAGAACCAGGAAAAGCCAAGTCCTGGGGATGAGGCTGACATGAGACATGGGCAGTAAGAACCTAGGGCCTCTCAAAGAGGAAATAGTCTGAATGAAGAAAAATCACTCTTTCACTAATGAAAATGAGGACTTTTTTTTAGTGATGCTTAAGATATTGAAAATTTCAGTTGTGTTCTTGGCCTCTCCAAGTGCCCTTTCATTCAGGGAAAAGTGTTGTTAGCTCAGCCCAGGGACACTGGTTTTTCATTTAGCCACGATATCAATAGTCATTTGGCCAGCCTCTCCATTGCTGGAAACACGATCCCTATTCCCGACCCTGCTGTTGAGGCTTTCTGTGCCCCGGATGACTTGAATGCCAGTGTTGCAAATCAGGGCCAGATTAAGACATACATCAACGAAGTGTGTCGGGAGACTGTGTCACTTTGCTGCAACTCATTTCTGCAGCAGGCCGGATTAAATTTGTTAATAATCATGACAGTTATTAATAACATGCTTGCCAAGTCCGTTTCAGGCTTGAAGTTTCCTTTGATACCAGAGGGAAGTGAGTGTGCTGAGGGGCACGTTGTGAAACCCTTGATGGGTTTGTCTGAAAAGCCAGTCTTGGCGGGGGAGTTGCTGGGAGCCCAAATGCTGCTCTCCTTCCTGTCCCTCTTTATCAGGAACGCAAACAGACAGCTTCTCCCAGAAATCCCGGCCTCTTAAATGGCCCCCTCCAACAGGATGGGACTGATCCTCCCCGAACCAAAACCCGATCAGTGAACACACACTTGTGTTCTCAATCAAAGACTCTGCAGCGGGTGCTATTGAAGATCCAGCCTTAGCCAATAGCCATATCTCTGGGTGAAAGTTACACTTGCTAAATCCAGGACCACTCTCTTGTTGGCCAGGCAGGGGTTCCCACAGAGCTCTGAGTAACCTCTTGGTTTTGCAGTCTGCAGGCAGTGCGCATTGTAAATTGCTCCCTTGCAGCCTTCTTCCTGTGGTAAAGGGATCATTTCAGCTGTGTGGTGAAAGAACAACATTTTCTAGCCTGACAAGGGATGCCTTGCCTGTGGTGGTCTCCCTGTCTAAGCTGGACCACCTTGTGGAGACCAGACCCATGTGGGAGCTTGTGCCGAAAATGCATTGGTTGCTGCGTAGGTTGAATTCTTTTTCATTTACTCTCTTTTCTTCACGAGCCTATGGATGGTAAACCTATTCAGCAAAACATGTACACTCCCCTTCTATGAGCTGTACTGACTCAGCCTCGTCCACCAAGTCTGCATTTTTATGTATCACCAATAAAGCTGTGTGCTTTAACTGGCAAAAACGAGACATGGTACTTGTCTTTGAGTTTATAGTCTGCGTGAAGAGGAAGCCCAAAATACACGACCAGTGCTAACTAACTGGGGCATTTGCTCCTGAAAAATGTCCCCCTAGCAGTGCCCACAGGAGGCAGGGGAAGAGATGGGCTGCAGGGTTCAGGATAAGCTCCCAGAAGGGGCTGGGGGTGGGGATGGGGCAGGGGAATGGGGTGGAGGGTGGAATTAAGAAGGACTGTTGGGAGGACTAAAGGAGACAGCACCTGTGAAGCAGGCAGCACAGTGCCTGATGCAGAGGAATCCTTCCCTCGATGAAGGTGTCTTTCCTCGCCTGCTGGCCTAGAGAGGAAGGTCAGTATCCTTGAGGCTTTGCCTACACATCCTTGGGGGCCACAGGGCAACCCAGCCCTGCACAATTTAGTGCACAGTTATAGCAGTAACAGTTGCTACTTGCTGGGTGCCTGCTTTGTGTTCTCTCTCCTGAGAAGCAGCTGTGAAACCTACTTCCAGGCCCCCTCCCTTCCTTGGGATGCCAAGCTCAAACTCCTGGCTGAGTGAAAAGGCTTGGCCGTTGCTTCCTCTGGAGAGCCTCCTTTCTGCCCTATCCCTGGTACTTCTGTGGGATCCAGGAAGGGGACAGTGGAGGCCTCCGTGAATCCCCGCAGGGGTGGGAGGGCAGATGCTGAGGGGCGTGGCATGGCCATGGCTGGTCCATCCATCAGGAGACATATTCATGCCCTCCATCCAAGCCCCTGGCACCCCGTGGAGGAAAGGAAGAACGCAGCCCTGCACACTGAACCACTCCATGAATCTGGGCAACTCATTCCACCACCCCGTCCCAACATTTCCAGACCCCTCCCAGCAAGCCTCAGCCCCTGCATCACCAAAGCCAGGTTCCCTAAGTGTTTTTTTTTTTAAATTAATTAATTTATTTATTTTTGGCTGTGTTGTGTCTTCGTTTCTATGCGAGGGCTTTCTCCAGTTGCGGCGAGCGGGGGCCACTCTTCATCGCGGTGCGCGGGCCTCTCGCTGTCGCGGCCTCTCCCATTGCGGAGCACAGGCTCCAGACGCGCAGGCTCAGTAGCCGTGGCTCACGGGCTTAGTTGCTCCGCGGCATGTGGGATCTTCCCAGACCAGGGCTCGAACCCGTGTCCCCTGCATTGGCAGGCAGATTCTTAACCACTGCGCCACCAGGGAAGCCCTCCCTGCGTGTTTTTGATGTGTCGTGAAATGGTTCTCTTCCTCAAAGCCCTGGCTAACAGAGGGGACAAGAAGCTTCCTTTGGGCAGTGCTGCTTCTGAGCCCGGTGCCCTCTCCTGGTCTCCCTGGGATGTGACTCTGGGCCACTGCTCCCTGGGCATCAGCTGTGTACAAGTGCTCTGCCTTCTGACTGCCCTCCTCCATACGGAGCATAGTTTTATTTCAAATTTTTAGTTTTTTTCCAACGTTTTCCTCCCTTCCCCTGGAGTTTGGGGGGCAGGTGGGTTGCCACTCTCCTGCTGGTACTCATCCACCCCACAGTTTGGGCTGACTAGTAGTCATGGGTGCCTGCCAGGGACTCTGCCCCTCCCCAGGCCCTGGTGCCTTGACTGGCCAGCATGTGACTGCGGTTGCTGCGACATCACACCCCCAGCAATGCTCACCCCGCCGGGGCTTTGTTTGCTGGCTCTGGGGCCCTGTCTTGTTTTCAAAGAGCTGCTAACGTGGTCCCCCCTTTCTCCCAAGCCAGCCTCAGGTGGGCTGGGCAGTCTGTTTCCCATGCAGGATTGCCCTGCGGGCAGCCCCGCATCCACTCGTCCCAGTGGAGCCTGCTGGCCGATGGTGTCTTCAGCGACACCTTATTGCTCAGCCTCTGTGATCTCAGCCCAAAGGCAGAGCACTTCTCCTTCCTCCTGGCTCGGGGTCCCAGATTAACACGTGCTTCCCTCCCGCTCCGCACTCTGCCGAGTCCCCGTTTTGAGTCCTGCCACAGGCAGTAGGTCCACCATCTCCGAGGCAGGCATTTGGCGCTTTCAAGCCACAGCTGACTCCTATCGCAGGGAGGGCCTCGGAGACCTTCCGCCCATCTCCTGAGCAGTTCTGTCACAGGGCAGCCTGCCAGCATTGACGTGTCTCCACGGTGTGGTCTTGGCCCAAGTCAAGAGCCCCCTCTCCTTTTGCTGGCACTGCCCTCCCGAAAACACTCCCTGCGTGTGGAAGCGCAGGGCTCTGGTCTGCCCTTCGTTCCTTTGTTGGTTGCTGTGCCAGGGCAGGAGCCCAGTTCCCAGTTCTGCCTACTACAGGGGTGCGGAGGGGCACTTCAGCGGGGGGCGTGGAGGGGGGGGGCGCACGCCTGCCAGTCAGGGCCTGATTAAGACATTCAGAGGCTTTCAGCACTGGAAAGACTAAGGTGCCTCCTCCCATGCTTAATTCAGAAATGAAACAGCAGGGGACCACCAAGCACAAAGTAACCCACCTGTCTTCTGCAACCAGATGAGTTTCTTGCCAGGTTTCCCCATGGCAAACATTAGACAGGGTCATCAAAGCTTGGGCTTGTCACACTCTGTGGGGAGGTGCCTGCCTTGACGGGGCCGCCCTAGCCGAAGCTGTCTCTTCGGTAAATCTGGAACTGCCTCCACAGACTGCCCTCCAGCTCCAGAAAGGGCCCTGGATTCCCTTCTTCTTCATCTCATTATCTTGTCTACACTTTGTGCCTGTAGGTACTGATTTCTGCACTAACTCCCAGGGCCCTCCCAGCCTGCTACCTCTCCTGGGAATTTTGTTATTTGACCCCCCACTGCACCCCTCCCTGCCATAAGTGCAGGCAAGGTTGCAGACATCCAGCTTCCCAGCTGGTACACCCAGTCTCACACACTGCATCCCCACGGGGACCCTTAGTGCCACTCTCAGAGCAGTTTCAACCACAATCCCCTCACTTTGAAATGTCACCAGGGACAGGCACAGCCCCGACCAAGTCAGTCCCTACGCTGGGCCACCACAGCACCTTTTGGCTAAGAGTTTGACAGCTGTGTGGAGCACTGGCCCCCACCTCCTCCTAGAGGCCACCGGTTGGTCTAAGATGCGATGGGCACTGCAGCACAGTCCCGTGGGGCATCAGCCAGTCCCTTGTCTGTCCTCATGCTGCATGGATCACCTTACACTCTGTCACTTCCCCCTTCACTTTACTCACGACCTCCTCTTCCCCTGAAGGCTCATTTTCCCTTATTGCCTCTTGCTTTTGCGTGTGGCTTAGGACGGCCTTCCCCACTTCCCAATTACAAAAGGAGTCTCCTATATGGTTTCCTAATTCTTTCATACCTTTCCACTTAAAGGGTTGTCTCAGGGATATACTTGGAATTTCCTGACTCCTTTTCCAAATGGATAAGCTGCTAACCCAGCGCCACTTATCACTCCATTCTCACGGTATAATTGGTGCATTCTGGGACCTTCATGCACCCAGCGGAGCATCCCCTCTGTGGCTTCCTGCTGTGGAATTCCTCTTGGGGCACACCCCTTTCTCCCAGGAACCCCTCACTGACTCGGGGACCCTCTGCTCACTGGGTGGCCTGTGGCAGGTGGGGTGCGTGTGTTGGCAGGGAGGGTGTGTTGGTGCCCGTGAGCAGGCGTCTGCCCCAGGTACCTTCTCAGGACGTGCTCTGGCCCACAGGAAACTTAGGAACCCCCCGCCCTGCCTGCTTTAGCACCAAGGGAAATGGGACTGTTTTCTTCCCTCACCAAAATTGCCTCATTTTTGTGAGAGAAAGCAAGTTGGAGCACACTGTGTTGTGTATATTATTATAAACATTTTATATAATATATTCTGTCATGTATGATTTAAAATTTTCTATTTTAGTAAAAATTATCTTTTTTTAAATCATCATATAAAATTGTGTAGTGATACACAATTAAAGGCATAACACTTTTTGCCTCCTTGTGGATATATTGGGTTTGTATGGGAAAAAGTCAGTAAAAGACTCATTTTTATTTTTTGTCTTTTGTGCCTTTTGAATTTTGTACTTATATATATATTTTTTCCATCAAAAGTAAGTATTATGGGAAATGATTTTTGCTTGTTTGTATAAAAGCTCTTGATGTAACATTGTTTCTACAGTCAGGGTCCTTTGGTGAACTCTCTTATTATATTTATTATTTTGCCTCTTTTTTCTTTCTGACTTTTTAACTAGAGAAACATAGTTTACAAATTATGACAGTTTTATCTCCTCTTATTCAATATTTTATAGCTTGTTTCTTTTTCTTATCTCATTGCACTGTCAAGGACCTCCAGAGCAACAGTATTGATGATACAGTGCATACTTGTCATGTTTCTGATTTTAATGGCTGATGTTTCAGCAGTGAGGTTGATATTTGCTGTAGGTTTGTGAATAATATAATATGTCATCTATCTATATAATAGAATTTATAAAGCAGTAAAAATAGGTGAACTAGATCTCTACGGATCATTCTAGACAATTCTCAGAAACCTAATGTTGAGTGAAATAAGCAATTTGTAGAAAGATACAATATAATGCCATTTATATAATTTTAAGATTATAAAACAATACTATACATTATTTTGGATACAAAATTAAAAATGTGTACTGAAAGATGCACATCAATTTTACAATATCACTTGCTTCTGGGAAGAGATTGAGGAAAATGTGACCCTAACAATTTTGTAGTTTAATTTTGTCTATTAATAAAGAAATTTTAAATAAATACATCAAAGTGTTAATGTTTGTTGTTAATTATGAATGATTTATATGTAGATCTTCATTATTCTTCTCTGTATTTTTCTTTTTTTTAATTAAAAAGAAACCTGCATTTTGTGTCCAATACAATGAATTAAAAAACCCTCATCTAGACATATCGCCAAGAAATTTTAGAATAATAAGGATTAAAAGGAGACCCTAAAATTTCTCGACGGTAGGAATAAAGTCATCTGCAAAGCAGAACTGGCATCAGACATGTTATTCATAATACTGGATATATGACAATGTATAAATGCCTTCAGATTCTTAGAAAATATGCTTTTCTCTAGTATTCTATTTCTAAACAGACATACCCACATATCAAATAGGTATGTGATGACCATGAAGATGTTTTTAGGACTGGAAGTACACAAATTTTTCCTCTTGTGGACCTTCTCTTAGGAAATTATTTGAACATGGACTTCAAGAAAAGAAGGTAGTAAGCAAGTCAAAGGTAAATATGGAATCAAGGAAATGGTGATCACAATTTGGGAAAGCAATAAAGGTTAGTTTTAAGATGACAGCTAAATAACAGTCCCTGGTTTATCAGACCAAAGTGGAGCAAGAAGACAGAAGATTTGGGGTAGTAAGTGAACAAAAGGGGACTTGTTAAAATCAATTGAGAGGTTAGAAGAACTAGAGGGTATGATACAGGCAAATAAGGGAAGAAAAACAATTAGAAGGACCTCTAAGAAAATATTGCAGTAATAGCCCCCAATGGACCATGCCTCCTTGTTACCATACCATTGTATAATCCCCTCCCACACTGAATCTGGGCCTGGCATGTGATTTGCTTTGGCCAGTTTGAACATTAGAAAACATGACCCATGAAGAGGCTTGAACAGTGCATTTTCAGTGGGCATTACACTCTTCCTGCTCTGAAACCACCATGTGCTAAGAAGACTAGCCTGCTAGAGGATGAGACCGTGTAGAACAGACATGAACTGCTCTGAGGACCCCTAGGAAGAGCTGCCAGATAAAATACAGGACTCCCAGTTAAATTTGAATTTCAGATGAACATAAAACATTTTTCAGTATAAGTATGTCCCAAATATTGCATGGGGCATACTTATACTAAAACAATTATTAATTATTTAACTGGAATTCAAATTTAACTGGGCATCCTGTATTTTTATTTGTTACATCTGCCAACCTTAGTCAGAGGAAAATCAGCCCCCAACTGATTTGCCAGCTGACTCCAGTCACATAAATGACCTCAGGCAAGAATAGCAGAAGAACCAACCAGTGCAAACTCCTGATACGCAAAATAATGAGCAAATGAAATGTCTTTTTTAAGCTACTGAATTTTGGAGTGCTTTGTTAGGCAGCAATCAACAACAGACTTAAAAAAAAAACAAAGTGCAAAGTGTGTACTTGCTTCAAATATGCAGCAAATTAAGATAAAGAGTGAGTTCAGCATTTGAAGGATTATAAGGAAAAAGAATCTATTTAGTCTTGAATCTAACAACAGTATCCTTTAAGTGACTCAAGTCAAGAGCCTTGACCTCGGATTCCAGAACATTTCTAAGTGACTATAGTGGACCAGATTGAAGCAAAAGCTAATCTTAGGTGTCTGTGGGATCCGGCCATGTCACCTAGGATGGTGCAGGCTTGAATGAGCTCCTAAGTTACTAAGTAAATATTCTCAGGATAAGTTGCATCCATACACTGATAAAATTGATTTATAACTCACACGTAGTTCTACCATACCAGACGACAGTGCATGAGTGGACCATGGCTACATGGCTCCCAGAACAGTCTGAAGTGACCAAATAGATATAAAGGCAACCCTTCTGCATCCCAAGAAAGACCTACATTGAACATGTGAAGGCACCTGAGGGAGTCAAGTGGTATCATCATCAAAAGGGTGTCTTCATGGGGTCTTGAAAGCAAGGGGAACTTACCCTTCTAATGGAGAAAATGTTCCTAGTTTTTTTGCTTTACATAGCCTTATGTCTATTTCTCTATATCTATCTATCTATCTATCTATCTATCTATCTATCTATCTATCTATCTCTATCGTGAGTTCCAGTTAACTTTTACATTATGTTCTATAACAACCAAGTCTTCCATTAAAGCTTTCTGCCTTCAACTCTATGCATTGAAAATCAATAAACAGTATATACTTTTTATTGAAGTATAGTTGATTAACAATATTATATTAGTTTCAGGTGTACAGCATACTGATTCAGTACTTTTACAGATTAAAAGTTATTACAAGATAATGGTTATAACTCCCTGTGCTATACAATATATGCTTGTTGCTTATCTATTTTATACATAGTAGTTTGTATCTCTTAATCCCATACCCCTAACTTGCCCCTCCCCCCTTCTCTCTCCCCTCTGGTAACCACTAGTTTGTTTTCTGTATCTGTGAGTCTGTTTCTGTTTTGCTATATTGGATTATTTTTTAGATTTCACATATAAGTGATATCATACAGTATTTGTCTTTCTCTGTCTGACATTTCACTGAGCATAATATTCTCTAAGTCTATCCACATTGCTGCAAATGGCAGAATTTCATTCTTTTTTAATGGGTAATATTCATATATATATCTCACATCTTCTTTATCCATTTGTCTGTTGAAGAACACTTGGGTTGCTTCTTTGTCTTGGCTATTGTAAATAGTGCTGCTATGAACATTGGGGTGCATGTATCTTTTCGAATTAGTTTTTTCATTTTTCCCAGGTATATACCTAGGAGTGGAATTGCTGGATCATATGGTAGTTCTATTTTTAATTTTTTTAGGAACCTCCATACTGTTTCCCATAGTGGCTGTACCAATTTACATGCCTACCAACAGTGTACAAGGGTTTCCTTTTCTTCACATCCTCTCCAACATCCGTTATTTGTAGACTTTTTGATGCTAGCCATTCTGACAGGTGTGAGGTGGTAACTCGTTTTGATTTGCATTCCTCTAATAACTAGCCATGTTGAGAATCTTTTTATGTGCCTGTTAGCCATCTGTATGTCTTCTTTGGAAAAATGTCTATTCAGGTCTTCTGCCCATTTTTTGATTGCGTTGTTTGGTTTTTTGATATTGAGTTGTATAAGCTATTTATATGCTTTGAATATTAACACCTTGTCTGTTATCATTTGCAAATATTTTCTCCCATTCTGTAACTGTCTTTTCATTTTGTCAATGATTTCCTTTGCTGTGCAAAAACTTTTAAGTTTAGTGAGGTCCCATTTGTTTATTTTTGTTTTATTTCTTTTGCCTTAAAAAAACAGATCCAAAAATATATTGCTGTGATTTATGTCAAAGAATGTTCTGCCTATGTTTTCTTCTAGGAGTTTTAAGGTTTCAGGTCTTACATTTAGGTCTTTAATCCATTTTGCATTTGTTTTTGTATGTGGTATGAGGGAATGTTCTAATCTCATTGTTTTACATGTAGCTGTCCAATATTCCCAGCACCACTTATTGAAGAGGTTGTCTTTTCTCCATTGTATATTCTTGCCTCCTTTGTCATAGATTAATTGACCACAGGTGTGTGGGTTTATTTCTGGGCTCTTTATTCTCTTCCATTACTTTATGTGTCTGTTTTGTGCCAGTATCATGCTGTTCTGATACTGTGGCTTTGTTGAATAGTCTGAAGTCTGGAAGGGTGCTACCTCCAGTTTTGTTCTTTTTTTCTCAAGCTTGCTTTGGCAATTCAGGGTCTTTTGTGGTTCCATATGAATTTTAGGGTTATTTGTTCTAGTTCTGTGAAAAATGTCCTAGGTATTTTGATAGGGATTGCATTAAATCTGTAGATTGCTTTAGGTAGTATGGCCATTTTAACAATATTAATTCTTCCAATCTAAGAACACAGAATATTTTTCCATTTCTTTGTATCATCTTCAATTTCTTTCCTTAATGTTTTGTGAACAGTATTTAGATGATTATGACTATATAAATGCTGTTCATTGCTGAGCTGAAGTAGTCTCCTAACATGTGAATCTATTTTGTATAGTTTTAGAAAATGATTCACATATCACCTGTGGGGAGGAAATTTTAAGTAGGCATGAGACAATAAAATATAGCTGACAGAATGTGGGATGTAGAAGAAGATGATAAAAGACAGAAGAAAAGACAGCAGAGCTGATATCCTCATTTTATAAAGTGAGAAGTGAACAAGTCCTGCTGGAAGTTTATGAAACAAAATAAAGGTTTATGTATATAATTTAAAGTCAAATTTAGCTACTTTATTTAGTTTAATTGATTTTATGGCCTACTTCCTCCATAAGAAAGCAAGCTTAATAAAGGCTATGTCTGTCTTGCTCACTACGGAATTCTAAATGTTTTGAATAGTGCTTGGCACACAGTGGTGTTCAATAAATAATTGTTGACTGTATGATTAAACTAAAATAATAATAACGCTACAAACATCAGGAATAAGAGAAAGGAAGGAAGGGCTGTAAGATTAATGAGCTAAGTGTCCTATTTACATATCAGAAGTTCATTAGAGTACAAGTATATTTTTGGCATTTTGAAGATGACCACAAGAACAGTTCTCAGTCTTGGCACTACCAACGTTTTGGGCTGGGGGCTGCCTTGTGCACTGGAGGATCCCTGGCATCTACCCACAAGATGCCAGTAGCACGCCTGTCCTCTGTTGTGACAACCAAATATGTCTCCAGACACTAACAAATGTACTCTGGAAGCAAAATCACCCCTGGTTGAGAAACACTGAATCAGAAGAAGCTAACATCAGATAAGTGAAGAAAAGTTGCCTCTGGACTCTAGAGAGTGGTCCTGAGTCTAGGGAAGAGCAGGAGGGGAAATGACTCATTTTCATCATAAACTCTGTACTAATTGCTCTGCTATTATGTATGTATTGTTCTGATAATGTTAACATTTGTAAAAAATATTAAATAAGTGGAATAAAAGGGATTTTGAGATAGGCTAGCAATATGGGATGAGAGAGAAGGAAGGAGTCAGTAATGACGAGGTTTCTGGCAGGTGCAACTGAGTGGATGGTGATTGTGCTCACCAAGACAGGGAAGACAGGAAGGGAAACAGTTTTGGTGTGGGACTGGGGAATGATGACTCCAATTTCAAATTTGTTGAAGTTGAAATATCTGTGGGATATGAAATCTGTAGGCATCAAATAAATTAATCTTGGACTCTGGATATATAGACTTGTGAGTCATTAACATGCAGGTGATAACTGAAGCCATGGCAATGGATGAGATTCCTGGAAAGAGAAGAGACTTGAGAACAGGACCTCAAGATACAGAGCGTGTAACGTTCTTGTCTTTTTCAAGTACCTGCCTCTTTAAAATTAATTAGGGCCATATTGTAAATATTGTTAAACATACTTTTAAAACAAATTTCTCTTTGCAAACATAATGCACATTTATTGAAGATATTTCTCAAAAATATCTAGATAAGCACAAATTCCTGTCCAGACCCAAAATTGCAGCTTGAATGCTAGACAATCAAATTGAGTAGACACTGAGCACTAATTATGTGCAGGACAGATGGAGATTCAATAGTAAACAAAACAGGTACCATTCTTGGGTTCATAGAACTTATCATCTAGTGGGGAATACAGGCAAAGAAAATGGAAAATACAATGGAGTGTGATGAATGCTAAGAAGATTAATCATGAAAAGCCACTTCAACTAAAGATGCAATGAGATGTGATTTAAGCATCTTTTGTGTCACCCAATTTTCTCTTAATTGGCACAAGCTCAGTTACTGGGACAGGAAGAAACTTTGTTGTGTGTTACTTTTCCCCCTGTGTCATGTAGTAAGAACGCTCAGGAAGGCTGGCAGAGAACATGGCGTTATTTGTCTTTCTGGGCCTGACTAGAGGCTCTGTCCAAACTAAGGCTCGCAGTATGCTGGTCTCTAACTCCTTCACAGAGAACATCTCCATGAATTGTAAATTAGTTTTATGCTTTACAGTCTGTTTAGTTAATTTTCCAGAAACTCTCTAGCTGTGATTCTACTTTCTCAAGTAAGCCACAAGACAACAACGAATTCCAGAAAAGAAAAAGACTGTTTCTTCCTCCCTTCCTTCCTTCCTTCCTTCCTTCTTTATTCCTTTCTTTCTTTCTTATTATGGTAAGAACACTTAACATGAGATCTACCCTCTTAACAAATTTGTGTATTTCTTAAAGATAAGAAGCATGCACAACTTGACAGCTGGAGCCACCATGGAGCAGAAGATCCATAATAAGAAGGAAAGAGAGATTGGGCCAAATAAGGAGTCACAAAGGTCATATTTGCAGGAAATAATCTGTCCCCAGAAAGCATTAGAGATGAGTGTGGCCTCGAGCAGCAGGAGAGAAGAGAGACTGCACTTTTAGCAGCCCCACAGCTACCTCTCTCTAATGACTTGAGCCATAAAAAAATTCTTGGTATCAGACAATCCTGGCCCTTGTCCTAGATGAACATTCTGCAAAAAACTGGTTCAGTAAAACCTGATATCCCTCAAAGATGGGGAATCAAAATGGAACTGACACAAGAGGTAAACAGAGGTAATGCAAGGGAAAAAAGAAGAAAAGGGACCTGAAAAATGCATGGCAGATAAAGAAAACTCATCTGAAAAATAGTAGGTGAAAATTGTCACCAGATATTTCACCATGAATTAGAAAGTTTTAATGAAGCAATTAAGCAAGAGCTCAAGAAAAGGATGGTAAGACAAGAATGAGCTGAAATGTGAGCTGTCAGGCCTCAGGGAAAATGTAGAAGAAATTTAACAATCACAGAGATGAAGGCAAAAGTGACAGGAAAGGAAGAAACCTTAGCAAAAGTCTAGCAATTAGTGTCAAATCTATGCAAATTTAAGACGAAGACCAAAACAAATGTGGTGATTATGGTTACAGAACAAATGTAATGGTGATAAACCCAGATGGAGTAGAAATGATATAATTAGCAACAATTGGGAGAGAAAGAAAGAAAAAGAAAGTGAGAGGTAATGTAAATATGTTGGTTTTCTTATCCTTAGTACCTGGGGGTCAAAAGATGACATCTAAAGCAGACAAATCTGGCAATAGGGGTCCAAGTATATTGAGTAGTAAAAAGACAAACACTAAGAAATATAATTTAATCAACTAAAATTGGGTAGATGGAAAAAGGAAAGAGAGGGGAAGAAAAAGAAATATGTATAATATGTAAATATGTATAACCATTGAATCATTATTTCTAATATCAAGAAAAATGGTGAAAAACCCTAAATATCCACACATAAGGGACTGACTAAATAATTATGGCATATTTATACAATAAAATACTATTCAACTATAAACTAAAAAGCAATTTTTTATGTAATGATATCAAAGGATTGACAAGATTATTATATGTCTGTGAATATATATATACAAACATATATTACATATTTTGCCATATATTCTCTCCCTCTCTATATATATAGATGCACAAGAAATTGATAATATTGCCTCTGGTGGGGGAAAACTGGGTAGTGGCGACACAGAGGTGAGAGAAAGATTTACAATGTATACCCTTTGTTATTTTTTGAATTTTGAACCATTAGGTTCCTACTTATTTTCTTTTAATAAATTAAATTTAAATTTAAGATGGAATATAAAGAATTGGTTGACCTGTCTTTGCCCAGCCTTGTGGATATAATGCTATGTGAGATGCCTGATATACACTTTGTAGAGCTTCCTGACTCCACATACATCTCTCTCTGTTCTAGCTCCCTGAGGAGTGAGGCAAACATACAGGGCAGTGCCCTGGTTGCCCACCTGCCCAACTGTGTCCCTGCCCATTCTTAATCCTGATCTGGCGCAGTCTCATTAGCATGTAACAGGAATGATATTATAAAAAATATTTAACCAAACTATATCTAACTCCCCCTGTAAATAATGTTGTTGTATAGCCCATTGATCATTAAGATTAAATAATTAGGATTATAACCTCACACAAAGAGAAACAAACTACTGCTTATACCTGGATCAAGAAACTTAGGGTTCTCAAGGCTAATTTTTCTTTTTAAAGTATTTATTTATTTATTTATTTATGGCTGTGTTGGGTCTTCGTTTCTGTGCGAGGGCTTTCTCTAGTTGTGGCAAGCAGGGGCCACTCTTCATCGCGGTGCGCGGGCCTCTCACTATCGCGACCTCTCCTGTTGCGGAGCACAGGCTCCAGACGCGCAAGCTCAGTAGTTGTGGCTCACGGGCCTAGTTGCTCCGCGGCATGTGGGATCTTCCCAGACCAGGACTTGAACCCGTGTCCCCTGCACCGGCAGGCAGATTCTCAACCACTGCGCCACCAGGGAAGCCCTCAAAGCTAATTTTTAAAACTCGTAACCATCGATTTAGAGTTTTCCTAAATCCCCCAAACTCTCATTACATATAAAAATCAGGCTTGGAGGACTCTGACCACAGATCTCTACCACAAGCTATAGGTAGTGAGAACTTGGAACCTAAAGGAAGTGTCCATCAGAGAGGAACTTTGTGGAGTGAGAGAGGGGAGAAGAAGGGAAAACAGCCAACCACATGTCTCCTGGCTCAAATCAATTCCTAGATTGAAACCGTACAGGGGGCTGGGTGTTGGTAATGACCAGATGAGTTATTGGAAGATCTCAGAGCACTGGGATTACTTTCTCATTTCCCCAGGCACAAGTTTGGAAAAGTGTGGGGTCTGACATGGGGCAGCACAAGTGGCAGAGTAGAAAAGGCTGAGAGAGACAGCTGGTGGGAACATCCCCCATCACTCCCCTTACCTCCACAGGCCCTCCCTAGTTGAGAAAGTCACCAAATCCACCTACTACTTAATTTAAAGGCCTGGATAATGAAAAATACAGAATTCTGGATATATAGTTATGCATTGACAATTACTCTTCGTGAGATGGAAATATTTATTCTGAGGGGGGTTGTGTGACATGGTTATTTGGAGTGCTTATTTGTGGGAATAACTTGAGCCATCAAACTACCTTTCCTTCCTTCAAAATCATCCCATATCCAGATATCCAAGAACAAAGAACAATAGAATACTGGTGGCTAGACTTAATGGAGACCTTGCCAGGGTTAAAGAAACATGATTGGATAAACCAGAAGAACCTGTTTGAACTACTCCTCCACTGCCAGGGGAGAGGGAGAAAGAAAATATAAAAGTAAAATGAAAGAAATGAAAGGTCTACAGGGAGAGTTCTAAGAAAAGAGCATTTGTGGAAAAATAGGGCTTAATGCCTTGTCTTTTCCCCTTCCCTCCTCTTTATGAGTAATGATGCTGAGGCACTTGACCATCCCTTTTCACTGTTGTTCCAAAGCAGCAGAAACCACAGATATGTCCAGTGTGCTGGCAGATGGGATAAGGACAGCAGAGTTGAAGTAGCATAGCATTGTAGGAGAGGTAAAGACCATGACCCTTCACAAAGCAACAAAAATAGACCCCAAAAGAAATGTGAAAGATCATTACGAAGAAAACTTCACTAAGTGACAAAAAGGATCAAAATAAATGTGCCTAGATGGGAAAATTGTAAAGTTGCCAATTAATCCATCAACTTAGCACATTTCAATCAAAACATTAAAAACAGGTTCTGCAAAAAATGACATTAGTGTAATTAATTACACATTCAGAGAAAATTAAGGTACGAGGTCTACCTCAAACCAAATGTACACACACACACGCAAAAAACACACACCACTAACAGGTTAACAAAGGAACTTACTTTGAAAAGGAAACTATCTGTATTAGAAAGAAATATAGCCAAACGTTTTCTAATAACCTTGGGCCTTCAAAGACTATCCAAAGTAAAATAAAAAAATAGAAGTTTAACAGGAAAATATTGAAAGACACAGAAAATGTAAATTCCTGATTGACCAAATATATCACACAAAAGAAAAATAAAGGGAAGGGTTGAGAGAAACCATGGTGAGTTCAACATGTAACAATAGCCGTATTTCCAGTGTGGGTAATGACTACCACGTAAATTTTTGAGCAACTCTATATACAGAAAAAAACCCTTGCTTTCTCTCACAAAAATGAGGCAATTTTGGTGAGGGAAGAAAACAGTCCCATTTCCCTTGGTGCTAAAGCAGGCAGGGCGGGGGGTTCCTAAGTTTCCTGTGGGCCAGAGCACGTCCTGAGAAGGTACCTGGGGCAGACGCCTGCTCACGGGCACCAACACACCCTCCCTGCCAACACACGCACCCCACCTGCCACAGGCCACCCAGTGAGCAGAGGGTCCCCGAGTCAGTGAGGGGTTCCTGGGAGAAAGGGGTGTGCCCCAAGAGGAATTCCACAGCAGGAAGCCACAGAGGGGATGCTCCGCTGGGTGCATGAAGGTCCCAGAATGCACCAATTATACCGTGAGAATGGAGTGATAAGTGGCGCTGGGTTAGCAGCTTATCCATTTGGAAAAGGAGTCAGGAAATTCCAAGTATATCCCTGAGACAACCCTTTAAGTGGAAAGGTATGAAAGAATTAGGAAACCATATAGGAGACTCCTTTTGTAATTGGGAAGTGGGGAAGGCCGTCCTAAGCCACACGCAAAAGCAAGAGGCAATAAGGGAAAATGAGCCTTCAGGGGAAGAGGAGGTCGTGAGTAAAGTGAAGGGGGAAGTGACAGAGTGTAAGGTGATCCATGCAGCATGAGGACAGACAAGGGACTGGCTGATGCCCCACGGGACTGTGCTGCAGTGCCCATCGCATCTTAGACCAACCGGTGGCCTCTAGGAGGAGGTGGGGGCCAGTGCTCCACACAGCTGTCAAACTCTTAGCCAAAAGGTGCTGTGGTGGCCCAGCGTAGGGACTGACTTGGTCGGGGCTGTGCCTGTCCCTGGTGACATTTCAAAGTGAGGGGATTGTGGTTGAAACTGCTCTGAGAGTGGCACTAAGGGTCCCCGTGGGGATGCAGTGTGTGAGACTGGGTGTACCAGCTGGGAAGCTGGATGTCTGCAACCTTGCCTGCACTTATGGCAGGGAGGGGTGCAGTGGGGGGTCAAATAACAAAATTCCCAGGAGAGGTAGCAGGCTGGGAGGGCCCTGGGAGTTAGTGCAGAAATCAGTACCTACAGGCACAAAGTGTAGACAAGATAATGAGATGAAGAAGAAGGGAATCCAGGGCCCTTTCTGGAGCTGGAGGGCAGTCTGTGGAGGCAGTTCCAGATTTACCGAAGAGACAGCTTCGGCTAGGGCGGCCCCGTCAAGGCAGGCACCTCCCCACAGAGTGTGACAAGCCCAAGCTTTGATGACCCTGTCTAATGTTTGCCATGGGGAAACCTGGCAAGAAACTCATCTGGTTGCAGAAGACAGGTGGGTTACTTTGTGCTTGGTGGTCCCCTGCTGTTTCATTTCTGAATTAAGCATGGGAGGAGGCACCTTAGTCTTTCCAGTGCTGAAAGCCTCTGAATGTCTTAATCAGGCCCTGACTGGCAGGCGTGCGCCCCCCCCCTCCACGCCCCCCGCTGAAGTGCCCCTCCGCACCCCTGTAGTAGGCAGAACTGGGAACTGGGCTCCTGCCCTGGCACAGCAACCAACAAAGGAACGAAGGGCAGACCAGAGCCCTGCGCTTCCACACGCAGGGAGTGTTTTCGGGAGGGCAGTGCCAGCAAAAGGAGAGGGGGCTCTTGACTTGGGCCAAGACCACACCGTGGAGACACGTCAATGCTGGCAGGCTGCCCTGTGACAGAACTGCTCAGGAGATGGGCGGAAGGTCTCCGAGGCCCTCCCTGCGATAGGAGTCAGCTGTGGCTTGAAAGCGCCAAATGCCTGCCTCGGAGATGGTGGACCTACTGCCTGTGGCAGGACTCAAAACGGGGACTCGGCAGAGTGCGGAGCGGGAGGGAAGCACGTGTTAATCTGGGACCCCGAGCCAGGAGGAAGGAGAAGTGCTCTGCCTTTGGGCTGAGATCACAGAGGCTGAGCAATAAGGTGTCGCTGAAGACACCATCGGCCAGCAGGCTCCACTGGGACGAGTGGATGCGGGGCTGCCCGCAGGGCAATCCTGCATGGGAAACAGACTGCCCAGCCCACCTGAGGCTGGCTTGGGAGAAAGGGGGGACCACGTTAGCAGCTCTTTGAAAACAAGACAGGGCCCCAGAGCCAGCAAACAAAGCCCCGGCGGGGTGAGCATTGCTGGGGGTGTGATGTCGCAGCAACCGCAGTCACATGCTGGCCAGTCAAGGCACCAGGGCCTGGGGAGGGGCAGAGTCCCTGGCAGGCACCCATGACTACTAGTCAGCCCAAACTGTGGGGTGGATGAGTACCAGCAGGAGAGTGGCAACCCACCTGCCCCCCAAACTCCAGGGGAAGGGAGGAAAACGTTGGAAAAAAACTAAAAATTTGAAATAAAACTATGCTCCGTATGGAGGAGGGCAGTCAGAAGGCAGAGCACTTGTACACAGCTGATGCCCAGGGAGCAGTGGCCCAGAGTCACATCCCAGGGAGACCAGGAGAGGGCACCGGGCTCAGAAGCAGCACTGCCCAAAGGAAGCTTCTTGTCCCCTCTGTTAGCCAGGGCTTTGAGGAAGAGAACCATTTCACGACACATCAAAAACACGCAGGGAGGGCTTCCCTGGTGGCGCAGTGGTTAAGAATCTGCCTGCCAATGCAGGGGACACGGGTTCGAGCCCTGGTCTGGGAAGATCCCACATGCCGCGGAGCAACTAAGCCCGTGAGCCACGGCTACTGAGCCTGCGCGTCTGGAGCCTGTGCTCCGCAATGGGAGAGGCCGCGACAGCGAGAGGCCCGCGCACCGCGATGAAGAGTGGCCCCCGCTCGCCGCAACTGGAGAAAGCCCTCGCATAGAAACGAAGACACAACACAGCCAAAAATAAATAAATTAATTAATTTAAAAAAAAAAACACTTAGGGAACCTGGCTTTGGTGATGCAGGGGCTGAGGCTTGCTGGGAGGGGTCTGGAAATGTTGGGACGGGGTGGTGGAATGAGTTGCCCAGATTCATGGAGTGGTTCAGTGTGCAGGGCTGCGTTCTTCCTTTCCTCCACGGGGTGCCAGGGGCTTGGATGGAGGGCATGAATATGTCTCCTGATGGATGGACCAGCCATGGCCATGCCACGCCCCTCAGCATCTGCCCTCCCACCCCTGCGGGGATTCACGGAGGCCTCCACTGTCCCCTTCCTGGATCCCACAGAAGTACCAGGGATAGGGCAGAAAGGAGGCTCTCCAGAGGAAGCAACGGCCAAGCCTTTTCACTCAGCCAGGAGTTTGAGCTTGGCATCCCAAGGAAGGGAGGGGGCCTGGAAGTAGGTTTCACAGCTGCTTCTCAGGAGAGAGAACACAAAGCAGGCACCCAGCAAGTAGCAACTGTTACTGCTATAACTGTGCACTAAATTGTGCAGGGCTGGGTTGCCCTGTGGCCCCCAAGGATGTGTAGGCAAAGCCTCAAGGATACTGACCTTCCTCTCTAGGCCAGCAGGCGAGGAAAGACACCTTCATCGAGGGAAGGATTCCTCTGCATCAGGCACTGTGCTGCCTGCTTCACAGGTGCTGTCTCCTTTAGTCCTCCCAACAGTCCTTCTTAATTCCACCCTCCACCCCATTCCCCTGCCCCATCCCCACCCCCAGCCCCTTCTGGGAGCTTATCCTGAACCCTGCAGCCCATCTCTTCCCCTGCCTCCTGTGGGCACTGCTAGGGGGACATTTTTCAGGAGCAAATGCCCCAGTTAGTTAGCACTGGTCGTGTATTTTGGGCTTCCTCTTCACGCAGACTATAAACTCAAAGACAAGTACCATGTCTCGTTTTTGCCAGTTAAAGCACACAGCTTTATTGGTGATACATAAAAATGCAGACTTGGTGGACGAGGCTGAGTCAGTACAGCTCATAGAAGGGGAGTGTACATGTTTTGCTGAATAGGTTTACCATCCATAGGCTCGTGAAGAAAAGAGAGTAAATGAAAAAGAATTCAACCTACGCAGCAACCAATGCATTTTCGGCACAAGCTCCCACATGGGTCTGGTCTCCACAAGGTGGTCCAGCTTAGACAGGGAGACCACCACAGGCAAGGCATCCCTTGTCAGGCTAGAAAATGTTGTTCTTTCACCACACAGCTGAAATGATCCCTTTACCACAGGAAGAAGGCTGCAAGGGAGCAATTTACAATGCGCACTGCCTGCAGACTGCAAAACCAAGAGGTTACTCAGAGCTCTGTGGGAACCCCTGCCTGGCCAACAAGAGAGTGGTCCTGGATTTAGCAAGTGTAACTTTCACCCAGAGATATGGCTATTGGCTAAGGCTGGATCTTCAATAGCACCCGCTGCAGAGTCTTTGATTGAGAACACAAGTGTGTGTTCACTGATCGGGTTTTGGTTCGGGGAGGATCAGTCCCATCCTGTTGGAGGGGGCCATTTAAGAGGCCGGGATTTCTGGGAGAAGCTGTCTGTTTGCGTTCCTGATAAAGAGGGACAGGAAGGAGAGCAGCATTTGGGCTCCCAGCAACTCCCCCGCCAAGACTGGCTTTTCAGACAAACCCATCAAGGGTTTCACAACGTGCCCCTCAGCACACTCACTTCCCTCTGGTATCAAAGGAAACTTCAAGCCTGAAACGGACTTGGCAAGCATGTTATTAATAACTGTCATGATTATTAACAAATTTAATCCGGCCTGCTGCAGAAATGAGTTGCAGCAAAGTGACACAGTCTCCCGACACACTTCGTTGATGTATGTCTTAATCTGGCCCTGATTTGCAACACTGGCATTCAAGTCATCCGGGGCACAGAAAGCCTCAACAGCAGGGTCGGGAATAGGGATCGTGTTTCCAGCAATGGAGAGGCTGGCCAAATGACTATTGATATCGTGGCTAAATGAAAAACCAGTGTCCCTGGGCTGAGCTAACAACACTTTTCCCTGAATGAAAGGGCACTTGGAGAGGCCAAGAACACAACTGAAATTTTTAAAGCTTTGAGCACTCCAAGTATTTTTACGTTCATAAGGGAACGGGCGCTGTTTTACCGGATGTGTTCGGTTGGCCTTGCCCCCACCTGAAGGCCTGTCCTCGGTGCCACCAGGGGCCCCAGGTTCAGTCCAATCCCCATCCTCACTCCAGGGCCGAGCCATAGTTGTGAAATCAAACCAAATCTCGGGCTCTTCCTCATCCAGCTCCTGTTCATCATCCCATTCCTCTTCCTCCTCCTCCAACTTCTCACTGTCATCTCTTCCTATGGTTAGTTTGTAAACGCAGTAGCAGGCACCTGCCCCAATCATCAGTCCTGCCGCCATCCAACCCACTTCCCGAGCCCGGCCCATGCTCAGGTCCGTGCCAGCCTGGGGGCAGGACAGGAGAGGGCCTTGCTCCACCCGAATGAAGAGTGTTCTTAAGGCTCCACCTGAATGATGGTGGAGGGGAGACGTCTTCAGCCTATCTCAGGCTCCTGAGGCTCTCTTGTGATGAATCTATGGGTGAAAAATAATATTAGGGCTTTGGGCTGTGCCTGGATTTGTGCCTCACCAGGCAGACAGAGTGGAGTTTGAGTTCTGGTTGAGAGAGGTGGATTATTTGGCAACTATTTCTTTGTTCTTTTCTGTCATCCTCTGTCTACCCTCAGGACCCACCATTTCTCTTCCAGGGCCTATAGAGAAGGGCAGGAGGTGGGACTGGGCTGTGACAGCCAGGAGGGTGACAGGAGAGGCTAACCCTCAGGTAGTCTCCTCCTCCACCACACCCCCACCCCCAAAGACTCAGAGGCAGTCTCTCCCACCAACCTCTACCAAAGTCAGGTAAATTCCTTCTCCTTCTCTTGTCTTCTGTGGTCAGTGCGCCTTCCACAGTGATTGACGGACAGTCTGGCAGAAGGACAGATGGAAAGACAGCCGCCTTTGGGGAACTGAAAGTGTAGTGGATGGATCAGCACTGAGAACACAGGTCCCAGTACCCGCTTTTCTGAATTTCCAGCCTTTGAGTTTAAAATATTTCTCACACCCTCCTGACTTTCCTAACGCGGGCTTCCCCGCCCCACCCCCCTTGGCGTCCGCCATTTCCCCAGCAAAGGCCGCCACACCCCTTTCCCTGCACTGAAATGGGAGGGGGTGTGGAGAAAGAAGGGGCCGGGAGGGGGCGACTCGGACCCGGCCCGCACCGATCCCAGCACCCCCTCTGCGCCATCCCCACCGCCACCCCCACCCAGGGGCCAGGGCTCATCCCACCTTCACACCGACCTGCACGGTCCCCAGGCACTTTGGTCCTTCGCTCGCCGCGACTTTTCCCGGCGACCTACTGGCCAACAGATCTACAAACCTGCAGACAGACGGGGGACCGAGGGGACGGAGTGCTTGGTGGACGGAGCGGCACTCGGGACACGAGTGCCCTGATTGTGGAACCTTTCTTTCCTCGGAGTCTCTGTACCAGCCATTCACTCCCCTCACCCGCCGCCCGAAGTCCGCCAGGTCTCTCTCTACTAAAATGGGCATGGGGCGGGGGGGGGGGGGTGGCGGCAGTATTTAGAAAGTAGGCGAGAAGGGGACACAGCCCCCATCGGCCCGAACGTGGATCCGTGGCGCTCTTGGCCTTCTCCCATCCCATCTCCCTCCAAGCAGAGCCCACGCTCATACCGATCTGCACGGTCCGGGGCTACTTTCCTTCTTCCCTCACACGCCTGCAGTGTGATAGGGGGCTGGTACCCAGACGGAGGCGACTAGCAGTACTTCTGCTCTAGGCAGCTCTTGGTCACGTGACGACCACGTCACCAGTGAGCTCTGGCCCCCAACTTCCACTCCCACAAGCAGTGCGGCAGGCGCCAGCCTGCCCCGTACCTCCCCCCATCACACTGGGCCCTGTCACTCTTTTCCTCTGTAACAATACCAGAAACCAGAAGTGACCGTGGCTCTCTGGTGTTTGCATTTGCCTTTCTCTAATTACAGGAAGGGGCAGCATCTTTTCCTGGGTCTATCATTACTTATACTTCTTTTGGGGGAAATGTCTTATCCTTTCCTTGGCTCTGAAGCTCCTGTCCTCTCTTTCTTAATTTCTACCCTTTCCCACAACCAGTCTCTGCACCAAAATTAAGCGGAGGGGCGGGGAAGAAAAGCCCAAGTAGCAGTGAGATTTTTGTTAGTATTTTTAATATATTTATGCTCGCTTTCGTCGGTCCTTCCTTTTTTTATTGACTCAAGCTACACTATTTTGTAATCAGAAAATACAAATATATATATATATACATATATATAACAAGATTTCCTAGTTAATAAGGAGGCCTCATCGATTTAAGCTAATTTATACCACACTGAAAATATTTTCTTCTGACTGCACAGGAAATAGCAGCTTTCAAGCAGCATATTAAAATTTAAAAACATATCCTTACAAACAAAGCCAGTGTGCTTTCAATATGATTTATAAATTGACGGATAAAATGAATCTATAGTGAAGTGGTCAGTGCTTTAATTGTGACCAGTTTAGTTAAGTGAACCACTATCCCTTCTTCCTGGATGAACTCCTAGTGTTAGGCGTCACACGATTGAGATCGTCAGAGGGGACTGCTAGATGGCTTTCATTCTGGCTTCAAAGGACAGACTTTCTGCAGACCCCAAATTCAGATGAATCTTACAAATTAGTAACTTCACAGATGAGCTTGCTTTTCATTCAAAGGTCTTTATTTAAATCTATTCTGAAGTTTCATGGTGTAACCCATAAATCATCCAGAAATTAGAGGATTCCCTGCTATCCCATTGATGAAAATGAGACTTGGTAGGTGGAATTTTCATTTCATCATTACACTGGTGAAATATCTCCGGTATCTGTCATTCGTGCACTGTATGTCCCCCTAGCAGCGGCTAGTGTCCAGCATTTTCCAGTGGAAATAGTAGTTAAGAGTCTGTGGGTGACTGTAAATCACTGCAACAACCCTTGAGATCCGTCATTTTTCTCTCACAAAAGGCACAGTTTACAGGATCCCAAGCAGTCGCCAGGGGAAAGAGTGCTTTTCATTCCCTGCCTTCTGTTACAATTTCACTGCACCACCCATACAAGCCCCTCAGAATAATCCCAGAACTCACGGACAAAGTATGCAGAACTTGGTCCCCAGACATTCAGCTGTCCCCGCTGGGGAGTCATACTCTAAATATAGTCCCTTCAGGCAGCCTCTTTCTTAGAACGCTGAAATCTGACACCCCAGCAGGAAGCTCCCTGTGTGAGGGGCCCCAGTGTGGGGGAGGCCCTTTCAGGAGGTGAGCCAGGAAGCCCAGAGTGCCTTGCTGGTGAAAATTCAGAAGTCAAGAACATGTCACAGCTTTCTGGTCTTCCTCAAACTTTTATAGACCAAACAAATCAGTATTACGGCTCATCTCCCTAACCCCCTACCTCATTTATTTTGCCATCATCTCCTTACACCGTTCTTTTCATTGCCCTTTATTTGCTTCTCCGAGGCAAGTGAATTCTATTTATGAAACCTTACTAACAGAACTCGCAGATTCAACTGTTATCATTCAATCTTTGGCTGCTAAGAACTTATATAAGTGGCTTTTATTTATTTTGAATATATACATTAGAAAGAACTAAGGAGTATGTAAAGCTTAAAAAGGCAGGTGCTTCAGTGTCATTGACGTGGCTTTCCAATAAGAACTCATTCTCACAACTCAGCCAGCCTTCAAGGACAAAAGCTCCACTCTTACCGCTCCTCATTAGTAAAAAATATCTCTCCCCTTTGGTATATTTTTCAATTATTCCAATGTATAACCCCTGACCACCATTCTCCCAGGCTGTCAGACCTTTTCTGTTTGGATCCACTCCCTCTCTTAAACTTCCTAAACCCCATGGGAATGATAACACTTTCAGTTCTCTTACTTTGTAATTTTGATCCACAATTCCTACCAAGGAACCTGGAGACTAGCATTTTTAAAAAATTTATTTTATTTATTTATTTTTGGCTGTGTTGGGTCTTCATTGCTGCACGCGGGCTTTCTCTAGTTGCGGCGAGCGGGGGCTACTCTTCCTTGCGGTGCACGGGCTTCTCACTGCGGTGGCTTCTCTTATTGCAGAACACGGGCTCTAGGCGCAGGGGCTTCAGTAGTTGTGGCTCGTGGGCTCTAGAGCGCAGGCTCAGTAGTTGTGGCGCCCAGGCTTAGTTGCTCCACGGCATGTGGGATCTTCCCGGACCACGGCTCGAACCCTTATCCCCTGCACTGGCAGGCGGATTCTTAACCACTGTGCCACCAGGGAAGCCCGAGACTAGCATTTAAAATCTACTTTCCTCTCCGTTATAAATCCACCAACAAATATTTATTTAAGGGCATGCTATTTGCCCGACATACCATTTCAACAGCAAAAATGGAAAATCCTTAAGCAATTCTTCAGACAAGCCTTCAAAAGACTATGTGAAGCCACTGCCAAAAAGAACCTTTTGGCTTAAATCAATATATGGTCACATATGATGTGTGATTTATAAAGTATCCAAAAACAGAAAAGGATCAGCAGATGGTAACACTAATGGAATTTTGGGGGGTGAGAAAAATAAATTATAGAAGATTGTTATCTTAAAAAGCTATATTACTTTTTGTATTGTGTTATTTGTTTCTTGTGTTGTGTATTAGTTAATTTTGTTTAATTGCAAGCAACAGAAAGCAAATCTGTTTAACTTAAATGAATGTTGAAGACCAGCATCAGCTCTGAGGTGTCTAGGTAGAAGGAATTGATATATGGTCTTTTCAGGATGCCATACTTCCACTGATATTTGGTTTTCTATCTCTGCTTAAGGTTTAAATTTCAGTAAGAGAGTATTGAGTTGGTCTGTTTTGGGCACAATGCCCACCCTTTTGCTGGGGAAAATGACAGGGGATGTAAAATGTAAAATGCACTTCCTTTCTTTTCCCAGAGAGAAATGTAAACTGTTTCAGATGTTATTGTTGATTTGCAGGAGCCCTTTAACTACTTTGGATATGAACCCTTTGTTCAGCTGTGACTGAGGTGCTGGGGGCCTATTTGCCACAGCATGCTTTAGTTTTCACTTTCACATTAAGTGAACGTTATAGAGGTACAATTCTGAAATGGTGATGCACAAGGCTGTCTTCTAAGCTAAAGCTACCTGGCTTCCCTGACAAGACTGTAGACAAGGTTGCATCTACAGTTCAGTCTTGTCCTCATCCCTTCATGATCAATACCTGATTTTGTCTGTACGATGAGAGCAGATGCCTCTGTCAAGGAAAGACTCCCATTCATAGAGACATATATAAATCTATATCTGAAGGCCCAAACCCATGGATCTTTGCATTCTCTCCCTGTAAGAAGGCCACAAGGGAAGCTAAGTCTCACAAAGGAATGGCAACTGAAAAATTTATCCTGAGAAATACAACCTTCAGGGGTACTAGAGGTTTCTGTCAGTTTTACCAGCCCATTCTCTCCCTGTTGGCCAGCTACTCCTTGGGAAGCCACAACCTCAGAAGGTTGTGTGGTGAGCCTGAAGTCAGAGCAAGGGCATTGGTGCACATTAAGAAGTGTCTCTCAGCTAAGAAACTTGAAGTACACTTACGCATCACGGGGATGGCTCTGCCAAAGAAAGCTATTTTTTCCATTCATCTTCGCCAAGACTCCCTCTCCTCCAGACAGTGCTTGGGTGGGAACTATCAACACTTTCCTCTGACTCTCCTTTTCATATATTCCTGTGCTTAAAGAAGCCCCCTCGCTGCACATGATCCTTCTCCAAACACAGAATCATATAGTTGATTTGGTTTCTGCTTACTAAATTTCAGTCATATCCTGTTCACCTTAAACGTACACAGTGTTGTATATCAATTATATCTCATAAAACTGGAAGAAAAAAAATAAATAAATTTTAGTCATATCCTAGTACTGTCTTCCAGAAGTTACATCGATATGAATTTCCCTGGAGTTTTGCCTGTTCCCAAACTTCCCAGACTCTTGATTTACTCCCATATGGTCTGTGGATCTTAAAATTTATACTCAGATAATAAACTTATATCTTAAATATTAGGGCATATCCCACTGTAGACCCCGTGTTCTGACATTATTTTATTATTTTTCCCACTCTTAAATAGTTTGCTCATTGCTGACAGGTGAGTCATTGAGTTCATCAAAGCAGTCAGTGAAAAGGTTTCACACTAATTGCTAGATTCCGAGTTCAGCAAATTTTGTCTTGGTCTCAGTGTTCCTCTAACACCTATTTCATTTAAAGATGATACTATTTGTATATTTTGTAATGTTCTTTGTCTGCCACTCACTTTGTCAGTGTGCGTGCCTCTCTATCTGACGGACATCCACGACATAGTTGTGATTTCTACTCAACCTTTTCTGTGTCACTGGCTTCTGAGGTCTCCATGCCTCTTCCTTGCTAACTGATGGGAGTGAAAGTCTCCTGTTTAGAAGACTGGCCTAGTCAGAAGATTTATGTATCCTCAGACACAGTGATGAGCTCATTCAGGATTGTGTTATGTGCTAGGCCCCAGAAGACATTAAGATTGCTTTGAGTGAAGTGTGTAACACTCCCTGCAAGTGAGGAAATGTGGGACTTTTGGAGGCCATCACCCAACATCACTCTCCAACTCCCACTCTTTTTTTTTTTTTCTCAAATGAAAATAGCTTTACAGCAATTCTTTTCTCACAAAAAGAATGTAGGTTGGGGGTGGGAGAGGGCAGAACTGAAAGAACAAAAAAGCATTAAGAAAGAAAAAACCACACTCACTCCAGGTCTCCTTTTCTGATGGCTTTTTCTTTTCAGATCTGGGACTAGATTTCAGAGGAAACGGTAGACATTTGTAGCTGGGAGGTGGGGAGGTGGAAGGAGAGGTTGCTGCCCCAGGAGCCTAGGGAAGGAAGAGGCAATTTTTCAAAAAGTACAAGTGGCCAGTAACCCCAGGGGAAGATGCTGTCCCTTTCTGGTAATCAGAGGAAGGCAAACACAACTACAGGGAGATGGGATTAGCAAAGAAGAAAGAGTAACAAGGCCTGATATGGGGGAGGGAATGGAGGGGGGCGGGCCCTCTTCTGCCGCACTGCTGGTGGGAGGGGAAATTGGGGACCCGAGTTGGTGGATGACGTAGCTCTCACGTGACCAAGAGCTGACGTGTGCAGAAGTCCTTCTTGTTCTGGTCGTTGTTCCCGTCTGAGTACCAGCTCCCCATTGCCCTGAGGGCGAGCGGGCCTGCAGCAGAGGCAAGAAGGAGGAGGAGAAGGAAATTGTCCCGGATCCCTGCAGGTCAGTGCCTGGGAGATTCCAGAAGGTGGGGGTGGCCGAGGGCGCAGGGCGGAGACCGTCGCGGGTCCTGGGGCGCCTCCGTCGTCTCTCCCACTCGCCGCCGGCTTTCCAAGACATCTGTCCCGCCCGCAGCCCATTTCGTTGCTGCGAAATGGTGAGCAGCGGGGTGTTTGGGGAGGAGCTCAGAGATTAGGAGGTGGGAATCTGGTGGAACCGAGGCCATAATCTGGAAAGGGAGCTGCGGCCTGGGTGTTTGCCCCCAGTACTCCAGGACAGTGCCGGCGGGGAAAGGCTGGACATGGGGAGGGGGGTGTGCAACGTGATGTGTCAGCAGAGCCCCGAGAGGGGTCATAGGGGTGGGAAACCTTTGACAACCAGGCCTCCGAATTAGGAAAGAGTTTTCTGTTCTGGGGACCGGTCCGTCCACCAAGCACTCGGTAGCGGCTGTTTCCCGTCTTTCTGACTGTGACTGTGTCTTCCTGACCATGGCTCTGTGTCTTGTGGGTCCGAGCCTCTCCCGGGTTGCCAGTCTTTCCGTAGGTTGCGGCACTACGCCAGGCTAGAGAAGAGGAAGGAAATTAACCCCGATCGGTGAAGGTCGATTTGAGGGTAAGACCAAATGGGGACCCTAACAGGGGCGGTGGTGGGGGTGGGGAGAAACCAGAGATGGCAATAATCTAGGTTGGGTCTGAGTCTGAGTGTGTTTCTTGCACTCCTGGGACTGTGGCGAAATGGCGTGCGTTGTGTGTGTGTGTGTGTGTGTGTGTGTGCGCGCGCGCGCGTGTGTCGCAGGGGGTGGGGTGGGGGAGAATGACAGAAGGGAAACCTATCAGATAGTTTGTTCATAATCCTCTTCTCTCAACAGCATTTAGTCCCCATGTTTTCGATCTGTCATCCTGCAGGTCTGCTGTAGCAGGTGGCACCACTTGAAGCGAGGGAGGAAGTTTCCTCAGATCAGTAGAGGTCGGTGTGGGCGTGGGGGCTGCTTGGAATGGGGGAGGGGTTGGAAATCGCCCGCGGTTGGACAGGCTCACCCTATCCTACCTTATTTCCCTAACATCCCTCCCATTTCAGGCTAGGGAAGGGGAAGGCACGTGCATGTTTTGGATGGCATAGAGAGGTTTTTTTTTTAAAAAAAATCTGACAACCTATATAGGTGAATCAGGAAAGCAACGAATGTACAGTCAATCCATCAAGGCTTCAGTTCTCACTGCCTCTGGTCTCTCTGCAGATTGCAAGGGTTGTTAGGCGTGGCACACCTCCAGGGGAGGGAAGAAGGGGCAAACTGCCTGTCTGAAGGAGGTTAGTGCAAGGTGCCACTCCCTGGGAACACCCGAGGTTGGGGTGGCTGAGGGCCCAGCAGAGACTATGGGCTCCGTTGCCTTTATCTAGGCTTGGGGAGGGGGTGGACTGCGGAGGGTAGGGGGAGAGTGAAATGAGGAGGAAAGAGTTTGTTAACAATCTACACTTCCTGCCAAGAACTCATTTACTTATCCCTCTGTGCAACTGTCTGCATGGGACAACACGAGGAGAAGAGAAACTCAAACCCCTTTTCCTTCCTCCACCCGCTAGGTCCACCTCCAGAATCAGCTGTTGTGGCCTTGAAGTGGCTGAAGACAATCATCCTCCAAAGGCCGGCACCCAGGCCAGGCCCATAGCCCTCCTCCCCCAGCCTGTGACTGCTCTGTTCCTTGGTCCCTGATATCGTCAGGGACGATTGCATGGGCTACGCCAGGAAAGTAGGCTGGGTGACTGCAGGACTGGTGATTGGGGCTGGCGCCTGCTATTGCATTTATAGACTGACCAGGGGAAGAAAACAGAACAAGGAGAAAATGGCTGAGGGCGGGTCTGGGGACGTGGATGATGTTGGGGACTGTCCTGGGGCCAGGTACAATGACTGGTCTGATGATGATGATGACAACAGTGAGAACAAAGGTATAGTATGGTACCCACCTTGGGCCCGGATTGGGACTGAGGCTGGGACCAGAGCTAGGGCCAGGGCAAGGGCCAGGGCTACCCGGGCTCGTCGGGCCGTGCAGAAAAGGGCTTCCCCCAATTCAGATGATACTATTTTGTCCCCTCAAGAGTTGCAAAAAGTTCTTTGCTTGGTTGAGATGTCTGAAAAGCCTTATATTCTCGAAGCAGCTTTAATTGCCCTGGGTAACAATGCTGCTTACGCATTTAACAGAGATATTATTCGTGATCTGGGTGGTCTCCCAATTGTTGCAAAGATTCTCAATACTCGGGATCCCATAGTTAAGGAAAAGGCTTTAATTGTCCTAAATAACTTGAGTGTGAATGCTGAAAATCAGCGCAGGCTTAAGATATACATGAATCAAGTGTGTGATGACACAATCACTTCTCGCTTGAACTCATCTGTGCAGCTGGCGGGACTAAGATTGCTTACGAACATGACTGTTACTAATGAGTATCAGCACATGCTTGCTAATTCCATTTCAGACTTTTTTCGTTTATTTTCAGCAGGAAATGAAGAAACCAAATTTCAGGTTTTGAAACTCCTTTTGAATTTGGCTGAAAATCCAGCCATGACTAGAGAACTGCTCAGGGCCCAAGTACCATCTTCACTGGGTTCCCTGTTTAATAAGAAGGAGAACAAAGAGGTGATTCTTAAACTTCTGGTCATATTTGAGAACATAAATGACAATTTTAAATGGGAGGAGAATGAACCTACTCAGAATCAATTCAGCGAAGGTTCACTTTTTTTCTTTTTAAAAGAATTTCAAGTGTGTGCTGATAAGATTCTGGGGATAGAAAGCCATCATGATTTTTTGGTGAAAGTAAAAGTTGGAAAATTCATGGCCAAACTGGCTGAGCATATGTTCCCAAAGAGCCAGGAATAACTTCTTGATTTTGTAGTTTAGAAGCAACACACATTGTAAACTATTCCTTTTCTCCACCTTGTTTATATGGTAAAGGAATCCTTTCAGCTGCCAATTTTGAGTAATGAATATCATATTGTATCATCAACGCTGATATTTATCTGAGTTGGTCTTCAGGTCTAAGCTGGATGAATGAATATCACTACCTGTTCTGAAAACAAGTTTGTTGCTTTTTATCTCACTGCCTAGATTGAAATATTTTTACTATTTCTTCTGCATAAGTGACAGTGAACCAATTCATCATAACTAAGCTCCCTCCTGTCATGGGCATTGACTTAATTTGTGTATCATCAATAAAGTTGTGTGTTAATGCTGGAAAAAAAAAGAAAGAAGAAAAAGAAACCATCCTTGTCTTTTGGTTTATAATCTAGTTGGAGAGATAAGAAACATACAAACAAAAAGATAACAGAATATCTCAAGCATATATTCATCGTCAAATATGTGCGTTCAGAGCACAGAGGAAGCAAAGGTTTCTGTGGGATACAATAGTCAGCTACAGATTTATGGAGGAAGTGGCCATTTAAAATGAGTCCTCTATGGGATAGGTAGTTAAGGCATTCCGTATGATGGGAGTGACGGGGGACTGGTGTGAGAAAGGCATGGAGGCAGGAACTCTTCTTATGACAGTAAGCGGGAGACTAGTCTGCTTAGAGTGGAGAGTGTAAGGATGGGAACTAAATAAATTTGGAAAGCTGGCTGAAGCCAGTCTGTGAAGAACTGTTTGAATATTCTCCCACTGAACGCTGAGAGCCAGTAAATAATTTTGACTAGAAAGAATAATTGGAATTCATATAAAAGTTCCTCTCTCACCCACTGTGCAGTGTGCTTGAGGGTGTGGCAAAATGGATCCTTTCAAACCCTGGTGGCAGGAATGAGCTTACACTGGCACAAGGTTTGTGGAGGGCCATTTTGTAATACATATCATAAGCCTTAAAATAGGTAAACCCTTTGTCCTAAGGAAATAATTGATTCATTGGCCAAAAACTGTATGTACAAGGCTGTTCATCCCAGCAATGTGTGAAATAGTAAAAACTGGAAACAACTTAAACAACTTAGCACACTGGATTGGTTAAATAAATTAAGGAATATTCACACGGTATAAGATAAATATGTCACTTGCAATCCATATTGCCAGGGAACGATATTCATCATGCATTGTTAAGTGAGAAAGGTAGGTTAGATAGCAGTATTCATAGTATGATTCCATTTTTTTGAGAATATAAGACGTTTAAGTAGACACTAAAAACTCTGGAATTACAGACACCCAAATAGTAACAGTGGTTATCTTTGGGTGGAAGGATAGAGTAATCTTTAACTTTTTACTTTTTATTCATCTATGTGTTCTTATTTATCTAAAACAAATACTGATTTTTTCAAAAATTTTTGAAAAAGAAAAGTGTTGGGAATGGAGCAGGTGATTGATTGGAGCATGTACTGAGTGGAAAAAATATTTAGATTAAACATGAGGTGGGTTGAAGTTTTCTCTCTGAAATAATCGATGAGTGCTGAAGATGGGGCTCCTTGTGAGGATTAAATGAAGTAATACATGGGAAATACTTAGAATGTTCTGGCACAGAGCAGTTAATTAAGAAAAGTGAGCACGCTTAATTCCCTGGAATTCAAGGTTGATAGCTTTTTTGGTTGACCTTTGTTTCGCTGGGGGCATTCTGCCACGTGTCAGCATCATTTAATAAATAATAACAACAATAAAGTTTAGCACTTATTAAGTGACCACTGTGTAGAGTGATGTCATTCCTGCAAGGCAACTGTTACAATAATTTCTCAAAGAAATAGGGTTTTCTTATTTCTAAGGACACAAAGTGTTTCATCAGACATGATCTCACCCGCCCTCACAACATATTCCTAGTCAGTTTGGAGATGTTATCCTGCTTTATACATGAGGCCAGGAAAGGGTAAAATCTCTGTTCAGTTATGATCTGGTTTTAGCCCCAGGCTTCCATATACTTACTCTGATGTTGCCTATAGTAGACAAAAGGACCAAGGACTGGTTAGCTTAAAGTTGTTGGGTATGGTGACCCTATTGAATCATGAACACGTGGGGGCTAATTTGACATCAGTCTTAAGGATGGGATGAGTGTAAAGGGAACTAACATTTTTCTTGCTCTATTATTAGGCAGGAGAAAAAGATTTGGGAGGGGAAGCCTAATCCATTTAAAATAAGTTGAGTTTGAGGTAACTGTGTGACATCCAGATGGATACACCCTATTGTCACTTGAATGTATTGATCTGGCGCTCAGAGAAGACTAGGCTATAGATACAGATTTGGGGGCCACCGGAGGATGAATGGTAACTGAGGACATTGGAGTGGATGTGATCCCCAGAGAGAAGGTGCAGAGAGTAAGAGTGGAGGGCTGCAGAAAGAACTGGGTAAGGGACTGTGGCAGCTGGGGAGAGAAGCATAGAATTGCACCTGTGGATACCCTTCCAGACACTTGTACTATCCATATACCTATATATTCTATACATCAAATTGGATGATACTGTAGATGAATTTTCGGAGCCTGATTTAAAATTTTTCTATTTTTCTACTAAAAATTATTCATTGGAGATACTTAAGAAAATAGAGACAACAAGAAAAAACTTGTCCCCTGACCCGGATCTGTATCTTGAACATCTAAAAAATATTCAGATCAAGCCACGTTGAACTTGGGGTGCTGAGTGACTTTTCTACATGGGGTGAAAAATGAGGTCAACTTGCGTAATAAAAAGCCACCGTGCAGCAGGGGCACAGGTCTGACCAGTGTCCATCTGCTCCTGCAGGTCTCTTTTCTCATCCCTTCCCATTCTTCTTCCCTCTCCCTCCCTCGCACTTGTCTTTTTATTTCCTCCTTCTGAGAGACCATTGGCAGTAGTCTCTTTGTGCTTCTGTGTCTTTTGTGGGTGACCGCTTAATTCCCGTGACACCAGGTCATGCACCGGTGGGCATTTGATACAAAATAATAATTGTCATTGCTGTGGTAATACGGTGACCTGGGTGTGGCTGGATGCCAAGATTTTTTGGACCTTTGTTGAACAGAGACTGAGAAGGCATCAGTCTTAACGTGGCACAGCCTTATGTGCGCTGCATGTAATTTTGATGTCCCACACCTGGTATTGTTTGGCACGGAATCACCCAGACTTTGGTAAGTGCTGTGTGAGACAGATATGTGACTGCCTGGTCCAGGGAGGCCACAGGGCCGGCCCAGCCACACGCAGATGTCCTCATGCTTTCACATCGGAGGCTGCCACTCTCAAACATTTTGGGAAGGGCACAGTTCTGTGATTGTGGCAGCTCATCGGGGCAGGGAGGGGGCAGTGTCTTCTCTTTAGAGAGGATGGCAACTTCTGGGTAACCGAGGAAATTAGAAACTCAGAGGATATTCTGCTATTTTGGTTTTTCTCTCATCTGATGGTTTTAGGAATTTAAGTGGGTCTATCCCAGTCAAATGTGTTCAAAGGGACTTTTACAAAGATGGAGTAGAGTTCTCTTATAAATTGTCACCCAAAGCATAATATTTCAAGGCTCAGGAAGCTGGTTTTCTATTTTTAAATTCATATTTTACTTGCCTTGTTTCAAAAGAGATTCTAAGTGTAGGTTTAGCAAATTGATGTGGTTCAGGCAAATTTTGTGTTTATGCCTCTGTTTGGTTAATTTCTCTGCTAAATTCCCTTGAGAATGGTTTTTTTGAAGAGTGATTATGACTATTTTCAATGCTATCTTTTTACATTCATTTTACATCACATCCCAGGTTGAACGTTTTTTTTCTGATTTCTCTGTTTAAACTGTGGCTCTTCCTTGCCTTTAAACCAGAACTATCGTGCTGCCATCTCGGGGTGCAGAAGACTAGGGTAATGACCCCTGGTTTGCTCTGCCCTGAGGTGTGGTGTCAAGCAGGATAACACATATTTACTTTCAGAGATGTGTATCTCCATGCTTTCCCCTCTCCATTGGGTCCCTCTCAGGCCTGTGTTAAGGGCTTGGGCAATGTTGGGTTTGGGGGTAAGCCTGAGTGGAGGGAGAAGGTAGGGGGTGGGAAAGAAGCCTTATTGGATGGGTAACTTTATCCTAACAGGTTCATGTCAATGGAATTCAATCCAGCACTGGCAGTGGGCTAAGTGTAACTCTTTGGCCCTGTTGACCATTTACATTTTAAAAAGTGAAAGAGTAAGTGTAATACAAGCATCTTTGTTTGGGCATTAGAGCCTTCTGTTTATTGAGCATTTTTCTAAGTTTGCACATGGGCATAACATGTTATTAAATGGGGTGGAATTTCTTTTTGAAAATAAAATAACAGAATGACAGTCTATGTTACTATAAGAAATGTAATTACCAAGTAGATCAGATTCTTAGTGTTGGCTGCTCAGAACATTCTGTCCCTAAGGTCAATGTGCATCAGAAACCAAATTATCATCAGAAGGTTGTTTATTTAGTGCTCAAGGAAGCAGGGCAAGCTGACTTAGCTAGATGATAGTGCTGTCAAAGTAGAAGAACCAGGTGCATCCACGTCTGCTATGGAGATTGACTTGTGGCTGAAATCAAATATTTGTATTCAAGAGCTAGAGCATCTTTCTCCCTGGACACAATTAAAAATTTTGTCTGCCTAGATACCCCTTTGCCAGAGGTGGATCATCAGTTGATGGTAGTTTTATGACTTTTAAGATATATTATCAATTAGCTTTCATACAGAGTTTGAGAGATGTATACTTTTACAACAGGAGAGAACTGTAGTATTTGCAATGCATTCTCTCCTACATGTTGATTAGTATCTTTCTTTTCTGGAATTTTTTTGATGAGTAATGATAACTTGTTATTGATTTTGTTTTGAATCTCAAGCAAAATGAATTGTCATCTCTTTAGTTTTTTTTTTTCCATTTCTATTTCAGTCTTCGCTAAAATGTGGTTTAACTATAATCTTGCTAATTTTTGTGGCTTTCTTTCAATAAGCTGTAATGAAAACCCTGACATAATGAAATGGATCAATAAAAGAAAACTTTTTATTTTTACCTTCTTCCATCATTTAAAATGAATTAAATTGGATTCTCTTTTTGATATTAGAAAGGATGGAATCTAGGCAAGACCAAATAAAACAAACAATATTTAAAATATTTTCTAAATCTTAAATCCATTTAAGCTGATTTGGGGAATGATTCTTTGTAATCACTTATTATTTAACATCATCAATCATCAGCTCTTGTTATGCTGGTCTGTGTAATCTATAGCCAAAATTGGAAGTGTTAAATTGCACCATGTCGCTTATAATTCCATTAAATTCTGGTTGATTTTCTTCCGATATAAAAGTTAAATCTTTATGTTATGAATGTCATAACTTGTGAATGTCTATAAATATATGTCATACATATATCATCACACGTGTTTAGGTGGAAATGACTACATTTGGGGAAATATTAAGATGTTAGTAACACTCTGGAATTGTTTTTCAGCTATTTTAAAACTATCAATAGAAGTCCCAGATATATTTGTTTTAACTTAGAAAGGGGAAAAATTAGTATCTGGGGAAGAAGGCCATATTATAGCTTCTGCATTGGTGGACAGGATTATGCATCCACCTGGGCATTTGACTACCACTCTGAGACAGATTTGGGAATTAACACCACTCTGAGAGATTATTTTTCATAATGAACTCTATTTTAATCTTCTTTATTGTATTTTCTTAAACCATAGCAGTTCTATTAAAAACTAAAACAGATAAAATATAAATTAAAACATAAAACTGCCCTTTTCTCACCCATTTTTACAGTTACCTACTATGAATGTGTTTTATGTGTATTTAAACATAAATGATACACATATTCATATTTTTATCGGAAAATGAAATCACAGTCCATATATTGTTCTGTTCTGCAACTTTTATTTCACTTAAAATACATCATGTGTATATTTCCATGCATATCCTACATCATTTAACTTTGTTCATGGTGTCTTTTTCTGTAGAAGAGCTACATATTTAGGTAGTCATATAATTCAGCCTTTTCCTTTATGGCTTCTAGGATTCTGGACATGCTGAGGCAAGCTTTTCCTACCCCAAGAGTTTACAGTAATTTTTAATATTTTCTTCAAGCTTTTAAAAATAGCTATTTGTATGTGGGTGTGTTTAATCCTTCTGGTATATAATTTTGTATGTGGTATGAAGTAGAGATGTAATTTTATTTCTTTTTCCCATATCCAGACATTGAATATGCCATCCTTTTCACCACTTTTTGACAGAACTTTTTAGAGATTATTAGTTATAGGTTATTTACCACATGTTATTCTTCTCTATAAATGGAAACATTATTGCTCTTTTTGCTATCTTTGAGGCATGATGCACTGAAGACTGTTGGTGAAGTCCTATATCACAGAACCTGTTTTATTAAAGTTGGAATGAATAGTATTGGGTTGTGACACTAGTAATTAATTGTTTATGGGTCTATTATGAAGAAATTTGAAACACCAAAGGGTATATACAGTGCACTATGGGCTATGAAAATGCCACAATTTGTAAAAAGTAGTCTAGCAAGTGACTTACACGAGTGTGACAACACTTCACTCAAAGCATTGACAATGAACAAGCTAATCGGTGTATTTGAGAGTTTGAAAATCCGCTAGCTAACTCAGTCTTCCAAGCAGGAGAGTTGTTACATATTGTCACATGTGCCTTGGAACCGAAGATAAGAAACCGATCTTTTTGAAACATGGAATGAACTGTTAGATCTAGAAGGCTTGAGCACTATGAATTAAGACATTTTGGTGGACACTTACAAGATAAAGTAATATTCTTATCAAAAAACTGGAAGAGATACAGATTTAAATTTATAAAAGACACTTGTGTACAAATAGAGAAAATAATATAATGAAAAAACTGAAATAAACATCAGTGACACATTGACACTGAAACAATTGGTTGAAGTAGCAATTGATTAAAACATTCTGTGGATGAGTTTGATAGAGGATACTCCTTTCATTAGTAATATATATCCTTTTAAGCAAAAGAAATAAGAAAATAATGTTAGCACATGGTCTCTAGAGTGCAATACTTCCTAAAAACTTGCTAGAATAGAGGAAAGCTATTGATTTTTTTGTGTTTATCTTTGCCTCACCACCTCTTCTATTTTGCTTATTGACTTTGTGATTTTTAAATAGTCCTCTGTGTTTTAGACAAATACAGTCATATCAATTGTAAATAGAAATTGCTTTTAACTTTTCCCAGTTTTACACTAATTATTTATTTTCTTATCTTGTTGCAATAACTAGAATCACCCAAAATACTACTGAATAAAAATGGAGATCGTGGATGACCTTGACTTGTTCCTGGTTTTAGTGGAAATGACTTTGGCATTTCATGGTTAGAATGAGGATTGCTGTTGACTGTTGGTAAAAAGCACTTTCAATATTTAAGTTATTCCCTTCTATTCTTGTTGGTACCCATTAGAAGTAGCTGCTGATTTTTTTCTAATCCTACTAGGTCATAGTAGAGCTTTTTATTGCCAAACTTCTGAGTTCTGTTTGTTTATAAGTTTTATAGTTTGTTAATGTTTTATTTTGATTTTTATATTTATTATTAATATTTGCCTATAGTTACCTTTTATGTACTACCTTTAGCAGGTTTTGGTCTTAGGTTTGCTAGCTTTATAAAATTCATTAGTGAACTTTCAATTTTTTTCCTCTTTTCTGGTAGAGTGTAAATAATATTGGTATTATCTCCTCTTTAAATGTTAGATAGAACTGAACTGCAAAACCATTTGATCCTGATTCCTTTTTTAGTGGTAGGTCTACAGTCACATTTCCAATCTTATCTCTTGTAATTTGTCTACTCAAATTTTCTATTTCTTGGGTTAATGTTGGTAACTTCTATTCTACTGGGAAATCATCCATTACCTTTAGATCTTTAAATTTGATGTCAAAGATGTATATGTAAAATTATAACTTTTAATCACATCTATTTTTGTAGTGAAATCCTTTATTATTCATAATTTGTATACTTTTGCTTTTCTTCCATTATTACTTAGTTTTACTTATGAAGAGTGTGTTTATTTTATTGGTCTTTTCAAAGAACCAGGCTTTTATTTATCATTTCTACAATGTTTCTTCTGGTCATTATTTTTAACTTTAACTTTACTAATTTCTTCTATCTTTGGATTTGTTCTATTGTGCCTTTCTAATGCTTCAAGAATAGGGCTTGGGCTTCCCTGGTGGCGCAGTGGTTGAGAGTCTGCCTGCCAATGCAGGGGACACGGGTTCGAGCCCTGGTCTGGGAAGATCCCACATGCCACGGAGCAACTGGGCCCGTGAGCCACAATTACTGAGCCTGCGCGTCTGGAGCCTGTGCTCTGCAACAAGAGAGGCCGCGATGGTGAGAGGCCCGCGCACCGCGATGAAGAGTGGTCCCCACTTGCCACAACTGGAGAAAGCCCTCGCACAGAAACGAAGACCCAACACAGTCATAAATAAATAAATAAATAAATAAATAAATAAAAGAACGTGAATTTCTTTAAAAAAAAAAAAAAAAGAATAGGGCTTATTTCTTTTATTTATGGCCTTCTTGAATAATAATGGTAATTAAGATTATTTATTTTTCTCTGAATACAGCTTTAGCCATGCCCCATAAGCTTTGATATGATGTATTCTCTTTTTCTTTGCTTTCCTTATAGCTTGCAATTTTACTTTTAATTTCCTCTTTGACCCAGGGGTTATTATGGAGAACAGTGCTATATTGTCAGGCAGTTACGTTTAATGGTGATCTTTTATTATTTATTTCTAATTTTATTTTGTTAAGGTTAGAGGATGTGCCTATAAATTCTCTCCTTTTTAGAATGTATTTTCTATTATATTTAATCTGAGTTTTTAAATTTGAAAATCATGTTTTTGAATCCCAGAAATTATTTTTTTCTGCTTTAGTTGTATTCCTTTCAGTGCTCTTATTACTTATTTTGCTAAATATTATATCTGACTCCTTAAGTAGTTCTATTTCAGTGGGAGATAATATAAGTTTTGAAGTGCACAGACGTGAATATGAATAGTCATCTGTGGAAGTAATACAAGGGACTGGAGAAATTTGGAGAATAGAAACTCCAAGGAAGGTCTTCTGGGAGATATCCCTTGGAGGCAGGACTGGGATTTGATTGAAATAATTTTATGATTCTGCATTTATTCTTCACTATATGTGCATTTTCTTCAAACATTGTTTCTTAGACATACCTAGTGATGCCTACCTAAGTGGTAGATTAAAGATTTTTTAGAAAGTATCTTTAGACTCTTACCCATAATTCATTTGTTTTCTCATTCTGTCTCTCTTACCTCTTCCAGATTTGCAATGTATCTCATTAACACAGTGCTCCAGCTATCATTATTGTATTGTATTGTACGTTGATTACCTTAGTTGTAGCTTTAAAAAGCTATGCTCAGAATTTAGTGTCCAAGAGAAAACAGGGTGCAGGCAAATAAGCTGTGTAGAGACTGTGGCTTGACCAACAGCTGATACCATTTCCCAATGGGCTCATCCTACTTATGTCTCTGAGGGAAACCTCTGAATAGTCAGAAAGAAAAAAATATACAGTAATTTACTAAGGGATGGGGTGACAGACACCAAAAACTACATGAACATTTCCATGTACTCTCTCAAATATTTATGTGTATGCATATATGATATAATATTATGTTTTAGATATAAACTTATATTCTTGTTTTTCTCTCCCACAGTATTTCTTACTTTTCCATTTTCCCCATTCCTTTCTTCAGGAAAGGTTTATGGAAGGGCTTTGTCATTTCCCAAAGCCCAAACACATGAAAGTATGCTAGGTATAGTTGATGCTCTACACTAAGATGTGTCTAGTTATGGTTTTATTTGTATTCAACCTGCTCAAGAGTCAGTGTGTTCCATATAAGGATTCATGTCTTGCTTCAGTTGTTGAAAATTCTGTGCCACAATCTCTTCAAATATTACCTTTTGCTTATTCTCTCTAGTCTTTTTTTATGGAACTTCTTCCAAGCGTATTTTGATATTTTTCATTCTTTCTGCCATGTCTTCTAGCTTCTCATGCATATTTTGCACCACTTTATCTTTTTATGCTGCATTCTGGGTGATTATTTTTTGAGATATATCTTTAAATGTCTTAATTATCTCCTTGGGTTTGAGTTTACCTCTGCTAGAGTCATACAACTTTAACCAGTTCCAGATTAATTTTTATGTAGTTTGTGTTCACTAACATGTAGGAACTGTGAACTCAACCCTACACCTATGGGTGGAGCTGGCCTGGGTTCTGATTGTTCTCAGGGATCTCTTTATCCACCCATAACCTCACATAAAAGACAAGCTTTCTTGTTATATATCTTTGCTGTGAGAAAAGGTTTTCTAGTCATCATTTTAGGTACTGGTTGTGCTTCTGTGAGATCTGGATTTAGACAGGAGCTCAGTACCAGCCTCCCATCTTCCACTGACTAGAGGCATTGCCTCCTGTGGCCATGTGGGATTAAAACCCTGTTCCCCAGCCCTTAAAGCCAATATCCATCTGTTCGTCTTTATCTCTTGCTCACTGCTGTAAGTTCCTTCTTTGTTCCTTGGGGATTTCCATTTCATGATTATGAGCTTGACTATATTACTACTTTTAGAGGGGGTTCATATTCTATAATTTCTGTGAGTTTTAAGTGGAAGGGGTCAGTTCCGAGTCAGTTCAGCATGCTATTGACTGGAAGTTCCTCATATAGGTTTGTTGGATTGGATTGTGTAGGTGACTTATGTGATGCCTCTTAAGAGATATCTTGGGGGAATGCTGTTTTATATTTCTTCCAGCCAAACAGTATAGGGTCTTACCAAGCTTTCTGTGTCCCAGAATGGCAATGGCAGGGAAGCAGCAGAGAAAGTCTTGATCATTCAAGGAAGACACAGAAGCAAATAGAGAGCCATCTTGTCTGAAGGGGCCACAAGGAGGGAATGGAAGTGGTGAATTATGTAGAATAATACTAGAACCACATGGACTCCTTCCTTCTAAGAACTCTAAGGCACTCCATAAGCATCCTTGAACTTAGACACAGCATGGAGAAAACAGTAGATCTTGAACTGATACTGTTTCAGTCACCCCCATGGAATGAGAAGACAAAATGAAAATTGTGAGTATTGCTATGGAAAATAAAAGTTGGATGTCTTACACACTTGAATTTGTGGACTGAGATTTATTCCAGTTACATATAAATACATACATATATACACACATGCATATTTGTATATGGATAGTAAACAAGCTGGAAGGATATACCACAGTGTATTAGAATGGCATTCTGTAGCAGTAAGATTACAAGACATTTAATTTACATTTTCTTCTTTGCCTAGTTAACTACACTTTTCCTTATTTTAGCTCAAATTTTACTCCTTGGGGAATTTTTTCTGTCCCTTTTCTACCCCCTTCAGAGAGCTTTGGTGTATATTCTTATATACCGGTGTCCCATTGTTTCTTTGTACTTATATGGAATTATAATTATACATGCACTTGTGTGATTATTTGATTAATGTATATCCCCCACTAGTCTGTGAGCTTCATGAATGCAAAGACTTAGTTTGTTTTTCTCACCATTGTATTCTCAGTACCTTGCATAGGCACTCAATAAAGACTTACTAAATGGATAAATGAATACATTTCTACTTTCTACATTGTTTGAATATTTTACAATGATTGTATTAATTTCATTATTAAAAGAAAATAAAGATTATCCTATTTAGAACAAATATAAACATAGATCTTCTGGGCCGGTGATTATTTGAGGGTCACACTTCCTAATAAGAATGTGTTGGTAATTATAGCTTCTCTCTCCTGAAAAATCCACATACACCCTCCTTTCATTCCTAACACACAACTTTACATATATTTTAGGTATTTCTAGACTTGGCCAGAGGACACCTGGTCTAGGTTTAGCAGTATGGTCAGTGGGTGAGAGTTCCTTGGACACTGGCCTAAGCCTGGCTGAGGGGCCACCAGGGAGGATGTGGAATGGCAGGCAGCAACCCTGCTACAAGGCTAGGCTCCTCCTGGGTTCCCTGGAGTTTGGGAATGAGAGGCCTACCAGACTGCACTCCTCAGGCTAGGTGGGAGGTAGTAGACACGGTCCAGGGAGGCTTCTACTCAGGGAGAGAACAAGTGTGTCTGGGGGGCTCTCCCCACAGCAATCACTTCTCTAGGCTACGTGGAAACCCTCAGGTGCAGGGGTCTAGGAGAGAGCGATCCCATTCTGTTTTCCATTGGTGGGAACAGTGCTCCCATCTATGTTGAGGCTGAGTTATCTTTATGGGAATTTGGGAGAGGGATGGAAGGGGCCAAAGGCATTTACCCAGGTTACCACCTTGGTCACCTGTTAGTGTATATTTTTGAAGTGAGCAACAGAGTCAGGTGCAAAGAATGAGAGGCTGTGGAATATGGGAAGGGGTTGGGAGACAGCACCTTATGCCCATCTTGACAGGACAGGGAGAATCAGACCATCTTTGCAACCCTTACACTCTCAGCTGCCTCGGCCTCACAGCTCTTCCCTTCGTTCAGTTGAATCTCACTGTTCAGAAGGATTCAGTCTAAAAACTTATCAGATACTTTAAGCATGTGGGGGACTTCCCTGGTGGTCCAGTGGTTAAAGACTTCGCCTTCCAATGCAGGGGGTGCGGGTTCAATCCCTGGTTGGGGAGCTAAAATCCCACATGCCTTGTGGCCAAAAAACCAAAACGTAGAATGAAAGCAATATTGTAACAAATTCAATAAAGACCTTAAAAATGGTCAACATTAAAAAAATCTTAGAAAAACATACTTTAAGCATGTTTATAACACTTCATATGTAGAAAAACAGTACAATCGTAAAACTTAATTGGACTAAGGCACTTGCATGAAGCAAAGCTTCCTTCTTAAGTTGGAAATATTTTTTACGATATATTTTTCCTCGAATTGATTCCTTGTTACTTTTTCAGTGAAAGTAATTTCATTGCCTTTTTTTCTGATGGTAAAAAATGATTGCATGCTGATGCTTATTTTTTTTTTTTTTTAATTAATTTATTTATTTATTTATGGCTGCATTGGGTCTTCGTTTCTGTGCGAGGGCTTTCTCTTGTTGCGGCAAGTGGGGGCCACTCTTCATCGCGGTGCACGGGCCTCTCACTATCGTGGCCTCTCTTGCTGTGGAGCACAGGCTCCAGACGCGCAGGCTCAGTAATTGTGGCTCACGGGCCCAGTTGCTCCGCGGCATGTGGGATCTTCCCAGACCAGGGCTCGAACCCGTGTCCCCTGCATTGGCAGGCAGATTCTCAACCACTGTGCCACCAGGGAAGCCCATTGATGCTTATTTTTAAGGGCTGCAATAGTACTAGAAAATACGAGGAAGTAAGTACAAATCTCATGTTTACTCTCTGTCTCTACTACTGACTTCCTGCCCACTCTCTAACCCCAATCCCCTGCTCCATTTTGGTATATGGATATGGTTGCAGGGGAGATGGAAGATGTTACTGCCCCAGGGGATTGAAGGTGGAGGGAGGGGGCCTGAGGATCAGGCTAGTCTTGTGAAAGATATCGATGGGGCTGAAAACATTTGAAAACTGTTACCCAGAGTCAGAAAAAGCAGCTACTGAGACCAGCATCCTGGATGATTAATGTCTTTTAATAACATTTTATAATTCCTTCCACAAAGCTCTTGCCTATTGTGGCAGAAGCTGTTAATGCTCCCCAATATTCATGTTGTCCGCTTCCTCCTGGGTATCCAGCTAGATGACAATGGTAAGTGTCCCTTTTGATTGAGTGCAGCCGTAAGTCTGATTCTGGGCCAAAGAATTGTGGCAGAAGTGATGTAAGTCACCTCCGGATTTTTCCACGTAAAACCTATCCATGCTTGACCTGTGCTCTCTCTTTTCCCATCCACCAGCTGAATGGATGGACAGCAGAACCTCCCTGCTGAACTGAAACATTAACTTGAGACTCTTTTGTGGGAAAAAAATTATTTTTGCTTTTAAAATCATACTTTTTTAAGTCTTTTGTTGTAACAGTTTTACCCTTTTATGCTACTATGACATTGATGGCTTTCTTTCCTTCCTTTTTTTTTTTTTGGACCTCAGATGATGATTACACTAATCAGATTCCTTCCTTCATATCATACCATTTGCATAGGTCTAATCAAAACCTTTTCCTCTTTGAAAGGCTTTTTGGCACAAGATCTATTCTGCTTATTTTAATAAATATATAAATAAGTTTTTAAAAACCCTTTTCTTTATTCATTCATTTACTACTTTGTTTCTTTCATCTCTATTCCTCACTTCCATCTTCCTCCCAACAGGCAGCCGTTCTAATATATTTGATGTGTATATTCTTGTTTGTCTGAGTTCTTTTAGAACTTACGTTATTTAGTATGCATGAATTTTTAATTTAGATAGTGGTATGTTGCTGTGGTTCTTATTTTGTTTTTCTTTTCCCACTCAGCAGTATTTTTTTTTTATGTTACATGTTACTCTGGGTACATCTAATATGTAGTTTCCAGCTTTTGCATGATGTACCAAAGTGTTCATCCACTCTAATTTACTTCTTCATTTTCCTAGGAATAGAATCTAGACTGCTTCCAACTCCTTACTACCCCAAACACTGAGATGAATGTCCTCATATATGTCCCCTTATGGACCTGTGTGAGAAGTGTTCTGGAATATAAAAATGGAATTGTTAGGTCATAGGGTACATATATAATTAATGTGATTAAATACTGTCAGATTGCTTTTTGGAATAGCAGCGACAGTCTAAAATCTAATTAGCTGCCTGTATGTGTAAGAGTTCCTATATCCTTGCACCCTTACTAACACTTGGCATTTCCCATCTTTTGAATTGCTGGCCAAATAGGTTGTAAGTGTACAGGTATCCTCCGCTTTTTGAAAGTTCACTTTTACGAAAGAGTTAACCTTAGTAGCTCTTTCTGCTAACAGAAAGAAATCTGAAGAGGATTTTGCTCTTATGAAAAATGGAGAAAAGTGAAAATAGCAGTTCAGGGTTTGTTTTGCAGCAAGCCATTATAGAGGCAGCGTGCACCCAGAGCAGCAGGAGTAGCACCATCAAGCTCCTTCTCCCGGAACTACACTCAGTATCAAGCTACCATAGCTTTGAACTGTGTCTGTGAGCATCTGTGTTTTATCTTGATTTATTTTGTGCATCCGTTAGCAAGATGTGTCCTAAGGTAATTGTTTCTTCACTTTAGACCATTTCTGCTTATGAAACACTCTACTTTTGGCCAGTGGGGGAAACCTGTATTTATAATTATATTTTAATTAGCAATTATCTGATTAATAATGAGTTTGAACATCTCCATGTATTTTTTTTTAATTTATATATTTTTTTATTTTTGGCTGTGTTGGGTCTTCGTTTCTGTGCAAGGGCTTTCTCTAGTTGCGGCAAGCGGGGGCCACTCTTCATCGCGGTGCGCGGGCCTCTCACTGTCGCGGCCTCTCTTGTTGCGGAGCACAAGCTCCAGACGCGCAGGCTCAGCAGTTGTGGCTCACGGGCCTAGTTGCTCCGTGGCATGTGGGATCTTCCCAGACCAGGGCTCGAACCCGTGTCCCCTGCATTGGCAGGCAGATTCTCAACCGCTGCACCACCAGGGAAGCCCTCTCCATGTATTTTTAAGCATTTTGGTTTTCCTCTTCTCTAGGTGTACTTTTCATATATTTTGCCAATTTAGGGTGGTGTGTCTCTGTCTTTTTCTCTTGGATTTGAAGAGTACTGTGCATATGCTAGATATTAATCCTTTGTTAGTTTAAAATATTGCAAATATCTTTTTTTCTGTCTGTCATCTATTAACTTTGTTCATGGCGTCCTTTATTGAATAGAAATTCTGATTTTTATATAACAAAATCTATTAATCTTTTTTGCCATATGGTATGTATTTCTGAGGTTTTGTTTAAGAAATTTTTGTCCAATTCTAGGCCACAAAGATATTCTCCTATATTATCTTCTATTAACTTCATAATTTTAACTTTCATATTTAGGTCTTTCATCCTCCAGAGTCCAGATTTATATTTGGTGTTAGGCAGGGGTCCAGTTTTATTTTTCTCCAAATCAAGAGCCAGTCTTCCCAATACCATATACTAAACAGTCCATCCTTTTCCATTGATTTGTAGTGCCAATTTTATAGTATATTAAGTTTTTATATTTACTTAAGTCTGTCTCTAAGCTTTTACATTTATCTGTTTATCTCTTACATATTTCTTTTATTACTATGATATGGCAGGGACAGCTAGTACTCACCAAATGATCTTTGTTTTTTCCTACTCTCCTGCCTGCCTTGCATTTATAATAATTGAGGCCATATGACTAGATCTGGACAAGGTACTATAAGCAAAAGTAATGTGAATTACTTCTGGCCCAAGGTAGTTTAAAATCCTGTATAAGAGGCCACATTTGAGATGGAGGAGCCACGAGATAGAAGAAACCACAAGATGGAAGAGTAACAGCGTGGAAGACTGAGAGCTGCCCAACCGGCATTAAATTTTATGTAAACAAGAAATAAACCTTTGTGTATTCACTGAGATTTGGGGGTTCATTTGTTACTGCAGCATAGCCTATTGTTATCTTGACTAATGATATAATTTTGTAGTATATCTTACTATTTGGTAGAATCAGTCTCCCCTCTTTATCTGTATTTTTCAAAATTGGCATAGCTCTTTTAGAGTCTTAATACTTCATATATATATATGTTAGAATGTGTCAATCAAGCTTTGATAGCTATTTTTCATGTTAAGCCAATTTTGCATTCCAAGTTGATCATGAAAAAATTTTTTATACATAACTGGATTCCACTTGCTGGTATTTTGTTTAAAAATTTTACATTTATGTCTATAGGTAAGACATGTATAGTTTTCCTTTTTCATACTAACTTTGGTTTTGATATACAGGTTAGTACTAGTCTCATAAAATTCATTGGATAGTATTACTTATTTCTGTTCTCTGGAAGAGTTTGTACGAGATTGGAATTATCAATTCCATCTGGGCCTATTTTGGGGAGCAGAGGGACTTTTAAACTACTGATTTAATTTCCTCAATGATTATAGGACCCTTTAGAGTTTCTGTATCTTTTTGAGTCAGTTTTGGTAAGTTCTATTCTTCAAGGGATTCAAACATTTCATCCACATTTTCAAATTCATTGCATAAAGTTAATCATAATATTCTTTTATCTTTAAAAATATTTGCTTACTCATTATTATGTCCTCTTGTTCATTGCTAATGTTCTTTCTTAACACCTTTTTTTCCTTGATTAGTCTCACCAAAGGTTTGCTTTTTTTTATTATACCATTCACAGGACCAGGTTTTGGCTTTGTTGATATTATCTAATGTATTTTTACTTTCTATTTCATCTATTGCTGCTCTTGTCTTTTTCATTCTTCTGTCTTTATTTTGTTGGTCTTTTTCTAACTTCTTAATTTGGATGCTTAGCTTATCAATGTTTAGCCTTTTTTTCTAGTCTAACATAAGATTTAAAAAAATAACTTTATTGAGAGATAATTCACATACTAAATTCACCTATTTAAAGTGTACAATTCAATGTGTTTTAAGTATATTCACAGAGTTGTACAACCATCACCACAATCAATTTTAAAACATTTTTATCACTCCAAAAGGAAACCCTGTACCCTTTAGCTGTCACTCTTCATCTCTCCTCCACTGCCCCTCCAGCACTTGTCCACCATGATTCTACTTTTTGTCTCTATAGATTCACCTATTCTGGACGTATCGTATAACATAAAGTTTTAAGGCCATAAATTTCCCTTGAAATACCGTTTTTACTGAATCCCACAAATTTTGATCTTTAGCATTCTTATTATTATTCAGTTCTCAGTATTTTAAAATTTCCACTATGCTTCCTTTTTAACCCATTGATTATTTAGAAATATGTTTTAAAATTTCCAAGCACATGGATTTTTAAAATGTTGTCTTTTTATTATTGATTTCTATTCGAATTGTATTTTGGTCAGATAAGGTGAACTTTATGAAACTGATTCTCAGAAATTTGTTGAGACTTGATTTATGGCCAACTATGTGATCAATTATTGTAAAAGTCCTGTGTATGCTTGAGAAGAAAATGTATTCTCCTCTTATTGGGTGCAGGATTCTGTTTATTTTCATTAAATCAGCTTGTTGATTGTATTGTTCTCTATCCTATAACTTTACCATTTTTAGCAAATACTTGTCCTTTAAATATTTTAGAAAAGTGTGTTGAATTATCCCATGTGATCGTTGATGTTTTCATTTCTTTTTTTCTTTACATATTTTGAGGTTACTTTATTAAATGCCCACACACTTAGAATTGTTATTTATTTTGGTGAATTGAACCACTTATCATCAGTTAAAAAATCTTACTTTGAAATAATTATAGATTTACAGGAAGTTGCAAGGATAATGCAGAGAATTTTTCTGTACCTTTCACACAGTTTTCCCCAATGGTTACATCTTACATAACTATAGAGTGATATTAAAATTAGGAAACTGACATTGTTACAATATGTGTGTCTAGCTCTATGCCATTTTCTTTCACCATGGCAACCAAGATTCTAAACTCTTCCAACAATGCAAAGATCTCCTTTGTGTTATCTCTTTCTAGTCACACACACTCTCCCCCTCACCATCCCTAACTCCCTATTCTTCATTTCTATACTTTTTTTCATTTTAAGAATGTTATATAAATTGAATCATAGAGTATGTGTTTTTTTTTTTTTTGAGATTGGCTTTTTTCCCCCCACTCAGTACAATGCCCTTGAGATCCACCCAAGTTGTTTTGTGTATCAATAATAGTTCATTCCTTTTTATAGCCAAGTAATATTCCATGGTATGGTTATACCATGGTTTGTTTAACCATTCACATATTTTTTATCTTTAATAATGCCTTCTGTCTTAAAACCTATTTTTGTCTCATTAATTTGGCTCTTCCAACTTCCTTTTGGTTAGTGTTTACATGGTATACTTTTTCTGACTCTTACTTTCAAAGTTTCTGCATGCTTATTCTTTATCATGTAGCTTGATTTTTTAAATCTGACAAAATCTTTTAACTAGTAAGTTTAGCCCATTTTTTCTTATTATGATTACTAATACATGTGAGTTCTGTGCTTTCTCTTTTTCTTGCTGTTTTAAGGTTTCACTTTTCTCATTTCTCACCTTCTTTTGGATTAAATTATTCTTCTTAGTGCATTTTTCCCTTTAATGCATTGGACATTTTACACTCTCTATTATTTTAGTGGTCACTCTTGCAATTTTATCATTCATATCTAACTTAACTCTAGAGTTAATCAATTATATTAAGAATAGATGAGAGTCCCATTTGTGATTAATTTGGACTGATATAAACTTATGTTCTTAGGCACACTCAAAATCTATAATTCTTTTCTTTTTTGTTCTGATAATGCAATATCACCCTCAGACCTAAGGTGTTTTCACATTTGAAAGTATGAATCTCAGTTAAGGCAGGAGGCAAATTGCTATTTATTTTCCTTATAAGCAGGGCACAGTGGTAACTATTTTAAAAAGGCCTAGAAAGGCTCAGAATTTCCCAGATCACCTTCTTGAGTTACCAGTGTTCCCATTTTACTAAAGAAATCTGATAAAATGGTGCATTCAACTGATATAACAATTAAGTAATGGAAAAGGCCAGTTTCTAAACTCATTCTTCAAGTTGTCTCTGACAGCTTTAAGTGGAGAAAGATTCATGCAGTAGGATTTCGTAATTGCTTTATTTTATCTTTTACATTGAATCAGGTATTTCATAATTTAGTCTACTCATTGTTTTCACTGGAATTTGCTCAATGATTTTAGAAACAAACATCTGATCTCACCCAAATCCTCTTCTCCATGAAATCATTCTATGGGAGGAACAACCTTGTCACCTAGAACCCATTGTCAGTGGGAAAGGACACTCAGTTAATTGTAGGCTATTAGTTTTCAAACCCAGACTGTGGAAAAAATTCTTATTTGCATTTTGCCCACCTCAACCCAAATACCTCACGTTTTCTTGAGACTCTATTGCTTACTACTCACTTCTGGTCTTACTCTTAGTCTGTAGACTTTTGTTTAAGCACAACAAGGGAATTTAAGGAAAGATGTTGTGATAGATCTTACAAGTAATGGAAAAGTTGAATATCTGGCCTGATAAAGGATGGAAACAAGTGCAGCTCAGGGACTCCAAGAGCAGGAGTTTGTATCACTTCATCCTTGTGCTCTACCACTAAAATGACAGCCCTGTGTTCTCAATTCTTGCATTTATCAGTTGATATTCTTTAAAAATAATTTTAAAAACCGTGGTAACTTTCGATCCAGTTGTTTACCCAGACCAATAAATTAAAGCAAGGAAGGCAGGACTATTCAGTGCAAACATGGTTGTGAGAATTGCCCCCACTTCAACCATGCCCTGAACACACAATGTAGAAGGTAAAAACTATAGTACTACAGAATGTCTAAGGAATGTTTCAACAATCATGCTTAAGTAATAATAGAACACTATATGGCTGGTGCTCAATTCCTGGTGCCTATTGTCATAATTTTACTAGGTTAAATCTTTCCAAAGAACTACCTTTTTAAATCTCAGCACCACCTGGACTATGCTGTTGATCGTTCTCATGCGATGTGATTTAAGACGCAAAAACCTAGACTTTAGGAAATGAAATATTTGCCTATTGTGTGATTCTTAGCTCATTCATAAGACCAGACTACATGTCTCTGCATGGGAATAGGTTCCATCTGAAGGCGATGGAAATTTCCACTGCTAATCAGAGCAAAGGAAGCTGGTTGGATTACCTTCATATCTGGGATCAAGCCAAGAGACATTAATGCATCCATCTTCAGTATATGAGCTCAGATACCATCTCTACTTCATCCAGAAGAAGACATTGCTGTTCCAGGATTGACATCTTTTCAGATTCTCCTTATTAAGGGTTCAAACAATCTTGGGTCTAGCCTCACCCAGGGTCACCTCGTTACCAGAGCAATGATATTCTTTATTAAATGACCATGGGTTTGATGTCATATGGGTTACAATGGTCACAGTAAAACTGAGTAAGATCAACATTAGGCCCCAGAGTCCTCCATCATTTCTCTCCTAAAAGGAGAAACAGAAAAAAGGCTTTCACCTTCATTATTATCACCACTGATCTCTTCAGAAAATCCTTAAATATTACGAGCTGTCAAGCCTATGGCTGTGGATACAAGCTTTCCGAAATTCTAATTTTGCTTGAAAGCTCAAATTTTATTGTTGGTGGCAAATACAGTCAGTTGTTTTCCTTGAAGTTTCACCTCATTAATTTTCAAGAAAATGTCTGCCCAATACTCAAGCCTGAAAAACCACAGTCTTTCTGCCAGTCATTCTTTCAAGTAAAAATTGTGTTCCATGTCAAAAGCAGCTAATGCAGTGCACAACTCAAATGATTGTGCAAACATTTTCCTTCGAGACAACCACTGTATTAAGCTATGCAGGAGAAGTGCTTTGTGCACACTTCGTGTTACACAGAATTTTAAAAAGATATGCACTCAATCATCAAGATTTAATAAAAATATAATTTTATTATAAATAAGGACTCCATTAAAGACATTTAGAAATGAAACTGGATTACAAAAATTTGTTGAGTGTGTGGCTGTAAAGAATTCAATCACTACTAGTACAGTTTGGGGACACTGCCTTGATCTATGCTGAAGCACCAGCAGTTTTACCAACCATTGCTTTATTTTGAAAATAATTTTGACCTTACAGTTTCAGGGACCTGTAGTGGTCTGTGAACTACACATTGAGAACCACTGATGTACAATATGATTCCAATTCTGTGTAAAAATACACTGAGATGACATAATAAACATCTGAAAGAATTTTCACTGACTTTCAATTGCAGGAGCCTTTTTTTGACTGATGCCACAGACTCTTACATATGGTGAATGTCTTTTCATGCCAATAATATAAAAGTACATCACAGTTTTTAACAGTTGCATACTATTTTACTGTGTGGACATACCACCTATTATTTAGCCAATTCCATAGTGTTAGATATTTAAGTTGCTTCTTTTTCTCTCTTAGAAACACTGCTCAATTGAATACCTTTGATATTCCTCTGTATACAATTATTTGATTATTTCCGTAGGGAAGAATATCCTACAAGTGCAATGCTTGGCTGAAAGGCAGGTGCACCTTTAAAGCTTCTTATATAGATTGCCAAATTGCCTTCCAGATAAGTTGTGCCAGTATATTAGGCCAAAGTGTCCGTTTTCTATGTGCCCCCCTCCCAGGAGTCCCTGTCTCTATTTCTGCCACAGCCTACCATACACTTGCACCAAAATGAAGATTTCATGAGAGGTGTCAGGAGAGCAGGCTGGGTTTGGAAAATCTCTGCAACTTCTCCCATTTTCTTCTTTCATTGCTTCACTGGGCCAGGGAGCAGAGGAAGGAAGATTTTCCTGCTCTTAAGTGAACTCAGAGGTGGGGGTGGGGTTCCCATAAAGGCCTCACCACTGCCCCTCTTCTAAACAAAGGAGGACCTAGACCTCTAGCCTGAGGGGGGAAAAAATCACTTTGCACCAAGAGTCATTCTTTTTGTAGCACTGCTCTTTCTGGTCATTATAAATGGTGACTCAAAAAAAAGAAAAAAAAATGGAAAGAAAAAAATGGTAACTCACTTTGGCATTGCTTGGTTGCCAGAACTGCCCAAGAAAGAGGGCTTTCTCTGTCAGAACCTGCAGAAGATCGTACAATCCTTCCTCTCTGTTGACCTATAGCCAAGATAGCAGATTTTGGTACTTTTTTTGGTAAGCATCTCTTATCATCATTCCCTAACATTTCCTATAGCCATCGCCCTATTTCACTCTTCATCATCTCATGCTTGGTTTATAATTTCCTAACAAATGTCTCTACACCTAACCCCATCCCAGCTCCAATCCATTTTGCACATTGCCACCAGATTATTTTTCCTTTTGCCAAAAATGCCCAGTAACTCCCAGAAAATGACAGGATCATATTTCAATCTTCAGCTTGGGGTTCAGGGTCTTCCCAAACTTTTTTCGCCCTACATTTCCACCCTTATCTCCCATCACTTCTCTTCCCATACTTTCCATTCCAGGCAAACTGGTTACCTTCCTGTCACTGGAACAGATTTCCTACCTCCGCGTCTTTCTTCAAGCCATTTCCTCTCCTGGAATGCCCTTCTGTGTTTTCTCATGCTGTCCTTCAGGGCCCACCTTAAGTGTGCCCTTCCTCCTTGAAGAATTCTAGCCACTTCTGCTTCATTTAAACAGATAGCATATATTTGACAATGAGCATATGCTCAGGTACTGTAATCTTTTTCTATTTATGTACCTTATCTCTCCAGCTAGATTTTAAATTCAAGCAAGAGAACAATTTTTTTTGTCAGTTGAAACATACAACTTTATTAATAATACACAAATGAAGTCTTTGGTGAATAAATTCAAGTCAAAACAGATGATAGAAGTGTAGGCTATTCATGATGGACAGGTTCACTGTCAATTCACACAGAGGAACCAGTAAAAATATTTCCATTCAAGCAGCACGATTAAAGTCACAAATGTGTTTTCAGTACAAGAGGACTATTTATTTGGTATTCATAAAATTGTTCAGCTCAAAGCTGGAGACTGTCACAGATAACATCACTCTGGATGATACATTATTCAAAACTGGCAGCTGAAAGGATCCCTTTACTATATAAGCAAGTGGAAAAGCAGTAACTTTCTATTTTCATTGCTTCCAGACTGCAAAACTAGACATTTCTTCAAGTCTCTGAGACACATAGCCAATCAGAATTTGTCCACTAGTTTTATAACTTTCACTTTCACCAAGAGGTCATGGTGATCTGCTAAGGCTCGAATTTTCTTAACGCACACTCCAGATGTAGTGCATAAGTAAAAAAGGGAGCCTTTATTGAACTCTCTGTAGTTGAATACTTCTGCTCTGAGATTGTCATAGATGATCTCAAATAGAGTCAGGGCATTAATAAGAATTTCTGATTCCACATAAGAATTGTAGAGGGAACTAAATGATGATGGCACTTGGGTACTGAGCAGTTTTTTTAACATATCTGGATTTTCAGCAAAATTCGAAAGTATTTTCAAAATCTCAACCTTGATTTTTCCACCTCCCTGAGATAACAAACGGAAAAAGTTTGCAATGGAATTGACAAGCAGGTGCTGGTAGTCATTTGTAATAGTCATGTTTGTTAAAAATTTTAGTCCAACTACCTGTACTGCTGAGTTCAGGTTAGAGGCCATGATGTCATCCATCACTTTATTCATGTATACCTGAAGCCGGCCCTGATTTTCATAATTCTCACTCAGGTTGTTCATGGCCATTAAGGCTTTTTCCTTAATGTGGGGATCAGTTTTGTTGATCATGTTTGCAATAATTGGGAGGCCTCCCAATTTGCGAATTGTGTCTTGGTTGCATGAATAATTGGCATTGTTGCTCAGAGTGAGCAAAGCTACCTGTTGGATGAAAGGATCATCCGATTTCTGAAGCAAAGCAAGGACTTTCCTGAGATCTCGGACACCCAGAATCTCATCAATTTCATAAGGAAAGGGGCGCTTCTGCATGGGAACGGGTCTCCTCCCTCTCCCTCTCTGCTGGGTCTCAGGCTCAGAGTCTGACTCCGATTCTGTGTCTGTCCACCCAGACTCCCCTTCTTCAGAATCAGGAACCTCTGCCAGGAAAGCCTGTCCTCCATTAGCGGAGGCTGCGGCAGCTGCCGCAGCCCCATCTCCAGGGCGGAAGCCCAGCCCCAATTCGTCTACTTCAACCTTATTTTTCTTGCCTTTGCCCTTGCCTCCAGTCCGGGACTTGGTTCCACCCTTAGCTCCACCTTTGGGTACAGCTCCAGTAGCTGACCCGGCCTTAGGTATAGCCCCAGTATGAGCCCCAGGGGTTGTTTTCTTGGCGGCTGCTGCTGTTCTAGAGGATCCTGAAGTCCCAGGAGCCTCTGCAGCCCCAGTAGGGGCTGCTGCCCCAGAAGGCACTGCAGCCCCGGAAGGTGCTGCTGCCCCAGAAGATGCTGTTGCCCCAGAAAGTGCTGCTACCTCAGTAGGCGTTGCTGGTATGGGAGCCTCCACCGCCTCGGTAGGTGGTGCTGCCTCAGTAGGAGCTGGTGCCCCAGGAGACTCTGCTGTGCCAGGGGCTTCTGCTAATTTAGGAGCCCCTGTCATTGTGGAGGTCTCTGCAGCCACGGGAGCCTCTGCCTCCCAGGGAGGCGGTGCCACTGCAGAAGCCACTGTGGCTTCTGATTCAGCTTTAGGCCCAACCCTGGCCCCTTCTGCCTCCTGGGCCTGACTTCCTGCCCCACTCTGAGCCTCGGCACTAGATGCAGCTGGGGCCACTGCTTCAGCTCCAGCCATGTCCAGAGCAGAGGTTTCATCCTGGACCCTGACCTCTGCCCCAGTGCGGACTGGGGTTGGAGGACCAAATCCTGGCCCAAGGTCAATTGTGAATCCAGCCCTTAGTCCAGCTCTAGCCCGGGCTCCAGTCCCGGTCACAGCCCTGGTCTTGGGCTTGGCCAGTCTCTTCTTCATCTGGTTTCTTCCCCTGGCATATTTGTAGACACAGTACCAGGCACTGGCCCCGATCACTATCCCAGCGGCTACACAGCCAGCATCCCGAACACGGCTCATGATGCAGCTGGAGTGATTCCCTGATCCAGGGTGTGGAGCTGGTGTGCCCAAGTGGGGTGCGTGCACGACAAGGTAAGGTGCTTCAGTTCAGGCTCGAAAGTTCTGCTGAGGTTGCAAGCCAAGCAGGACCTGGGGTAAAGGATACAAATGAGGCTTAGGGCTCTGGCTCACTTCATGCTTAACCAGGCCTAATTAAAGGAGAGTTTGGGGACATAATGCTTGGTGGGTGGACTAGTACACAGATACAAGTGTCCAGGCCTCTGTGTGCTGATTCAGGACCCTGGTTGTCTGATGTTTTCTACATCTTTATCCCTAGCCCTCACTGCCCAATGTAAACACATCTAATTTCCCAGCACCTAAATGGGGGATGAGAGGCCATACAGACTTCAGGAAAGCTGGTGGAGAGCCAGAAAGAACCCCAGATTCTTCTCTGATTCCCTCACCCCCACCCCAAAGGCCCCCAGATGATTCTCATACACGTACCAACTTGCTGGGAGCAGAAGCAATTTGCTCTTTTCCACCAGGCTTGCAGTTGTGCAGGGCCCAAAAGGCAGACAGACCTGTGGAGAGATCCCAGAAAGGGGGTTTCAGGGGCCTTTGGTAGATGGATTCTCTTCTTTTCTTGATTTGAACCCTTGTGGGCAAGTTTCCCCCTCTCAGGGCTCCTCACTCCCTCCATATCCCTTCCTCCTCAAACCCTTATTTAAGAAGGCAAATGCCACACCCCTTTCGATGCACCAAAAAGGACAGGCCCGGGGCAAGGGTTTCTTGTAAAGAGGAAGAAGATGGGGGAAGAGGAGCCCCTGCCTCCAATTTCTGCTCTGGTTTCTGCCACACCATACCAGGGGTTCCCAGACAGTTCCCAGCCCCCACACTGACCTCCAGTGATTCAGGGCTGTTTCTCCTTTCTTCAGTTCAGTTAGAGCTCCATCCTAAGGACAGACTGAAGGGCAGAAATACAGATAGCAAGACGTTGGAGACTGAGAGCCTGGCGGATGGAACGGACTGAAGACCAAAGCCCCCAATTGCCTTTCAGCATTCACATACCAGAATGACAAACGGTTCCACCTCTCAATTCCTTCAACTCTTCTCACCCCTCCCCTCGCACCCCAACCCCCGCCCCTGCGCAGACTCCCCAGGCAGTCAACCTCTCCTTCCCTTTGCCCCGCCCCCCCGTCCGCCATTTCTCCCGGACAGACGGCCACACCCCTTCTCTTGCACCGAAGCGGGAGGGGGCGGAGCGAGGGTGCACAGAAGGCTGGACGGGACGCGGGACTGGGGATTACGGCCAGACAATCTAGCGTCTCCTTCCTATGACCACCAGTCCTTCAGTCCCCAGCCCCCAGGCCTAGCATCAGCCTGCACAACGGGTCCCCAGGGTCTGCCCTTTCGGTTTGAGGGTCATGATTTTCCACTGTTTCTCCGCTCTGGATTCCACCTCCCACACCCCATCGCAGTCTCCTGTTAACCGCCATTTCTCCCGCCAGGGTACCCGAACTCCTTTTTCAGGACTGAAGAAACGGGGGTGAAGGGCTGTATGCGCCGGAGGTGTCTGGAAAGCAGCCTAGGACTTAGCACGGCGGTTTAATACCAGATTCTCTCAGGGCCTCCCCTCTTGTAAAGCCCAGAGCCAGACCGCCACCTCCCCTACAAAGGCTGTCACACCCATTTTCCAGCACCCCCAGAAGACGTGGGGTCGGCCGAGGGAGAGGGGAGGGTGCGGGGGCGGTGGTCGGGAGAGGTATCTGCAAAGTGAGAGTGGGAGTGAATAAGCCGGTTTGTTTACTAATTGCGTGCCCCTCCGATCACCCTTTCCCCAACCTCCCCACTGGCCTTATATGCGCTGCCACGTTTATTTATCTTCCCTCCTCCTTTCAAAACAGGACGGGATGTGGGGTGCGGGGCCTGAGTGTCAAAAACAAAACCAAAAAAACACTGGCTGGGAGGGGAAGTAAGCGGATTCTCCGCAAGTATATCAGCGTCTTTACGTTCCCCCCTCCCCCTCTTCCCGCCGCCCACCAAAATGAGCTGCGACTAAGCGCGGGGGTCTGGAGAGCCGGCCAGGGGCGGGCGAGGCGGAGACACCCGCGGCCTCAGACTCCCTCATCTCTGGGCTACCCCTATTCGGGGGTGCCAGGCCATGCCCACTCTCACACCCACCTGCCCGATCTGGGGGAATTTTCTCCTCCTCCTCCTCGCCTGGGTTAAACGCACGGCAGTGCGCAGCGCAATAGAGTTGGTACCCAGAGGAGGACGGAGGACGGCGGTCTGGGCTTTAAGTACCTTTGCCAACGTCAGCTCCTGGTCACGTGAGGGCTGCATCGCCAGTAAGCTTGGGTCCCCAATTTCCACTCCCACCAAGAGCAGGAGCCCCCTCCTTTACCCCCACTAGCACCTCACCCCACCACATCAGGTCCTGTCACTCATTTTTTTGTCTTTGTAGTCCCAGAGGCCACAAGTAGCCCCTTCTCCTTCTGTTAGAACTTGCCTTTCTCTGGTTACCGGGGAGGGGATGCACCTTCTTGGAGGGCTATTGACAAGTTTTGCTTTTCTTGTTGGGGAATCGTCTCATCCTTTCTTGGGCAACTGGATACTCTCCCCTCGCTCCACCCCCAGTCCCCCATCCACTAGTGCCCACCATTTACCTTGCAGTTGGGCCCCTGCTCCAGTATAGGTAAGGGGTAAGAATGGTAGTGGGGTCTTTACTTCTGTAATACGTCTCTGTTTTGTTTTTAAAGCTATCACCACTCTTTATTATTATAGTAAGAAAATACAACAAAACAAGAGTTCAGTGTGGGAAGCAGCAACAAAAGAAAAAGAGTAGGCATGTTTTAGAAAAAAGATTTCCCACTAATATTGGAAGACACCATTAATTTTAGTTAATTTTTACCACATAGAAAATTCTATTGGCCACATAGGAAATAGTTTTCAAAACATGCTAAGGTATTTGAATATCTAAAAATGGACTTTTTCTCAACAAGATAAGCATGTTTCCATACGATCTGTAAATTGATCCATGGAGAGATGTTCAGTTGTCTGATCTTATTTATTTTGGACAAATAATATCCTACTTTTTCTCCTTCTGGGACAGCTTTTAAGTTGGGTAAATAAACGATCCTGTCTTGTTCTGTTAGAGAAAAGCATTTATTTAATGTTCCCAAACCATTGCTGACTGCTGTGTGAACCTCTTGTAATTTGATGGCTGTAACCATGACAGTTTTGAACACCTGTCCCTGGATTAGGTTCCAGTTTTGTGATTCAGCTCTGGGCAAAAGGAAGAACTATTAGACGAAGGAAATGATGGATATGAGGGATGCAGAGATGGTCAAATCCTTCCAGTCCTGTCAAGGGGGGAGGGAGGAAGGTGCTTGCCCTCCCACCTCTCCTATATTCCAGAGCCTCTCATCCCCTGCGTTCTGGCACCTGACTCTGTTGTTCATCCTAAAAGTATACATGGACAGGTGACCAGGGTGGTAAATGCCATCTTTACTCAGATAACCAATTTGAGTAAATGCCTTTGGCTTCTTCCCTCACTCCCTCCCTCAAATTCCCACAGTGGTAACTTAGGGATGCAGAGAAGGGATTGCAGTTCCCACCTACCCCTGCAGCTGCAGGTTTCCACAAAGATTGCTGGGAGAAGCACCCAGGCCTGCCTGCCCTGCTCTGCCCTTATTCATGGTGTGGCCGAGTTAACCTTGTTCCTGATGCTGTCTGCTGCTACCACCTGGCCTGCAGCCTGTTGACCTCTCACCTCTGGCCTCCTCATCTCAGGGCACCCAGGGAGAACCCAGCCTTGCTGCAGGGTCACTGCCCGAAGCCCACACCCACTTTGATACTTCCTCAGCCAAATGTATACCTGGGCCCCAGGGTCTCTCCCCACTGACCATACTGATTAACCTAGAGTAGGCGTTCTCAACTGGCTACCTCTGTGCTCTACGTGAAATTGTATGCAAGGTTTTGTTTTTGAGTGTATGTGTGATTAAGTGCATTTTTTGGGGGAAAGGGGAATAAAGGTCATTGACCTCATCAGTTTCTCAAGGGGTCTAGGATCCCTGCCCTAGATATTAAGCACCAATACAATGGCCTAGAGAGTCTGTGTTATATAAAATAGTCCAGATTAGAAATATCTTGGGTTTTTTTTTTCTGGTAATGAAAGTAATATATATATTAGTGGTTAAAAATATTCAAAACAATAAGGAAATGTATAAAGTATGCAGGGAAAGAGCTCCATGATATCTTTTCCATTGCTAGTCACTGCTAAAGATTTCCAACTTTCTTTTTATGCACATATTAGTAAGTGCATTTGTGGTTATTAATCAAGTTCTGAATTGAACAACAATAAACAAATAATAAGCATTTAGAATTTGTATTGTAATTGCGGTAAATCTGCAGATTAATTTGAGGAACATTAGCATCTTAAAATTGAGGCTTCCCCTCCAGGAATATGATATATTTCCATTTTGCTCAGATCTATTTTTATGTTTGTTAATCAAATTTTGTAAGTTTCTTCAGCTAAGTAATTCCTATTACTTGTTAGGTTTTCCCTAGGTATTAGTAGTTTATGTTGCTGAAATGCTATTCCTTTCTCCAATTGTAATTTCTTATAGGTGATTTTCTGCTTAAGGAAAGTGTTCTACTATTATATATTTATTTTGTATCTGCCAATTTCTGTGATCTGTCTGATTAATTTCAATTGTTTTCAAGTGATACTTTTGGTTTTTCCAGGTATGTATACATAACCAGCTTCAAATGATGATTTTTTACATTTCTTCCTTTCCAATATTTATAACTTTTTCCCCTTTTTTTTCGGCATGTGTTATATTGACCAGAACTATGTTGAGCAATGGTGGTGCTTGAGAACCTCTTGATCTTGTTTTTGAAGAAAATGGGAATACCTCTTATGAAGTTTCATCATTTAGTGTAACTTTTGCTGTTTCTGATATATTTTATCTGTTTTTCAAGGTTACGTTTGTTTATGTTTACCAGTACTGCACAAAAAGTAGTAGAAGGAAATAATATCAGCGAGTAGAGGTAAGTCACAAGTTCTGTGGTCTTGGTAGCCCACAAGGAGTGAGGAATCTGTTAGGTCAAAAGAGCCTCTGATATAGCCTTCATCAGACTAAGGCTATTTTCTTTTATACTTAATTTAATTTAACCAAGAATAATTCATTAAATTATAGATATATAATTCTTTACTGCACAGGCAAAGTTTCCACTATTCCTATTTTACTAATAGTTTTTTTTAAATTTAGGACTGGCTGACTCAGTTTATCAAATGCTTTAATTGTAAGATTTATTTTCTCCTTCAGTTTGCTGTTGCAATGAATGATGTAGATAAACCAGTCTCCCTTTCACTCTAGTCTCCTTATAGTTTATTCTCAATACCTCCCCCAAGGTCAAACTCCCCACCCACTTCCCCTTGTTTAGAGTAAATGCAAATGTCCTCACTACAACTGACAAGGCCCTACTCTCTTCAACCTTATTACCTTTCTGCCTCATCCTCTACTGCTCTCTCTCTAGCTCAGTGATCCTGGCTTCCTTGATGTTCCTGGAACATACTGGGCTTGTTACCTTCACAGAGCCTGTGCATTTGCTTGTCCTCCTGCCTGGGATATTCTTCCCCCAGATATCACCACACTTAGATCCTTCACTGACTTCAGATCTTTACTGAAAGGTCACCTTTCTAGTGATGTCTTCTCTGGCCACCCTATCTGAAAGTTTAACCCGTCTCGACTTTTCATATCTCCTTTTCTTGCTTTAAAATTTTTTAGTATGTATCACTAACAGTATAGTATATATATAGTTTATTTACTTGTTTATTGCTTGTCTCTCTCACTACAATGTAAGGGCCACATGATTTAGAGATTTAGGTCTGTTTTATTCACCCTTGTAACCACAGCATGGAGAACAATGCATGGTATGTAGTAGGTGCTCGGTAAATATGTTGAACAAATGAATAAATAAAGGAATGGCTTTCCAACATTGCACTTACAACGACTCTCTTGCAGTCCAGAAATAAAGCCAGTTGGTTATGCTGCATTAGCAGATTTATTAACTCTCAAATAAATGATTAGCTAAATCAGGGTCTTGTCATGTGACAAGATGTGGAAGACATTAAGATTGCTTTGAGTGGCATGTATAAAACTCATTATGCAGTGAGAATGATTGTTTATGAAACATGCCTTTTAAAAAAATAATCTTTTTTTCTTAAATGAAAATAGTTCTATCATTATTTTGCCATAATAAAATTTGGGCAAAAAAAAAAGAAACAGAATAGTGCTAACAAGAAAATAACAAATCCATTCCTACTCTCTGTTTCTTTTCCTGACACCCCTTCCACCATCCCCATTTACAGGTATTTTCAGGACTGCAGAGGTGAACATTAAGGATTCCAAAGAAAAAAGGTGGAGGGAGCACGGAAAAGGACGGGGCCATTCCCCAGAGAAGCAGTAGAATTGGCCAGTAGCCCAGGAGAAAACATTGCCCCTTCCAATAATCAAAGACAACACGTTTGTTGGATGGGCAAAGACTAGAAAGAGCGACAGTGTCCTGTGTGGTGCTGGTGGGGGGGGGGGGTTGGGAGGGGGCGGGTCACCCTCTGCTTTGCCAATAATAGGAGGGGAAATTTGGGACCCCGAACTCACCAGTGACGTAACTTCACGTGACCAGGAGCCTGTGTGCTGGTCTGTCCAGAGAGCGGTTCTTGCTCAGGTAACCGGCTCCCAATTTCTTTTGAGGTGGCGTGGCTGTGGGCAAGGAAGGAGGAGGACAAGAGGAAACCCGTCCTGATTCCTGCCGGTCACGGTGAGGGTGGGTATTGATTGGAGACTCCTGGAGTGAGGGTGGAGGGTAGCAGCACGATTTTCGAGTTTGGAGGCGCTTCCCTATTTCCCCGCGGAGACACCCGAACCCAGACTCTTTTTCCTGTTGTGCCTTGTAAAAGGCAGCTGAAATGGTTGGCGTGGGTGACTCGAGCGGGCGGAAGGGAGGGGAGGAGGCGGTTATCGGGGAGTGGAGCGATGGGGGACTGTGAGGTGAGAGACAGGCCTGACCACCTGGACGGAGAGGGAAAGGTCCGGGATTGAACCCACGTTCGGGTGTTGGTGCGTTCACCGCATTCACCAGAGCACTGAGTCCTCATTGTCTCCTGTTTGTTCCTGTCTGGTTCTGGCTTTGGTCTGTCCCTGTCTGCCGGTCCATCTATCAGTGAGTTGATGATGCAAAAGAAAAAGAAGCTCAACGCCTCATTTCCTTCTTCCTTCCTCCGCCCCGAACACCCCCGCCCCCTTGACTGCAGTTTCAGACTCCTGCGTCCCAGCGGCTCTCACTAGCCTGAGAGAGAGTCCCCTGAGATCCTCGCTCCAGCTGCAGCATGGGCCGCGCTCAGAATTTGGGCTTGATGGCAACAGGCCTGGTGGTCGGGGCTGGCTCCTGGTACTACATATACCGACTGACGTTGGGAGAGCAGAATAAGAAGAGGCCAGCTGATGCGAAAGACATTAATCCTGCCTACAAAAAGTTTAGAAAATACAGAAAACTGTAAGGAAGAAAATAAAAATAAGCCACCAATTACTATTCCTTGTCTTTCTATCTGTGTAAGAATGTGGATGTGTTTAACATTATTGCAATTACACTGTGTATGATATCCTGGAATTATTCTTTTCAGGTTACATTGCAGGGTATGCCTTTTATTAGTTAATGAAAATGCTTCATAAAGTCTTTTAACAGATTGTTTCATAATAACAGCATAATCATAATCTTCTCCTTTTGCCAGCCTTTCAGATGGGAAAGAAATTAGATATCTTAATTTACTAAAAAATAACTGTATATAGAGAAAATCTACATAGACTTACGAGAGGATGTCTTTCCACACTAGTTATAGCTGTGATATCCATCATCCCAGATTCCAGAATGACCAGTTAGGCAGCTTCTGTGCCATGCTTGGCATAGAGGGCATAGGAATTTGGTGAGCCTGGGAGCCCTGGGTAGGATCCAGACTTCCAGGGGCATCATATGGCCAGCAGCTTTGAGTCCCTCCTCTTTTCTTTGGGCTGTCAGGGAGCAGGCCAGTGGTCTCATCCAGTCAAGGGACTCAGAGACCTCTCCCTTTTTCCATTGAGTGAGGGAAGGGATTTCTTTTTAGTGTGAGGGAAATTCTTCACTCCCTGAACTTCATTTTTCACAATGGATTTGGGGTTTGGAGGAAATAAAATCTGGGAAGTCCTGCCACAAACTTTCTCTGAGGCAAGGAAGTACAGAACTGGCTGGACTGAGAAAGGGAAAGCAGAGAACACAGACAGCCATAGAGATGAAACATAAATTAATAGCCTTGTGTCTTAAGTGGGGTTCCCTAGAAGCAGAGCCTGACATGGGGATTCTTCTGAAAGTAGTTTATTGAGGGAGTGTTCTCAGATGAAACGTGTATGGAGATGAGGGGAGCAGGATAGGAGCAGGATAGGATAGGGGAAGAAACTAGGTATAGCTGTAGTTCAGCTGAAGTGTAACTTCAGCTTGAGCCCAGGGCAGATCTGGGATGTGAAGGGCGCCACAGAACTGATCCATTGTGAGACAAAGGAGCCAGGCTTTTGTATCCACTGACTGAAAGCCTTGGTGTATGGGTGAGTTGGAGTGAGAGAAAAGGGATTTTAGCTCCGAGGTATCCTCTGACAAGGGTGTGACTGTGAGTCTTTAGCAACCAATGTTCATAGCAGCTTAGGGGGATGGATGTACTAGCCCAGTAAGTGGAATCTGGACAGGGCATCAATAGTGTCTACTACTTCTACTATAACTAGCCAATCTGCATTCTTTTTGTTTATATAAACCTATCATTGTTATTGTATAATATTCTTTTTTTCCCTTAATTTTTAAAAAAATTTTTGAATTTTATTTTATTTATTTTTTTATACAGCAGGTTCTTATTAGTCATCAATTTTATACACATCAGTGTATACATGTCAATCTCAATCGCCCAATTCAACCAATCTGCATTCTTGTGATGAAAATGTGCTTCCTATCCATGTGATCTTCCCATCAGGAAGCCTTAACTTCAGCATTACTAGCTGTGGAGTTATTTCATGGGTGCGGTCTATCAGGAAATGCCCAGCTTCTCCATAAACAAAACAAAAAGAGGAGAGTGCTCGTACTTCTCTAGTCTTCTAGTGGTTGTCTCAGAAACACTCTCCCTCAGAGGCTAATTTTCTCTCTACAACCTGAGTAAGAATCAAATCTCCTCCTTCAGTGTACAGATTTTGGAGGGGCGCCGTGTAGCACGCAGTTTAGCACCTTGCAAAAATGTGTTCTGCCTATGAGACTGTAGGCTAGTACAAAGGTTGAGGGATGTTCAGATATAGGATGTATGGCTCTGGCCCATTTAGAACAGGCTTTGGCAGGTGTTAAATTGACTGCCATACAACTCTCTTCCAAACTCTTGAAACCAGCAGAGAAGTTACTAGAGGAAGGGCAGGTGCTATTCACCTAGACCAGATGACCCAAGCAGAGGTGGGAGGGTGTCAAGGCAAAGGGACCTTGTTAGCTTGACAAATGGGTTGCCCATTAATTTAACATCCATGTGATGGCCGTGGGTTCCTGGGGATAGAAGGTACCTTGGAGGAATTTAAATTTTGAGCCCTCATCTTGCTGATATACAAAAAAGAGCAGCCTCATTTATTTTTGTGGTTCCCTTACTCCTCGAGTGTTGTCAAAATTTGGGAGCCAGAGTATCAGAAAGGCAGGCCTATTCACATAGTCTGCTGAGACACACATTGTTCCAGATTGCAAATCCATTTGAGGTTTCAAGGCTCTGGTGCTTCTGCTCTATACTAGAGGACCAGAAATCTTTGTCAAAGCTGGAGTTGCTGAGCATCTCATCATGGCTGTCCTATCTGAGACTTGCCACATCACTGAGGCACTCTTGGGGCAGGGCACAGGTATCTCCTTGTTTAGGAGTCCCTCATTTCTTCATTTGCACTAACCTTTTCCCAGAACAGAGGAATTTTTTGTGTGTGTGTGACTAGGGAGAAATTCCTGTCTCTTTAAACCATGTTATCTTGCTCAACTTGACAGATGAGGTCAAGAGGGGGTAAGTAAATTAAGCAAGACCTTATAGATACTGATGGGTCATTGGATAAGTTCTTTCTCATTTTAAAAACATGTATCTCGTTAAAATAATTAAATATTGAGAAATTGCACTATAATTCAATTTACTTCCCTCTCCTATCCCTAACCAGTTTCACTTATAATTAAAAGTCATAGCTTTTAATGTTGTGAGATAATTAAATATTACAGCACACTGTAGGATATTATGTAAGAGTCTGTTTACAATGTCTACATGACAAGGATTCCCAAGTCCCAGCTAATGGCCTATTTTTATTGTGTGCGCATTTCTCTCACAACCATGTTTTCGTAATTCAAATCGGATATAAGGTCTTTGATTAATTAGGAAACTTAACTTACATTATGTAAAGAGTGGTTGGTATTAATGCCATCAAAATCAGGAGCCACTATCACTTGTATTTTTTTTAAAGAACATACCAACTTGATTGAGATGCCTTTAAATTTTGTTTATCCTAACAGTGGGTGATAAAAGTGATAAAAATTGATAAGAATGTGTAAAAAGGTTTGTGCTAATGATAGAGCTTTTGGTGATAAGGAAAAGAAAAGCCATTACTCCTGAACAAATGCTCCATGTAATCAAAACCTGAATTTGTCATCGGAAGTCTGTGTTTTATAGCTATACACGTATAGCTTTAATAAAACCTTTATTATTGAAATTCCTGCAGCAAATATAAATTTGCTATAGCAAGTATCAAGTTTTCTAGACTTAATTCCATTTTCCCCACTGAAACAAATGTTTTTTAGAGGGGAATTTTGAAACTGTTGGTTCCTTTGAAATGCAAATACCGCTTCATAGGAGAGCAGGGTGTACTTGTGAGTCTTGTGAACAATTTGGTAACCATGACAATCCTGACTACTAAGTGGAGACGAGCCTTTCTGTTATCTCCATCTAGGGCCCCCCAGGGATCAGAAATCCAGAAAAACATGTTTCACCTATTTTAGTTTTATTTTGAAGAGTGAGTGTAGAACTGGTTTACTGGTTGACCATCCAATCAAAATCTCATTAAGAAAGATGCTGGGACTCCAACACAATCTGCTGGAATATGAGAACTTCCCATATCATATATTGTAGTAGATGAGATGGTATTTTGGGAAAGGGAACCCTTACCTTTGGCTTTCAGAATCAACACCCAGAACTGCTCATCAGGCTCTAATTAGCCCTGTGGCTTTCTCTTCATCTAGAAAGTACAAAGTTTATTATAGTTCATGAATACAATATGCTTCTCAGGCACTCTTTCTTCCTGATGCCTGGCATAAAAGCCCTAGGATGGCAGGCTCCAGATTGTCCTGGAGCAAGAATAATAAAAGTAGAAATAGTAATAATAATAATAATAATAATAAAGATAAATGTAATGAAAGCCTTCTATGTGTTATCTATTTCAATTTTATAAAATCTCATTGTGGATAGGTATTAGTTTACAGATGAGGAAATAAAGACCTCAGAGAAGTTAATCAACTTTGATAATGTACACAAAGCTAGAAATTAGTGGAGTTAGAGTCTGAACTGTCGCCGAAACCCACGCCCTTCACTACTAGTTTATGCTGCATCTTAATGTACATGTCCAGGAAGTCCCTGCCAGCAGGCTCTGACAGACAGAACTACACAAACAGCCTGGAAGAGGAGGGGAAAAAAGAAAAAAGAAACTGCCTTCCTCAAAAGAGGAGGAACACCAAGAGCCCTCAAATATAGCCCAAAGAATTCAAAGAGAGGAAAAGGATGACACACCCTTCCGCAGGCCACCCCACCTCCAGATACACAGATACACAGTAAATAGGAAAACAAAGTAGTGAGGAAAGAAATGATACTGACCTTGGGATAGTACAAAAGTCCTTCTTTTCCACACCATGTGATGTCCATTTGGCTTGTGCTGTCTGAGCCTCCAGTTTTCTCCTGGTTCCCATTTCCCTTCTCCTTCCTCTAGCCAGCTGATCCACTCACAGAGTCTGAGGCTGATGATACCCACATCTCTATCTCCAGGGCAGACATCACAGCCCAACTCCAGACCCATATCATCAACTGGTCACTGAAGAGCTCCATTTAGACAACTCGCCAACTCCTAAAACTCAACTTTTCTCAACCTGAGCTCCTCCACTTCCTCCTCAAACTGTTCTTCCTCCTCCCCGCCGCCCTGCCCTTCTCCCTCCCCCTCCTCCTCCTCTGAAAGGTCTCACTCTCAGTGAAGGGCACCAACAACACATTCTGCTGCCCAAACCAGACCCTCTCCTCTGCCTCACCCCCACACCCCATCTATCTACTTCTGAAATATTTCCCCTCCTCCCAGTCACCACTTCTGCCAACCTTGCCTGGCCATCTCTCTCCTGGATGACTGCAGCAGCTCCTAACTGGTCTACCCGCCTCTGCTATGGGGTGGGGTGGGGAGAGCTCCAATATACTCTGCAGCCAGAGATCTCCCTCCAATCTGTGTTCCTCCATGTCTCACTTCAAACACCTCAATGGCTGGCTTCCCACTGCACTGGGGATAAGTTCCAAACAGCTAAGCTTTCCACAGCCCTGCCCCTGCCTACTCTTCCTTCTTCACTGCTTTGGCCATACTGAACCTTTTCATGTTCTCTGAATGCACCATGCCGTCCCTCATCTCCTAGCTTTGGCACATGTTGTCCCTTTTGCCTGGAACACGCTCTTTCTTCACTTTCATCTGGATGGTCCCCACTTAACCTTGACTGGCATGTTGGGTGTGTGCATGTTCTGCTGTTGTACCTGGGCAGGCAGTCCTTTGATTGTGTCTTACAGTCTACTCTTCAAATCCACTGTGGCTGGGTTTACTTGTTTAGCTTTCAGATGGAAACCTCATTTCTAAGCTCTTCAATGTGTGTATGTATGTGTGTGTGTCTATATTTCCCTCCTTAAAAAAAAAAAAAACCTTGGTTATAGGATGATTTAATAATTTATTGCTAGAGACTGAGTTTAGCCCTTTGTCTCTAGTCATGCATTCCTTTAATCCTCTAGCATACTTTCTCATTATTCATCTTTATTGATGCCCAATAATATCTGTGGTTTTATATTTTTTATCAGAATTGCATAATAGTTATGAATTTGGACTCTCCAGTTAGACTGCCTAGGTACAAATCTTTTTTTTTTTTGCTATATGTATGACTTTGAACAAGTCATTTAACTTCTTTGTGTTTTTTCCTTATGTGAAAAATTAGGGTAACAAACATCCTTTCTCACAGGGTATAATTGAGTGTAGAATGTTTAGAGCAGAGCCTGGTACATAGTAAGTGCTCAGTAAATTTAACTAAAATTGTCATCCTCAATGCTGTTTTCTCTTGCATATGCCTTTTCTTCTCAGAGAACAGAACAGTTACTCTCTCTGCATTTTAGAGTCTGTAGCCATTAGGTCTATTCCAATTGTATTTTTTGAAGCATACCTTACTCTCTTGGCTTCTCTCCCATTTATAAATTGAGAGTTAAATATATCCAAAGATTATTACAGCTTCAAAGACCAAAAAGGAATTAAAAAGAACTGGTCAGTGCTTAATGGAGAAAACACTAATTTGGGAATTAATTGTTCCTATGATTTGGGACATTATGAATCTAATGTCTCTCTGGGGTGAGAGCAATAGAAATTCACCCTTCAAGTAAAATTGGATATGTAATATGTTTTTGGTTTATTTTATTGAAGTATAATATTAATAATCACAGTGAGGTCTGTTAATAAGGTCTAAGTACTCAAGCAAAATCTCTCCCTCCTACCATGTCCTAATTAGCTGACATTTTAAGTTAGGATGCTTTTGAATGACCAGCCAGCTGCAAAATAGGTTTCCTTTGTTCCTTTCATTCCCTGCTAATTGAGTTAGAATAATCACATCATTAAAAAGCTTCTCTGGGCAGCCAGCTCACAGGAGGGAGTGAATGAAGGTGGGCCACAGGATGAGGTGTTGGAAGCATGGACATTTAAACTACTTCCCTTATCCTGTGCTTCAGTGTATCACAATGTCAGGATTCTCTGGCAACCTGGAAACCCTGTCTTCAGGATGTACCTTAGTTCATCAATCATACTGCCTCTTTCAGATTTATGGATGGCTCAAGGCCATATTTATCAAGAAAAAACTCGATATTAAGAGAGGAAAAGAAAAAGAGTGGAAGAGAGAATGAGAATGAGAGAGAGAGAGGAGAGAGGGAGAGAGAAACTGTAGTTAAGTTCATGCTGTATACTTTACTTTATCCTAAAATTTGGGCCTGTGCCTTGTCAATACCTAGTTAAAATACCGTGATTACCTTTAAAATTATGAATTTAAATATTTAAAGACTTTCTAGGGAAGTGGCTGGTAACAGAGGAGCCTGGAGTGGGATTTGGGGACACAGTGGATAGATCTTGAAGTGGGATGTTTCAATCAGCAAAGATTGATATTAAGACTCGTGTCCTGGGGCTGACTGAGTACTTGGATACTCATTGAGTACTCAATTCTCCACTTTTGTTTGTCTTCGGAGTGGGAATGACTGAGGCCAGCTGGGATCCTGGGGCAGCCATGACCTCTTGCACTCTGTGCCGCCTATTTATCTCTTCTGAATACCTCTGCGATCTCTGCTGCCCTACTTTCTGTTTGTTTGTCTGCCCAGGGAGTAAGGACCAGCTCAAAGTCTGGATTCCCAATTTTATCTCCCACTCTTTGATTACTTTCCTATTTTCAATCAGTCTCCCTCCACACACCCCTGATTGTACTGCGCTGGGGGGGTGGGTGTGCTTCTGGTCAGTGAGATGTATGAAGGGAGAGAGTGGTAGGGGAGCCACAAAAGGAATAGACTTCCAAGTGGGAACAGCTTGACAAGCATGGCCATGAATAAAGAACTGCAAGTAGTTGTCCTTCCCTCAAACATTTAATGCTCAATATTTGTCTAGTTTTCTTTCAGGGGAGGGGCTGCTTCAGCCTCTCTCAATCCTCCTTTTTCTATCTCCTTGTATGATTACACTTTCTGTCCACATGTTGATCTGTGGAGAGAGGGAAAATGTAGCTAGAAACAGGTGTCATGGAATTGCCTAAGAGCAAGCCCACAAAGTAGGAAATAGTAGAAAACCAGGGCCCTGTATCAGAAATAACAGGTATTGGCACTGATGGCCAATGATGGTCAGTCCACAAAGCAGTCTCCAATGTCTCCTGCTCTCTATGCAACTGTAGATGAAGAATAGTCTGGACATCTCTGCATAGCTTCAACGAGTGTTTGGAACATCACCTTGCACATAAAAAATAGAACCATGACTCTAGCTGACTGCACGTCTCAACCAGAGCACTAAATTAAGATTGAATCCTAATCCAGGGCATAGGATTTGGAGGCAAGGGATGAGGACAGAGATTCAAGGGAAAGGGAGTACAGGCAAATTGGGTTTTGTCTGGGTGCCAGGTCTACTGCTAAGTCCTGTCCTATTAGGACACTGAAAATCTTTATAACCTTCAAGAAGACTCCTGGTTCACACCCCAGATAACAATCCAGCTGTGTCCTCCACAGCTTTCTCTCCATTCAGGAATATTAGTTTTGCTTCTCTATCTGAGGCTCCCATACTCTGCCATCCTGCCTCAAGGAAAATCTTATTGATATTCTCCTGGACTTGCTTTTGTTTTTCTTTTTGCCTACAGCTTTGAACTTGAATATTTAGATCTATTCTGGTTCCCATTTGCTTAGAGACCAACCTCAATGACTCAACCCAGTGAAAAGGCAATAGGATACTAAGGCAGTTTAGGAAGTATAACTGAGTATAAAGAAGAAGAAATTAATTCCATGTTACTCTGCTACAATCTAGAGACTTTTTAATGTAGTTGAAAACATTCTGTATAAACAGTCTTAGTTTCTCTTTAACTGGAAACTTCCTGGGCTTCTGGTTGGGTAGAGCAGAGACCAGACATTACACTTGTAGTCATTTATAACTTTATCAGTGTGTGTGTGTGTGTGTGTGTGTGTGTGTGTGTGTGTGTGTGTGTGTGTGTGTGTAGGAAGGCAAGTTATAAGAGGGGTAAAGGTGAGGTGATAAATGTTTGAAGACCACTACCCAGAACCAGGAACTATGAGTTTTGAGATCAGTGTTCTGGGCTGATCTTTTCCCTGCTTCTGATCTGGGCATGGAGACAGCTACTCTACTTTTAAGCACTGCTGTCGGTGAGTTGCAGGAGGTGCAGATATAAAGAGTCCCCACCCCAGCCATGTCCTTAACAGTTCATTCATCCACAGGCACCAAGGAAAACACCCATTCCATAAGAGATCTACTGCAGATCTTACTGGGGCTTTAGTTCAGGGTTAAGTTCCAATTTGGATGTGTGGACGTTGAAGTCAGAGCTTCTAGAAGGAAGGAAATAGCCTTTATTGAGCCTCAGCTGGATGCCAGTTCATCACATCAGGTTACATTATTCCTTCTTAATCCCCAAGAAAATTACTGATTTTCACATATTCCAGCAACAGAGACTTAGTGGGTTTCTTAGGAACTGCAGTAATAAAAACTTCCTTTTCCTTTTTTTCTAGCTGGTTTTTATTTAGTCACAGGAAAGCTATTAATTTTTATGTATTAATCTTGTAAATGGTCACTTACTGAACTGGCTCATTGCTTCTAATGGCTTTCCAGTTTTTTTCTTGGATTTTTCCAGGTATTAAATCATATCATCTATAAATAAAGATAAAATTTGCTTCCTCCTTTCCAGTATTTATATATCCTTTTTTTTTTCTGATTGCACTGGGCTGGTACTTCCAGAACCATGTTAAAATATAATGATGAAAGCACTGTTACCTTGTTTTTGATTTTGCTGAAAATGCTTCTGTGGTGTTCCCTCATTAATGGCTGTGGCTTTGACTGAAAATATATTTATCAATTTTATAAAGTCTTTTTAAAAGCCAGGATTAGGTGATAAATATTGGCACATTCCTTTTCTGCATCTTTAAGAATGATCATATGGTTTTCCTCCTATAACTATTATTTTAATTAATGATAGCAATAAATTTTTAAAAAATTCTTATTTATTTATTTATTTATTATTTTTGGCTGTGTTGGGTCTTCGTTTCTGTGCGAGAGCTTTTTTCTAGTTGCGGCAAGTGGGGGCCACTCTTCATCGCGGTGCGCGGGCCTCTCACTGTCGCGGCCTCTCCTGTTGCCGTGCACAGGCTCCAGACGCACAGGCTCAGTAGTTGTGGCTCACGGGTCCAGTTGCTCCGCGGCATGTGGGATCTTCCCAGACCAGGGCTCGAACCCGTGTCCCCTGCATTGGCAGGCAGATTCTCAACCACTGCGCCACGAAGGAAGCCCCTAGGTTTCTTAATATTGTCACAAGTTTACCCTACTGAGATGAAACTTAACAAAGAGTATTATTTTTAATGTAATGTCGGATACTATTTGCTAATATTTTATTTGAGATTTTTGCATTTTTAATTTTTTTATTGAAGTATAGTTAATTTACAATGCTGTGTTAGTTTCAAGTGTACAGCAAAATGATTCAGTTATAAATATGTATATATTCTCTTTCAGATTCTTTTCCATTATAGGTTATTATAAGATATTGAATGTAGTTCCCTGTGCTATACAGTAAGTCCTTGTTGTTTCTCTATTTTATATACAGGATTTTTGCATTGTTATTCCTAAAGAGTCCAAGTGTTCGATTTTGGAAGATGTATTGGGAACATATATTTATAACTTCTATAATTATTGCTAGCATTATAAAAAAGAAAATGAAAGTTTTAAAATTTTCTTCATGCTTCGAATAGTTTAAATAACATGGGAATTATCTGCTTCTTAAAGAACCGTTGAAGTTCTAATCTGGGAAGTGGCTTAGTGAAAAACTATCCTGGCAGCGATGTGCAGAGGAGAGAGACTGGAGACAGGAAAACAGTCTGGAAGTCATTGTAATGGTACAGTATGAGAAGTATGAGATGAAGAAGGCCTGTTACAAGAGGAAGAGGTGAGAATGCTGGAATTGGAGGCACTGTTATGGAAGTAAAAGACACTTCAATAAAAAGAGAGAGAGAATTTGGTAACTGTTAGTGTTGCCAAATAAAATACAGGATGCCAAATATTGAGTGACAGAGTGGGAAGATTGTGTGATCTAATGCACATTTTGAAAGGTAAATTCCCTTTCTCTTGAGCAATTCCAGTAATTGTGTAACTGAAAAAAAATTACCATTTTGAATAATGAGAAAAGAGCAGCGGTGGAAAGAACAACCTTTAGAGTTCACACATGATTTGTTTTATGAGGTTAGAAGTTTAAGTCTGTTTTCTTTTAGAACAGGGACAATGGTAAGACTTTTTATGACACCACTGAGTTTATTTAAGAAAAAATTCACCTTCCTTTTTTCCTTTCCTGCTCCACTGAAGTAATGAAAGGATGGTTAGAAAGTAGAACAAATGAACATGATTTTAAAAAGTTGAAATATTTTTTCTGAGTAATTTGGGTTACACAAAGGAAGGGTTTCTTTATAGGAGAATTTGATACTAAAATGCTTAAGTCATTTGTTCTAATTTTGTGACTTTTGAAGAATGATGAAAATCTTGAGTGTATAATTCTTGATTAGAGCCATAGGATTATTTTTCAAATATTAAAGGTGAGTTTTGAGCCACAAATTATTTTCACAATATTGATTAACTTTAAAATAATTTATTTTAAGTTTAAAGGAAAAAATGCAAAATACTCTGCAAGTATAACTGTAATTTTCTGAAATAAAAATTATGGGTCTTTGTAAAAGAAATAGTTTAATACTTATTAGTAGCTGCATCTCATTGCAGAGTTGGAGGTATTTACTCACAACTTCTAATTTATCTTTTGTTTTTTTTCTGACTTCTTTTTTTTTTTTTTAAACATCTTTATTGAAGTATAATTGCTCTACAATGGTGTGTTAGTTTCTGCTTTATAACAAAGTGAATCAGTTATACATACACATATGTTCCCATATCTCTTTTTCTGACTTCTTAACGTTATTTTATTCAAAGATTACAAGGAAAAGAAATTCAAACATTCAAAAATTTTAAGCTAAATACACTGAACAGTTTCGTTCAGTAAAACTATCTTCTCAATTTAAAATTTTATTATTCATTTATGAGAGGTTTATCACTTAAATCCAGTGTGACACAATTAACTTTTTCATGCTAAGTGATCTTTTGTTTATTTGTAACTTCTTTGCTATTCCTGTCCAAGATAGAAATGTAGGTTTACAGAGACTGCAGTAAGTTTCTAATATTCAGGCTAAGGATGTTGAATATTTAGTCCTTTTGAGATTTTATACTTCATTGACTCACTGAAACCAGTGAGCTCAAACCATTTCCATGTACCTTTTATTATCGTCTCAGGTTTCATTCAGAGAAGACTAAGAGGAATGCTTCTCTGCATTTAATTTGTAAATCAATTAAATTCAAAACCATTTGGGAAATAAAATCCCACATGATAAATAGATGTTTAGAGACCTGACTTGCTGAGAAAGGAGAGAGAGAAACAGAGACCAGAGATGGCACTACTCTTCGTTAAAACACGTGCATCTTGCTCTACCTAAGAGTGACTAACCGCCCTCGTATATTATCCCTAGTGTCCTATGATCAGTTCTGATTTGTTCTATCCACTAAGTGTCAGCAGGGCATTCTGAATGGAATGCCCCCTCCTCTTTCCTAGAGGCTTCCTGCTTCTACTCTTTACCAGCCTAGTCAGTACCAAGGGTTTTATGAAGTAAAATAAGACTTTTGAATCTTCCAACCTGCAGCAGCTACCTGTTGTGTGAGCTGAACTCCTTAACAGCAAACCAAAACCAGATGCTCTCAGACTGTGGTGTCCAAGAGAAAGCTGAGTACAGACCAATGATCTAGACAGAGATTGTTTCTTCTCCGGCAGTTATTCCTCTGCTGGAGGGCTCCTGCTACAGCCCAGAGCCCAAGGAGTTTCCCTCCGAAAAGTTCTGCATAGTCTTAGGAAGGAAGAAATACCCAGTATGTTAGCATTGGATTAAGGGAGTAAGAGGTGATGGAGAAAAATATTACTCATTTCCAAGTATTCTTCCTTGAAACTTGGAAAGAGAAAACCATTTCCTATATTGTTACAGGATGGTCATTTGATTGTGAAATGGGAAAGATTATTGCAGTGGAACTAATAAACTCAACTGCCAAAGAATATTCCATCCAGTAGCAATTATCCAGTATCCAGTAGAATATTCCATTTAGTAGCTCCTACTAAAACATAACTTATTCATAGCTCTGCCCTTGCATTTTTTTTTTTTTTTTTAGGAATTCTTCTGGGGGAAGGTGATTTTTCTTTTTTTTAATTATTAGCACCTTTAATTATTATTTATTTATTTATTTATTTTTTGGCTGTGTTGGGTCTTCGTTTCTGTGCGAGGGCTTTCTCCAGTTGCGGCGAGTGGGGGCCACTCTTCATCGCGGTGCGCGGGCCTCTCACCATCACGGCCTCTCCTGTTGTGGAGCACAGGCTCCAGACGCGCAGGCTCAGTAGTTGTGGCCCACGGGCCTAGTTGCTCCGTGGCATGTGGGATCTTTCCAGACCAGGGCTCGAACCCGTGTCCCCTGCATTGGCAGGCAGATTCTCAACCACTGCGCCACCAGGGAAGCCCTGCCCTTGCATTTTAAGGAACAGAAATATTAATCCTGTTTTACCAGAACTGTACTGACAGTGAAAAGGTGGCATATGACGCTGGCCAAGAGACCGACTTTCTTCTTTAACAAACATGAGAACTTAAAATGCAAACAAGTACTGACCTTCAAAATAGTTACCTTTGAAAGAAGCCATATGCCTCTGTTGTCTTTGCTTAAAATACATTGGGAATTGCTTTCAGAACTGGTTCCAAAGTTATACAGGCAAAACAAAACAAGTCAAAACGAAAACAAAAACCATTGTTATGCCTGTATAGATATATTTCATAGTATAACTATGAGTTATTTTATACTTTCCATAAGTGACCTTCCAACTTTCTGAGCTGCTGAATCTTCTATTTAAAGGGAATGTTATAATAAGCTTCATACTAAATAGATAATAGGGAAAGTAATCTGGAAAATGCTGTGCTGGGGGATGACCAGACTCCTGCCAACTTGCTATCCCCTCAGTCTCTACCCAGGTCCATAAGAAACTTGCCTGAAACCCAGAGCCCTGTAGAACACAGTTGGAAAGCCACTATTTTACATGGCTGCCAGTATTATATTAAAAATATTAGCAGCAGAGAGAAAGCTCTATGAAAAAGCAGTGTTCACAAACTTGGGTGTGCAAGCCTTTCGCACACTCAGGTCTGCAAACATTATTTTTTAAGAATCTAATTTAATTAGCAAGAAACAAAACTTTTAAAAACTGATTCAACCTAATTTCTATTTTGAGCCTATCACTCCCCTGGGATGGCAGAAATTTAATTTCCCATGTAGTTTGAATTCTTCCCTTTTTGCAGGGTTGTGTTTAAATTCCAGTGCAAAAAGGAGATGGGAGCAAAGATATTGGTTGGAGGTGGACATCTGGTCCTGAGTCATACGTCACACAGGTCTGGGTCATCGATCCTTGGAGATTGCTGCTGAAAGTCCCTCATTCCTGTCTGATGGCCCCTTCAACTCTAAAACCTCTGTCAGATGCTTCCTCTCCATACCAAGGCACAGGAACTCTGTAAGTTTGCCCAGGGCCTCATGCACCTCTACACAACTTGCATTCATTTCCTTCCTGGAATCTCTGCTCTTATCACTTCCTTTCCTTCTCTCTCCTCTCCACTGGGTTGGGGGAGGGCCCTTTCTCTAATCTGGGAAAAATCCTCCTCCCTATTATTCTTGTTTTTTGCTTCAGAGGCTCCTAGAATAATGGGCTCAGGTTTTTATAGAAACACAAAAACCAGGAAACCCTGCTACAAACTTTCACGGATATCTGCATGAATGACAGGAAGGCAAAAGAGTGAAATGCCCAGAGGAGCCACAAGAATATAGGTTAATGTCTCAAAAATATTATTTCCCACACAGCTAAGGTAGAGGAATGCATGCAAAATAATGCATGTTGTTAACATCAGTGAGGGGGCATCTGATTCAGTAGCACAGCACTTGGATCAACTTATGCAAATCATCACGATGCAGTCATAAGAGGGAGAGGTTTTTCATTTGTAAAACCCCAAGTGCTCTGTTCTTCCATAGACCACAGCATGGAGAAATGACTAGGACTAATTAAAATGGCTGTAGGATGGGACAGAGAGCCCAGCTGAACGTTGGGCTCATGAATGTGTAACTGAAGTTCCTGAGCACCTTGTCGTCAGGATTTTCTCCAGTGGCAGCAACTGCAGCAGTAGTGGAGTCTGGGAGCCCCTTGGAGCAGCAGCAGAGAAAACTGATTCAGGGCTAGTGAGTGGCAGAGGAATGTGGATTAAAATGGTTATGAGCTCAGAGAATTGACGGTACTATTGGGAGGAAAATTACCTGTGAATTCTCACTGAATCAAGATTAAAGCAAGATAGGAAGTACCTGCAGGCATGTTGAATTAATGGGAAAACATACTGAAGAGAAAGCGTTGGAGATGGGTTGTAAGATTCTTCCTTAAAGGGTATCTGTGGCTTCTAGGGCCTTTGGGTAATATAAATTAAGAAAGAGAGACACTGTTGGCAAGCAAATCCTATTTACTCTCAATATAGCATCCTTCCAGGCTATAGAAGTGAAGTCTACTCCCAACCCAAGTGGCTTCAGAGAGAAGTTACCATAAATATTCTGTTAGGCCTGTTTTTATCACTTCCACTGCCAGGAATTCTGTCTTCACTATAGCCATGCAAACGATCAAGTGGAATAAGGGTGGGAAGAGTTAATGAAATATTATCAGGAGACACCAAAGAAATTAGTAATTGCTACAACCTTTATCCTTTTTCCTGAGTGTATGGGGATGATGGTCTCTGATTTTTTTCTTGCTCAGTGAATGACTGTCTCACACTTTTATATTCCATATAAGCCATGACCACACAGATTCTTTGGTCCTTCTGCCAAATATAAGTTACCAGATATTTTCTATGTAATCACTCTAAGAGCTAATACTTGTATGGGACTTACTGTGTGCCAGGCCCTGTTCTAAGTCCTTTCCATATATTAACTCATGTAATCCTTACAACACCCCTGCGGAAGTATATACTGCCATAATCGTCACCATTTCACTGATAAGCAAGTTGATGCACACTGAGGTTAGCTACCTTATCCAACACCACACAGGTAGTAAATGGTAGTTCTGGGATTTAAAAGCTAGGCAGGCAGACTGGCAGGCAGGCAGGAAGTATGGCTCCAGAATCCACAAGTGGAACCACTTCACCTTTGCTACTTAGTGTACTTGACTAACAGGAGGGCTGTAACCAACTCCAAAGCCTGAGGCATGTTTGCTTAACAGAAATATTCCAACTCCTTTAACCAGGAAGTAAAAGAACAAAGGAATGCCTTCCTCAGATGATTGACCATTCAGAGCTATCCTGCTTTAAGTACCAGCTAATGGGGAGGGAGTAAAGTCAGAAAAGTTTTCTTCCTCAGAGTTCACTGCCAAAACCATATTATTAGCAGTCTTCCACACAGTAATAGTCCATCTCAAATCATAACTCAACAAGTGCTAAGAATATATATTTTTTAATCAAGATATTAGAGATTTCACCAGAAATAGTTCTATGTGGTTAGGTTAACGTGAAAATGGCGTGGCTCAGCCAGATCCTGGAAGTAGGTGCCTGTACAGCTGTTGCTGGCAGGGACATTTGCACGGGAAGAGGGTGGGTAATACATCAAGGCAGTGTGTGTAATAAAAGGTTGCTAGTCAGTGCTTTATGCAAACACAAGTAGCCTTGGCTTTTTGAAAACCTTGGCTTACTTTGAAAATTGTTTAGAACTCTTATGCAAAGGGATGGGGAAGAAGAGCAAGGAAATGGGAATGTGGGCAAGCTCAGCACGAAGTTGAAATCTGAGAAGGGTTGGAAAAATAGAAGAGAAAGGGCAGCAAAAAGGAGAGGGGAGAAATTCACCTTTTACATTAAGCACCATTACATTCAGTGCTTTTACACTGTTGAATTTTTACCACAATGATTACTTTTGGGATTTGAAACAATAACAAAGGAAAAAATTGATAATCAATGTTCTTTTTTAAAGGGATAATTTTTTAAAAAACAATAAAGATTGCCAGTATAAATTAAGTTTCTCTTGGATTTTTCCCCTGACTTTTTCCAACTATAATACCAATACCCAACCAAACAAACACTATGTTTTATATTCTGAATACAGCTTAGTAAGGGCAGGAGGAAGTTGTCCCATGGCAATTTTACATTCCTGAGTTTGGTTCCCTGCACCACCTCTTCTCCCAAGTCTCACGTTTCTAGGTTTCAGACTGATTGCCTTTTCTGTAGTGTCTGTTTCGCTGTGTGGACTAGCCTGCGACAGGGAGTACAAAGCCCAGCGCCCTCCAGGCAGGCATGAGAGAGGGGCCAAGACAAGACTTGAGCCCTTACAGCATCTCAGAGAGACTCCCAGCTCTTTCTCTTGCTGTGGGTCCTCTAGGAGGGCATGGGGTTATGGATGTAGCTCCCAGTAGTTCTGAAGAGGAAAGTACCAGATGTACAGTCCCACTAATTGAAACACCTTAAGCTTTGGAGTGAATGTAAAATTACAATAAAACACCCATTTGAAGGATGAAAAAAATGGAAGAAGGGACCTCAGCGATGGATACTGAAACAAAAATCATTAAAAACAAAACTGGGCTGAATCACACTAATTTCCCAGATGGCTTCATAAAAGAATTCTGCCAAGTGTTTAAAGAAGAATTAACACTGATTCCGGAAAATAGAAGAGACCAATATCCTTCTTGAATATAAGGACAAAAACCTTTACCAAAATATTAACAAATAGAATCCAGCAATATATAGAAATAAATATACACCATGATCAAGTGTGGTTTATTTCAGGGATGCAAGTCTGGTTCAACATTCAAAAACCAACCAATATAATCCACCATATGGAGAGTCTAAAGGAGAAAAATAATAGATCAGTAGACAGAGATCAAGAATTTGACAAAATTCAACACCTATTCATAACAAAAACTCTCAACAAGTTAGGAATAGAGAGGGAAATTCCTTGGTTTGATACAGAATATCTACAAAGGATTACAGCTAACACTGTATTTAATCGTGAATGAATGAATGCTTTTCCCCCTAAGATCAGGAGCAAGGAAAGATTTCTGCTCTTGCCACTCTTATACAACACAGTGCTGGAAGGTCTAATAATTGTGATAAGGCAAGAAAAGGAAATAAAGGCATACTGATCAGAAAGAAAGAAAACTTGCTATTTGCAGAAGACATGATTGCCTACATAGTAAATTCCAAGGAAACCACATTTTGTTATCTTTCACCCTTACATGAAATTGCTAAGAAGTGTATTTCAAAGAAAAATATCCTAAACAAAATAAAAGAAGACCATTATTTTCTGATGTGTAAAGGATTCCTCTACTCTATGCAAGTATGTCATCAGGCTACTTATGAAATATTAAGAGGCTTGGTTGTCTTGGCTCTCCACCAGGCTATAAAGGGTTCATGTTAAGCTAGGGGAAATTTGGAGTAACCAGGAGAAATCATCCCATCTCACAAAGTTGTACACCCAGGACCACAGAAGACTGTCACACACTCTGCCCACCAGGGAACATAACAGTGGTTGAGAGTGAGTGTCTGGGGATCATATGGTGTGGGTTTGAGTCCCAGCCTTGCCACTTATAATTAGCTGGTTCCGCAGACAAACCCCTTCAGCCTCTACTTTCTCTTCGGTAAAACAGGTATAAAAGTGGCACCTATCTCAGAGACTTGTGCTGAGGATTAGATGACGCAAGTAGAGCACTTAACACAATCCCTGTCACATAGTATAGGGTATTTACAGTAAAGGTTACTTACAAAACCTGTACAAAATGAGAAACTTCAGGAGATAATGACAAAAATATGCAGAGGCAGAGACAAGGAAATTTGCTGATCTTTATGTTTTCTGCTCTTATGTCACATGGCGTGGAGATCCGTGGTTCTTTGAGCAAAGCCAGAGCCAGCTATTCAATACCAAAAGGTGATGGTAATGGGCTACATGATCTTCTCTTTCAGCCTGTTCTTTGTTCTTTTTTTCTGAGAGCTGCAGACACCAACAGACTTTGTCTTTCATCTTAGAGAGGCTGCATCTGCTGGAGTTAAGTTGTCCAAAGTTGTTTCCAGATTTGAAAGGCCGTGCAGGACGCTAACGTGATGAGCAGAAGAGAGAGAATCAGCTGCAACACGAAAAAGTCATAGGGAATCATGTCTGACCAACCACCCATTGTGATGGACAGATTTTCACTCAGAGAAGGCCCTCTCTTCACTCTGCCAACAGCAAGGAGTCCATAATTTTAAAGTGTTGGAAGAGGAGCTGTCCCACAGTCACAAACTCTCTGGGTTGTCGTCTCCTCTTTCACTCAGTCTAAGTTCACAGCGATGGGTGATTTGGGCAAGAGGCTTAAAGGGAGGCTGACCAGAGAACTTCAGTGTCTGTTGACCTGGCAACGGGGTGGCTCCATTATTACCTGCCTCCATTATTACCTACCTCTTTTTTTTCTCCTCTAAAACTTCCATTATTACCCTAGCATGCAGAGCTGCTTATCAGAGTCTTGGTTGCCAGTTCAGCCTTGGGTGGAGGAGCTACTGCTAGTTTTCCTAGAAACTTTATTCACTGACTAATTTATTTGGTGTTTCCCATTTTGTACTGAAAAAATGACTCGTGATCCTTTTCTGCCAGTATATGGGGTGGGAAAAGAAATGTTGTAGCACTCATCAAAAGTGTCCAGCCACTGCTTTGTCACATGTAGTTATCTCCTTCTGGGCTTCACTATAAATCCTTACTCTTGTTTTGGGTGGATTATGCTAGACATGGGGTTCTTTGTCCCCCAGGGCCCTCAAGGAAAGACCTCATCCACCCTCCTCCCCAGTTAGTCTCAGGGAGAGGAGGTCATTTCTCAGAAGCTCTTTGCCTGGCTCTCATCAGAGGCAGCTGCCTTCACCTTGCCAGGAGGCCTAAATTAATTCCTTTGAAAGAATCTACCACAACCTTACTCTGTGACTCTCTCCATGTCTAAAACTGCTGGAACCGAATACAACCTCTGAGTTCTAATTCTTGCCTAGAAACAACCTTCTTCTAAGGGAGGATCCCGCCACCTCCCTGCTCTCCTGGAGTGATCCACCGGGATCAGAAAGGTGCTCATCAGGAGGCATCCAGCACCCTGGGAATGTGAGGACGGTACAGTCACTGTCTGACTTAGGGCCTTGGTCCCATTCCCTTCCAGCCTCAATGGGCCTGTGAAGACAGAAGCCGAGCCATACATTCAAAGGAAAAAGGAAGAGGGACTCACAATTTTTGAGGACAGATCTGCTGAGAGTCAGAAATCTGGTGGAGCTTTACCCTACTAGTAGTGGAGGGGGCAAGAGAGTGTGAACTACAGATGTGAATATATTTGAGGGGCAGCATGATCTGGAGAGCATGTGGAGAGAAGAAGGAAAATACACACGCGTTTCTATTTTCACTGTGAGTCAACGCCGTTTCATGTGTATCTGTGTATCTGGAGGTGGGGTGGCCTGGGGAAGGGTGTGTCATCCTTTTCCTCTGCTTGTATTCTTTGGGCTGTATTTGAGGGCTCTTGCTGTTCCTCCTCTTTTGAGGAGGCAGTTTCTTTTTTCCCCTCCTCTTCCAGGCTGTTTGTGCAGTTCTGTCTGCCAGAGCCTGCTGGTGGGGACTTCCTAGACAAGTACATTAAGATGCAGCATAAACTAACGGTGAAGAGTGTGGGTTTGGTGTCAGAGTCCTGATGGTTGTCATGGTTACCTAGTCATTAACATGGCTAACAAATAATGCTTGAGAAGCAGGCTATTGCCTGGGTGTTGGGAATCCTTGTCAAGTCGGCTGCTTTGTAGACTCAATTGATTTTCTGTAATGTGGTGTAAGTCACTTTATTCTTTCAAGCACCAGAAGTATGCCTTTTAATTGCAAAAAGATGCTGTGTAAAGAGAGGGTAGTAGAATGAATTATAGGAAGAAATTTCAACATGAAATAATTTTAGTAGTAAGGTAGTAGTGACGTTCCCAAGGACTCACACACCTAGCTATATCCTCTGAGTCTCATGCCAATATCCTGTGCATCAGATCGTGATTGTGCTTTGCGGCCCTATAGTGTCTTAATATTCTAGGGTTCAATGACAACACTGACATCCAGTTCATGTGTATTTCCTAAAGGGAACAAAAAGTCACCCTGACTCAATAGGAAAGAGGTAAGGACTTTCGCCCAGTCTACTCCATTAGACAACACCCTAAATTATAGAAATAATACTGACATTTTTACATAATCTAGATGATAGTGGGTCTTTTCCTTTTTGTTGTACCTTTTTTTTTTTTTTTTTTTTGCTGTTACCTTTTGAAGGCTTACCATGACATAGTAAGCTTTGTTGATTAACAGATTGGCTGCTTTGGATGGGAAGAACTCAGAACAATAGTGAAGGGTATTACCCTTAGCCAAGTGCCGAATATCTGCTAGACACTGTATCATTGGTTTTTTTTTTCTTTTCAACTCCTATCAATCAACTGAGCAATGTTTATCTTTCCAGTTTTTTCTAACTATATCTGTTTACAGAAAAATGGATAATTTCTGTACATATTGACTCATAGTCTGCTTAGAAAATGACTTTCATTGCTTTTTTTCCCTTGTACTAATGATACATGTGAATTGGGAAATATTTAGAAAATACAATTGAGTGCCACTTGGAGTTCAAAGTCAGAACTGCAGCTTGAACATCACAGAGCAGGAATGCTGGGAGGCAAGGTAGGAAGGAGGGAGTAAAGGGAGGAGGGACTACTGCTCTAACATCCAGACAGAGCTTTCCAGAAGTTTGCGTGGCATAGGAAACACATCAGGAACAGGCAGTCTCTGCTGAGATTTTCTCCAAGCAAGTCAGCAAGGCCCCTACTGTGCTTTGCGCTTCTCCTCCTCCCCTCCTTCCCTTCCTCCTCTTTTCTCTCCTCCTCTCTCTCTCCCTCCTCTCCTTCCTTCCCCTCCTTCTCCTCCCCCTCCTCTTCCTTCTCCCCTCTCTTCCTCATCAGCCTCCTCCTCCTACAACATACACAAATCAGGGGGGGAACAAAAGCCAAGGCCTGTTCAGAGCAGGCAGGAAGCCATCTCAGTCCTATGGAATCTTCCACTCTCAGCTGAAGAGAAGCTGTGTGTGTGTGTGTGTGCACGCACACACACACACATGCATGGATTTAAAATTAAAATAGGATCTCGTTTGCAGCTTTTTTCTGATTATGAAAGTTATACTTGCCCGTAAAGAAAAATCTGTAGAATTCAGAAAAGCGTAAAGAAGAAAATATATATTACCTAGACTCCTAAATTCAGGTGTTCACTTGTGGTTTTGTACGTTTGTAGAGTTTAGAATTTTTCTATGCACAAATATATATGTACATACAATTTGTAACCACCATTTTAAATTTAACCATGTGTTGTGAATATCTTTCAGTGTCAATAAATAGATTTGTACTTTATTTTATAAATCACTTTAAAATAAAACTTTTCAAGTTTTAAACTTTAATCTTTATTCTTCCAATTTCAAAAGTAAAATATCCTTATAAAGATCAAATAAAATACAAATGTATAACAGAGATAATGAAATTGTCTCACATCTCCTTCACCCGTCAAATCTGTGGAAATATTCTCTATTTATAGCTTTGAGAACATTCCTTCAGAGAATTTTCTTTGGGGATACACAAATATATTTCATTGCAAAAGTGAGACAATACTAAAAACATAGTTATTATTCTGCATGTATTTTTCTAAATCTATCACATGCTTACAATGTTTGCAGGCTGCACTTTTCACTTAGCAATAAACTCAATATATTTCAGGTCAATAAATATATTTCTACATAATTTTTTTAAATGAATGAATTAATTTATTTTTGGCTGCATTGCGTCTTCATTGCTGTGCACGGGCTTTCTCTAGTTGTGGCAAGCGGGGGCTACTCTTTGTTGCGGCGCGTGGGCTTCTCATTGCAGTGGCTTCTCTTGTTGCAGAGCACGGGCTCTAGGTGTGTGGGCTTTAGTAGTTGTGGCTTGTGTGCTCTAGAGCGCAGGCTCAGTAGTTGTGGCGCAGGGGCTTAGTTGCTCCGTGGCATGTGGGATCTTCCCGGACCAGGGATAGAACCTGTGTCCCCTGCATTGGCAGGCAGATTCTTAACCACTGTGACACCAGGGAAGTACCTATTTCTACATCATTTTATGAATCACTCATTATTCAATAAGATAGCTTCTAATTTTAGGATTTTTTTTCTCATTACAAATTATATATGCTTGCAGCAAAAATTCAAAGGATAGGGGCTTCCCTTGTGGCGCAGTGGTTGAGAATCTGCCTGCCAATGCAGGGGACACGGGTTCGAGCCCTGGTCTGGGAGGATCCCACATGCCGCGGAGCAACTGGGCCCGTGAGCCACAACTACTGAGCCTGAGCGTCTGGAGCCTGTGCTCCGCAACAAGAGAGGCGGCGATAGTGAGAGGCCCGCGCACTGCGATGAAGAGTGGCCCCCACTCGCCGCAACTGGAGAAAGCCCTCACACAGAAACGAAGACCCAACACAGCCAAAAAAAAAAAAAAAATTCAAAGGGTACAAATTGCATAAATTAGGAAATGAAATTTCCCTGTATATCTCCTTTCCTCTGTCAAGGTAGCTATTGGTATCTATTCTTCCAGTTATTTCTTTGCAAAATGCCAGTCTCTCTCTCTCTCCCTCCCTCCCTCCCTGTCTTTCTCTCTGTCACACACACACACACAGACACACACACACACACACACACACACATTCTTTTGCACAAAATGAGATCATATTGAGTATATTGTGTAACAACTTGTTGGGTTCTTTTTACTTAAATATATATATATTTGACATCTTTCCATTACATTTGATATAGCTCCACCTAATTTCCTTTAACCCAGTCAGAGGACTCCATTGTAAGAATGTACAATTTTTAATTTAACCCATAAGCTATAAATGCCCTTTAGGTTCACTATTACAAATCACGCTGAAGTGGACTTTTCTCATATATATATATATATATATATAAAGAACAGATTTATGGTTGTCACTTAAGTGCACCCATTTTTTTTTGGCTGTACCTCGAGGCTTGTGGGATCCTAGTTCCCAGACCAGGGATTGAACCCGGGCCCCCAGCAGTGGAAGCACAGTGTCCCAACCACTGGACCGCCAGGGAATTCCAAGTGCACCCATTATCTTTGTGTTATAAATTCTTAAGAGTGAAATTACTGTCTCAAAGAACAAGCACATTTGAAATTTGCCTTCAAAAGTCTGAAGCAATTTATAGTCACACCAAGGGTGTATGAGAAAGACAATTTTTACACACCCTCTGGAACACCATGTATCATAATGATATTCTAAAATATGTTTGCCCCTCCAGCAAAATCACACATGTAAATCCTAGGATTTGGAGAAGAGAATCTGACCATTGCTGTTGTCGGTGGTATTGGTGGTGTTGCTGATAGTAATGATGTGTTTGTGTTTCTGCTAATGTTTGCAACTGCCTAAAACTCTTTTTCCTTTTGAACCTTCTTTGACACTCTTCCTGTGTGGCAATTACTCCTTCTCTAAATTCTTGTCCTTGCCCAAATACTGAAACTAGGGATTTACAGAGATGAACATTCCTGAGCTTTATCCTTATGCATATCCTGAACTATTTTCTTAGGTTGAACTCCTGGAAGTGGGATTGCTGGATGAAAGGATACATATATTATAAAGCCAAAGGCTTTATTTATATGCTTATAATTCCCAAGTTTATCTCTTGTCCAAAATCTCCTCTGAGTTTCAGACCTGTATTAAGCAACCTGCTTCTCACCTTAACATCTCAAACTCACGATGTCCAAGATTAATCTAATCATTTCTCCTCTCTCTCATCCTCCAACACGGTCCTCCCTTACCTTTCTTTATCTCAGTGAATGGTAGGTAACATCACCCGTTTTTACAAACCAGAAACTGTGACTCCTATCTCTTTGTCACATTCACCCCCAGTTTCTCCCAAGTCCTGTTGATTCTATCTCCTAAATGTATTTTCAAGATCTCTGTCTCCCTCCAACTCCGCTGCTAGCGCACTAGTCCAAACTAACATCTCTTCTTAGCTAAACTACTATAAGGCCTCCTAAATTACTTTCTTTATCCATATATTTCAGAGTAAATGCCATTTATTACATGAACTTCCAGGAATATGAAACACAGCCAAATTATGTTACCATCCACATAGAAACACTGAATTTATCTATTTCATACAATTCTTAACATTTAGCCTTTACTTTCTGCATATTAAATAAGCAAAAGACACTGATTTTCATTTTTTGAAAACTGATGCCATTAATAAGGAAAGTCTCAGAGTAAACGGAGAAAAAAAGAGCAAATGTTGTAATAAAATTTTTGAAAAAAAATATGTTTTTTCCAAAATAATTGATAAAACAATTTAGAAATTCTTTTTAGGTTTTGGAAATACTAGTAGACACGTGGTCACATGCAAATCTTAACTATTTTGATAACACAGTGGACATAGAGAAGAGTTTAGAATTCAGAATGCAAATTTAATGTTTCTTTTTCTGGTTTTAGAAACAAACAAGCAGTAATTTCCCGTTCTAAGATGTCTAAAATGAATGGGGAAAATGTACATAGCTGGAATTTTTCAGTTAGCTGAGAAATCGCAGAGAACAAACGCTCACTTTTCTCTATCCTTAGTTCTAACCAAATTCACTTCTTTTTTCTTTCCTCCCTCACTCCCACCCTCCCTCCTTCCCTTCCCTTTCTTTCCTTCCTTCCTTTTTACTGAGATATAATTCACACATCATAAAATAAATTTTAAATTGCACAATCGAGTTTTTTTTAACATCTGTATTGGAGTATAATTGCTTTACAATGGTGTGTTAGTTTCTGCTTTATAACAAAGTAAATCAGCTATACATATACATATATCCCCATATCTCTTCCCTCTTGCGTCTCCCTCCCTCTCACTCTCTCTATCCCACCCCTCTATGTGGTCACACAGCACCGAGCTGATCTCCCTGTGCTATGCGGCTGCTTCCCACTAGCTATCGGTTTTACATTTGATAGTGTATATATGTACATGCCGCTCTCTCACTTTGTCTCAGCTTACCCTTCCCCCCTCTGTGTCCTCAAGTCCATTCTCTAGTAGGTCTGCGTCTTTATTCCTGTCCTGTCCCTAGGTTCTTCATGACCATTTTTTTTAAAGATTCCATATATATATGTTAGCAGACGGTATTTGTTTTTCTCTTTCTGACTTACTTCACTCTGTATGACAGACTCTAGGTCCATCCACCTCACTACAAATAACTCAGTTTCATTCATTTTTATGGCTGAGTAATATTCCATTGTATACATGTGCCACATCTTCTTTATCCATTCATCTGTCGATGGACACTTAGGTTGCTTCCGTGTCCTGGCTATTGTAAATAGAGCTGCAATGAACATTGTGGTACATGACTCTTTCTGAATTATGGTTTCTCAGGGTATATGCCCAATAGTGGGATTGCTTGATTATAGCTAGTCTAGTGGGTGCTGAGTAGTATCTCATTGTGGTTTTGATACGCATTTTCCTAATGACTAATGATTTTGAGTATCTTTTCATATGCTTATTGGCTATTAGTATATCTTCTTTGAGGAAATATCTATTCAAATCCTTTTCTCATCTTTTAAAAATTGAAATTCTGTCAGGTTTTATTAGTATTACAAATCATAGTATTAGATCAGTAGTATTGGGTGTTTTAGTTTACTATTAATAAATAACCAAGATTATTATTGAAATTTTGTCTCTTCTCTTTTTTGAGTCTGTTGAGACGACCATATCTTTTGCCTTTAATCTATTGCTGTATCTCATTATTCCACAGATTTCCTGATATTTAACACACTGAATTTCAGCAATAAATAATACCTTGTGTGTTCAATTGAATTTACTTATATAAAGTACTTTTCTGTACATATTGAGTACAACATCTATTCAAGGTGCAATAACATAGGCCTAATAGAGGCTATTAACACAAATACAATAGTTCTTTTAGGAGACAGCTCATGTTCAGAGGAATTTCAGAGTAGCAGGTGGGGTCAAGCCATTCATAGCTTCTCCCTTAGGAATGCCTTCTAATTGGAGAGATGAACCATTTGAGCAGGGCATTATTATGGTCAGTGAGCATGTCAGCCTTCACCTATTTTAAATTGAGTTTTTTCTTGTTCAGTTGTAAGAATTCTTTTTTAAAAATAATTAATTAATTAATTAATTTATGGCTGTGTTGGGTCTTCATTTCTGTGTGAGGGCTTTCTCTAGTTGTGGCAAGTGGGGGCCACTCTTCATCGCGATGCGCGGGCCTCTCACTGTCGCGGCCTCTCTTGTTGCAGAGCACAGGCTCCAGACGCGCAGGCTCAGTAATTGTGGCTCACGGGCCCAGTTGCTCCGCGGCATGTGGTATCTTCCCAGACCAGGGCTCGAACCCATGTCCCCTGCACTGGCAGGCAGATTCTCAACCACTGCGCCACCAGGGAAGCCCCCAGTTGTAAGAATTCTTTATACATTCTGGATATTAAACTCTTTTCAGCTATGTGACTTGCAAATATTTTCTCCCATTCTATAGACTGTCTTTTCATTTTCTTGATGGCAATCCCTTGAAGCACTAAAAGTTTTAAACTTGATAAAGTCAAATTTATCTATTTTCTCTTTTTTTGCTTGTGGTTTTGGTGTTATATCTAAGAAACCATTGCCTAATTCAAGTTCACAAAGATTTCTCCCTATGTTTTCTTCTAAGAGTTTTGTAGTTTTAGTTCTTACACTTAGGTGTTTGACCCATTTGGAGTTAACTTTCGTATATGGTGTGAAGCAGGGGTTCAAATTAATTCTTTGGCGTGAGTTTATGCACTTGTCCT